>NC_087354.1:27091971-27716971 GCF_030014295.1 Loxodonta africana
TCTAAGGAGCAGTCTGGTTGTACTTCTTCCAAGACAGATTTGTTCATTCTTCTGGCAGTCCATGGAATATTCAATATTCTTCTCCAACACCGCAATTCAAAGGCATCAATTCTTCTTCAGGCTTTCTTATTCATTGTCCAGTTTTCTCATGCATATGAGGCAACTGAAAACACCATGGCTTGGGTCAGGCGCACCTTAGTTTTCAAGGTGACATCTTTGCTTTTCAACACTTGAAAGAGGTCTTTTGCAGCCAATTTACCCAATGCAATGCGTCTTTTGATTTCTTGACTGCTGCTTCCATGGATGTTGATTGCAGATCCAAGTAAAATGAAATCCTTGGCAACTTCAATCTTTTCTCTGTTTGTCATGATGTTGCTTATTGGTCCAGTTGTGAGGATTTTTTCTTTATGTTGAGGTGCAATCCGTACTGAAGGCTGTGGTCTTTAGTTTTCATCAATAAGTGCTTCAAGTCCTCTTCACTTTCAGCAAGCAAGGTTGTGTCATCTTCATAATACAGATTGTTAATGAGTCTTCCACCAATTCTGATGTCACAACCTTCTTTATATAGTCCAGCTTCTCAGATTATTTGCTCAGCATACAGATTCAATAAGTATAGTGAAAGTATACAGCCCTGATGCACACTTTTCTTGACTTTAAACCACACGGTATCCCCTTGTTGTTTGAATGACTGCTTTGTGATCTATGTACAGCTTCCTCATGAGCACAATTAAGTGTTCTGGAATTCCCATTCTTCGAAATGTTATACATGATTTGTTATGATCTACAAAGTTGAATGCCTTTGCATAGGCAATAAAACAGGGAAACATGTTTCTGGTATTCTCTGCATTCAGCTAAGACCCAGCTGACAATAGCAATGATATTCCGGGTTCCGTGTCCTCTTCTGAATGCCGCTGGAGTTTCTGGCAGTTCCCTGTGGATATATAGCTGCAGCACTTTTGAATGATCTTCAGCAGAATTTTACTTGTGTGTGATTATTTTTGATAGTTTCCACATTTGGTTAGATCACCTTTCTTTGGAATAGGTATAAATATGGTTCTCTTCTAGTCAGTTGGCCAGGTAGCAGTCTTCCAAATTTCTTGGCATAGACAAGTGAGCACTTCCAGTGCTGTGTCTTTTTGTTGAAACATCTCAATTGGTCTGTCAATTCCTGCACCCTTGTTTCTTGCCAATGCCTTCAGTGGAGCTTGGACTTCTTCCTTCAGTACCATCGGTTCCTGATCATATGCTGCCTCCTGAAATGGTTGAACATCCACCAATTCTTTGTGGCATGACAGATGCATGGAGGACATACATATCAGGCAATTAAAAATACCATGGCTTGGGTCAGGTACAACTTAGTCCTTAAAGTGACATGTTTGCTTTTTCACACTTTAAGGAAGTCTTTTGACACAGATTGGCCAAATACAATATGTTGTTTGATTCCTTGATGGCTGCTTCCATGGGCATTGATTGTGGATCCAAGTAAAATGAAATCTTTGACAACATTGAGGCAGGCAGCGTCAGAACCCAACGCTTCTAAGACACACCTGTCCTAACATCCTCCTACACCAAGCAGAATAAGCTGCTCTTTCTTCTGAAATTGTCCTTGACAAGATAGCCACAGAATGGGCCATATATGGCCTCAACCAATCTCTGGGGATAGACTTAACATTCTAATGAAAGAAAATCAAGTTCTTCCTCCAATCCAGATTTCTTGGCATAGACGAACAAGTACCTCCAGCTCTCCATCTGTTTGTTAAAACACATCAGTTGGTGTTCTGTCAATTCCTGGAGCTTTGTTTTTCACCAATGCCTTCAGTGGAGCTTGAACTTCTTCCTTCAGTACCATTGGCCCTTGATCATATGCTACCTCCTGAAATAGTTGAATATCAACCAATTCTTTTTGGTACAGTGATTCTGTGTATTCCACCTTTATATATATATATATGTATTTCTTGTATCATTCAATATTTTGCCCATAGAATCTTTCACTATTGCAACTGAAGGCTTGAATGTTTTTCTTCAGTTCTTTCAGATCGAGAAATGCCAAGCATGTTCTTCCCTTTTGGTTTTGTAACTCTAGGTCTTTGTACATTTCACTGTAATACTTTACTTAGAGCAACCCTTTGAAATTATGTATTCAGCTCTTTTACTTCATTATTTCTTCCATTTGCTTTAGCTACTCTATGTTCAAAAGCAAGTTTCAGAGTCTCTTCTGATATAATTTTTGGTCTTTTCTTTCTTTCTTGCCTTTTTATGATCTCTTGCTTTCTTCATGCGTGATGTCCTTGATGTTATCCTACGACTTGTCTGGTCTTTGGTCATTAGTGTTCAATGCATCAAATTTATCCTTGAGATATCTCTAAATTTGGATGGGATATACTCAATGCCATACTTTGGCTCTTGTGGACATGTTTTAATTTTCTTAAGCTTCAACCTGAACTTGTGTATGAGCAGTTGGTGGTCTGTTCTGCAGCTGGCCTCTGATTTTGTTCTGACCGATCATATTGAGCTTCTCCATTCTCTCTTTCCACAAATGCAGTTGATTTGATTCTTGTGTATTCCATCTGGCAAGGGCCACATGTATAGTCACCATTTATGTTGTTGAAAAAAGGTATTTCCAATGACTAGGTCCTTGGTCTTACAAAATTCTATTATGCAATCTCCAGCATTTTTTCTATCACCAAGGCCATATTTTCCACCTACTGATCCTTCGTCTTTGTTTTTAACTGGCATATAGTGAAGCCTATGTACCCATTAATTCAAGAAATTCCAAAGAGGAAAAATAAATCAAAGAAAACTACGCAGAAGTATATCATAATTGAATTTTTTAAAAGTCAGTAATAGAGAGAAAATCTTAAAAGGAGCCAGAGCAATGAAAAGAAAAAAACACACTTTATACCTGGAAACAAATAAAAAAATAACCATAGACATATTGTCAGAAATGAAGCAAACCAGAAGATGAAAGACTGACATCTTGAAAGTGCTGGAAAAAAAAAAAAAAAGTAATACAAGACTCTATAGACAGTAAAGTAGCCTTTAAACTGAAGGTAGAATAACAAATTTTTTAGACAAATAAAAGCTCCTAGAAATCATCACCATCAGACCTGCACTGCAGGAAATATTTAAAGAAATTCTTCTCATAGACAAAAAATTATACCATATGAAAACTTGAACATATATAAAATGGCAAAGAGTGGCAGAAGTAATAAGTACGTGTGTATCTTAAGTTGTTACTGTTGCTGTAACAAAATACACCACAAATAGGTGACTTTAAAGAACATAAATTTATTTTTTCATGGTTCAGAATGCTAAAAGTCTGAATTCAGGGCATTGTCTCTAGGGGAAGGTTTTTCATTGTCTCTTTCAGCTTCTAGTAGCTGCCAGCAATCCTTGGAGTTCCTGGCCTTGTAGATGCATCTGACTCCATTGTAAGATGGTGTCTATCTTCCCCCTTTGTGTGTGCTGTGTCTATTCTGCTCTTTTTATAGGAGCACTCAGAAGAGATTAGTTTTAGGACTCACCCTACTCTGGTATGACCTCTTTATATATCAAAAGAAAACCTCTGTTTCTAACAGCATCATAGTTACAGGATCCAGGGGTTAGGATTTCGGTATAACATAACATATAACAGTGGATAAATATAAAAATTAATAATATAAAATGTTACTGTTCTTCTTTATAAAATTTATTTAAATTATATCCCACTATCTAAAGTAAAATTAATGACATGTACTGTGAGGCTTATAATATTATAGAAATAAGATGTACGCGAACGATAGCATGATGACAGGTGGAGGAAAATAGAAGTGTACGGTGTAACTTTCTTACACGATATATGAAGTGATGTTTAAGGTGATGTTAGCTTGTGATAACTTAAAGATGAATATTCTAAACCGTAAAGCAACCAGTATAAATTAAATTAAAAATGAATAACTCTAATAAACCAAGAGTGGAGATAAATTGGAATATAAAAATATAGTCAGTTAATCCAAAAAGAATGCAATAGAGCAAGAAAACAGGAACAAGCTATAAATGGTACTAAAAGAAAATAAATAGTAAAATCATCAATTTAAATCTTGTAATATTGATAATTGCATTAAATGTAAATAGTTTAAATACTCCAATCAAAATGCTGAGGTTATCAGACTGGATTAAAAAAAAAAAAAAGGAACAACTATGTGCTATTTACAAGAAATCCATTTTAACAGTGTGATATTTTTAAAGGATAGACACATAGATCAATGGAACAGAAGACAGAGTACAGATATATGTCTACATATATATATATACATATATGTGTGTATATATATATATATATATAGTCAATTGGTTTTTGATGAAGCTGCCCAGGCAATTCAGTGAATAGAAGATCTTTTAAAAAAATGGTGTTGTAACAAATGACTACCCAGATTAGAAGGAAAACTGAATGCTTACTTCAAAACTTCAGATCATACACACACTGAATTATAAACCTAAATATATTAGCTAAAATTGTAAAATTTCTAGGGAAAACTGAAAGGAAACATTTGTTAGCTTTGGGTAGTCAAAGAGTTTTTAGATAGAAATCAGTAAGGATGAACTATAAAAAAATAAATATGATAATTAGACCTTATCAAAGCTTAAAAAAAATTCTTTAAAAATAGCATGTAGAAAACAAAACTCAAATTGCAGAATGGCTAAAATATTAGTAGTATCTAGATCTGACAAATGACTGGTATCTAGAAAAAAGAAAGAATTCTTAGAATTCAATAATAAAAAAATAAAATAACAGAAGCAAAAATGTAAACAGAAATACAAATTGTTAATATGCCCACAAAAAGATGCTCAGCATCATTAATCATTATAGACATTTAAATTAAAACTACAATGTGGTCCTACTGTGTGGCTATTACAATAGGATACACCCATTTGAATGGCTCAAATTAAAAAGACTGACCATAGCAAGTGTTGGCAAAGATAGGGAACAACTGTAACTCTCAAACATTACTAGTGGAATGTAAAATAGTACAATCTCTTTGGAAAAGAATTTAGAAGTTTCTTACAAAGTTAAACAACACTTACCATAAAACTCAACAATTCCACTTCTAGGTATTTGCCCACCACCCCCCCCCAAAAAAAAAACTAAACCTGTTGCCATCTGTTCTTACCACCCAATAGATATAAAAACATATGTTCATATAAAAGACTTGCACATGAACATTCACGGCGACTTTATTCACAGTAAAAAAAAAAAACTGAAACAACTCAATGTTCGTAAATAGGTATATGGATAAACAAGTTTTGATACAGTCATATAATGGAACACTACTTAGCAATAAAAAGGGAATTAACTGCCAAAACACGACACAACATGGATGAATCTCAAATGATCATGTCATCAAAGCAACAAGACATCACACACAGTACGTTCTGTATAATTTTATTTATATAAAACTCTATAACAGGCAAACCTAACCTATAAGTGGCATGAAAGAGATCATTGGTTGCCTGGGGCTGGGGTGACCTGGGATTAATTGTAAGGGGGCATGGAGAAACAGTTTGTGCCCAAAAGATCTGTTATTTATCTTAATTGTTTTGGTTGTTTGGAAACCCTGGTGGCGTAGTGGTTAAGTGCTACGGTTGTGAACCAAAGTGTTGGCAGTTCAAATCTACCAGGTGCTCCTTGGAAACTCTATGGGGCAGTTCTAATCTATCCTTTAGGGTCGTTATGAGTTGGAATCGACTCGACAGCACTGGGTTTTTTTTTTTTTTTGGTTGATACTTAAGTCAATATATTTCTCAAACTGTACACACAAAATTTTATAGTATATAAATTATACTTGCTTTGAATTGATTTAAAATACAAGGATAAATTAGGCATATAGGGATTTTAAAAAGAGATACCTTTCTTTTGCTAAAATCAACTAAGTTTAGCTGTCATCATTTCATAAGACCCAGAGTCAGGACATAGAAAAAACTGAGCCGTGAGTAAGAAAACGAGAGAGCTGATTCAATAATGTCTCTATAGAGCCTGTAGAAAAGGACCTGTAGAATGCAATGTAGATTTTGTAGTCCCTGTGGCAGGTGCGGCAGTGGGTTTGGTGGCAGGTGGTTACGCAACGTAAAAGAAAGATTTACTTTCTGATCAAGGCAGAAGCTGAACACCTTGGAGCATGTTGTAGGCCATAGTGGATCCAGCAGTCTGAGTGGAGAGAAAACAGACCAGCTCTCCCCTGAAACAGAGAAGGGAGATTCTGAAAAGAAACTTTGTAATCCATATGTAATATTTCACATTGGTGACTTTGTTTTGTCCCCTCTATTTGAATGTGGGCTGCACCTTTGGCTTGTTTTAATAGAGTGTAGCAGAAGTAATTAGGTTAACTTCCAAGATTGGGTCTGAGGAAGGGAATCTACAGGCAGTCCACGGGTTATGAGCACCAGACTTAACTACAACCCATACTTGGGATGGAAACCTGGTGGTGAAGTGGTTAAGCGCTATGGTTGCTAACCAAAAGGCCGACAGTTCAAATCCACCAGACACTCCTTGGAAAATCTAAGGGGCATTTCTACTCTGTCTTATAGGGTCTCTATGAGTCGGAATCGACTGGATGGCAAAGGAATTTGGTTTTGGTTTTTGGTTTATAGTTAGGAAGCAACCCCAGTAAAGCCTGTTAGGAAAGAACTGACTTGGATCAAGCCAGAAAGGGACGAGGAGCGTGAGGCTGTTCAGGAGTCCTAGCTTTCCTCCTCTCTACGGCCCCGCCCGTTGACAACTCCGAAGCTGCAAGGCTCCTCACTAGTGGATGCACAGCCTCGCATAGGCGGGCCCCTTGGTTCAAGGCCCTGATTGACCGAGCCTGCCATGCGGAGTGGAGCTGTGGTGCTTAGGGCACGCAAGATTGTGGGACCTGCCTTTTCCAAGCTCTGAAGAAAGTGAGCGTATGTGGGATCTCTGCTTGCAGCTGTGGAGCCAGGCTGTATGCACCATACCGCAGGGGTCCTCCCACCAGCCGCTGCCCAAGGATCTACTGTGGCACCTGCCAAGGAGGGAGAAGCGCAGCCTATGGTGGGAGCCCAGGGCCCAAACATCCTGTACCTGCAGGTGGTGGTGGACAGTGGCTGAGCACTCCAAGTACAAATGGTTAGTGCCTCACAATAGGCACCTGGCCAGGCCTTCATGGCTCCCCCAGCTCCACCCTACCGCATCCGGCTGAACCCTCCATGCTTTGCAGCCCAGGGCCATTGCAGCAGCTTTCTGGGCTTCTGTTTCCCCTACCTTACACATGTGGGATTGCACTACCGCAGTGGTTTTTGGCCTTTTGGCGGCCGGAAGGGGTGGGGGGCAGTCTTAGATTCCTGACTTCTGTATGTCCATATGATTTTCAGAGGTGGGTGCTCCACGGAGAACTTCAGACTTGGGTTTCCCTAAGCACCGTTTCCCCAACCTATGGGCCCCAGGCTTGCTCTTAGCACATCCTGAGCGGCACTTTCTCCCTTGCACCCATAGGCAAGGGCCTCATAGTTGGTGTGTGGGGTTAACAGGTCTGGTGAGGAGGTGATGGGAGAATGATCCATCTGACTCCAGTACCATCCTACCCATGCCCCCAAGCCCCTATGCTCTGCTGAAGAGGATTCAAAACCAAGCAGAAATACGACTCTGTGGTACAATGTAGTTTTAGTTCAATAAAGTATTTAATTGGTCTCAAAGATTTTACAGAACCGAATTTTCTGAGTATTTTGGTAACGTTTACCCTGTAGGTATCTCTTCAACCGTGAAGGTATGTACAACGGTTCATAATAACAAATGGGCACCACTTTTTGAAGCCATCAAAACATTATTGTTATTATTACTGTATTATTATGTTAAAGATGTTCTTAATGTATCTGGAAGTGTTTCTTTAATGTTTTTATCCATATAAAGGCACACTATATACTATGTACTCAGACAAATATTTGACTGATGTTGGATACGAACCTTGGCTAACTGTTCCGATTTTATGCACAAATTCAACTTAAAGACAAATTTAGGTTCATTCATAATCTGGGGACTGCCTGTAATTGTCTTGGAATCCAGATTTCTGGGGTCAATGGAGTGGGGATGACCCACCCAAGCCATTGCTTTAAGATGTTCTTTTAAACCTTGAGCCTTGAAGAAACTGGTCTCCTAAAGTCACTTGTAAGTCAAACAATAGCCTAGTAAGTAGCTTAGTAAAGCTCATTTTGCCTTAGGCATTGGGCTGTTTTGAAGAATTACCAATGTTCAGTCAGTTTCAAGAAACAAACTTCAAGGTCAGACTAGAAACTGTGTTTTAGGGTATAAATTGTTACTCTAGAATCTCTATTCTGCCCTGTTTCTGTGGCAATGTTGATAACATGGGGTATAAGAATCTTTGGAACTTCTTTCATCTTTGGAATATTTTTGACTCCCTAGTTGAAAATGTAAGGAGCCCTGATGGCTCTGTGGTTAAAGTGCCTGGCTGCTAACCGAAATGTTGCCAATTTGAACCCATTGGTTACTCCATGGGAGAAAGGTGTGGCAGTCTGCTTCCGTAAAGATTTATGAACTTGGAAACCCGACTGGGCAGCTCTACTCTATTGCAACTCAACTGCAATAGGTTTGATTTTAGGTAGTTGAAGTGTTACCCTGACTTGCAAATCACATATTAAATAATCTTCAATCAATTTCTATTACTGGAATAATGTGATTTTTGTTTTAACAGGTCTTCAAAGATATGCAACTTTTATTGCACTTCTGGAATGCTCCATTCTGAAAGACAGTTACTATGTAAAACATATGACTACCTTGAAACCACCATGCTGTGTGGGAAAACCCAGTGTATCCACCGTGAGAGAGATGGACCACATGGAGGAGAATGAAGACTGGATATGTCAGTGATACCTTTTTGTATCTTTCAGCCCAGGCCAGACGCTAGTGCAGTTCAGTCAAGTGCATGACCTGAGCCAAGGCCATGTGGAACAGAGCTGAGCCTTGCCCAAATTCCTGACCCGCAGAATAATGGGAAAATAAAATGGTGTTGTTTTAAGTCACTATGTTTTGGAGTTCTTTGTTATGCAGGAATAGACATCTAAAACTGAAAACGTTGCCTAGAAACGGGGTGCTGCTTTTACAAACATCCAGTATATAAGACATGACATTGGAACTAAATGGAGAATAGATGCCTGAAGGGTAGCAAGAAGACTGTTACTAGAAGTTAGAAATTGTTAATAGGGGCTGGAGAAAAGGTGATCCATGTTATGTAGTGACAGAATATTTGGCAATACTGTTATCTTCGGTAGCTTGGAAAATAGAAAATGTACTCAATAAGTTTGCACGTCTAGCTAAGGCGATTTCCAGATGAATGTTGAAACTGCCAACTGCCTTTTCCTAGCTGTGATTGATGAGGTACAAACAGGGAGATGAACTAAAGAATAAACTGTTCAGTTTTTAAGCAAAATCTAGGGGAAAAAAAATTCCAAGTCTGTACTTGCTAGTTTGGAAAATAAAACTCCTTTCCAGCTTCCCCAGTCAGCAAAAGAGCCTCAAAGTAAGAAATGGCCTCAGGGCAAAGTTCAAATCCAGGGTTCTGTCCATAAAGGGTGGTGTCTGGGTCAATACCAAGTAGCAAATGCAGCGGCAGGTCCTTTTCGACCTCAGAAAGGCTTGATTTTGTGCCTTGCGACTCTACTAGACAAAAGAATTTCTAAGAATTTTAAGATCATTGTCCCATAGCAGCCCAAAGCAGTGTGACTTATGTTGAAGTGATTCAAGGGTGTGGCTTTTGTCTAATGATATGATTCATAGGAAGCCTATAAAGTTTTTGAAATATAATTATATTAATGTAAGCACTGCCAGCTTCGCTAAAAGGGAAAAGACAGTTTAAAATGACAAAAGGCTTGTGGGCATCTGACCTGGTATAGAAAGGAAGTAGAAGACTGAGAAAGCCACTTAACTAAAAACATAGGCCAAAACCAACAGTTCAGAGGACAGAGGCAACACGAACACACACAAACAAATTTCCAAGGAGCAAAACTGAGCACTAATAAAGGAATATTTCCTGAGTCTAGGTAAGGGAGCACCATGGATCTGTCAGTTTGTTGTACTGTGCTGGCTTGCATTTTGCTCTAATGCTGGAAGCTATGCCACAGGTACTCAAATACCATCAGTGTCACCCATGGTGGACAGGTTTCAGCTGAGCTCCCAGACTAGGAAGACAGACTAGGAAGAAGGACCTGGCAATCTACTTCCGAAAAGAATTAAACAGTGAAAAACTTACGAATAGCAGCAGAACATTTTCCAATATAGTGCTGAAAGATGAGACCCTCAGGTTGGAAGGAACTCAAAAGATGAGTGGGGAAGAGGGCAGCCTCCTCAAAGTACAGTAGACCTTAATGACATGAATGGAGTCAAACTTTCGGGACCTTCATCTGCTGATGTGGCATGACTCAAAATGAGAAGAAACAGCTGCAAACATCATTAATAATTGGAACATGAAATGTATGAAGTACGAATCTAGGAAAACTGTAAATCATCAAAAATGAAATGGAACAAATGAACATCGATATCCTAGGCATTAGTGAGTTGAAAGAACTGGTATTGACCATTTTGAATCAATCATCTGGTCTACTGTGCCAGGAATGACAACTCAAAGAGAATGACTGGCATTGCATTCATCATCAAAAAGAGTATTTCAAGATCTATGCTGAAGTACAATGCTGTCAGTGATAGGATAATATCCATACACCTATAAGGAAGACCAGTTAATATGACTATTATTCAAATTTATGCACCAACCACTAAGGCCAAAGATGATGAAATCAGAGAATTTTACCAACTTCTGCAGTCTGAAATTGATTGAACATGCAATCAGGATGCATTGATAATTACTGGTGACTGGAACGGGAAAGTTGGAAACAAAGAAAGATTGGTAGTTGGAAAATATGGAGTTGGTGATAGAAACAATTCTAGAGATCTCACGATAGAATTTTGCAAGACCAATGACTGCTTCATTGCAAATACCTTTTTTCAACAACATAAACGGTGACTACATATGTGAACCTCACCAGATGGAATATACCGGAATCAAATTGACTACATCTGTGGAAAGAGATAATAGAAAAGCTCAATATCATCAGTCATAACAAGGCCAGGGGCTGACTGTGGAACAGACCACCATTTGCTCATATGCAGGTTCAAGTTGAAAACGAAGGAAATTAAAACAAGTCCCTGAGAGCCAAAGTACAACCTTGAGTGTATCCCACCTGAATTTAGAGACCATCTCAAGAATAGATCTGACGCGTTGAACACTAATGATCTAAGACCAGCGGAGTTGTAGAATTACATCAAGGACATCATATATGAGCAAAGCAAGAGGCCATTAAAAAAGACAGGAAAGAAAGGAAAGACCAAAATGGATGTCAGAAGAGACTCTAAAACTTGCTCTTGAACATGAAGTAACTAAAGCAAAATGAAGCAATGATGAAGTAAAACAGTAGAATAGAAGATTTCAAAGGGTACCTCGAGAGGACAAAGTAAAGTATTATAACGACATGTGCAAAGCCATGAGGTTAGAAAACCAAAAGGGAAGAACATACTCAGTGTTTCTCAAGCTGAAATAACTAATTCAAGCCTCCAGTTGCAATACTGAGGGATTGTATGGGGAAAATATTAAAAGATGCAGGAGGTATCAAAAGAAGATGGTAGGAATACAGAGAGCCACTGTACCAAAAAGAATTGGTCAGCCTTCAACCATTTCAGGAGGTAGCAAATGATCAGGAACCAATGGTACTGAAGGGAGAGATCCAAGCTACAATGAAGGCATTGGTGAAAAACAAGTCTTTAGGAAGTGACAGAATACCAATGAAGATGTTTCAACAAATGGATGCAGCACTAGAAGTGCTCACTCATCTTTGCCAAGAATTTTGGAAGACAGCTACCTGGCCAACAGACTAGAAGAAACCCATGTTTATCCTATTCCAAAGAAAGGTGATCCAAGTGAATTCGGAAACTATTGAACAATACATTAATGTCACCAAAACCAAACCAAACCCATTGCCATTGAGTCGATTACGGCTCGTAATGACCCTAGCGGACAGAGTAGAACTGCCCCATAGGGTTTCCAAGGAGCGCCTGGTGGATTTGAACTGCCAACCTCTTGATTAGCAGCCATAGCTCTTAACCACTACGCCACTAGGGTTTACATTAATGTCACACTCAAGTAAAATCTTGCTGAAGTTAGTTCAAAAGTGGCTGCAGCAGCGTATAGACAGGAAGCTGCCAAAAATTCAAGCCAGATTCAGAAGAGGACGTGAAAAGAAGGATATCATTGCTCATGTCAGATGGATCCTAGCTGAAAGCAGAGAATACCAGAAAGATGTTTACCTATGTTTTACTTGCTATGCAAAGGTGCTTGACTGTGTGGATCATAACAAATTATGGATAATATTGTGGAGAATGGGAATCCCAGAACACTTAATTGTACTCATGAGGAACCTGCACATAGATCAAGAGGCAGTTCTTCGAACAGAACAAGGGGATAGTGTGTGGTTTAAAATTAGGAACAGTGTGCGTTAGGGGTATATCCTTCAACCATACTTACTCAGTATGTATTCTGAGCACATAATCCAGGTTATTGTTGTTGTTAGGTGCTGTCGAGTCGGTTCCGACTCATAGCGACCCTATGCACAACAGAACGAAACACTGCCCAGTCCTGCACCATCCTTACAATCGTTGTTATGTTTGAGCCCATTGTTGCAGCCACTGTGTCAATCAACCTGGTTGAGGGTCTTCCTCTTTTCCACTGACCCTGTACTCTGCCAAGCATGATGTCCTTCTCCAGGGACTCAATCCTCCTGACATGTCCAAAGTATGTAAGACATTGTCTCGCCATCCCTGATTCTAAGGAATATTCTGGTTGTACTTCTTCCAAGACAGATTGATTCGTTCTTCAGGCAGTCCATGGCGTATTCAATATTCTTCACCAACACCACAGTTCAAAGGCGTCAACTCTTCGTCTTCCTTATTCATTGTCCAGCTTTCACATGCATATGAGGCGATCGAAAATACCATGGCTTGGGTCAGGCCCACCTTAGTCTTCAAGGTGACGTCTTTGCTCTTCAACATTTTAAAGAGGTCCTTTGCAGCAGATTTACCCAATGCAATGCGTCTTTTGATTTCTTGACTGCTGCTTCCATGGCTGTTGATTGTGGATCCAAGTAAAATGAAATGCTTGACAACTTCAATCTCTTCTCTGTTTATCATGATGTTGCTCATTGGTCCAGTTGTAAGGATTTTTGTTTTCTTTATGTTGAGGTGCAATCCATACCGAAGGCTGTGGTCTTTGATCTTCATTAGTAAGTGCTTCAAGTCCTCTTCACTTTCAGCAAGGAAGGTTGTGTCATCTGCATAACACAGGTTGTTAATGAGTCTTTCTCCAATCCTGATGCCCTGTTCTTCATATAGTCCAGCTTCTCAGATTATTTGCTCAGTATTGAATAGGTATGGTGAAAGAATACAACCCTGACACACACCTTTCCTGACTTTAAACCAATCAGTATCCCCTTGTTCTGTCTGAACAACTCCCTCTTGATCAATGTAAAGATTCCTCATGAGCACAATTAAGTGTTCTGAAATTCCCAGTCTTCTCAGTGTTATCCATAATTTGTTATGATCCACACAGTCAAATGCCTTTGCATAGTCAATAAAATACAGGTAAACATCCTTCTGGTATTCTCTGCTTTCAGCCAGGATCCATCTGACAACAGCAATGATATCCCTGGTTCCAGGTCCTCTTCTGAAACCAGCCTGAATTTCTGGCAATTCCCTGTAGATACACCGCTGCAGCTGTTTTTGAATGATCTTCAGCAAAATTTTGCTTGCGTGTTATATTAATAATATTGTTCCATAATTTCCACATTCAGCTGGATCACCTTGCTTGGAAATAGGCATAAATATGGATCTCTTCCAGTCAGTTGGCCAGGAAGCTGTGTTCCATATTTCTTGGCATAGACGAGTGAGTACCTCCAGCACTGCATCCGTTTATTGAAACATCTCAGTTGATTTTCCATCAATTCCTGGACCCTTGTTTTTCACCAATGCCTTCAGAGCAGCTTGGACTTCTTCCTTCAGTACCATCAGTTCCTGATCATATGCTACCTCTTGAAATGGTTGAACATCAACTAATTCTTTTTTTATATAATGACTCTGTGTATTCTTTCCATCTTCTTTTGATGCTTCCTGCGTCATTTAATATTTTCCCCATAGAATCCTTCACTGTTGCAACTTGAGGCTTGGATTTTTTCTTCAGTTCTTTGAGCTTGAGAAACCCCGAGCGTGTTCTTAACTTTTGGTTTTCCATTTCCAGCTCTTTGCACATGTCATTATAATACTTTGTCTTCTCAAGCCGCTGTTTTAAATCTTCTGTTCAGTTCATTTACTTCATCAATTCTTCCTTTTGCTTTAGCTGCTCGACACGCTAGAGCAAGTTTCAGAGTCTCCTCCGACATCCATCTTGGTCTTTTCTTTCTTTCCTGTCTTTTCAATGACCTCTTGCTTTCTTCATGTAAGATGTCCTTGATGTCATTCCACAACTCGCCCGGTCTTCGGTCACCAATGTTCAATGTGTCAAATTTTTTCTTCAGATGGTCTGTAAATTCAGATGTAATATAATCAAGGTCATATTTTGGCTCTCCTGGACTTGCTTTGATTTTCTTCAGTTTCAGCTTGAACTTGCATATGAGCAATTGATGACCTGTTCCACAGTTGGCCCCTGGCCTTGTTCTGACTGATGATATTAAGCTTTTCCATCATCTCTTTCCACAGATGTGGTCGATTTGATTCCTGTGTGTTCCATCTGGCAAGGTCCATGTGTATGGTCGCCGTTTATGTTGGTGAAAGAAGGTATTTGCAATGAAGAACCTGTTGGTCTTGCAAAATTCTATCATTCAATCTCCAGCATTGTTTCTACCACCAAGGCCATATTTTCGAACTACTGATCCTTCTTCTTTGTTTCCAACTTCCAAACTAAAATCGCCAGTAATTATCAATGGATCTTGATTGCATGTTTGATCAATTTCAGACTGCAGCAGCTGATAAAAACCTTCTTTTTCTTCATCTTTGGCCCTAGTGTTTGGTAAGCATGTTTGAATAATAGTCGTATTAACTGGTCTTCCTTGTAGGCGTATGGATATTATCCTATCACTGACAGCTTTGTACTTCAGCATGGATTTTGAACTGTTCTTTTTGATGATGAATGCAACACCATTCCTCTTCAAGTTGTCATTCCTGACATAGTAGACTATATGATTGTCCAATTCAAAATGGCCAATACCAGTCCATTTCAGTTCACTAATGCCTGGGATATGGATGTTCATGCATTCCATTTCATTTTTGATGATTTCTAATTTTCCAAGATTCATACTTCATACGTTCCAGGTTCCAATTCTTAATGGATGTTTGTAGCTGTTTCTTCTCATTTTGAGCAGTGCCACATCAGCAAATGAAGGTCCCAAAAGGTTTACTCCGTCCATGTCATTAAGGTCAACTGTACTTTGAGGAGGCAGCTCTTCCCCAGTCATCTTTTGAGTGCCTTCCAACCTGGGGGGCTCATCTTCCAGCACTATATCAGACAATGTTTCACTGCTATTCATATGGTTTTCACTGGCTAATACTTTTCAGAAGTAGACTGCCAGGTCCTTCTTCCTAGTCTGTCTTAGTCTGGAAGCTCAACTGAAACCTGTCCTCCGTGGGTGACCCTGCTAGTATCTGAATACCGGTGGCATAGCTTCCAGCATCACAGCAACACACAAGCCCCCACAGCACGACAAACTGACAGAGAAGCTGGACTATATGAAGGACACAGCATCAGATTGGAGGAGGACTCATTCACAACCTATATTATGCAGATGACACAATCTTGCTTGCTGAAAGTGAAGAGGGCTTGAAGCACTTAATGATGATCAAAGACAATAGCCTCCAGTGTGGATTACATCTCAACGTAAAGAAAACAAAAATTCTCATGACTGGACCAATAAGCAGCATCATGATAAACAGAGAAAAAATTGAAGTTGTCAAGGATTTCGTTTTACTTGTATCTACAATGAACACCTATGGAAACAGCAATCAAGAAATCAAAAGACACCCTGCATTAGGCAAATCTGTTGCAAAAGACCTCTTTAAAGTGTTAAAAAGCAAAGGTGATACCTTGAAGACTGATGTACACCTGACCCAAGCCATGGTGTTTTAGGTCACCTCATATGCTTGCAAAAGATAGACAATGAATAAGGAAGACGGAAGAAGAATTGACGTCTTTGAATTATGGTGTTGGTGAAGAATATTGAATATACCATGGACTGCTAGAAGAACGAACAAATTTGTCTTGGAAGAAACACAGCCAGAATCCTCCTTAGAAACAAGCATGGCAAAACTATGTCTCATACTTTGGGCATGTTATCAGGAGAAACCAGTCCCTGGAGAAGGACATCATGCTTGGTAAAGTAGAAGGCCAGTGAAGAAGAGAAAGACCCTCAATGAGATGGATTGACATGGTGGCTGCAACAATGGGCTTAAGCATAACAATGGTTGTGCGGATGGCGCAGGACCAGACAGTGTTTCATTCTGTTGCACATAGAGTAGCTTTGAGTCCGAATCGACTTGATGGCACCTAAGAACAACAACAACATGGTAAGGGAATTGGTATATATCCAGGTAGATTTCAGAATTTTTATAGGCACTTCCTTCATTTCCTTTTTCCATGGCAGTGCCCACTGCAGTTACTCTCCTTCTGTGTCACCATGGTACCCTGGGTATGTGGGGGCAGTTTATGTGTCCTGAAATGGAGAGGAAGTGTGCTCAGGGAGCTGCCCCCGAGGAAGGACATCCAGGGAACCTCATCTGCATGTGGGTCCGATGTAAAAGACAATATCCTGGACCTTAAGCCGAAACATGATGCTAAAGTGCTGTCATACTTTTTGGCTCCTGGAGGGCGATGAGGCGATGAGTATGTCTTACACAGGGGAGAGTACACGTCATTATGGGCCAGAGGACAGATTGCGGAACTGTTACACTGGTACTCCCCAATGAACTCTACTTGCAGGTATTCACACAAGGACTTGGTATTCGAGCCCTTTATTCTTGAACAGGGTCCAGACTAGAGTGAGGCACCTAAGACACAAAATTTAAAGAACCACTCATTCTCAGAGTCCTGCCCAAGGCACCTCACTTACCTTACCCTAGCCCCGGCCCTACCCTGAAACCTAGTCTGGGCCTTGTAACTTGCTTTAACAAATAGAACGCATTGGCAGTGATGCTGTCCCAGTTCCGAGTCTGAGATTTATGAAGGCCTGGTAGCTACTGCTTTTGCAATCTTGGGAGCTTTGAGCTTGCACATAAGAAGTCAGCCACCACCCTACTGGAGAGCACACAGAAAGGCCAAGTGGAGAGATCACGTGCAATGGGAGCGAGTACACTGATTGAGAATTCAGTCCAGCTATGCCTAACTGAGCCCGGCTCCCAACTGACCTGCGAGCTGAATGCAGTGACAGGAGTGATCGCTGGCAAGACCGTCAGAGCCCTGCCCACACATTAGAATCATGGGCAAATAAAATGGTGGAGCTTTATGCCACTATGTTATGTATGTTTGTTAAGCAGCAAAAGACAACCAGAACAAAAACTTTCCTCATCTTCTTCCCATGATCTGAAGGCTTAAGCAGCTGATATATATCATCAGAGAAAATAGCACAGAAAGGAATAACACAGAGGATAGCAGCTGGTAGACAAGAAACATCTCTGAGATTCTCCTGCAGATTCTCAGTGCAAATCTGAAGGCTGGGATATCCACAGGCCAGCCATTGTCAGTGAGTCAATTCCAACTCACAGTGACCTTACGGGACAGAGTAGAACTGTCCTGTAGTAGCGTTTCCAAGGCTATAATCTTTGTGGAAGCCAACGGCCACATCTTTCCCCCACAGAGTGGCTGGTTGGTGCAAACCTGTGGACCTTTAGGTTAGCAGCTGAGCGCTTTAACCACAGTGCCATCAGGGCTCCTTACCCTACAGGGTAGGGAGTTAAAGCCTAGAAATATTATTTTGTGACCAAGTCACTTTTTATGGCCAATCTGGTTTGGCCTGGGACACAGGGGCTACTCAGTCAATACTGCTATATACACAAAAGTTAGTTGAACATTACAAAAGAAAAAAAAAAAAAAATCAACAAGTCAGGGGCCTGATAGATTTCATCCAGCAGAGAGCACTATGGTGCTTGGCCAATGCAAACAGGCTTCCGAGTAGACAGGCATGGACCCACCCGATATTATAGCATGCAAAGCAAAGACTCACACTTCTCTATATCAGATTCCTCAGCACATATATATGGATCCCTGAGCTCATGTGAACGCACCCGAGGCATCTTGCGATATCCAGCCTTTTGGGCTTTGCTTCTTCCCTACTGTGACTGTGTGCCCCGGGCCTAGCAGCACTGTGCACATTACAGAATCCAGGGAGTCTAAGCTGTAAGTGAATGTAAATGAATGGGGCCTCCTAGGAAATAAAAATACAGGCTCATTATTTTGTTTCTCAATCCAGCAAGAAGCACACTTTGAAATGGTAGTTTCTGGCAAGAATAAAATAATAATAATGATAGCTCTGTCCAAGGCAATTTTCTACAAGTGGCAAAATCTGATAGGAGCTCACAAAGTAAGGGAACATCAGCCTGTCTTAAGCACAGCAACCTCCAGGGAACGTGTCATGAATCTATCATCACTTGGCCTTTTATAAGCAGCATTAATTCAGCCAGTTCATCCCACGAGGTAGTGGGGGGCACAACTGTACCACGGACACATGCTTCAAAAAATGTATTGTTAAAGGATAGATAACATATGAGGTGATGTGAAAATGTTCCATTTTTAAACATTTCCAAATTGGCCAATTTCCTTGATCTTTAAAAATATTTGCAAAGTACTGCAGTGATGGAAATATTTTGCTATCTTTAAAATGCGGAGACTGGATTCGTCTTGGAGATGGTTGTGCTATTAGAATATTTTATGGAAGCCATTTTTTTTTTTTTTTTTTTATCTCTGCAGGCTACTGGTACTTGGAGAACTTAAGGAAGGGTACCAGGAATGCTTCCTGTGTTTGCTGGGCTGTTTAGGTCCCTCTTCTGGGCCCTTGGAGTCTCAGTGTTACAAATGATGCACTCAGCTATTTACCGGAAGGTTGGCTGCTCAAGTCCACCCAGAGGCACCTTGGAAGAAAGACCTGGAGATTTACTTCAGAAAAATCAGCCATTGAAAGCCCTATGGAGCACAGTTCTACTCTGACACAGATGGGGTCGCAATGCGTTGGAGTTGACCCGATAGCAACTGGTTCTGGGCCCTTTGCTATAGAAGGTTCTAGTGCATAGGAGACCCTGCTGAGCAAGGCTTATGTAGTTCCCTCTCTTTAAATTTTTGTTCAACATTCATCTCTTCAATTAGGTCTACTCAAATCGTCCTGTTAAGACCAACACCTGCTCCATCACTCCTCACATTACCCATCTCCCTTTCCCTGCTCTTTTTTTTTTTTATTAACTTTTCAGAGATTTGCTTCCTGTTTACCACGGATAGAACCTCTGCTCCATAGAGGGTCTTTTTCATTTGCTGATATATCCAAGTATCTAGTACAGTGTTTGCAACAACTCAATGCACGTGTGTGCAGTGAATAAATAAATGAATGAATCTTGGGAAGGCACTTTATTTCCCTGGTAGAGAAGTATCATCTCCTGAAAGGGAATGATTATTCCAGCATCCGGGGCCTATAACCCATATAATCAAAAACTATTCAGTACAAACCCAGACCAAAGTGGATTTGCTTTTGTATATAATCCCAATGAAAACCCCAGTGATAGGGGCCTCGGGAGATTTCAGATTCCTGATTTTCAACATAGAAATTTTCTCTAACAGTGCCCAAAACTACTGGATTGTACAGTATGTGCCTATGTAACAGGATCCAGCTAGTATGATCCATTCACACATTGGTTGAATATACATTTGTTAACAGCCTGCAATGCAACAGGGAAACCATGGTGGCGTAGTGGTTAAGAGCAATGGCTGTTAACCAGATAGATGGTCAGCAGTTTGAATCCACCGGATGCTCTTTGGAAACTCTATGGGGAAGTTCTACTCTTTTCTATAGAGTCGCTATGAGTGGTAATTGACTCAGTGGCAAAGGGCTTGGTTTTTTGTATGCATCAGACACTGTATTCATCCTGTGGATGCAGAGGTGAATCAATTGTCATTATGCATCCTCAAGGAACTCACAATTTGTGCACAACACAAAGGCATGTGCACACATAGCAATGATAGGGTGCAACACGTGCTACAAAGGGATCAGGGTCAGAAAGCTGAAGGAGCATATAGAAAAGAGCCACCTACTCTGCCAGCCAGTGAAGAGGTGATCAGTGAACTGGTTCTTGGAGTTTTGCCAGGTGGACTGAGTGAAGAAGGGAAAGGCAGATAAAAAGCACTGGACAGAGCAAACAAAGTGATCAAGGGGTGGTCAAGGAACAGTAGACAAAGTTTTATGGAATACCGGATAGCTTGATTAAGCTCGAGCTTAGGAATGGCCTTCCTGAATCTCTGGTCAAAGGAACTACACAGCTTCTCAGACTCCAACACAACTTACCCATCTATGGAGGCAGCGTGGTCTCCCTCAATATGTAGAGATGAGATTATGACATATCCCATATGAACATCACTTTTTTGCCCAGGTAGCTCCATGGTCTCAGTTTGATAGAAGCCCTAATCAAGCATATAACGAGATGTTTACACCAGTAGCAGTAGCTGATGTCATGCTGAACAAGTTCATTTGCAAGCTTCCTATTGATGGATACACGGTTTAGACAGAAACACACACACATTTAAGGAAAGTAAGTTTGGACAGATTTACGTACAGTGGAAGGGCTGGGAAGAACAGGTATATCAATAAAAATGATGTAAAAAGTGATTTAACTCCAATGTCTATTACCCAGGCTCTGATTTGACCAGGCTGGCTAGCAGGTGAAACCCTCCTTTTTTCATTTTTGCAGATGTACCTTCTCACTGTGTCTTGCACATGCCCAGGAGTTTGCATTCGCTGTTCCTTCTACCTGGAATGTTCTTCTCCCTGTTGTCCAGGTGGATTGTTCCCTCACCTGCTTTAAAAGTCACCTTCTAAATGAAGTTTACCTTGACCACCCTATTTAAAATGACAATTCTTTCCCCAAGTGCCTATCCCATTGCCTACTCCCTCGGGCTCTAACATTCCCAATTTCCATTTCTGTCTTCTAATTTTTTTTACAGCAGTGCTTTTCAAATTATGTGTTTGCGAGGTTGCATCAGCCTGCTGAATGACAGGTGGGGAGGTTGAAGAGACAGGGTCTAGTTCCCTAACACTTATTTTAACTCCTTTTTTTATAGGTTTTATATTCTGTGACTCAATGGAATATGCCATTTAAAGTGTTCTGGGACTTTAAAGGAGTCCTTGGGTGGCACAAACAGTTAAAACACTTGACTAAGAACTGAAAGGTTGGCAATTTGAATCCCCCAGAGGCACCTTGGAAGAAAGGCCTGCCAATCTGATTCTGAAAAGTCACAGCCTGGAAAACCCTATGGAGCAGTTCTACTCTGACATGGGTCACCATGAGTTGGAATTGACTCGATGGCAACTTTTTTTTTTTGATTTGGGACTTTAAAAATCTAGAAAATTAAATGACTGTTGGAGAAGAAAGTACATAGGACTAAATTCAGGAAACTTATATTCCTACATTGTCCTTCGACATGCTGTGTGTGAATTTATGAATGTCATGCTTCTACTTCGTACCTGTGAGATGGTGGACAAAATAATGGTCTCTTGGTTCCTCCATTCAAATGGAGTTTTTGTGTGATTCTGAATAGTTACACAGAATCCCTCCTGTTGAAAACAAAGAAGTGGCTGTCCATGAAAATAGTGATTATCATGAGACAAAGACAAGAGCAAGAATTGGCATTAACTAGTTGTGAAGAGATGTATTCATACATCAAAAGGGTGATATACACATAGGGACCAGAAGCCTAAACACAGTAGTGAGAAACAGAGAGAAAACAGACTAGATGCTGAAAAGTGAGAAGGAAGGTCAGTTATGGTTACAATGTAAGACAAAATAGGATTTTTGAAATCGCAAGGGAAGGATTTGGGGTCAAGCGTTCCAGTGATTAATCCGTTGAGTGTGAAGCATTGTTCTATGGATGAAGTCTTGCTTGGGATTCGTATTCCACAAATGTATCCACCCACACTAGTGAGGCTTTCGGGAATTTGGACCATTTTGCCCTGTGCTTTTAATGTCAAAAGCAACAGCAGCTTCTTTTCAGAATGCAT
This sequence comes from Loxodonta africana, assembly GCF_030014295.1. Taxonomy (NCBI): domain Eukaryota; kingdom Metazoa; phylum Chordata; class Mammalia; order Proboscidea; family Elephantidae; genus Loxodonta; species Loxodonta africana. The sequence goes on from NC_087354.1 coordinate 27,114,316, forward strand.
AATTTCAAAAGGAAATTGGATATCTTCTGACACACCCACAGGATTCCTGATAGCAGCTGTCATGGACATCGTATTCCAAGTCCTAAGCATGTCATGATGAACATGAGCCTGTTCTTACTGAAAGGTCAAAAGAGAAATCGATGTAGGCGGTAACTTGAAACAGTATAGACTTTCCCTATATTTGTGATGTGTTGAAAAAAAATTCTATCAGCTTTTGCTAAGCTTCATTTCCCTTCTTTGATTATTTACTCATTTCCAAGGACTAAAGAATAGAACTCTTGTCAGAACAAATTTATCCTTGTGATACCACATTATTAATTTTGGTTCAAATAGCTTGATTTTTGAAAAGTTGGTTGAGTTATGGTTTATCTTTACACTGAGTGGAGTAATAGATTAAAAAAAAAAGTGCCTTATGGGATCTTATTAACAGCTTAACCCCCAAAATCACATGCTGCTGAAAAGACCTAAATTTTCTCTTGAATTTCTTGATTTAGGTACTAATGTAGAGGGTTGGATATCTGACTTCCCAGATGATATCATATTACAAACCATGAGTTAGGACTCTAACTGTTAAACAATATGACAGCTGCTGAGAAAGAGCTGATGGCCTGATAATTGCAAAGAACAAGGCAGAAATATTTTGAAAGTGAGACTCAAGTACCTTGAATAACAAAAATGAAGTCATAATAAAATATTTTAAAAATATGGTCCTACTTTGAGATTGAAAAGAAATAAGAAGATAATATACTAAATAGCTATAGTACCAGAGACAAAAAAAAAAATTCAGTTACAGTCTTGGATATTAAAGGCAATTAGAATATTAAATATATAAAAACCCAAAGGACTCAGAAAAATCTACTTTTAGAATCATATTGATGGTCTCAAACACTTTATCAGACTAGAAACAAGAAAATAAATAAATTCTCAAATAATAACTACTTCCCCACAAAAAATTACTTAAGCAGAATATAATAAGCTATATGACAAAGAAAAAATCTGAAATTAATATATTAAAAAAACTAAAAAAAAATTAAATATTTAATAAGTCCAAGATCTACCTTTTTGGCAATTCTCTAAAAGTTGTAAAACTTCTGATAAAGGTAGTCAAGGGACAGCTTACAGACCTAAAAGAATAGGACTAAATAACTTTATGAATAATATTGGAAAATCTACATAAAATGGCCTATTTTCTATACATTGTCTCAAAATAAAAGAGGTAACTTAATAGACATATTAAAAAGGAGAAAATACAACCTGTTACTAAAGACCTACCCCAAAAGTCTGGGTCCAGGCAGTTTTAAGTTCTGTAAAACCAGTATGAACAGATAATGCTCACATTCCTTAAAATTTTCTGTACTGTGGAAAGCAATGATTTCTTCTCAATTCTATTCTCATACTAAATTAAAAAGATAGCACAAGTGATGGCCTAAGACGGCAGCTTAGTCAGACACACCTGCCATCCCCTGCAGCAAAGAACGGAGAAACCAAGTAAAACACATATAGATGACAGTCTTGGAATCTTGAGCAGCAAACAGAAGGCTGAGGAATTAGACTGAACACCGAATGGAAGGAGAAACTGAATGAAAACAGTGATCAAGGAGATTTACAGACGGTAGGCGCCCTGCCAGCCAGGTGGGTGCAGCGTGGCCAACCTGAGGCAAAGGGAGCAGCATTTCCAGGTGAGGAGCACAGGGAGGTCACTTCACGAAATTCTCAATAGGAGACAGAGATAGTGTGTAACAAACCCAGAGCAAAGCAAGGTGAGCAGAACATGAACCAGACCTGAGGAGGGAAAGTGCAGGAAGGTGGGTAAGAGCTCCAGGGACCCAGGTGACCACAGAGCAGGGAAGGGCCCAGACAATAAGGACAGAACTACTCACCAGAAGCAGTCCTTGGTCATTTGGGGCAGTGGTACCTATGGAGAGGAGGATCCATTGAGTGGCACTTGGAGATCCCCCAATTTGACCAGATTTTGGACACCCCTTCTCTTCTTATGTTTTGTCAGGGCTGGGTCCTGATTGCTGGCTGCAGTCTGTGGGGAGTGGCAAGGTGCCCATGCTGCTGACCACAAGAACATGCTTCTCCTCCCCCATACCCTCCCAGTGACCATCAGTTTGTCACCTCGCCATGTCCACCTGGTGAATAGTGATGCAAACTTACTCCCTACACACCTCCACCCTGCCTGTGACTGGCAACTCATGGTCACCTAGCCAGCACAGTGACTGGTAGCACATATCCCTGTGCCCTCAGACCAGCAATGGGCAGTGCATGACTGTCTGCCAGCCTTCCCCCACTGCCCCACCACCCTGCCTCCTGTCCCTCTGCACACACCCCCCATTGCTCTACCCACCTGGCAATCCACAGTGCATCTTCCCATGCCACCAGACTGGCAAACAGTGGCACGCACTCCTGCACTGCCAGACCAGTGGTCAGTGATGAGCACCTACCTCATCCACCCAGTGATTAGTGGTAAATGCTCCCATGCCACTGGTAGAGGGGCGCAAATCTCCCACCCCACTCCCATCACCCCACCTTTCTGGCAGCCAGTGGCAGGCATTCTTGCACCACATGTGAGGCAGCCTCCCCATCCCATCTGGCAACCAATGGTGTGAGCTCCTGAGCAACCTGACCCACAGTGACCTGTGCACCCCTGCCCCAACCACCTGGCAACTGATGGTGCACACCCACAATTCCCATAACCCAGTGACCAGCAAGAATGCTCCCTGCAGCCATGTCTGGTGACCAGGCAGAGAGGCACATCACCTCATCAGCAATGCCATCACATCCTGACAGGGGCCATCAGCACCTCTACCAAATGATGAACAGTAGATCCTAGTGCCCTAAATCCAGTGTCTGTCCATCTGCAACATCACATGTCTCACAAGCAGACAGTTCTGGCAAGCTAACTGCACATGCACTGAAACCCCTAGATCCCCGACCACCTACTGAGGCACTAATTTGTGCACACACAGAGGGCCTATACCACCCATTTGGGTAGCACTCCCTCACAGCAGCTATGGAGACTTACTGCCCTGACCTTCAGAGGACAGCCTAATGGCTAGTACCCACAGTCCCACAAAAGCTGTGGAGAGACCCTGGCCACTCAACCCTTGTCACCCAATATCAGGGAAAGAACCTGCTATCCCACTTCCACTGATTCCTATAAGGGAAGAGGCATGAGCCTAACCACAGAGGATTCACATGTGGATGTGACCTACCCTACCCACTAGGGTGAGAAAATCAAACCCAGGCAACCAATATGACTAAAATTACCCATGAACCAGTACAATAAAACAACAACAATTAAAATAATACAAAGGAAGACATTCTAAACAGAGAGAGAGGAATCAACCCACCAAAAACCAAACCCACTGCTGTTGAGTCGATTCTGACTCATAGCAGAGTAGAATTGCTTCATAGAGTTTCCAGGGAGCAGCTGGTGGATTTGAACTGCCGACCTTTTGGTTAGCAGACATAGCACTTAACCACTATGCCACCAGGGTTTCCAGGGAGGAGTCAAAGCTCCTGACATATCAAAACAAAACAAACCAGGACAAAACAAACAAATATAGAATAAATGATGAAATATAGAAATAAATAAATAAACACCTTAATGTTTTGTAGACAGCAGACAACAATGAATCATATGAAGAAACAGGATAACATGGCTCAAACAAGTTAGCAAAATAAAGGAGCAGAAAACCTTCTTGAGGAAGAAATGATAATAGAATTACCTGACAAGGAATTCAAAAGATTTACATATAGAATCCTCAAGGAGATTAAGGAAAAATACAGACAAAACCCTACAAAAATTCAAGAAACCAATACAAGGACAAAATGACAAAATAAACAGACAATTAGAAATCATACCAAAAAAAAAAAAAAAAAAACCCAGAAGATAACAATAAGATATCAGAGATGGATAACTCAATGTAAGGACATAGAAGTAGAATTGACTCAATGGAAGAAAGAATCAGTGAAATAGGGATAAATTCTTGATATGATTTGCTTGAAAACAATCAAAAAAGAAAATGAAGAATGAAGAAAGCCTAAGACACAAACAAGAGGAATAATTTATGTGTAACAGGAATTCCACAAGAGGAGGAGAAAAAAATGTACAGAGAGAATTTTTAAAGATATATTGGCAGAAAACCTTCCAAATATCATGAAATACAAGGTTTCCATTCAAAAAGCTCAATGAATCCCATACAAGATAGACCTGAAAAGAAACTCACCAAGACATATGTCTAACTTTCCAAAACCAAAGACAAAGAAATAATCCTGAAAGCAGCTCAAGAAAAAATGAAATATCATCTAGGAAAGGGCACCAGTAAAACTAAGCTCTGATTTCTCACCAGAAAGTATACAGACAAGAAGCCAATGGGATGACATATATAAAATCCTGAAAGAAAGAATTACCAACCAAGAATCACATACCCAGCAAAATATCTCAAAAAACATTTCAAATGATGTTGAAACTAGGACACTCCCACATAAGCATAAATAAAGGGATTTGTAAAAACCAGACCAGCCTTATAAGAAATATTAAAGGGAGTCCTTTGGACAGTGAACCAATGACATCAGACAACAACCTGAGATAAAGGCACATGATCACGCAGATACCAACCCAGATAAAGACTTCACAAAAGTAAAATAAACCGATAACAAGGAACCAGAGATGTTAAGCTATAAACAGCCACAACTTCAAAACAAAAAGGGGGAATAAATGGTATAGTTATAGAACTTCCATACAGAAAAGAAGTTAGGGTGATGTCAAAATATATCAGACTGTTTTAAATTTAGGAAGATAAAGGTACATTTCAGAGTAACCACACACACACACACACAAAGAATTAATAAATCTACTCTAATCATCAAAATAAAGAAGAAAATCAAAAAGATTCATTAAATGCAACAACAACAGAGGATAGGAAAAGAAAATCCATATACAAAAAGAACTCAGCAGAGAAAATTAAGCATAACAAAGAAACGGTTAACATCCCGCCCCCAAAAAAATAAAAAAGCATGACAAAGTGGCAGCAGTGAATTCATACCTATTGATAATCACACTGAATGTAAATAGATTAAGTTCTCCAGTCAAGAGAAAAAGAGTCGCAGAATGGATTTAAAAAAAACTTTTTTTAAAATGACCTGACCCATCACTATATTGCCTAAAAAAGACACCTTAGACACAAAAACATAAGTAGTTTAATAATAAAAAGACAAAAAAATAAATAAATGTCAAGCAAAGAGTAACAAAAAGAGCAGGGTGGCAATAATACTCTCTGATAAAATAGACTTTAAGTCAAAAATCTCTTATATGAGACAAAGAAGGGCATTATATAATAATTAAAGAGTCAATTTAACAAAAACACATAACATTAATAAATATTTATGCACCCAATGACAGCTCCAAAATACATAAAACAAATTCTAACCAAACTGAAAAGAGAAATAGACAATTCTACAATAGTAGTAGGAGACTTTAACACATCACTTAGGATAATGGACAGAACAATTAGAAAGAAGCTCAACAAAGATACAGAAGAGCTAAATACCACAATCAACCAACTCTATCTCATAGACATATACAGAACAGACAACCCAACAGCAGCACGTTACACATTCTTCTTCAAGACACATGGATCATTCTCCTGAATGGAGCATAGTTAGGCCACAAAGCAATCTTCAATAAATTCAAAAACATGTAAATAATACAAAGCATCTTCTCTGATCATAACTCTATAAAATTAGAAATCAATAACAGGAAGAACAAGGGAAAAAATGAACTACATGGAAATTGAACAAAACCTTATTTAAAAACTACTGGGTAATAGAAGAAATTAAAAAAAATCTTAGAATCAAATAAGAATGAAAACACAACATACCAAATCCTTTGGGACACAGCAAAGCAGTGCTCAGAGGAAAATTTATAGTAATAAATCCACACATCAAAAAAGAAGAAAGGGCCAGAATCAATAACTTAACCTGACAACTTGAACAAATAGAAAAGAAAGAGCAAAAGAAGACCACAGCTACTAGAAGAAAGGAAATGATAAAGATCAGAGCAGAAATAAATAACATAGAAAACAGAAAAACAATAGAATCAACAAGACTAGAAGTTGACTCTTTTGAAAGAATCAATAAAATTGACAAACCACTGGCCAAACTGACGAAGGAAAAAAATGAGAAGATGCAAATAACCAAAACAAGAAATGAAATGCGTGACATTAGAACAGAACCAAACTGAGATAAAGATAATCATAACACAATATTGTGGAAGATTGTACTCCAATAAATTTGAAAATTTAGAAGAAATGGACAAATTTATAGAACCACACTACCTAAACTATCACAGAGGTAGAAAATCTGAACAGAGCCACAACAAAAGAAGAAATTCAGGAAGTCATTAAAAACAAAACAAAAACTCCCAACAAGAACAAAGAAAGCCAGGCCCAGATAATTTCACTGGGGAATCTACCAAACATTCAAAGAAAAGCTGACACTAATTTTACTCAGTCTACTCCAGAACACAGAAAAGGAAGAAATACTCCCTAATACATTCTATGAAGCCAGCATAACCCTGATACCAAGACCAGGCAAAGACACTAAAAAAAAAAAAAAGAAAGAAAGAAAGAAAATTACAGACCAATAGTCCTCACAAATATAGTCACGAAAATTCTCAGCAAAATTCTAACCAATAGAATTCAACAGCATATCAAAAAAATAATACATCATGATCAAGCAGGATTAAGACCAAGTAAGCAAGTGTGGGTCATCCTTAGAAAATCAATCAACATAATTCACCACATAAATATAATAAAGAAAAAGAATCACATGATCATCTCAATCAATGCAGAAAATGCATTTGGATAAAATCCAACACTATTGACTGGAGGAACCCCTGAAACTACAGCCCCCAGAAGCTGTGTTAGCCCAGAACTAAAACCATTCTTGAAGCCCACTCTTCAGACAAAGATTAGACTGGACTATAAAACCAAAAATAATACTTGTGAGGAGTGTGCTTCTTAGTTCAATTAGATACGCGAGACCAAATGGGCAACTCCTGTCTGGAGGCAGGATAAGAAGTCAGGACTGGTTGAATGTACACATGAAACTCAGGGTGGAAAGGGGGAGTGTGCTTTCACACTGTAGGGGGGCTACAACTAATGTCAAATAACAATAACCGTATAAATTTTGTATGAGAAATTAACTTGAGCTGTAAACACAATTAAAAAAAAAAACTAATGAAATTTGCCATGATGTGTTTTGGATGTGCTTGGGCCCATGACACCTTTTTCCCCTCCAATAATTTTCTGTTAGAACGGGAACATCCATCCTATGCTTGGTCCATCACTGTATTTTGGAAGCAGATAACTTGTATTCTAGGTTTCACAGGTTCACAGATGGAGAGGAATTTTGTCCCAAGAAGGGCCATATTCAGAGTCTCACCCATACCTGGTTTAGATGATTTAGATGAGATTTTGAACTTAGAGTGGATGCTAGAATGGGTTAAATCTTTTGAGGATGCTGGAGCTCAGTGGTTAAGTGATAAGGCTGCTAACCAAAAGGTCAGCTGTTCAAACCCACCAGCCGCTCCTAGGAAACCCTATGGGGCAGTTCTACTCTGTCCTCTAGGCTAGCTGTAGATTGGAATTAATTCAATGGCAATGGATTTCTTTTTTTTATTTTATGGGTTTACAGGATGGGGTGAATTATTTTGCACCTGAGAAGACCACGAACTTTGAGGGGACAGACGGCAGACTGTTATGGATTAAATTGTCTCCCCCAAAAGATACGTTGAAGTCTTAATCTCTGTACCTGTGAATACGACCTTATTTTGGAAATAGGGTCTTCACAGATGTAATTAGTCAAGATGAGATCATTCTGGAGTAGGGTGGGTTCTAATCCTATGCTGTTACTATTAGTTAGTTGCCCTCCGGTTGACTCCAACTCATGGCAACCACGTATATGCACAGTAGAACTGCTCATAGTTTTTCCAGGCTGTGACCTTTCAGAAGCAGATCACCAGGCCTTTCTTCTGAGATGAGTTCAAACCACCAACCTTTTGGCAAATAGAGGAGTGCTTAACCGTATGCACCCACCCTCCCACCCAAAGGAAGCCCAATGCCATCGAATTGATTCTGACCCATGGCGACCCTATAACACCATAAGAAAAAAAAAAAAATCCAAGGCTATTTCCTGATAAGAATTCTCAGCAAAATAGCAATAGAAGGGAAATTCCTCAACATAATTAAGGGTACAGATGCAAAACCAACTGCAAACATTATTGTCAACAGAGAAAGATTGAGAGCATTCCCCTTGAGAATGAGAATGAGGCAAAAACACCATTATCACCGCTCTTACTCATTATCGTCCTGCAAGTCCTAATTAGAACAATAAGGCAAGAAAATACAGATATATCTAATAAGGGTATAACCTCTAAAATATATAGAAAACTTCAACAACAAAGAGACAAAAAATTCAATCAAAAAATGGGCAAAGGACACGAACAGACACTTCATCAAAGAGTACATTCAGGCGGCCAATAAATACATGAAAAGATGTTCAGGATCATTAGCCCTTAGAGAGATGCAAATCAAAACAAAAATAAGATACCATTTCATTCCTGCCAAACCGTAATGATTTAATCAAAACAAAACAGAAAACAACAAATGCTGGTGAGGTTGTGGGCAGATTGGAACTCTTATCCACTGCTGGTGGGATTGTGAAATGGTACAACTATGAAAAATGGTAGGGCATTTCCTCGAAAAGCTAGAAAAAGAATTACCCTATGATCCAGCAATCTCACTCCTAATTATATATCCAAGCGATATAAGAGCAATGACATGAACAGACCTATATTCATTGCATGCCTATATTCATTGCAACATTATTCACAAGAGCAAAAAGATGGAAACAACCTACGTGCCCATCAATGGATAAATGGATAAACAAATTATGATGCATACATATAGTGGAATACTGCACAAGTATGAAGAATAATGAGAAGTCTGTGAAGCATCTTATAACATGGATGAATCCGGGGACATTTTCCTGAGTGAAATAAGTTGATCACAACGTGACAAATATTGTATGGTCACACTATTATAAAAAGTCAAGAATAGATATAGACGGAAAGCAACATTCTTTGATGGTTACCAGGGATGGGAGGGGGAAGGAGGAGGAATCACTTTGCAGATAGTAGGCATTTGTTATTTTTGGTGATGGGAAAGGCAGTACAAATATGAGTGAAGTCTGCACAACTTGACTAAGAAGTACACAAGAAAAAGTGACAATTTCAGTAACTGCTATAACATACACAATTTTGCAATAATAGTAATAACAACCAAAACTATGCATGTGATTACATAGGTAGATACATATGCATACATGTGTATAGGAAGGTATGTGTGAGTACATGCATATGCAGGTACAGGTGAATCTTTAGGCATGCATGTTTGTGTGTGCTACATATATATCCACATATATTATAAAAGACATAGGGACACAGTTAAAGAGATTCAAAGACATATCCAAACAACTTGCAGGATCGGTTACTGAGTTAAAAGGCTTAGGAACAAAGTCTCATAGGACAACTTAGTCAATTAGCATAACATAGTTCATAAATATAATGTTCTACACCCTAGTTTGTTGGGGTCTTAAAATCTTGTGAGGGGCCATGTAAGATACAACTACTAGTCTCTACTCGTCAGGAGCAAAAGAGAAGGAAGGAAACCAAAGACTCAAAGAAGAAACTAGTCCACAGGACTAATAGCCTACGTGAACCACAACATTTTCTAATCTGAGACCAGAAGAACTAGATGGTACCTGGCTATCACTACTGACCTTTCTGACTAGTGACCCAACAGTAAGTCCCAGGTAGAATGGGAGAAAAATGTAGAACAAAGTTCAAATTCCTAAAAAAGGCCAGACCTACGGGGCCCATTAAGACTAGAGGAACCCTTGAGACTATCACCATAATACACTCTTTGAACTTGGAATTGAAGCTATTTCTGCAGGCCACCTTTCAGCCAAATAATAGATTCACTTATAAAATAAACAATGTCACCCATGATTCCCTTAAACAATTAACCTTATGAGACCAAACAGTCAACAGTTACCCAAAAGCAAAGATGGAAGGCAAGGAGGGGCAGGGAAGCTAGATCAATGGAAATGAGAATGCAGACACATTGTGAAAATTGTAGCAAATGTCATGGAAAAATACGTACAAAAATTGCCAAATGGGAACCTAATTTGCACCTACAATACAGTAAAATATAATTTAAAAAAAAGATAGCACAAGAAAATCCAGATACTAATATTTTTTTAAGTAATTTTTATTGTGCTTTAAGTGAAAGTTTACAAATCAAGTCAGTCTCTCACATATAAACTGATATACACCTTACTACATACTCCCATTTACTCTTCCCCTAATGAGTCAGCCCGCTCCCTCCTTCCAGTCTCTCCTTTCATGACCATTTTGCCAGTTTCTAACCCTCTCTACCCTCCCATCTCCCCTCTAGACAGGAGATTCCAACACAGTCTCAAGTGTCCACCTGATACAAGTAGCTCACTCCTCATCAGCATCTCTCTCCAACACATTGTCCAGTCCCTTCCATGTCTGATGAGTTGTCTTCGGGAATGGTTCCTGTCCTGGGCCAACAGAAGGTTTGGGGACCATGACCACTGGGATTCTTCTAGTCTCAGTCAGACCATAAAGTCTGGTCCTTTTATGAGAATTTGGGGTCCGCGTCCCACTGTTCTCCTGCTCCCTCAGGGGTTCTCTGTTGTGCTCCCTGTCAGGGCAGTCATCAGTTGTGGCTGGGCACCATCTAGTTCTTGTGGTCTCAGAATGATGTAAGTCTCTAGTTCATGTGGCCCTTTCTATCTCTTGGGCTCATGATTATCTTGTGACCTTGGTGTTCTTCATTCTCCTTTGATCCAGGTAGGTTGAGACCAATTGATTCATCTTAGATGGCCTCTTGTTAGCATTTAAGACCCCAGATGCCACATTTCAAAGTGGGATGCAGAATGTTTTCTTAATAGAATTTATTTTGCCGGTTGACTTAGATGTCTCCTGAAGCCATAGTTCCCAAACCCCCACCCTTGCTCCGCTGACCTTAGAAGCATTCAGTTTATTCAGGAAACTTCTTTGCTTTTGGTCCAGTCCAGTTGAGCTGACCTCCCGTGTATTGAGTGTTGTCCTTCCCTTCACCTAAAGTGGTTCTTATCTATTATCTAGTCAGTAAATAACCCTCGCCCACCCTCCCTCCCTCCCCCCTCTCCTAACCACAAAAGAATGTGTTCTTCTCAGTTAAAATATTTCTCAAGATCTTATAATAATGGTCTTATACAATATTTGTCCTTTTGCATCTGACTAATTTCACTCGGCATAATGCCTTCCAGGTTCCTCCATGTTATGAAACGTTTCATGAATTCGTCACTGTTCTTTATCGATGCGTAGTATTCCACTGTGTGCATATACCATAATTTATTTATCCATTCATCCGTTGATGGACACCTTGGTTGCTTCCAGGTTTTTGCTATTGTAAACAGTGCTGCAATAAACATGGGTGTGCATATATCTGTTCGTGTAAAGGCTCTTATTTCTCTAGGATATATTCCGAGGAGTGGGATTTCTGGGTTGTATGGTAGTTCTATTTCTAAGTTTTTAAGGAAACGCCAGATAGATTTCCAAAGTGGTTGTACCATTTTACATTCCCATCAGCAGTGTATAAGAGTTTCAATCTCTCCACAGCCTCTCCAACATTTATTATTTTGTGTTTTTTGGATTAATGCCAGCCTTGTTGCATTTCTCTAACAGCTAATGACCGAGAGCATTTTCTCATGTATCTGTTAGCTGCCTGAATATCTTCTTTAGTGAAGTGCATGTTCATATCCTTTGCCCAATTTTTAATTGGGTTGTTTGTCTTTTTGTGGTTGAGTTTTAACAGAATCATATAGATTTTAGAGATGAGGCGCTGGTCGGAGATGTCATTGCTGAATATTTTTTCCCAATCTGTAGGTGGTCTTTTTACTCTTTTGGTGAAGTCTTTAGACGAGCATAGGTGTTTGATTTTTAGGAGCTCCCATTTATCTGGTTTCTCTTCGTCATTTTTAGTAATGTTTTGTATTCTGTTTATGCCTTGTATTAGGGCTCCTAACGTTGTCCCTGTTTTTTCTCCCATGATCTTTATCGTTTTAGTCTTTATGTTTAGGTCTTTGATCCACTTGGAGTTAGTTTTTGTGCATGGTGTGAGGTATGGGTCCTGTTTCATTTTTTTGCAAATGGATATCCAGGTATGCCAGCACCATTTGTTAAAAAGACTAACCTTTCCCCAATTAACTGACACTGGGCCTTTGTCGAATATCAGCTGCTCATACGTGGATGGATTTATATCTGAGTTCTCAATTCTGTTCCATTGGTCTATGTGCCTGTTGTTGTACCAGTACCAGGCTGTTTTGACTACTGTGGCTGTGTAATATGTTCTGAAATCAGGTAGAGTGAGACCTCCCACTTTCTTCTTCTTTTGCAGTAATGCTTTACTTATCTGGGGCCTCTTTCCCTTCCATATGAAGTTGGTGATTTGTTTCTCCATCACATTAAAAAATGTCATTGGAATTTGGATTGGAAGTGCATTGTATGCATAGATGGCTTTTGGTAGAATAGACATTTTTACTATGTTAAGTCTTTCTAACCATGAGCAAGGTATGTTTTTCCACTTATGTAGGTCCTTCTTAGTTTCTTGCACTAGTACTTTGTAGTTTTCTTTGTATAGGTCTTTTACATCTTTGGTAAGATTTATTCCTAAATATTTTATCTTCTTAGGGGCTACTGTGAATGGTATTGATTTGTTGATTTCCTCTTCAATGTTCTTTTTGTTGATGTAGAGGAATCCAAGTGATTTTTGTATGTTTATCTTGTAACTTGAAACTGCCAAACTCTTCCTAGTTTCAGTAGTTTTCTGGAGAATTCCTTAGGGTTTTCTCTGTATAAGATCATGTCATCTGCAAATAGAGATAATTTTACTTCTTCCTTGCCAATCCGGATGCCCTTTATTTCTTTGTCTAGCCTAATTGCTCTGGCTAGGACCTCTAGCACAATGTTGAATAAGAGCGGTGATAAAGGGCATCCTTGTCTGGTTCCCGTTCTCAAGGGAGATGCTTTCGTGCTCTCTCCATGTAGAGTGATGTTGGCTGTTGGCTTTGCATTAATGTGCTTTATTATGTTGAGGAATTTTCCTTCAATTCCTATTTTGCTGAGAGTTTTTATCATGAATGGGTGTTGAACTTTATCAAATGCCTTTTCTGGATCAATTGATAAGATCGTGCGGCTTTTGTCTTTTGTTTTATTTATACGGTGGATTACATTAATGGTTTTTCTAATGTTGAACCAACCTTGCATACCTGGTACAAATCCCACTTGGTCGTGGTGGATTATTTTTTTTTTGATATGTTGTTGAATTCTATTGGCTAGAATTTTGTTGAGGATTTTTGCATCTATGTTCATGAGGGATATAGGTCTGTAATTTTCTTTCTTTGTGGTGTCTTTACCTGGTTTTGGTATCAGGGATATGGTGGCTTCATAGAATGAGTTAGGTAGTATTCCCTCCTTTTCTATGCTTTGAAATACCTTTAGTAGTAGTGGCGCTAACTCTTCTCTGAAAGTTTGGTAGAACTCTGCAGTGAAGCCGTCCGGGCCAGGGCTTTATTTTGTTGGGAGCTTTTTGATTACCTTTTCAATCTCTTCTTTTGTTATGGGTCTATTTACTTGTTCTTCTTCTGATTGTGTTAGTTTAGGTAGGTAGTATTTTTCTAGGAATTCATGCATTTCTTCTAGGTTTGCAAATTTGTTGGGGTACAATTTTTCGCAATAATCTGACATGATTCTTTTAATTTCAGTTGGGTCTGTTGTGATGTGGCCCATCTCGTTTCTTATTCAGGTTATTTCTTTCCTTTCCTTTTTTTCTTTAGTCAGTCTGGTCAATGGTTTATCAATTTTGTTAATCTTTCAACGAACCAGCTTTTGACTTTGTTAATTCTTTCAATTGTTTTTCTGTTCTCTAATTCATTTAGTTCAGCTCTAATTTTTATTATTTGTTTTCTTCTGGTGCCTGATGGATTCTTTTGTTGCTCACTTTCTATTTGTTCAAGCTGTAGGGACAGTTCTCTGATTTTGGCTCTTTCTTCTTTTTGTATGTGTGCACTTATCGATATAAATTGGCCTCTGAGAACTGCTTTTGCTGTGTCCCAGAGGTTTTGATAGGAAGTGTTTTCATTCTGGTTGCATCCTATGAATTTCTTTATTCCCTCCTTAATGTCTTCTATAACCCAGCCTTTTTTCAGCAGGGTATTGTTTAGTTTCCAAGTATTTGATTTCTTTTCCCTGATTTTTCTGTTATTGATTTCTACTTTATGGCCTTGTGGTCTGAGAAGATGCTTTGTAATATTGTGATGTTTTAGATTCTGCAAAGGTTTGTTTTATGACCTAATATGTGATCTATTCTAAAGAATGTTCCATGTGCACTAGAAAAAAAGTATATTTACAGTTGTTGGGTGGAGTGTTCGGTATAAGTCTTTGAGGTCAAGTTGGTTGATTGTAGCAATTATATCTTCCGTGTCTCTATTGAGCTTCTTACTGGAAGTCTTATCCTTCTCTGAAAGTGGTGTGTTGAAGACTCCTACTATAATTGTGGAGGTGACTATCTCACTTTTCATTTCTGTTCAAGTTTGTTTTATGTATCTTGCAGCCCTGTCATTGGGTGCATAAATATTTAATATGGTTATATCTTCCTGGTAAATTGTCTCTTTAATCATTATGCAGTGTACTTCTTTATCCTTTTTGGTGGATTTATCTTTAAAGTCTATTTTGTCAGAAATTAATATTGCCACCCCTGCTCTTTTTTGATTGTTGTTTGCTTGATATATTTTTTCCATCCTTTCAGTTTTAGTTTGTTTGTGTCTCTAAGTCTAAGGTGTGTTTCTTGTAGGCAGCATATAGACGAATCGTGTTTCTTTATCCAGTCTGAGACTCTCTGTCTCTTTATTGGTGCATTTAGTCCATTTACATTCAGCATAATTATAGATAAGTATGAGTTTAGAGCTGTCATTTTGATGCCTTTTTGTGTGTGTTGTTGACAATTTCATTTTTCCACTTCCTTTTTTGTGCTGAGATGTTTTTCTTTGTAAATTGTGTGTTCCTCATTTTCATAGTAGTTGAATTTATGTTTGCTGAGTCATTATGTTTTTCTTGGTTTTTATTTTGAATTATGGAATTGTTAGACCTCTTTGTGGTTACATTAATATTTACCCCTATTTTTCTAAGTAAAAACCTGACTTGTATCGTCCTATATCTCCTTGTTTTCCTCTCCATATGGAAGATCTTTGCCTCCTGTATTTATCCCCTCTTTTTGATTATTGTGATCTTTTACATAATGACTTCAATGATTCCCTGTTTTAAGCATTTTTTTCTTTTTAAAATTAATCTTATTTTGTTTTTGTGATTTCCGTATTTGAGTTGATATCAGGATGTTCTGTTCTGTGACCTTGTGTTGTGTTGGTATCTGATATTATTGATTTTCTGACCAAATTTCCTTTAGTAATTCCTGTAGCTTTGGTCTGGTTTTTGCAAATTCTCTAAGCTTGTGTTTATCTGTAAATGTTTTCATTTCACCTTCATATTTGAGAGAGAGTTTTGCTGGATATATGATCCTTGGCTGGCAGTTTTTCTCCTTCTATATATATGTTATCCCATTGCCTTCTTGCCTGCATAGTTTCTGCTGAGTAGTCTGAACTTATTGATTCTCCTTTATAGGTGACTTTTCTTTTATCCCTGGCTCCTTTTAAAATTTTCTCTTTATCTTTGGTTTTGGCAGGTTTGATGATAATATGTCTTGGTGATTTTCTTTTTGGATCAATCTTATATGAGGTTCGATGAGCATCTTGGATTGATATGCTTTCATCTTTCGTGATGCCAGGGAAGTTTTTTGCCAACAGATCTTCAACTATTCTCTCTGTATTTTCTGTTTTCCCTCCCTGTTCTGGAACTCCAATCACACGCAAGTTATTCTTCTTGATAGAGTCCCACATGATTCTTAGGGTTTCTTCATTTTTTTTTTTTTATTCTTTTATCTGATTTTTCTTCAACTATATTGGTTTCAATTACCTTATCCTCCAACATCCCTGCTCTGCATTTCAATTGCTCGATTCTGCTCCTCTGACTTCCTATTGAGTTGTCTAATTCTGTAATTTTACTGTTAATCTTTTGGATTTCTGAATGCTGTCTCTTTATGGATTTTGCAGCTTATTAATTTTTCCACTATGTTCTTGAATAATCTTTTTGATTTTTTCAACTGCTTTGTGTGTGTTATCAGTGTGTTCCTTGGCTTTTTCTGTAGATTGCCTTAATTTATTTTTGAAGTCATCCCTGATATCTTGAAGCATTCTGTAAATTAGTTTTTTATATTCTGCATCTGGAAATTCCAGGATTGTATCTGCATTTGGGAAAGATTTAGATTCTTTAAATTTGGGGAGTTGTAGAAGCAATCATGGTCTGCTTCTTTACGTGGTTTGATATCGACTGCTGTCTCCAAGCCATCTATAAGATATTGTAATGATTTATTTTATATTTGCTCACTGAATCTATCTTGTTTTGTTTTGTTTCAGTATACCCAGGTGGGCTACTAGATTGTGCTGTCTTGATTTTTGTAGCCTTTGAATCACTTATGTCCTATTATCAGCTGGTTTGGGCTGTTACCACATATATAAGCCTAAGATTCCATTCACTATTCTTGAATAGAATCAGCTTAAGTGTTCTGATTTTGGGTCACCCAGTGTGTGGTGTAGACTGTCACCTATTAACCTAGAGTGGTGGTAGTTGTGTGCACCAGATTCTAGTGGCTGCAGATGGTCACACTCCGGCGGGGGTGGCAGGATGCTGACAGCCTTCCCCCATGGGCCAGTGAGGTAGGGTTGTCTCTATTCCTAAAGCACTTTGGTGGATGGGCTCTGCAGCTGTACCTTAGGCACCCAATGCTTGTACCTCTAAAGATTGGTAGGCATCAGTATCCTCAGACCCCTTTGGCAGGTGGCTAGGTGGTTTGGGTGGAGCTTCAGCCCTCAGTTCCCCACTGTGGATCAGTGAGGGTTCTGTTTAATAGGTAGAGATATCAGACCTGGAAAACTTGTCTTTCCAGTGATCCACTAAAACAACTACAGTCAGATCTCTATCAGAATTACCTTTGCAGTATAATAACCACCCTGTTCCCTGTAGGGATGAAAGCCAAAGACTGTGGATCTCATATGCTTGGCTGGAGCTGGTTCCGTATTTTTATTCCAGTTTAGGGAAGTCAGGGAAGGATTTTTGTCCCTGGGTTGTTAGTAGCTGCTTCTCTCAGGCCAGGAGAATGGGTTAGGGGAAAAAAAAAATGCAGAGCACTTCACTCCTGGCCCAGGAAATTCCAATGTTAATGAACCTGCCTGGGAAGGGGAGGGGAGGGGTCAGATAGACAGGAGAGAGTAGCACCCAGCAATATAGACAAAGTTACTTATCCTGCTTGGTGATGACTGTTTTATCTGAGATTCCCAGGGGCGTGTAGCCTGTGTGGGCTGGCTGGGTCGAGATTGCCCCTGAGGGTCAGGCCTGCGCCAGTGCTTGTGCTGTCTCAGAAGCCATGGTTAGCTCCTCCGCTCCCAGTCCAAAGCAAAGTGCCAAGGTTCCCCAGCTGGGACGCTGCACTCCTGGCTCCAAAACCAGTTGCTGCCTCCCAATGACTTCTCCTCCTTTCAGCCGCATCATTGTGGTGCCTGCATGCACTGGCTGGGCTTCCCCCGAGGTCACTTCGGGGGGCTAGGGCTTCATCCCATGCTTGCACCATCTCAGGAAGCCATGCTTAGCTCCCCTGCACCCAGTCCAAAGCCTGGTGCCAACGTTTTCTGACTGTGAAGCTGGCTCCAGGCTCTGAAAACAGTCGCTGCTTCCCCGTGGTTGCTCGTTCTCTTGTCAGCTGAGTCAGTGTGTAGCCTGCTTGCGCTGGCTGAGTCTCTACTGAGGTTACCCCAGGGGGTTGGGGTTAGGGCTGTGTCCCGTGCTTGCCCAGTCTCAGTAAGCCGCAATCAGCCCCACCAATCGGCACCAGGGAACCGTGAGTGCTCAAGGCTGTGGAGTGGGACGCCAGTTCCAGAAGTGGTTGCTGCTTCAGGGCGTGGCTCTTTGCTCCCCTGTCACTCAGGTCAACTCTTTAGATCTGTGTTTGATGGTCAGAGTTCGTAGATTGTCATATATGTGATTGATTCACTTGTTTTTCCAAGTCTTTGTTGCAAGAGGGATTCGTGATAGCTTCTACCTGGTCAGCCATCTTGGCCCCCCAGAGACTAATTTTTTAAAAGAAATGCAGAATTTATTAATACCACACTAATAATCTAAATCAGCATGAAAAGTTAATAATTTACAATTAAATAAATTAGAATTCACACCAGAATAGGAGGCTAGTCCAACAGAAGGAAATATATTAATATAATTTATCACATTAATAAGCAAAGAAAATCTTAACAACCCACTGCCATTGAGTCGATTCCAACTCATGGCGACCCTATAGGACAGAGTAGAACTTAGTTGTTAAAATCATAGAAAGGAATTTTATGTTAATTGTTTTAAATTCAAGGCTATAAAAAACAAGGCATGATTAATTGGAAATAGAAGAACACTAGCTTTACATGATGAAACTCTAAAAAATAATAGCTAATATAAATTTGATTAAATTATGTAAAATTATTATATGCAAATTATAACATGCAGTAATATAGTATATATAATATATTATACATATGTATTAAATAAATAATATTTACATATATAGTACATATATCATAATATATGCATGATGCATATTTTATTAAATATATACTTTATAATATGTATTCCTTAACTTGTTACTATACTATATTTAAATTTTCCCTGGAAGTTCCAACCAATACAATAAGAAATGAGTAAAAAATAAAAATATTAATTAGAAAAAGGAATATTTAAAAATACTATTCACAGATAATGAATTTTTTAAACAAGAGGAAAAAACAATAAAAAAACTGTTACAAATATTGAGAAATTTTAGTAATTTGGGTACTTATAGAGTAAATGTACTAGAATCAAGAATTTTCCTGTATAGCACGAATGATAAGGCATATCACCAGGTGTTTAAAGAAAATCAGCAGCACAGAAAATAAAAATATTTGCAAAACACAGACCACCTGAATTGAAAGTAAAAGAAATTATTCAAGTAATAAAAAAGATCTTTAAAGAATCTTTTTAATCAGAGGATTAAAGAAGAAATTATAGAAAATATGATTTAATATTATTCTATGAAAAGTGATATTCAGATAAAGATATAAATTTAAGCTATAAGTTAATTAGAAAGACTAACAAATAAACTTTTTAAAATTCAACTATGTGACAATTCCATAACAAGGTAGAGATAGAAATACCACACAATCCAGCAATCCTACTCCTAGGAATATATCCTAGAGAAATAAGAGCCATTGTGTGAATAGACATATGCACGCCCATGTTCATTGCGGCATTATTCACAATAGCAAAAAGATGGAAACAACCTAAGTGTCCATTAACAGACGAATGGATGAACAAACTGTGGCACATACACACAATGAAATACTATGCAACGATAGAGAACAGTGACGAATCTTTGAAATATCTCACAGCACGGATGAATCTGGAGGGCATTATGCTAAGCGAAATAGTCAATCACAAAAGGACAAATACTGTATAAGACCACTATTTTTTTTAAAATTCATGAAAAGGTTTACACACAGAAATAAAAAATTTTTGATGGTTATTAGGGAGCAGAGTGGTGGAAAGGGAAAAATACTAAATAGACAATCGATAAGTCGTAACTTTGGTGAAAGGTAATAATATACAACACTGAGGAAGCCAGGACAACTTGACCAAGACAAGGTCATGGAAGCTCCATAGACACATCCAAACTCCCTGAGGGACCAAATTACTGGGCTGAGGGCTGGTAACCATGGTCTCAGGGGATATTTAACTCAATTGGCATAACGTAGTTTATAAAGAAAATGTTCTACATTCTTCTTTGGTGGGTAATGTTTGGGGTCTTAAAAGTTTATGAGTGACCATCTAACATAATCCACTGGTCCCACGCCGTCTGGAGCAAGGAAGAATGAAGAAAACCAAAGGCACAAGAGAAAGACTAGTCCAAAGGACTAATGCATACAACTACCACACCCTCCATCAGACTGAATCCAGCACAACTACATAGTGCCTGGCTACCACTACCAAGTCTTCTGACAGAGGTCACAATAGAGGGTTCCTGAGAGAGCTAGAGAAAAATGTAGAACAAAATTCTAACTCACAAAAATGACCAAATTTACTGGTCTCGCAGAGACTGGTGAAACCCCAAGAGCATGGCCCCTGGACACCCTTTTAACACAGTACTGACCTCACTCTTAAGGTTCACCCTTCAGGCAAAGATTAGGCAAGCCCAAAAAACAAAAATAGTAGCTCAACCACGTATACGAGAGTAAATGGGCACACCCACCCAAGGGCAAGGATGAGAAGGCAGGAAGGGACAGGAAAGCTGGACAAATAGAAATGGGGAACCCAAGGTCGAGAAGAAGACTGTTGACACATTGTAGGGCTGTCAATCAATGTCACAAAAATATGTGTATTGTCTAATGAGAAACTAATTTGTTCTGTAAACTTTCATCTGAAACACACACACACAAAGATAGAATATTTAAGAAATAAGCTAAGAGTGAGAATTAACCCAGGAGTACACCATTAATATAATAGGGATTTCAAAGAGAGAAAATAAGGGAAAATGGATGGAGGATGTAATAAATAACTAGAGAAATGAATCTTTTCAGAGTTTAAGAAAGAAGTTTTCATATTGAAAGAACCAAACAAATGATAATATGGATGAAGGAAAACTTTAAAAAAGCCAAGACAGAAAATGAAGGAGAAAAAGAGTGTTTTCTATGTGTCAGAGTAATATAAAAAACAAAAAGCAAAACAAAACAAAAAGAAAAAAGCCTGCCTTCTCTTCACCAACACTCTATGCCAGAACTTAATGGAGTAAAGTTTTCATAGTTCTGCATTACATGCATCCAGAATGTAAATCAAATGGAAATGGAAATTTAAAATATGTTCAAATGATCATGAGCGCAAGCATTTTTATTTCTCATAAAATAAAATATTTTTCTCTTAGAAACATATTTTGAGGTAATGCTTCAACAAAAGAGAAAAAAATGAAAGAAAGACTGAAAAAGAACAAACCTGGAGTCAAAGCACAATGTAATTACATCACAAGGGTTTCCAAAGAGCGGCTGATGTATTGGAACTGCCGACCTTTTGGTAAGTAGCTGGAGCTCTTAACCACTGTGCCACCAGGCCTCCCATCAAGTATAAACCAAAACCAAACCAAACCCAATGCTGTCGAGTCGATTCTGACTCATAGTGATCAAATATAAAGCAGCCTGAAAAAATAGAAATTGGTCCAACTTAAAAGAGGATGTGAAATGGCCCTGAAAATAATGTCCCCAGTAAGAAAGGGAATTTTATTTAAAAGTTGTTTGCAGAAGCTGGAGGTTCTATGCATTGCAATGAAGACAGCACGCTGTGTGTATTAACACCACCACAATCAAAACAAAAAGAACCACAAAAGAATTTCTAGGGGAAAAAAAAAAAGGTTATCTGTAAATATGATAAATCGAGTGCAAAGACAACTAAGATATATAATAATTTTGAGGAATCAGTGGAGTTCCTTCACTATGGGAGATTATTAATATATCAGTACAAAACTGAATGTTAGTTTTTAAAAACGTTAAGTATGTGGTAGAATAAACTTTCATTAATGTTACTCTATCTTTTTTTGCGTATGTCTTATTCCAGGTTGATGTCAATTTTTTATAACACCCCCTAAAAACATTAATTGCCATTTTTAATGAGCTTGCAAATAATGATATATTGAGTGAAAAATTTTACTTGTAAACATTGATGGGCTCTTCTCAGGACAAGTGAATGTCTCTCAATTTACTCAAAACTTTTTTAATCTCAGGAATTAGAGAATAGACATTCATCAGAAGCAGGAATGTAATACTGATAACAGTTTTTGAACGCTGAATCATCCGTGCCTTCTCGGGATAAACTCTACTTCATTATCACATATTATCTCTTTTAATATATTTTGGGATTTTATTTACTGGCATTTTGTTGAAGGTTTTGGCATCTATGTTCACAGGGCTACTGCTCTGTAATCTTATTTTCTTCCAAAGTCTTTATTTCGTTTTGGGATCATGATAATGCTAGCATAATAAAATGAGTTGGGAAATGTTTACAACTCTTCTATTTCATGGAAGAGTTCATATAGAATTGCTTTCATTTCTTACCAAATGTTTTGTGGAGTTTGTCAGTAAAGCCATCTTAGACTGGAATTTTTGTGGTTGAAAGGTTTTAATTTCAAATTCAATTTATTTACTAAATATAGAGATAGTCAGATAATCATTTTTTCATGAGTGAGCTTGGCAGTTTACATATTTGAAGAAATTGGTCCATTTCATTTGTCAAATTTATAGGTATATTCACGAAATTTCCTTACATTGTTTGAAAGAATCAGCTTTTGGTTTCATTTCTTCTATCTCTTGGCTCTCTCTTTTTATTTCATTGTTTCCTGCCCTTATCTTTATTATTTTCTTCATTTTACTTTCTTTGATTTTTAATTTGCATTTCCTTTTCTAGTTTATTAAGGTGGAAGCTTACATGGTTGCTCTGAGGCTTTTCTTTTTCTAATATAAAATTTCTAATTTTTTCAATGCTATACGCTTTTTTATCAGCACTGGTTTAGCTCCATTCCACATATTTTAATACGTTGTGCTTTCATTTTCATTCTATTAAAAGTATTTCATAATTTTCCTTATGATTGCTGTTTTGGGATTTTTTTTTTTAATTGACAAATCTTTGGAAATTTTATAGATAGTTTTCTGTTATTGCTTTCTAGTTTAATTCCAATATAACTCAAGAACATACTTTGTATGTGTCAGTTCATTTATATTTTACAAGGTTTGTTTATGACCAAGGATGTGGTTTATCTCAGTGAAAGTTCCATGTGCACTAGAAAACAATGGGCATACTGCTTTTATTTTTAAAAGTGTTCTAGGTACAGGATTTTTTGTCTCTTCTGTTCTGTCTCAGTTATCTAGTGCTGCTATAAACAGAAATACCACAAATGGATGGCTTTAACAAATAGAAATTTATTCTCACAGTCTAAGAGGCTAGAAGTTCAAATTTAAGGCACCAGCTCCTGGGGAAGTTTTTCTCTCTCTGTTGGTTCCGGGGGGAAAGTCCTTGCCATCAATCTTCCCCTAGCCTAGGAGCTTCTCGGTGCAGGGACCCTGAGTCCAAAAGATGAACTCTGCTCCCAGCGCTGCATTCGTGGTGGCATGAAGTCCCCATCTCTCTGCTGGCTTCTCTCTCCTTTTATCTCTTATAAAAGAAAAGGTAGTGCAGATCACACCCCAGGGAAACGTCTGTTACATCAGATCAGGGATGTGACCTGAGTAAGGTGTTGCATCCCACCCTAATCCTCTTTAACATAACTTAATTTTGCCTCATTAACCATAGGCAGAGATTAGAATTTACAATGCACAGGCAAATTACATCAAATCACAAAATGGAAGACAACCACACAATACTGGGAATCATGGCATAACCAAGTTAACACATATTTTAGGGGGACACAATTCAATCCATAACACCTTCCTTCAGGTGTAATTGGTTTTACCAGCGTCCTAAAGACGACTGGGTAAAATTTAAGGTTTTTGTTCTATTGGAGACATAGGGTAGGGGAATCTAGGTGGATTTTATTCCTTTCCTACAGTCCCTTTTCTTTCTTTTCTCTGATGGGTTCAAGAAAAGATGTGAACTTTCAGATTGTTCAACACTCGTTCTTGTTATTGTTGTTGCAAGGGCAGTGTCTTAGTCAGGGTTCTCTAGAGAAAAAGGACCAGTGAGATCTATCAATTATCTATGGAGAGAGATTTATTTCAAGGAATTGGCTCACATAATTGTGAAGAGCTGGCAACTCTGACACTGTACATCAGGTGACAGGCTGGCTATTCCTGCAGGCTTGCATTCCAAGATCCACAGATCAAGTGACAGGAAAAGTCCAGAGTAAAATTCAGCCAAAATATTTATTCATATTCTGGAGACAGAACACACCCTAAGGCAACTCCCTTTTCAACTGATTGATTACACTACATTAGATTACATTATGGACAGAAATTACATTACGATCAGGGCTTCGAACAGCAGGGTGAGAATCCCTGCTGAGAATTTGCATGTCTAACAGGTTTCTAGGCAATGCTAATGCTGCTGGTTAGGAACCAATTCTGAGAACCACTTATAGAGCAGTGATTCTCAAACTTCATTATGCATAAGAATCACGTGGGAATATTGTTAAAATGTAGATTCTGATTCAGTGTATCTGAGGTAGAAATGCAAATTCTTAGCAGGGATTTGAATTGGGATAAACTGGTTCAAAGCCCTGGCTACAATTTACATCAAATTACATTATGGAACAGCAATTAGACTACTGTTTGGCCAAACAACTGGAAGCCATAGACTGGCCAAGTAGACAGAGAAAATTAACCATCACAGGTGGGATACTGTTCTTTCTAGCTTTCTACATTCTAAGCTCAAGTTGGAATTTTTTTTTTTTTTTCCTAGTAGCAATAATACACTTTTCATGGAGCCTAATGTCATGGTAAAAAAAAAAAAAATCTTAATAAATAATGAAATTTAAGAAAAAATATTCAGTCGGAATTAGTGATTGAATAATAGAAGCTGTAATTTTTAGTTTTTATAATTTTTGAAAATATATATACAGTATGTGAATCACAAAATGTTTGCAATAAAACCAGTACTGAATAAAAAGTATTTTAGCGCATGTTCTCTATTTGGCATCTGTCACTAAATAGATTTAGACATGTCTGACCTTTGGAAAACTATTTGAGAAACGAACCAATATGGCTTACAGTGATATTGAATGAAAGATTCCTATAAATTTTGGTTTCACTTTTTTGCAAAATCCGTTGGTAATCTTTAATCAATGTATTCAACAAAGGAAATGCCAGCAATTCAGCATTTGAAATTTGTAATTAAATGTAGTTATTGGAAAAAAGTTTTGTTTTTTTTAAGAAGATTTGGAGATCTATGCCTAGAAAACCAATGGAGGAGCTGAAAAATAACAGGAAAACAACAAAAAGACAACAAAAATTCTAACTTTACACACAATACTATTTGGAAATCCAAAACATGCTATAGAATCAGATCATATATTTAACAAGTTCAAATATTTAGACTGAAATATTTACATATTTAAATATGGTAAAAATATAAGTTAGAATATCTGTCATTTAGAACTTTTTTTGAGCCCAACAAATCCATCAATACCCATAGAGAAAATATTTTCTCAATTAAAAATGCTTTTTTTAAATTTATGAGTAAACTTCAAAAGCTATGTTTAACAAAAACACTATTAATGGAGGTAAGAGACATGCCACAAATTTGAAGAAGACATCTGACAAAGATTTGCATTCAATACTCTTGGAAAATTCCTACGAATCAAGAAGAAAAAGATAGCCAGTTAATAGTAGGTTTGGACAAAAAAATGCAACCAACCAAACCACTAAAGAAAAAACATGAATGGGTATTTCACAAAAAAGAGATACACAAAAGGCTAACAAATGCATAGAAGGTGCTTTGACTTCATTAGTTATCTGTGTTGCCCAATACCCCAAAGTACAATTCAATACCACTACACCCCACTGGAAAGGCTAAACTGCATCACGTGTTGGTAAGAATGTGGAACAACTGGAATTCTCATAAATGCTGGCAGAAGTGTAAATTTGGTACAACCACATTTGAAATTTGTCTGAAGCTACTAAAACTGAATAGATGCACACCTTATGAAATAGAAACTCTACTCCTACCTGTAAGGGAGCCTTGGTTGTGCCGTGGTTAAAGCACTCAGCTGCTAACTGAAAGGTTGGTGGTTTCAACCCACCAGCTGCTCCTTGGGAGAAAGGTGTGGTAGGCTGCTTCCGTAAAGGTTTACAGGCTCAGAAACCCTGTGGGGCAGTTCTACTCTGTCCTTTAGGGTTGCTCTGAGTCGGACTCAACTGGACAGCAATAGATTTGGTTTTGGGTTTAGATCTACCTGTTTACCCAACAGAAATGCATTTATAAGTTCCCTAAAAGACATGTATTAGGATGTAGCAGCACTATTTATACTAGCTTGAAACTGAAAATGGCCATAATGTAGAACAGATAAATGATGGCCTATACATAGAATACAACTCTCAGCAAAGAAAATAAATGAACTACAACTATTCTTTAAAACATGGTTAAATCTTACAAACAAAATATTGAACAAAAGAAGTCAGATATGAAAACATGCATTCTATATAGTACCGTTAATGGAAAATACACCAATAGGCTAAACTAATTCGTAGTATTAGGAATCAGAATTAAAAAATCAAACCTTTTGCTGTCCAGTGGATTCTGAACTCATAGCGGCCCTATAGGATGGAGTTGAACTGCCCCATACATTCCCAAGGCTGTAATCTTTATGGAAGCGGACTGCCACATCTTTCTTTCACAGAGCAGCTGGTGGGTTCCAACTGCTGACCTGAGTGTTTTAATCACTATGCCACAAGGTTCCTAGGAATCAGGATAGTGGCGATTATTGGTGGAGGAGGGGCATAGTGACTAGAGGGGTATCAGTGGGGAAGGAAGTCCCTGGGTGGCAAAAGTGGTTTGCATTTGTCCGCTAACCTAAAGATTAGCGATTAGAGTGTACCCAGTGGAGCTGAATTAAAAAGCCCTGGTGCCCTGCTTTCCTAAATATTGAAACCAAAAAGATCCAAGTCTGCTGCCATTGAGTTGACTCAGACTCATAGTAACCCAATAGGACAGAGTAGAACTGACCCATAGGGTTTCCAAGGAACTGGTGGTGGATTCGAACTGCTGACCTTTTGGTTAGCAGCTGAGCTCTTAACCACTGGGAAACCAGAGCTCTGATTTTGTACTAAGTTTGGCAAAAAAATTAAAAATACTCATAGAGCAACTGACTGGGTGAGTTTCATAAAAATACTTGTCCAAGAAATGTAAAAACATTACACACAGAGAGAAGAGCAGATATAAATTGTTAAGAACTTCAAATTTAGTAATAATAAAGTGCACTCTGAGGAAAGTAGAAGGCGAATTCATGAAAAACTAAAAATAATAAGGACATATAAAAAGTCTTCATCAATATAGCAGTTACTCTGTATATAGACAGAGAGTTAAGAACTTGATTAAATACGTGAATGTGTCAAGGACAAGAATTCTGGTTGTATTTTAATAATGAAATAAATGATATTTTTATTGTGTATTCTTGTTAACTTGTACATACATATATATTTACTTTTCGGGGAATTATTTAAGTTTTGAAATTAGTTTTGGAACTGCTTTTTGGTTGAACTATTTTATAGCTTCATCATTATAATAATAACAATTTGTTGATCATTACATAAATATGTATACATTTGATGATGATGCATATGTTTACCTTATGCATATAGAAGCTTAATTTAGTAAGATACTGAATTTCTCCAAATTAATACATAAATTTCAATCCCTTCAATTCAAAATCTCAAAGTTTATTATGGAATCAGAAAAACACATTCTAAAATATGCCTCAAAAAGTAAAAGTTGAGGCAGAGCCAAGATGGCAGAATAGACAGATGCTTCTGGCGAGCCCTCTTTACAACAAAGTCCCGAAAAAACAAGTGAAACGAGTATATTTGTGATAAGCTGGGAGCCCTGAGTATCAAAGGCAAGCTTAGACAATGAACTGAGGGGTAGGGGGAGGAAGAGACCGTTCAGAAGTGGAGAGGAGTTACAGGACCTGAATCACAGGGAGCCTTCAGGCAACATTCCTGGAGCAGCGGTCACGGTGGCAGCGGTGGGCTGCTACTAGCGTTTGGCCACAGTTTCCTCAGGGAGAAGCAGCCAGCCACACAGCCTACTCACGCCTCTAGAACCTGAGGAGAACGTCGCTGTCAGCAAAAGCTAAGTACTTGTGTATATTTTACCACACCCCCTCACCCCCAAGCTGGCTTCAGCAACTGAGTCCCTGGGCCTGAGATAGGCCCTGGTGAGTACCTAAAGCCATCCTCCCAGCCTTGGGGAAGGAAAAGATTTGCATCTGCGGGGAAAGGATAATTTGCTAGCTCCATTAACTGGGGGAGCTCAGGACAGAAGCGGCTCCTGTCCAGGCATAAACCGTCCATGGACCTTGAGCAACTTTCCCTTCTGCATGGACCTCTGTGGGCCTATTTCGGGAGAATAGGCCTATGCTGGCAAACTCCAACCATTTCAACTGTGTGGTAGAGAGGTGGGTATTTGACATTTGACATTGCTTTGCCTATTAAACAAGGTCCTCACCTACCCACATCAGGGACCTAAGGATGGGTAGCTCCACTCAGGTCACCCAGCCACCCACGACAGGGGTCCAAAGATAACTGATACCTCCAAGTCCATACAACCAAAAACTTTGGGTGCCCATGGTCGCTCTGCGGAACGCACCCCCTGCACGCTGTAGGGAACAGAGACACGCTTTCCTCAGAGACACTTGGGGGTCGGTTCTCAGGCCCCTGACTTGTTCAGAGCATGACCCCCTGCTGCAATCAGATACCAGTATATACACCAATCACCCCACCCCTCTAAGACTGTAGGACAGAGCCTGTACCACATACTTGATATCACCTACCTGGAAACCTGTACTGAATCCATACAAGAAAACTGAATGGACTCCTAGACTGATATATCTGATAACAGCTCTAGCCAGCTGGGGACAGGACACCAGAGCTCCAAAGGTGAAAATAATCAAGCTAGCTCACTCAAGCAACCTATAGACGTTTACCAAAACAAAACAAAGCAAGGAGCTACGACACAGTAAGCAAGCATAAACTGATACAATAACTTATAGATGGCTCAGAGACAACAGTCAATATCAAGTCGCATAAAGAAACAGACAATGATCACCTCAACAGGCTCTCAAAACGAAGAATCCAGCGATCTTCTAGATGAAAGTGCATTCTTGGAATTACCAGATGCAAAATACAAAAGTTTAGTATACAGAACCCTTCAAAACATCAGGAAGGAAATGAGGCAATACACAGAACAAGCCAAGGAACACAGAGATAAAGCAACTGAGGAAATTAGAAAGGTTATTCAGGAACATACTGAAAAGTTTAATAAGCTAGAAAAATCCATAGTCAGAAAGCAATCAGAAATTCAGAAGATTAACAATAAAAAAATAAAAATATTAACAATAAAAAAATTAACAATAGAATTACAGAATTAGACAACTCAATAGAAAGTCAGAGGAGCTGAATTGAACAAGTAGAAGCTAAAATTTCTGAACTTGAAGATAAATCACTTGTCACTAATATATTAGAAGAAAAATCAGATAAAAGAATTAAAAAAATAAAGAAACCTTAAGAATCATGTGGGACTCTATCAAGAGAAAAACCCTATGAGTGATTGGAGTACCAGAACAGGGAGGGATAACAGAAAATACAGAGAAAATTGTTGAAGATTTGTTCGCAGAAAACTTCCCTGATGCTGTGAAAGATGAGATGATATCTATCCAAGATGCTCATCGAACTCCACATGAGGTAGATTTTAAAAAAAGAAAGTCAGCAAGACATATTATAATCAAACTTGCCAAAACCAAAGATAAAGAGAGAATTATAAGAGCAGTGAGGGATAAATGAAAAGTCACCTACAAAGGAGAGCCAATAAGAATAAGCTTGGACTACTCAGCAGAAACCATGCAGGCAAGAAGGCAAGGCGTTGACATATTTAAAAAATTGAAGGAAAAAAAAAAAGCCTGCAAGAATCATATATCCATCAAAATTGTCTCTTAGATATAAAGGTGAAATTAAGACATTTCCAGATAAACAAAAGATTAGACAATTCGTAAAAACCAAACGAAACTACAAGAAATACTAAAGGGAGTTCTTTGGTTCGAAAATCAATAATATCAGGTATCAGCCCAAGACTAGAGACCTGGGCAGAGCAACCAGAAGTCAACCCAGACAGGGAAATCCAAAAAAACAAAGCAAGATTATAAAAAAAAAAGCTCAAAACAGGGTAACAGGGATGTTATTATATAAAAGAAGACAACATTAAAATAATAAAGAGGGACTAAGAAATGTAATCATACACCTTCCATATGGAGAGGAAGATACAGTGATACAAAGAAATAAAATTTGGTTTTAAATTTAGAAAAATAGGGATAAATAATAAGGTAACCACAAAGGGGACAAACTATCCGACTCATCAAAATAAAATACAAGGGGAAAGTAGAGACTCAGCAGAAACAAAATCAACAACACATATGAGGAAAGGACAATATATGAAGAAAATCTACTCAGCACATAAAATCAAGTGGGAAAAAAATTGTCAACACACAAAAAAAGACATCAAAATGATAGCACTAAATTCATACCTATCCATAACTACCCTGAATGTAAATGGACTAAATGCACCAATAAAGAGACAGAGAGTGGCAGAATGGATTAAAAAACAAGATCGTATATATGCTGCCTACAAGAGACATACCTTAGACTTAGAGACACAAACAAACTAAAACTCAAAGGATGGAAAAAATATATCAAGTAAACAACCATCAAAAAAGAGCAGGAGTGGCAATATTAATTTCTGACAAAATAGACTTTAAAGTTAAATCCATCAGAAAGGATAAGGAAAGACACTATATAATGATTAAAGGGACAATACACCAAGAAGATATAACCATATTAAATATTTATGCACCCAATGATAGGGCTGCAAGATACATAAAACAAACTCTATCAGCATTGAAAAGTGAGATAGACAGCTCCACAATAATAGTAGGAGACTTTAACACACCACTTTCGGTGAAGGGTAGGACATCCAGAAAGAAGCTCAATAAAGACACGGAAGATCTAAACGTCATAATCAACCAACTTGACCTCGTAGACATATACAGGACACTCTACCCAACAGCAACCAAGTATACTTTCTTTTCTAGTGCACACGGAACATTCTCTAGACTAAATCACATATTAGGTCATAAAGCAAGCCTTAGCAGAATCCAAAATATTGAAATATTACAAAGCATCTTCTCTGACTAAAAAAATTAAAAAAACTTCTCTGACTAGAAGTCCATAAAAGTAGAAAACAATAACAGGAAAAGCAGGGAAAAGAAACCAAACACTTGGAAACTGAACAATACCCTGCTCAAAAAAGACTGGATGATAGAAGACATTAAGGATGGAATAAAGAAATTCAGAGACTCCAGTGAGAATGAAAACACTTCCTATCAGAACCTTTGGGACACAGCAAAAGCAGTACTCAGAGGCCAATTTATATCAATAAATGAACACATCCAAAAAGAAGAAAGGGCCCAAATCAAAGAATTATTCCTACAACTTCAACAAATAGAAAGAGAGCAACAAAACAAACCCACAAGCACCAGAAGAAAACAAATGATAAAAATTAGAGCTGAACTAAATGAAATAGAAAACAGAAAAACAATTGAAAGACTTAACAAGACCAAAAGCTGGTTTTTTGAAAAAATCAACAAAATTGATAAACTGCTGGCCAAACTGACAAAAGAAAAACAGAAGAGGAAGCAAATACCCAAATAAGAAATGAAATGGTACATATTACAACAGACCCAACTGAAATTAAAAGAATCATATCAGATTACTATGACAAAATATACTGAAACAAATTTGCAAACCTAGAAGAAATGGATGAATTCCTAGAAACACACTACCTACCTAAACTAACACAAACAGAGGTAGAACAACTAAATAGGCCCATAGCAAAAGAAGAGATTGAAAAGGTCATCAAAAAACTCCCAATAAAAAAAAGCCCTGGTCCGGAGGGCTTCACTGCGGAGTTCTACCAAACGTTCAGAGAAGAGTTAACACCACTACTACTAAAGGTATTTCAGAGCATAGAAAAGGATGGAATACTACCAAACTCATTCTATGAAGCCACCATATCCCTGATAACAAAACCAGGTAAAGACACCACAAGAAAAGAAAATTATAGACCTATATCCCTTATGAACATAGATGCAAAAATCTTCAACAAAATTCTAGCCAATAGAATTCAACAACATATCAAAAAAATAATTCACCATGACCAAGTGGGGTTCATACCAGGTATGCAGGAATGGCTCAACATTAGAAAAACAATTAATGTAATTCACCACATAAATAAAACAGAAGAATCACTTGATTTTATCAATTGTTGCAGAAAAGGCTTTTGACAAAGTCCAACACCCATTCATGATAAACACTCTCAGCAAAATAGGAATAGAAGGATCATTCCTCAACATAATAAAGCACATTAATACAAATCCAACAGCCAACATCATCCTAAATGGAGAGCTTGAAAGCATTCCCATTGAGATCAGGAACCAGACAAGGATACCCTTCATCACCACTCTTATTCAACATTGTGCTGGAGGTCCTACCCAGAGCAATTAGACTAGATAAAGAAATAAAGGGCATCCAGATTGGCAAGGAGGAAGTCAAAGTATCTCTATTCACAGATGACATGATCTTATACACAGAAAACCCTAAGGAATCCTCCAGAAAACTACTGAAACTCATAGAAGAGTTCAGCAGAATATCGGGATACAAGATAAACACAGAAAAATCAGTTGGGTTCCTCTACAACAACACAAAGAATATCGAAGAGGAAATCACCAAATCAATGCCATTTACAGTAGCCCCCAATAAGATACAATACTTAGGAATAAATCTTACCAGAGATGTTAAAGACTTATACAAAGAAAACAATAGTATACTTCTGCAAGAAACCAAAAGAGACTTACATAAGTGGAAAAACATGTGTTAGGGCTCCTAACATTGTCCCTATTTTTTCTTGCTCATGGATAGGAAAACTTAACATTATAAAAATGTCTATTGTACCAAAAGCGATCTATACATTTAATGCAAATTCCGATCCAAATCCCAATGACATTCTTTAATGAGACGGAGAAACAAATCACCAACTTCATATGGAAGGGAAAGAGGCCCCAGATAGATAAAGCATTACTGAAAAAGAAGAACAAAGTGGGAGGCCTTACTTTACCTGATTATACCGCCACAGTAGTCAAAACAGCCTGGTACTGGTACAACAGATACATGGATCAATGGAACAGAATTGAGAATTCAGACATAAATCCATCCACATATGAGCAGTTGATATTTGACAAAGGTCCCAAAACAGCTAAATGGGGAAAAGACAGTCTTTTTAACAAATGGTGCTGGCATAACTGGATATCCATCTGCAAAAAAAAATGAAACAAGACCGATACCTCACCCCATGCAGAAAAACTAGCTCAAAATGAAGCAAAGACCTAAATATAAAATCTAAAATGATAAAGATTATGGAAGAAAAAATAGGGACATCATTAGGAGCCCTAATACATGGCATAAACAGTATAGAAAACATTATAAATAATGTAGAAGAAAAACTAGATAATTAGGAGCTCCTAAAAATCAAACACCTATGCTCATCCAAAGACTTCACCAAAAGAGTAAAAAGACTACCTACAGACTGGGAAAAAGTTTTTAGCTATGACATTTCCGATGAGCGCCTGACCTCTAAAATCTACATGATAAGGCAAAAACTCAACTCCAAAAAGGCAAGTAACCCTATTAAAAATGTTCAAAAGATATGAATAGACACTTCACTAAAGAAGACATTCACGTAGTTAAAAGATATATGAGGAAATGTTCACGATCATTAGCGATTAGAGAAATGCAGATCAAAACTACAATGAGATTTCATCTCACTCCAACAAGGCTGGCATTAATCCAAAAAACACAAAATAATAAATGTTGGAGAGGATGTGGAGTGATTAGAACACTTATACACTGCTGGTGGGAATGTAAAATGGTACAACCACTTTGGAAATCGATTTGGCGCTTCCTTAAAAATTTAGAAATAGAACTACCATACGATCCAGCAATCCCACTCCTTGGAATATATCCTAGAGAAATAAGAGCCTTTACACAAACAGATACATGCACGCTCATGTTTATTGCAGCACTGTTTACAATAGCAAAAAGATGGAAGCAACCAAGGTGCCCATCACCCATCAACAGATGAATGGATAGATAAATTATGGTATATTCACACAATGGAATACTACGCATTGATAAAGAACAGTGAGGAATCTGTGAAACATTTCATAACACGAAGGAAACTGGAAGGCATTATGCTGAGTGAAATTAGTCAGTTGCCAAAGGACAAATATTGTATAAGACCACTATTATAAGAACTTGAGAAATAGTTTAAACTGAGAAGAAAACATTCTTTCGTGGTTACGAGGGGGGGAGGGAGGGGGGTGGGAGGGGGTATTCACTAATTAGATAGTAGATAAGAACTACTTTAGGTGAAGGGAAAGACAGCACACAATACAGGGGAGGTCAGCACAATTGTACTAAACCAAAAGCAAAGAAGTTTCCTGAATAAACGGAATGCTTCAAAGGCCAGCGTAGCAGGGGCAGGGGTCTGGGGGCCATGGTTTCAGGGTACGTCTAAGTCAACTGGCATAAGAAAATCTATTAAGAAAACATTCTGCATCCCACTTTGAAGAGTGGCATCTGGGGTCTTAATAGCTAGCAAGCAGCCATCTAAGATGCATCAATTGGTCTCAACCCACCTGGATCAAAGGAGAATGAAGAACACCAAAGACAGGAGGCACTTACGAGGCCAAGAGACAGAAAGGACCACATGAACCAGAGACTACATTATCCTGAGACCAGAAGAACTAGGTGGTGCCCGGCTACAACCCATGACTACCCTGACAAGGAACACAACAGAGAACCCCTGAGGGAGAAGGAGAGCAGTATGCAGACCCCAAATTCTCTTAAGACCAGACTTAATGGTCTGACTGAGACTAGAGGGCCCCCAGTGGTCATGGCCTTCAGACCTTCTGTTGGCCCAGGACAGGAACCATTCCTGAAGCCAACTCTTCAGACATGGATTGGACTGGACAATGTGTTGGGGAGGGATGCTGGTGAGGAGTGAGCTTCTTGGATCAGGTGGACACTTGAGACTATGTTGGCACCTCCTGCTTGGATGGGAGATGAGAGGGTGGAGAGGGTTAGAAGCTGGCAAAACGGACACGAAAAGAGAGAGTAGAGGGAGAGAATGGGCTGTCTCATTAGGCGGAGAGTAATTGGGAGTGTGTAGCAAAGTGTATATGGGTTTTTGTGTGAGAGACTGACTTGACTTGTAAACTTTCACTTAATGGACAATAAAAATTATATAAAAAAAAGTAAAAGTCTTGGAATAGCCTAATTAATTTAGAATAAAAGAGAGACTTGCCATAATAGACAGCAAGCATTATTATAAGCTATAGAAATTAAAACAGCATAGTCTAAGTGCAAAGATAGAAACTTAGGACAAGTGAAGAGAATAGGATCCCAGAAACAAACCTAAAATATCTTCAGAAAATTGCTGTATGACAGAAGTGTGATTCCATATTATGAAAGAAACTTCACACTATGCAATTAGCACCCTGGCAAATGATTATCTCTACAGCAAAAATAAGATTCTTTCTCTACTCCATAAACAAAAGTATTTTCAGATTAAACATTGTTCTCAAAGTGAACAACAAAACTTTAAACTCTAAAAAGAAAATGTAGGAAAACACATTTTTACATTTTTACTACAAATCCCCACATACCATAAAGTAAAAGTTTGATCGGTATCATTACATTGAAATTAAAATCTCATGCAATGAAAACAGTGAAAAGACATTATATACAGTTTGAAAATATAAGTCAAAGTTGTACTGCATTTAACCAACAAAAAATTATTTTGCAAAACGTAAAGTTTTTTTTCTAAAAAATCAGTTAGAAAAACACAATTTAATTAAAAATAGGTGCCAAATATTAACATTTTTAGAAGAGCACAACAGAGTAGCCAACAAATATGAAACTACATCCAATTTCACTAGGGAGCAGAGGATTTCAAATTAAAACCACAATGAGATTCCATTTTATACGTATTGTAAAATTGGCAAAACCTATAAGGTCTGGTTATATTAAACACTGACAAAGATGTGGATTGAACTTGTGTACACTGCTATTGAGAATTTAAGAAATCCCTGGATGTTGCTAATAGTTTGTGCACTCAGCTGGTAACCGAAAGGTTGGAGATTTTAGTCCACCCCAAGGTACTGGGGAAGAGAGCCCTGGCGATCTTCCAAATAAATAATCAGCCATTGAAAAGTAGAATCATGAGCAGAATTCAGGACAGTTCTACTCTGACACACATGGGGTGGCCATGAGCTGGAGTCAACTCGACAGCAATGGATTTATTGGGAATTTAATTGATACAGCTACTAGGGATAGCAATTTGGCAATATTTAGTAAAGTTAAAGTTGTATGGACACTTTAACCAGCAATTCTACCCTAAGGTCTATGTATTAGAGAAACTCTCATACACTTACTTGAAAAAACATGAATTAGAATGTGTAAATGTGAAGCAATTTAAAAAATAGGAAAAAATTATTAAAAAGTGAATTCGTTGTTGTTGTGTGCTGTTGATTCCAAGTTACATTAACCCTATATGATGGAATAGAGCTGTCCCATAGGGCTTCCTAGGCTGTAATCTTTATGGGAACAGATTACCAGGTCTTTTCTCCCATGGAGCCGCTGGCGGATTCCAACTGCTGACCTTTCAGTTATAGCCCAGTGCTTAAACATTGCACCACCTAGTCTCCTTAAAAAGAGAATAGATAAACATATTATGTTATACTACATGGAATTTTTAAAAAATCAACTATATTTACATAGTTCTTTCTGTGAATAAATCCCAAAACCATAATTTTGAGAGAGAAAAAAAAGGCAAGTCTCAGAAATACTCCTTTCTATAAAATTTACAAATAAACTTAATTATATGATACATCATTTAGAGATGCATACATATTTAGTAAGTGTAGAAAAATGCAAAGAAATCATGAATACAAAAAAAATCAAGATAATGTTATTTTTGGTGGAAACTGGAACTAGAAGGGAGGATAGACAGGGGAATATAATTGAAAGAATTATATAGCACATTAGATAACTATTTAAACTAAAAAGCTTTATAATGGTTGCAAGGGTGTTTGTTTTATTATTCAATGCACCATTTTATATGTCTATAATATATCAAAATGAAAAGACAACCTATGTTAAAAAGAGAAAAGGACTCAAAGTATACTGATAGAATTAAAAGAAAGCCAATATAGGTGGCATAGACCAATTCTTTTACAAGTGCATAAATATCTGTGCGTAAGTAGATGTTACCATTGCAGAACACATAGAGGAATGCTGCAGAAGATATTGTCATGGTTAAGTGCAAGTGAAAAGATAATAGATGGTTCATTTTTCCTCCATGTAGCTTCTTATATTTCTGTAATTCAGGCATATTGTCTTTATTGTTGAGGGGAAAGAGGTCACAATCTCAAAATAGTGTTTGAGTGAAAATGTTGGACAGCAAGTTCCATGAGGGCCAGGACTCCAATTGCTTTGTTACCTGCTGTTTTCCTACGACAGAGCTCTCATTCTCAACAAAAGTCAACAAATTTATAAGGGAATTCTAAAGTAGGCAGTGCATATATGAGAGCACACAGTTTAACCAGTATTTACTAAGAAAACAAACAAAAAAACAAAGTTGGCTGTAGAGAAGAAGGGTAGATCTGCACCCTTGGCTTACACTCTAGTGGGAGTCAGACATGCAAAGATAAGATTTGCTTGAACTGGGGTTTTGTTAGGACATATTAGTGTCCCCTGTTTTCAGCAAGGACCACTCTCAAATAGAGCTATTATCTCTCAGGATTTTAATGGGGATTTGTGATTGAATTCATCCCATGCTTCTTATTTCAGGCTGGGCAAATCTCCTCTTTCACAAGAGGACACTTTGAGATGAGCCCTTCCTTCCATTCAGCCCCAACTGTAACTACATCTAGCAAGGTTCAGGTCTCAGATATGGTAACAACACACATTTATAGTGTTCAGCACTACTGTAAGTTATTCCTATTTTCACATTTGTTATTTCACCACTTTGTCATTTCAAATTGAGTCAGGGAGAGTTGTGGAGTGAGCTAACAGTTGGCTTACCTAAAAATTCTACCCTGAATTCTGCTTATGGTTCTGATGGACCAAACCTCCCCATGAGAACAAGGAGAAAAGCTGGATAACACATATTTTTGCTAAATCTATTTAAAGGCTTTAGATATCTACCAAGGTAGCCAGGGTTTGAGATGTCAAAGTCCCAAAGGAAAGGTGTTGAGGGAATTCTAACGTTCTACTCCATTTTTTCACTCCAGAATTGTATTGATTCATTAACAAGATATGTGGAGAATCAGAGACCCAAGTAAACAGCAGCTGTTCCGTCATAAAACAAAACTTTGCAGAATCTAAAACAAACCTTTGCAGAATCTAAAACATCACAATATTACAAAGCAAAGTGGAAATCAATAACAGAAAAATCAGGGAAAAGAAATCAAATACTTGGAAACTGAACAATATCCTGCTCGAAAAAGACTGGTTTATAGAAGACATTAAGGAGGGAATAAAGAAATTCATAGAATGCAGCCAGAATGAAAACACTTCCTATCAAAACCTCTGGGACACAGCAAAAGCAGTGCTCAGAGGTCAATTTATATCGATAAATGCACAAATACATAAAGAAGAAAGAGCCAAAATCAGAGAACTGTCCCTACAGCTTGAACAAATAGAAAGCAGGCAACAAAAGAATCCATCAGGCACCAGAAGAAAACAAATAAGAAAAATTAGAGCTGAACTAAATGAATTAGAGAAGAGAAAAACAATTGAAAGAATTAACAAAGCCCAAAGCTGGTTCTTTGAAAAAATTAAGAAAATTGACAAACCATTGGCCAGAATGACTAAAGAAATACAGGAAAGGAAACAAATAACCCGAATAAGAAATGAGATGGGCCATATCACAACAGACCCAACTGAAATTAAAAGTCGTATCAGATTATTGCAAAAAATTGTACTCTAACAAATTTGCAAACCTAGAAGAAATGGATGAATTCCTAGAAACACGCTACTTACCTAAACTAACACAATCAGAAGTAGAACAACTAAATAGACCCATAACAAAAAAAGAGATTGAAAAGCCAATCAAAAAACTCCCAACAAAAAAAAAGCCCTGGCCCGGACAGCTTCACTGCAGAGTTCTACCAAACTTTCAGAGAAGAGTTAACACCACTATTACTAAAGCTATTTCAAAGCATAGAAAAGGATGGAATACTACCTAACTCATTCTATGAAGCCACCATATCCCTGATACCAAAACCAGGTAAAGACACCACAATAGAAGAAAATTACAGACCTATATCCCTCCTGAACATAGACGCAAAAATCCTCAACAAAATTCTAGCCAATAGAATCCAACAACACATCAAAAAAATAATCTACCACAACTAAGTGGGATTTATACCAGGTATGCAAGGTTGGTTTAATATTAGAAAAACCATTAATGTAATCTACCATATAACTAAAACAAAAGACAAAAACCACATGATCTTATCAATTGATGCAGAAAAGGCATTTGACAAAGTCCAACACCCATTCATGATAAAAACTCTCAGCAAAATAGGAATTGAAGGAAAATTCCTCAACATAATAAAGCACATTAATGCAAAGTCAACAGCCAACATCACTCTACATGGAGAGAGCCTGAAAGCATTTCCCTTAAGAACGGGAACCAGACAAGGATGCCCTTTATCACCGCTCTTATTCAACATTGTGCTAGAAGTCCTAGCCAGAGTAATTAGGCTAGACAAAGAAATAAAGGGCATCCGGATTGGCAAGGAAGAAGTAAAATTATCTCTATTTGCAGATGACATGATCTTATACAGAGAAAACCCTAAGGAATCCTCCAGAAAACTACTGCAACTAATAGAAGAGTTTGGCAGAGTCTCAGGTTATAATATAAACATACAAAAATCACTTGGATTCCTCCACATCAACAAAAAGAACATTGAAGAGGAAATCAACAAATCAATACCATTCACAGTAGCCCCCAAGAACATAAAATACTTAGGAATAAATCTTACCAAAGACGTAAAAGACCTATACAAAGAAAACTACAAAGTACTAGTGCAAGAAACTAAAAAGGACCTACATAAGTGGAAAAACATACCTTGCTCATGGATAGGAAGACTTAACATAGTAAAAATGTCTATTCTACCAAAAGCCATCTATACATACAATGCACTTCCAATCCAAATTCCAATGTCATTTTTTAAGGTGATAGAGAAACAAATCACCAATTTCATATGGAAGGGAAAGAAGTCTCGGATAAGTAAAGCATTACTGAAAAAGAAGAAGAAAGTGGGAGACCTCACTCTACCTGATTTTAGAACCTATTATACAGCCACAGTAGTCAAAACAGCCTGGTACTGGTACAACAACAGGCACAGAGACCAGTGGAACAGAATTGAGAACCCAGATATAAATCCATCCACATATGAGCAGCTGATATTTGACAAGGGCCTAGTGTCAGTTAATTGGGGAAAGGTTAGTCCTTTTAACAAATGATGCTGGCATACCTGGATATCCATTTGCAAAAAAATGAAACAGGACCCATACCCCACACCATGCACAAAAACTAACTCCAAGTGGATCAAAGACCTAAACATGAAGACTAAAATGATAAAGATAACGGAAGAAAAAATAGGGACAACGTTAGGAGCCCTAATACAAGGCATAAACAGAATACAAAGCATTACCGAAAATGACGAAGAGAAACCCGATAACTGGGAGCTCCTAAAAATCAAACACCTATGCTCATCTAAAGACTTCACCAAAAGAGTAAAAAGACCACCTACAGATTGGGAAAAAATTTTCAGCTATGACATCTCCGACCAGCGCCTGATCTCTAAAATCTATATGATTCTGTTAAAACTCAACCACAAAAGACAAACAACCCAATGAAAAAGTGGGCAAAGGATATGAACACGCACTCCACTAAAGAAGATATTCAGGCAGCTAACAGATACATGAGAAAATGCTCTCGATCATTAGCCATTAGAAAAATGCAAATTAAAACTACAATGAGATTCCATCCATCTCACTCCAACAAGGCTGGCATTAATCCAAAAAACACAGAATAATAAATGTTGGAGAGGCTGTGGAGAGATTGGAACTCTTATACACTGCTGGTGGGAATGTAAAATGGTACAACCACTTTGGAAATCTATCTGGCGTTTTCTTAAAAAGTTAGAAATAGAACTACCATACAACCCAGAAATCGCACTCCTCGGAATATACCCTAGAGAAATAAGAGCCTTCACACAAACAGAGATATGCACACCCATGTTTATTGCAGCACTGTTTACCATAGCAAAAACCTGGAAGCAACCAAGGTGTCCATCAATGGATGAATGGATAAATAAATTATGGTATATGCACACAGTGGAATACTACACATCGATAAAGAACAGTGAAGAATCTGTGAAACATTTCATAACATGGAGGAACCTGGAAGGCATTATGCTGAGTGAAATTAGTCAGATGGAAAAGGACAAATATTGTATAAGACCACTATTATAAGATCTTGAGAAATAGTATAAACAGAGAAGAACACATTCTCTTGTGGTCACGAGGCGGGGAGGGAGGGAGGGTGGGAGAGGGTTATTTACCGATTAGTTAGTAGATAAGAACTACTTTAGGTGAAGGGAAGGACAATACGGAAGGTCAGCTCAACTGGTCTGGACCAAAAGCAACGAAGTTTCTGGGATAAACTGAATGCTTCGAAGGTCAGCGGAGCAAGGGTGGGGGTTTGGGGACTATGGCTTAAGGGGCTTCTAAGTCAATTGGCAAAATAATTCTATTATGAAAACATTCTGCACCCCACTTTGAAGTGTGGCATCTGG
Source organism: Loxodonta africana (assembly GCF_030014295.1). Lineage (NCBI taxonomy): Eukaryota > Metazoa > Chordata > Mammalia > Proboscidea > Elephantidae > Loxodonta > Loxodonta africana. The sequence continues at coordinate 27,156,366 of NC_087354.1, forward strand.
GGTCTTAAATGCAAACAAGTGGCCATCTAAGATGCATCACTTGGTCTTAACCCACCTGGATCAAAGGAGAATGAAGATCACCGATCACCAAGGTCACAGGATAACTATGAGCCCAAGAGACAGAAAGGGCCACATGAACCAGAGACTTACAACATCCTGAGACCAGAAGAACTAGATGGTGCCTGGCCACAACCGATGACTGTCCTGACAGGGAGCACAACAGAGAACCCCTGAGGGAGCAGGAGATCAGTGGGACGCAGACCCCAAATTCTCATAAAAAGACCAGACTTTATGGTCTGACTGAGACTAGAAGAATCCCGGTGGTCATGGTCCCCAAACCTTCTGTTGGCCCAGGACAGGAATCATTCCCGAAGACACCTCATCAGACATGGAAGGGACTGGACAATGGGTTGGAGAGAGATGCTGACGAAGAGTGAGCTACTTGTATCAGGTGGACACTTGAGACTGTGTTGGCATCTCCTGTCTGGAGGGGAGATAGGAGGGTAGAGAGGGTTAGAAACTGGCAAAACCGGCATGAGAGGAGAGACTGGAAGGAGGGAGCGGGCTGACTCAGGGGAAGAGTAAGTGAGAGTATGGAGTAAGGTGTATATAAGCTTATATGTGACAGACTGACCTGATTTGTAAACTTTCACTTAAAGCACAATAAAAATTATTTAAAAAAAAAAAAAGCAGCTGTTCCAAGGCAGAGATGCTGATCGGAGATCTTGACATTGTCACAGGAGTAAAAAAAATAAACATGAGTTTATGGATCCTATTTCTTGAATATTCAAGATCCCAGAATAGAAGAGAAGAGAAGAGAAGTGAGACCGACTTTTCCCCTTGGTACATTCTCTGCTGAGTAAGACATGCTGACTGAAAGACGTAGAAGTCAAGTAGAAAGTAGGTACAAAGAGAGTGCGAGTGTGAGCAGATCTACTGCCACCATTATTGTGTTAGAGTTAAACAGTATATAATTCAGAGCCCTTCAGAGTGAAGAGGCACTGAAAAACACCCCATGATTTCAGTTAGGAACCCCTGAAAGAGCAGAAGAAAAAACTGGAAATAGCCTAAGTTTTATAAAGCCTGAAATTCAACGTCGAATTGGCTCAGTCTCAGATTGGTGATCTGCTACTAACCAAACCACAAATAACTGCCTAAAGAAAATCCTCTCTATAAAAGGATAATACCATCCAGAGTGTCTGTATACACAGTATATAGCATCTTGGCATACATAGAGTCTGCCATTCTGTTATAAATTATCAGGAACCCCAGGAGAAGACCCAGACAATTTAAAAATATCTACAGGTGATGAAGATATTGAACTCATCAGACATGGACTTTAAAAATAATTTTTATTAATGTATTTAAAAATAGAAGACAAGATGGAGATTTCACTAGAAAAAATATATATATACATGCATATGCATATATGGTGGTTGGTACAAATGGTTTGTGCTCAACCACTAACCTAAATTTTGGTGATTTGAACCCACCCAGTGGTGTAGCAAACGATAGGTCTGGAGATCTGCTTCTGTAAAGATTACTGCCAAGAAAACCATGGAGCTATTCAACTCTGTAACACATGGGGTTGGTTCTGACTGGTGGCAACCCAATGTGTTACAGAGTAGAACCAACCACTCCATGGGGTTTTCTTGGCTGTAATCTTTACAGAAGATCACCAGGCCTTTCTTCCACGGTGCTGCTGGGTGGGTTCAAATTGCCAAATTTTAGGTAAGTAGTTGAGCACAAACCATTCGTGCCACCCTGATTATATATTTTTTGTTTGTGTGTGAAAATTCATCAAGCTGTACACTAGAATTTGTAGTTTTCTGTACAAAAGTTTTATTTTAATAGAAGGTTATTTGAAATAAAGATTCTGACCTACTTTTTATGATTCATTAGAAATCGCAGAATATAAGCAAGAATAGTTAAGCATTTTTCAGTGTGAGTACACACTCAGAAACATTAAATGTTATAATAAATGTGTGAAGTATAAGCAGCTTTAAAAATGAGGTGTAAACTTTGAGCAGAAATTGGGGATTGTGGGTAATATTCAAGCAAGCAAGCAAACAAACAAAAAACTTAGGAATGGAAAAGCTGTGAAGTCAAAGTCTGAGTGGCAAACATTAATTCCATTTAAATTAAAAACTATGGTTAAACAAAAGTAATAAGTAAGCTTGCATAGAAAAAAGTAAATGCTTTTAATCTTGACAATTTAAAATTCATAATGCAACTTTGGTACTGCACATGAAGAAAAAATGGAAGAAGGTGTTAGAGTAGTAATTACTCATTTTTTACCTGATTCTACCTAAAATGGATAGATTCCTAAAGAGATTTACATATGTTATGGTATTTAAAGTTATACAGGTAACCATACAGGAAATAGAGTCTATAAACATTACAAAATTTCAACGCTAAAGCCACAAACATACACACAAAGCAAAAGAAAGTATAGACCATACAGCAAATAATAGAAACTATAAGAAACAATAAAAACAGATGGAATAACATAAATGACAGAATTCAGAAGAAAAATATCAGTTATAGCAACAAATGTCAGCAAGATAAACTAAGCTATTAAAAGAAAAAGACTCAGATTTTATTAAAAAAAAAAAACCCCAACTGCATGTTGTATATTTGAGACATATCTGAAATTGACTCAGAGTTGAATGTGAAAAGACTGACTCAAATCACACCAGGCAAAGAAAAAAATAACAATTCAGAGATCACAATGTTAATTTTAAAAAAGTTAAATTCAAGATAAAAATATTGAATGACAAGAGGAGCTTTATAACAATGAAGGGCACAAATCTAAGGAAGGTCAAATTCTCATGAGCCTTTATGCATCAAATAGCACAGCATTACAATGTGTAACCAAAAATGCAGGTAATAAAAGGAAACAAATAGTAAATTGAGTTTAATTTCTCTTTCACTCCATGACTGATCTAATAGATACATTTAAAAGATATAGAGGGAATTTAAATTGCAATAGAAAAGGTAGATCCAATGGGGATCTATTCCTTACTGTATACATGTACAATGCTCCTTCTTTTCAAGTGCCCATGAACACTTACAGAGCCCTGGTGGCACAGTGGTTAAGAGCTCAGCTGCTAAGGTTGGCAGTTCAAATCCACCAGCCGCTCCTTAGAAACTCTATGGGGCAGTTCTACTCTGTCCTATAGGGTCTCTATTAGGTGGAACCGACTCGATGGTGCCCAACAACAGCGAACATTTACAAACATTGACAATATATTAAGGAATAAGAAATCATCAATAAATTCTTAAAGATGAAACTAACATGGCTCACAATCTCTTAACAATTTGTATGAAAACTACTATGTAATTCAAAACCAAAAATTCTAAACCAAACCAACCCCATTGCCATCGAGTCCATTCCAATTCGTATCAACCCTATAGGACAGAGTAGAACTGTCCCATAGGGTTTCCAAGAAATAGCTGATGGATTCAAATTGCTGACCTTTTGGTTAGCAGCTGAGCTCTTAACCACTGCTCCACCAGAGCTCCGGTTTCCAAATAGAAATCAAAATTTTAAAAAGTCATGCACTTAGAAAATATAAGAATCTCTCTACTGTGGTATAAAAAGGAAATCAAAACCTAAATTTTAGAACATTAAAAATAATTACAAAATAACTATCTGCCAGGAATATATATAACTCAACTCAAAAAGAAAATTCCCTTGCATTACTAAACAAGAAAGAACGAAAATTATAAATAAGATGAAGGAAAACAAAGCAAACTGAAGGAAAATGGGAATAATATAAATGAAAGCAGAAATCAGTGAATTAAAAATCAGGAAAAATATAGAAAGGACAATATAATCCATATAATCTAAGAACCATATTTTGGGATTACAATGTGCTCTAAATCTTCAACCTTATAGGATGTTCTTTATGTTGTCTTGACTTAATTAAAAACTGGCTATTATGTGACAACATTTATTCCTGTCATCAACTCGATCTTTAGTATCAAGCTGAGACCCAGACAGGACTGACATCTGACCTGGACCCCACAGGTTAGAAGGACCCAGACAACACAACCATGAAAAAATATAAATTTGTTAATAAACACATGGAGAATTCTGTCACGTGGGATCCAGAGGTGACTCCAATCAAGCCATAGCCCTAAACATCCACTCTCATGACTAACATGGTCCAGGCCCCGGGGAGATGGTTCTCCAAGTCTCGCGTCCTGTGTCTCTGAAACAAAAGTCAAGTAACTAGGAGTACTGTTAGTTGTGGGCAGTACGACTGCATGCATCCAAGATGGACCTTGTATTAAGTCACAGGGAATATTTGAAGAGTGTCAATTTTAAAAGACAAGGTAACTTTTCAAACATTTTTTTTCTCAGTATAGCAAAACGTATTTTTGCAAAACTAATCATAATTTCCCAGTATTTGTAAGTGCCCATTTTCTTGCCTTTTCTTTCTTTATTCTTCTTTCCTCTACCCAAAACTTCTCTCATGCCTAGCCAAACACGTGCCAGTAAATGGCAGCATTATGTTACTCAATTTCCAAACCCAGAAACTTGAGAGTTATCCTGGACTCCTTTCACGGCTTCAGTTTCTCAAACCGAACGCACCAGCAAGCCCTTTTGTTCCTATTTCTATGATATGTCTCGTACTTATCTCCATTCCCACCCATACCATTATTTTACTCTATATCACCACTTCTCACCTGGACTACAATATTCTCCTAACTGTAATCTCCCTGGTCCATTCTCCAGTCAAGAGACAAAGAAGCATCTCGTCCCTTAAATAACATTAAAAATCAATTGGCTTAAAAATATTGATCCAAAAATCATAAATAAATTACTAAATGGTATCCTATAAAGCATTAATATAATAATGCATATTACCAGAAAGACATTAATGTTTCAATATCAGAAATTCTATTGTTTAATTTATTAATGTTCATCTCCATATACAACAAAATAGTACTTGTAAAATTAAGCACTCATTACTGATCTAAGTCATTTTTCTATTTCATTGTCAATATCTTAAAAAAATTCTGAATCTTAATTTATTTGATATATATGTATGTATGTAAAGACGTCAGTTCTTGTTCAGTCTTCCTTACATGTTGTTTAGCTTTCACGTGCATATGAGGCGACTGAAAATACCATGGCTTGGGTCAAGCTCATGGTAGTCCTCAAAGGTGACATCTTTGCTTTTTAACACTTGAAGAGTCTTTTGCAGTGGATTTGCCCAATGCAATGCATCGTTTGATTTCTTGACTGCTGCTTCCATGGGCATTGATTGTGGATCCAAATCAAATGAGATCCTCCTTGACTACTTTTAACATTTTCTTCAGTTATCACGGTATTGCTCACTGGTCCAGTGTGAGAATTTTTGTTTTCTTTATGTTGAGGTGTAGTCCATACTGAATGGATTGATACCTTTGAATTTTGGTGTTGGAGAAGAATATTGAATATACCATGGACCGCCAGAAGAAAAAAACATATCTGTCTTGGAAGAATACTTAGAGGAAACGATGGCAAGATTTCTTCTCACTTACTTCAGATGTATTATCAGGAGGGACCAATCCCTAGAGAAGGACGTCATGCTTGGTAAAGTAGAGAGTCAGCATAAAAGAAGGAGACCCTCAGCGAAATGAATTGACAGACACAGTGGCTGCAACAATGGACTCAAACATAGCAGTGACTGTGAGGATGCAGCAGGACCGGGCAATATTTTGTTCCCCTGTATACAGGGTTGCTATGGTTCAAAACCAACTCTATGGCACCTAAACAATAACATATATGTAAAGGCATCATACTTTATTTTGTATATATTTTTGATGCATATTTATGTGTGTGTGCCATATATTATTTACATATATAAATATAAATTTTTTTATGTATGTATACACATACACCTAAATATATAATTTATATCAAAATATAAATCTGATGCTAAGCTTTATTTTAAATGTATTTCTTTCTTACCTCCCCTGCCCTTTCATCTTTAACCTCCCCTCTGAGTAACTGAGATCATCATCTTAGTGTTGTTATCTTAATCATTTTTTTCAAGCCTTTGTAATGACATGGGGCCCTGGGGGCGCTGTGGTTGAGCATTTGGCTGCTAACCAAAAGGTTGGCAGTTTGAATCCACCAGCCACTCCTTGGAAATCCTGTGGAGGTGGTTCTACTTAGTCCTATAGGGTAGCTATGAGTTGGAATTGACACAATGGCAATGGGTTTGGTTTTGGTTTGGTTTTTTTGTAATTATATACAAACATACGTACACTAACGTACACATATAGACTCATACATATACGTAAATCCATACACATAAAAAGGTTGTTTTGAGCTTTTGACATTATTTAACAAAAATCTTTCTATAATATACAAAATTTCCTGTATATTGCTTTTCTCCCTTAGTGAAATATCTGGTAGAAATCTCTCCATTTAAACTAGTATAGCTCTGAGACACATTAAAACCCAGTGCCGTCGAGTCAATTCCGACTCATAGCGACCATATAGGACAGAGTAGAACTGCCCTATAGAGTTTCCAAGGAGCGCCTGGCAGATTCGAACTGCTGACCCTTTGGTTAGCAGCCATAGCACTTAAGCACTAAGCTATCAGGGTTTCCCGGTATAATATTCTGTGGTGTGGATACACGGTAATATATTCAGGCTATAACTGGAATTCACATTGCTTCCCCATTTTGTCACCACAAACAATGCATTATAAAATTTCTGTATATACTTGTAGTAGGTTGCATTTCCTGGGAAACAAGTTCTAGGTGCCTGAGATTTGTTGTGGGAAGCATACTGGGGAGTGCTCCTGGAAATACTATCTGTGAGGGTCTAGAGGACCAGGGTTGGGTAGAGGGAGACCTTGAATTGCAATGAAGTTGTATTAGAGGCCTCAAGTAAGTTTAGGTAGTTCTGAAAATGGGCTGCTGCACAAAGTTGTCCCAATTAAGGAAAGGGGCCATGCCTCTGTATCTCCATATTGACTAGTCTTTGGATGCAGAATGCCTGAGGGAGACATTCTTTGGCCTAGGGGAATTCCCATAGAATGACTCAGATGTTAGCCATTATGGAGCTTGTACTGTGTCAACTTAGCAAAACTGAAACTATATTTCCCAAAATTACCTTCCTTGTTGTTATTCTGGGTTAGTGTTGGATATAAGAGAGATGTGTGTGAGATTTGGAAGGCAGAAGTGAAGCTGCAGCCGTTCTGTTATGTTCTGAAGGTTGGTATGGGGCGCCAGACACTGGCAGGCTATGCGTATTGTCACTAATCTACTACCTCACTTGACTGGCTGGTTCATGGACCCATTGCTCTTCCAACACCCACTAGGTGAACACAGAGTTCTGTGTCAAGTAAAGTGCAGGTCCATGATCAATGATACCACCTTCTTCTGCAGGTCACCAATGGCACTGAGGTTGGAGGTGGTGAGAGATAGACTTGGGTTCTAGTTGGTTTTCATGGACTATATAGTTCAATGCCTCAGTTCTGGTGTGCCCTTTCTCTTGTCCACATACAGCTTTCTTTTCTAATTGCTGGCCTGGCTGACTTACAGTGACTTTAGACCAATGCCGAAAGCAGGGCAACAGATTCTCCACTACCTCCCACAATTGTATGAAGGCTAATCCAGACAATGTATTCCTAGCTCTGCACCACATGTAGCAGTTCTGCTTCACTGATGGGACACTGACTTAAATAATACTCCTGAAAACTGGAGGAATGAGTGACTCAGTCCTGAAGGGGAGCTGAGAAAGGCCCATCAATGGTCGGTCTCCACTACAGCACTAAAGCTTTATTTCAGTGAAACAATTCCAAGGATTAGGATAGCTGGACTGAAGAAAATGTGTGTTTTGCAATTTAATAGATGCTGACAGGTTGGTTTCCCAAAAAGCTGTAACAGTTCACATTTCCACAATCTACCCAAAAGTCCTGTCACCTGCTTTCCAGACAATACTTGCTGTTGCTGCTCCTCTTAAGTTCTGTGAGCTTAATAGTTACAAAAATATATCTTTTTATGATTTAAAATCATATTTCCCTCCCTGCTAGTGAATTTGAGTCTCTTGTGCTTGTTGGTCATTTGAGCATGTTCTGCTGTAAATTGCTTGTTTATAGCTTTTGCTCATTTTTTCCTTTCTTATTAAATTCTCTCTCTCTATATATATTTTCTGATGAGTTTGTAAATGATCTTTGGACATTATAGACATTGACCCTTCATCTGTTATCTAGAGTGATAAAAACTTGGTAAAAATCAATGTCTATCATCTATTGACTCTATAAAGGAAAATTTTACCATAAATATTGTATTTTTTACATTGGAGAGTTTATTCCACCAGAAATTCCTTTTGTAAATAGTATAAAAGAGATCCAACTGTATTTTCTTCATATGAATAATACATTCCACTAGGATCATTTATTAAATAATCTGTTTCCACTGGTTTGGCAAACTAATTCATCTATATTAAATTCACATGTATATGAGGATCTATTTCCAGATTCTGTATTTAATTTCACCAACAAAAATTCAGTAAATTAAATATATTTGTAAATCTTTACTTTGATAAAAATACATGAAATCAAAAGTAAACATCATCACTAATAGTGAAATACAAGAAATATTACCATTAAAGTTAAGGACATACCAACCTTTATTTAAATTGTTTTGGAAGTATGAATTAACACGGTAAGAAAAGGAGTAGAATTTAGAGTATCAAGTATGAGAAAATGGAGGCAAATATTATTTAGCATGCTATGGTTATGTACTTGGAAAGAGAATCAACTGAAAATCTATTTCAACAGCGAGTGAATTTTATAAATTGGCTGGTTAAAAAATTAATATATAAAAATCAATAGCTTCCTAGATACAAACAGTAAAGTTAGAAAATCTAGTGTAGGAAAGATCCCATTTACTGTAGCAACAAAAAAGATAAAGTATCTAGGAATAAACTGGAGAAGCATTCAGTGTCTGTTGGAAGAAAATGATAAAACTCTACTGAGAGGCATAAAAGACAAATTGAAAAAAGGAAAGGCACAATTCTTATGGAAAGATTCAATACTGTGAATAATTCAAATCTTTCTAAATTCATCTATAAATTCATTGCAGCGTTTGGGTATCTTGAGGATGGCAGAGAACTCTTGGGCTCCTAGAACAAGAGGAAGGGGAAGGGGAAGATCCGACAGGGAGTTAGGTTGATGGTTTGCTTCTACTCTTTTTCTTCATATATATATAGTGAGTGTCATGGATCAAATTATATCCCCCCCAAATATATGTCAATTTGGCTAAGCCATGATTCCCAGTATCATGTGATTATCCTCCATTTTGTGATGTGTTGTAAATCCTAACCTCCGCCTGTGGTTAATGAGGCAGGATTAAGTTAGGTTAATGAGGTTTAGGTTATGTTCATTATGTTAATGAGATAGGATTTGGGTGGGATGTACCTTGAGTCACTGTCCTTCACTGCCCTACAACAGATAAAAGCAGAGCGAAGGGAGCAGAGAGAGGTAGACCTCCTACCACCAAGAAAAAAGATATCACCAAGAAAGAAGAACCTGGAGTGGAGTTCATCCTTTGGACCCAGATTCCTTGGACCGAGAAACCCCTAAACCCAGGGGAAGACTGATGGCAAAGACCTTCTCCCAGAGCCTACAAAGAGAGAAAGCCTTTCCCTGGAGCTGGCACCCTGAATTTAGACCTCTAGCCTCCTAGACTGTGAGAGAATAAATTTCTGTTTGTTAAAGCCATCCACACCTGCAGTATTTCTGTTATAGCAGCACTAGACAACTAAGGCAGTGACGAAAAACAAAGTTTCATTCTTATAAAAATTTTTTTTTAATTTATACTTTCTGATGAGTTGGGGAGGCTAAATCCTCGGTAAAATTTAATAAGTTTGGTTTATGGATTAACCCTATAGTAGGACAGTAGTCCAAGAAGCCTTTGTCCTCCAACTTATTGCATGCCTGTGGGAAAGGCCAACAAAGAGTAAATGTGGGAAGAGCTAATTAGCTTATAAACTGCATAGCTTTTAAGTACACAGAGTACTAATACATTGTTTAAGAAATGTGTAAGTACTCTGTGCACTTTGATAATACTCGGTTATTGCATGCACTATGTTGTATTGTAATTTCCTTATTGGTTGTCTGCCTAGACCAGGGATCAGCAGATTTTGGCCAATGGGTCAAATATAGCTTGCTGCGTGCTTTTGCAAATGAAGTATATTAGAATACATTTACATATTGTCACCATTTTCACATTCCAACAATAGAGTTGAGTAGTTGTAATAGAGACTAAACGGCCTGCAAAGCTAAAAATATATACCGTATGGTCCTTTATATGAGCCCTGGTGGCATAGTTGTTAAGATCTCAGCTGCTAACCCAAAATTTGGCAGTTCGAATCCACCAGTCACTCCTTGGAAACCCTATGGGACAGTTCTACTCTGTTCTATAGCATCACTATGAGTCAGAATTGACTTGACGGCATCGGGTTTGGCCCTTTATAAAAAAAGGTTTCTGACACTTTGGCTTCACTTTCAAGATCTTGAGGATAAGGGTATATCCCTCATCTTAGCATACTCAGCACTTTGTTCATAGATACTGTTCAAAAACCATTTTTCTCCTACTAATGAACCAGCAGAAGGTGCATTCTTCCAACTCTTTGTAAAGTTTAGATTATTAAAGTTTTGTTTTTTGTATGTATTTGTTTCCAACTTTTAACAGAAGATGGAGTAGGAGATCTGAAAAAGGCAGCAACTCACAGAGACTCTATAGGACAGAGTAGAACTGCCCCATAGGGTTTCCAAGGAATGGCTGGTGGATTTGAACTGCTGACCTTTTGGTTAGCAGCTGAGTTCTTAATCACCGTGCCACCTGGGCTGGTCCAAATTAAAAAAAAAAAAAACCCGTTGCCATTGAAGCAATTCTGACTCATACCAAAAACCTAAATCCGTGGCCCAAGAGTTGATTCTGACTCCTAGTCATCCTAGCGACCCCATAGGACAGAGTGGAACTGCCCCATAGAGTTTCCAAGGAGCACCTGGTGGATTCAAGCTGTCCATCTTTTGGTTAGCAGCCATAGCTCTTAATCACTACACCACCAGGTTGTCCATGACTAGTATAGTCCCCTCAAGATATGTATTGAAGTCCTGGTCTTCTGTAACTGTGGATGTGATCCTGTTTGGAAATAGGCCATATTAAAGTAGGGTTTTTAAAGTAGGGTAGATTCTAAACCTAATCACTTGTGAGACATTAAAAGAGCAGAATAGACAAGGAAACACACAGGGGTAAGACAGGAACCAAGAAATGCCAAGGATTGACAGCAGTTATCAGAAACTGGGAGAAAGGTCGATATGTTGAATCAAAATAGCCAAGACCCTGATATGGACTTTTTGTCTCCAGAACTGTAAGAAAATGAATTTCTGTTCTTTAAAGCCACGTACTTGTAGTGTTTCTGTTGTGGCAGCCCTAGGCAACTAAGACAGTAGAGCCGCTGGTTCTCAAGCTTCAGTGTGCGTTGGAATTACCTGGAAGGCTTGTTAACACACAGATTGCTAGGTTCCTCTCAGGGTTTCTGATTCAGTAGGTCAAAACGAGGCCTGAGATTCTGCGTTTCTTACGAATCCCAAAGTGGATACTGATGCTGCTGGCTTTGCACTTTGAGAACCACTAATGAGGGAGAAAGATGTTTTCAAAAATCCTTTCCCAAGTCACAGAGAGGATGGAAAAAGCATAGGGTCCTGCTTGTTTCAGAGAGAGAGTACATCTGTTGCTAGGGACAAGACTGATCTCTTCATTTTATAGATGCTGGACTTTGAATTCTGGAGGTGTTGAATGAGGGCTGAGTTACATGGCTACTTTGAGTTTTGACATGGATCTTCAATTACCATGTTGGACAGCTTTTAGCCTCTGAAGTTCCTTGAAGGTCCCAGGCCAGAGGGGGGAAAAAATCCATAACCATCTCTGTGGGTGGGAGCTTTTATTATTAATATACACTTCCTATACTGGGTTTACTGGTTTGTTTTTTTTTTTTTTTTATAGTGTAGTCTGAAAAGTCTACACTGAGGGGATGGCAGCTCCAATTGGCCCCATACTCTCGGAGAGCTGAGTCTGAGAGTGAACTCAAGACTTAATGACACAGAACTAAGGAAGCTTTCAGCCCACTTGTCCTCACTCTCCAAGCTTCCATTTCCAGGGGAACCTGACAAAAGCTCCCACCCACGGTGGGTTGAAAATGGCAAAAATCAATGCTGAACTGGACTGGTCCCTGTTGGAGCCTGTTGTTATTAAGAAGGCTAAGGCGGCTGTGAATCAAGAGCAGCTGGAAAGCAAGGCTGGATCCCATTGAGAGAAGTGTTAACAAAACCTGTCGCTCTGGCCCTAGCCTCCCTCCGGAGGTGACAAGTGAAAGGACATTTTACCTGACTCACCAAGTAGCCACAGCCTCCTCTGAAATCACAAAATTGACACCTTTTTCTACCTTTTTCACTGGGTGGTGGCCTCTAGCTAAGCCTTGATTTAATTAGGCAAAAATACTCTTTCCCTTTAAAAACAGAGTAAGAGAGAAAGATGTCAGACCTGGGAATGAAAAGTCATACCTGGGTGAAAGAAGGAGTGGAGACTGACTCCGGCTTTGCTCGGTTCAGAAGGATTCACGGTGAATGCCGTAATTGTGGGCAGATTTCAGCCCTGGGTAGAAAAGGTTGCAAACTCCTTCTGCAATTCAGACCAGATATTCTCACTTTTTTTTTTTTTTAGAGGACAGAAGTAAATGGTGAGGCGCAAAGCCAGCAAACAAGCCTGAAAAAGCTTCCTCCCCAGGCTATAGGGCAGGCTGTGACTTTAGTCATGGGAACTAGGAATTGTGAATAGCAGACTCCCTGCCTCTGGCCCAAGCTGCCCACGCCCTGCCCCACAGACCTCTCTCTTGTTGCTTTTTGATTATTTCACGTTCCTGTTAAACAACCCTGAGTTCAGAAGCCCTTGTTGTGAGGTGATAGGAAACAAGCCATTGACTAAACCACTGCACACAAGATGCCAGGGCACAAGCGATGCCTTTTACCGAACAGCTTTCACCCTGCGGCATTTCTGAGGTAGCTTCATGCTTGGCTCTCTTGGTAGAATAATAATAATACTAACATGCAGGTAGTATTTGCTAACATGCCAGAGCAAACCCATGTGCGTTATCTCATTTGATCCTAAGGAGCAATGCTGTGAGTTAAGAATTACAATGACCCCCCAGTTTACAAATGAGGACGTTTCCATTGTCACATGTCTTCATAACAGGGATTTGCGAGAACATCAGACTCCATTAACATGAGAAAGTGCTGTTCAAGGTGTGGTTTGAGAAAGCAAAAAAGGTAGCTGTGCCCAACCTCCCTGACTATCCCCCAAACACACACATTGCAGCCAGAGTAACCTTGTCAAAATGCAAATTTGTTCACCTCACGCACATGGGCAATGAGGTGACAAAAATCTCTGATGTGGGCAAACTGAAATCCAGGCTCTGCCTCAAACGAGGTAATGCAGGGCAAATCCTGCCCTTCTCTAGACCTTAGCTCCGAAATGAAGCACCATACGGAGAGCATAAGTGAACATTCTCTATGTTGCCAGGGTACTGAGCATTATTACTATGTTCCAGGCAAAGATACACGATCTCATTAATCCTTAGTGAAAAATTGCATGACTAGGAATATCCCCATTTTACAGACGAGGAAGCCTAGGCTAAAAAAAAAAAAAAAAAAATTTAGGCTAGAGAGAGTGAATTACTCGCTCTAAGTCTCATGGCTAGTAAGTGGAGAACTGGGATATAAACGAAGCCTGTAGGACTCCAGGTGTTCCTGCATGCATTCATTCATTTAAGAAATTATTATTGCCAGCTTTCTTTGTTCCAGATGCTGCTCTGGGCATAAAAAACAAAACAAAACAAAAAACCTGCTGCCATCGAGTCAATTCTGACTCCTAAAGACCCTTTAAGGTATAGACGGAGAGTTTTAAAGGATGCAGGGCACAGTGCCACAGAAAACACTTCATCTGAGAAAGGACAAATTACAAGGACCCCATGAAACAAACAACTGGATACCTGCTATGACTGACCCAGTTTTCAGAGGCTCTCTGTACATTCCCAAGTATTATATTTCAAATAGAGTCACTGGGCAGACCTGTTTGAATCATCGTGGTATTTCCTCGAGTTCAGATGAGGGTTAAAAAGATTTTTATGCTTGAGAGCATTTCCAATGTGTGGCCTGAGAACCACCTGCCTCAGAATCTTCCAGAATGATTGTGCAAAGTGAAAATCCCTGTCTTTCATCTCAAATCCTGAATTTAGGATCTCTGGGGAATTATTTGCATGTTAATATTTAAGATTTGGTTTTTGTTACCTGTTGCCATCAAGTCAATTCTGGCTCACAGCGACCCTATGTGACAGAGTAGAACTGCTCCATAGGGTTTCCAAGGAGCTTTTGAACTGCGGACCTTTTGGTTAGCAGGCGTAGCTCTTAACCACTGCTCCACCAGGGCTCGGTTCTGACTTTTTGGCACAACAGTTAACCTCTTGGCTGCTAACCAAATGTTGTCATTTCAAAACCACTCTGAGGCTCTGCAGGAAAAAGGACCTGGTGATCTGCTTCCATAAGGATTAAGACCAAAACCAAACCCGTTGCCATCAAGTCAATTCTAATTCATAGTGACCCTATAGGGCAAAGTAGAACTGCCCCATAGGGTTTCCGGATTATAAATCTTTACAGAAGCGGAATTCCACATCTTTCTCCCTGGAGCAGCTGGTAGACTTGAACCACTGACTTTTCAGTTAGCAGCCTAGTGCTTTAACCATCGTACCACCAGGGCTCTAGACATAAGGTATAAAAATCAGCTTGGACCCTGCTTTTATGGAATTTATGGTCTAAGGAGGGAGAGAATAATTAATCAAATAAGTAAAACTACATTTGTAAAATAACAACCCTGGTAAGCACTGTGATGGAAAGGCTCCTGACGACATGAAAAATAATAATAATAAGAGAAGTTGAGCTAACCCGAGAATCATGAAAAAGTTTTTTAGGAAGTGACATTTGAGATAAAATCTAATAAATTACTAGAATTTGACCAAGTAAAAAGGAGGGATGGGCATTCCATTCGGGAGAAACATCTTGTGCAAAGGTCCTGGGCTTGAAAGGACCATGAAATTAAAAGGAGGCCAAATTATACATTGTCTTTCAGGTCATGATAAGAATTTGGGGATTATTCTATGAACAACAGAAAGGAAAGATAAGGTATTAAGTACTGGGTTAAAGTTTGACAGTGTCACAAGCAGATTTTTATTTTCTAGTGCATACACAGCTACAAAGCAGAGTAGGCTGGAGGACACAAATGCAGGGTTTGTCTCAATAGCCCAAACCAAGATGATAGTAGTTTGGATTATGTCAGTGAACATACAGGTGGAACAAAAGACATTTTGGTGGGAACATCAAGGCTTGGTAATTAGCTAGATATAGGAATAAGGGACAGAATATTCAAAGAATCATAACTGGGTTTCTTGCCCCATTGATAGACAGTGGTACCGTTTACAAACAAAGAAGATTGAGAAAGAAATAAGTGGTTTGTTTGTTTCTAAATTATCGTAAATGTAGCCATTTAAAACACTGATTATCACAGAGTTCTGCAAGTCGGAAGTCTGGGTGGGCTCAGTGGGGTTCCCTGATTTGGGTCCTATGAGGCTAAAACAAGGTGTTGGCCAGCCTGGGCTCTTATCTGGATGCTTAGGGGAAGAACCTGCTCATTCAGATTGTTGGCCGAATTCAGTTCTCAATGGTTGTTTGACTGATGTCTCATTTCCTTGTTGGTTGTTGGCTGGGAGTTGCTGTCTGCCCCTTGCAGAGAAAGGTCACCTACATTCCTTCTCATATACCCCTCTCCATCTTTAAGCCAGCAAAGGCACACAGGGCCCTTCTCCTGCTCTGAATCTCTCTAACTTTCTCCTCTGCTTTTTCTTCTTCCACCAGCCAGAAAAAGTTCTGTTTTAATGGCTTGTCTGAGTTGACTCTATGACAACAGGTTTGGTGTTTTTGTTTTTTGTCACATTGGGTCCTCCCGGATAATACAGGATGATCCCCCTTTCTTAAGGTCAATTGATTAGCAACCTTAATTACATCTGCAAAGTCTCCTTGCAACAATACCTAAATTTGTGCCCCATTGACTAATCAAGGGATCAAAGGATTGGAAATATTGTGTGGGGTGGGCGTCTATAGAATTCTGTCTAGCATGGTACTTGTGTCTGTTTGAATGACTATACGGAGGGAGAAAGCAACAGACTATAAAGGAATAAAAAGGGAAAATAAAGAGTATAAGTGAATTTCAGATTGTTGTTTTTGTTAGCTGTGGTTGAGTTGATTCCAACTTGTGGCGATCCCATGTGTACAGAGTGGAACTGCTCCATAGGGTTTTCAAGGTTATGACCTTTTGGAAGCGGAGCACGAGACCTGTTTTCTGAAGAGTCTCTGGGTGGATTTAAGCTGCCAACCTTTTAGCTAGTAGTTGGGGGAGTAACCATTTGTTCCACTCAAGAACGTTTTGTAAAGGTTACAATAAAGAAAACCCTGTGGAGCTCAGTTCTTCATGTGTTGGAATCCACTGTATGGGAACAGCTTTTTTGTTTTGTTTTGTTTGGTTTGGTACGTGTGAAATGGTATCTCATTGTGGTTTTGATTTTCATTTTCCTGATGGCTAGTGATGTTTAGCAGCTTTTCATGTACTTATTACCCATTTATTTGTCTTTTTCCACAAGTGTTTATTCAGACTCCACCCATTTTTAAGTTAGGTTATCAGTCTTTTTATTGTTGAGTAGTAATTCTGCTTTATATATTTTGGATACTAATTTCTCATCTGATCTGAAGACAGCTCCAAAATAGTCATTTGACAATGTGACAACACACTGTTTCAGTCACGATACATACCAGGCAGCAATCATCTAGTTGTAAACGTAAGTCTGGCTGAAGAGCAGGGTTAGCAGTTTGCAAGAAACGTGGTGCAGTAGTTAGGGGAGCATACTGCCTGGGCTTGAAACCTGGCTTTGCTTCTCACTCACTGTATGGCTCGAGAAATTCTCGCATGCTTTCTGCCCTCACTTTCTTACTATGGTGTCTTAGGCTGTGTTCTCTAGGGAAGCAAAACCAGTAAAGAGTACAAATATATATAGAGAGAGATTTATATCAAGGAAATGACTCACACAATTTTAGAAGCTGGAACATACCAAGTCCATGGATCAGGATAGAAATGTCTCTGGATTCATGTAGCCGCAGGGGCTGGTGAACCCAAGATTCACAAGTTGGACAGCAGGACTCTCACTCTCAGGCTCTGAAGATCAATGAATCCCAAGATCTGCAGATAAGCTGGTAGCTCAAGTTCCAAGAGTTGGAGGTCAGACGAACAGGAGGCAGCCAGAGGATTCAGAGACAGCAAAAAAGCCAGAACGTCTGCTTATATTCAGATGTAGGCCACACCTCCAAGGAAACTCCCTTTCAACTGATTGGCAACTCACAGCAGATTCAGTCATGGGAATGATCACATATAAACACTGAGAATCATGGCCCAGCCAAGTTGACACACCATCTTAACCATCACATATGAAATACAGATAATAGTAGTATCTAGCTGATTAGATTCAAGTTTGACAATGCACGGAACATGTTTTGTTGCTCTCTGAATATTGTTGTTTTTGTTGTTGTTAGTTGCCATCCAGTCTGCCCCCAACTCATAGCAACCCTAAGGATAGGAGTAGAACTGCCCCATAGGGTTTCCAGGGAGTGGCTGGTGGGTTCGAACTGCTGACATTTTGGTTATCAGCTGAACTCTTAACCACCTCACCACCCAGGCTCCAATGAAATAAAGGAATGATTTTTAAGTGCTTCTCTCTCTGATGATGTTTCCTCCAAGCAGATGAGCTTAGAAAGCAGAATGTTGTTATGTTACTAGGTGCCATCAAGTCGATTTTGACTCATGGTTAACTCCATGTGTCAGAGTAGTACTGCCCCGTGGGGTTTTCTTGGCTGTAATCTTTATGGGAGCAGATTGCCTGGTCTTTCTCCTGCAGAGCTACTGGGTGAGTCTGAACTGCCAACCTTTTGGTTAGCAGCTGAGTGCTTAATTGTTACACTACCAGGCCTCCTAGGAAGCAGAATACAGACCTACCAAAAAAAAAAAAACAAGGCATTTGATCATACATAGATTTATAGATTGTTATAACTGTACAGGAATGGGAATTGACAGTTATTAAGAATCTACTCCTGCCAGGTAATATGTTAAGGGATTTACTTAAATCCTCTCAACGTGCACCTGAGATAGGCAGTTGTTAGTAGTCCTCAAGTTTGTTCCAACTCATAGTGACCCCATGTACAACAGAACTAAATGTTGCCCCAGTCCTGTTCCATCTTCAAGATCATTGGTATACTGGAGTCTATTGTTATGGCCAAGTGCATTTTGAGTTCCTCCCAACATAGGAGGCTCAGCTTCCAGCACTGTATTGGATAACTCTGTTGTGATCCAGGGACAGATTACCCAATAAGCAAAGTACACACGGGCTTAATTGTGCTTACTTACTAATCTGTAATGCACAATTTCAGCACAGCAAAATTTTCACCTGTGGTGAAATCCAGGTGAAATTATTCACTACAGATCAGAAAGTAAACACAATTAAACCTACACATACCTTGCTTACTGTAAGCTGCTGCATACTGTATTTACTGGTTAATCTACCCTTGTTGTGACCCATAGGGTTTTCATTAGCTAATTTTTAGAAATAGATAATTGGGCTTCTCTTCCTAGTCTTAGTCTGGAAACCCCACTGAAACCTGTCCACCACAGGGGATACTAATGGCCAAGATGGATGGCTCTTGCTTGGGCTCTCCCATGCAAAAATGGAGCTGAAGGCATTTGAAAGCTCTACTGGATTTTCAAAATGGCGTCTTTAGTCACCTGTCTGGTGCCTAAGCTGAGATGGCTCGATCAGCATAGGCCAGGCTGAGCATCTGTCTGTCTCTCTCCAGGTGGCTTCCCCAAGTGGTGAGCCTAAGCTTCCCCACAGCATGGTGGTGTGGGGGTTGCAGACTCCTGATATGTGTCCTACATCCTCCAGTATGAGTAGTCCAAGAGATCTAGGATGCAAGGTTTCTTACATCCTGCGCTTGAAAGTCTCAGAATGTCACTTCTCTTGGTAAGGTAGGTAGCTAAGCCTATCCCAGATTAAAGGGGAGGGAATTAGACCGCATTTGTCATTGAGAGGAATGTCAAAGGATCTATAACCAAATATTAATGAGTTACATCATGGTAGTCTAGTTAGTATGAGAATTGAATCCTGGTATACCATACACAACCTCCCCCTTCCAAGATAAAATGAAAACAACCAGTTGTCTTCAAGTCTATTCAAACTCATAGCACTCCACGTGTTTCACAGTAGAACTGCACTCCACAGGGTTTTCAATGGCTGTGACCTTTCAGAACTAGATCACCAGGCTTTTCTTCTGAGGAGCTTCTGGGTGAATTCAAACACCCAACACCAGTGGTTAGTAGTCCAGCACTTAACTGTATCATCTAGGGACTCCATATCATACACAAACACATGCTATATCACATTTTTGGTAAAGGAATTCTAAAGAATATCTTATTTCATTGATGAAATAGGTGAAACCCAGGTAGATAAAGTCATATTATCAGATTTACACCATTATCTAGGAACTTTCCCACATAAAAGCCTGGCCAGTATTGATGTGTTCACATATAAGAAAGGAGATGCATATTTAAAACTCAACACAAAGCACCATCAAAAACCCTATGGGAAACTCTCTCAAAGCAGGGTGGACATGTAGGGATCTTTAAGGCCCTAAAATTAAGTCCATGCCAGGACAGAAAGTTGTATTCTGCTTGTTTTGCAAAACTACCAGGTGGTCAAGGCTTAGAACAGATGGGCCAGGCCCAGAGTGGCTCATGTCACACATCTGGCATCTTAAATTGTTGGGGTAGAAGTCCTTGTGCTTCAAGTTGCAGGAAACCCTAGATAAACCTCATGTGCTTCTCTCTGCATTTAGAGACATTAAATATACACGAGCATACTGCATGTCTTAAAGTCAGGAAAGGCGTGCATCAGGGTTGTATCCTTTCAGCATACTTATTCCATCTGTATGCTGAGCAAATGATTTGAGAAGCTGGACTATGGGCATCAGGATTGGAAGAAGACTCATTAACAACCTGCGTTATGCACATGACACAACCTTGCTTGCTGAAAGCAAAGAGGACTTGAAGCACTTACTGGTGAAGGTCAAAGACTGTAGTCTTCAGTATGGATTACACCTCAACATAGAGAAAACAAAAATCCTCATAATTGGATCAATAAGCAACATCATGATAAATGAAGAAAAGATTGAAGTTGTCAAGGATTTCATTTTCCTTGGATCCACAATCAACACCCATGGAAGCAGTAGTCAAGAAATCAAAAGACGCGTTGCATTGGGCAAACCTGGTACAAAAGACCTCTTCAAAGTGTTGGAAAGCAAAGATGTCACCTTGAAGACTAAGGTGTGCCTGACGCAAGCCATGGTATTTTCAACTGCGTCATATGCATGCGAAAGCTGGACTACGAATAAGGAAGACCCAAGAAGAATCCACACTTTTGAATTGTGGCGTTGGCGAAGAATATTGCATATACCGTAGACTACCAAGAAAAAAAAAATCTGTCTTGAAAGAGGTACAACCAGAATGCTCCTTAGAAGCAAGAATGGTCAGACTACCTCTCACATACTTTGGACATGTTATCAGATGGGATCAGTCCCTGGAGCAGGACATCGTGCTTGGTAAAGCAAGGGTCAGCAAAAAAGAGGAAGACCCTTAGTGAGATGGACTGACACAGTGGCAGTAATAATGGGCTCAAACATAGGAATGATTGTAAGGATGGTGTAGGACCAGGCAGTGTTTCATTCTGTTGTATGTAGGTTCACCGTGAGTCAGAACCAACTTGACAGCACCTAACAAGAACAACAAATATATATTCAAGAGGAAATTCAACAGAGATGGTACAGCTGTGATTCAAAAGGGAATACAGAGGAGGACAGCCTCCCTAGGATTGTTAAGTCCCTAACATATGTAACAGTTCAGACATGGGTAGGTCTAGAAGGTGCCAAGAGAGGTAAGTGGAAGAGATACCCCAGAGAATAGGGAGGAAAATGTTACCAGCTTTTTTTTCAATGGTAATGATGAGAAATTAGAGCAGAAATCATTGTAAAAAGCCATCCTTACAAAATTGTCTTATATAAAAAATAATGAGAAGAGAACTAATTTAGTTAGCTAATTATCACATGCATTTCACATCAGCCCAAAAGCGACCAGGAACCATTAGCAGCACACCCCGCCGTTCTCATCAAGCAGGGGATTAATGGGAACAAACCTGGAATTGGCTTTTGCAGAAATGAATCTACCATCTTCAAAAGGTAATAATCGCCAACGGCCTCCCCTTGTGATCTTCACTGTGCGGTGAGGTTCCCACTGGAGCCTTGGGGGGCAGGAGAATCTTTGTCTTCACCTCTTCCTGGTTGCCCTCCCAGAGTGCTGGAGGTACAAGGTGAATTGCTTTACACAGATAGTTCTGGTGCTTAATTCGTCTCATTAGTCACAGAGAAAAATCTCATGATCTTTGACCCCTTTCCTGCCATGATTACAGGAGCCTATACTTAGCCTTAATCTGTTCTTGTTAGGATACAAGGTTGGGATCTTTTTTTTTTTTTTTTTTAAGGTATGCACATACCTGGATATAGTCCATGTAATTCGTACCTTTGTGCACATGTCAAAATTTAAGCTTCATTCATTTGTCTTTCACTGATTCAGTTGGTGACTGTTATCTGAGGCCACCCACTGTATCATGTAATGAGAAAGGGAAGACAAAGAATATCTGCTTTTCTTGAACTCACAAGATGACACAGAAGGAAAAAAAAATAAAGGTGTAGTGAGGGTGTTATGGTATGGAGGTGGTATCAGTACATCCTGATCAGGACATGGTTGAAGCAAGGGTTCAGGGGAGCTTGACCTGAACAGTAAAGAACGCAGAAATAAGCAGGCAGCTAATCTGGCAGCTAATTCTTCTAAGCAGAGGACAAGCATCATGGACGAAACATAAAAGTGACAAGTATTCCACATGCTTGGAGTACAAGGTGCATATTTGGATGTTGCAGGAGATGAAACCAAGCTGTTGCCTTGGACACAAAGTGTGGTCTGTGGACCAGCACTGTCTGCAGTCCATGGGAGCTTTTTAGAAATACAGAAACGCAGGCTTCACAACGCAGAAAGACGAGCCAAACCAGTTGCAGTCAAAAGGACTCCAACTCCGGATGATCCCGTATATGTCAGAATAAGACTGTGCACCACGGGATTTTTAATGGCTGATTTTTCAGAAGTAGATTACCAGGCCTTTCTTCCAAGAAGCCCCTAGGTGGACTTGAGCCGCCAATATTTTGGTTAGCAGCCAAACCCAGGGGATCCATGGCTCATTGTAGTCCTGGTGAATCAGGCTCTGCATTTTGACAAGATCCCCAGGTTATTCACATGCCTTTTAGATATTGTTGTCATGTCGTTATGTCTGACTCATGGCGATCCCATGTGCGCAGGGTGGAACTGCTCCATAGGGTTTTCAAGGCTGTGACCTTTGCGAAGCACCTCTGGGTGGGTTTGAACTGTCAACCTTTTGGCTAGCACTTAACCTTTGAGCCACCTAGGGACTCCCTGGAACATACACTAGCTGGCAGATTAGTTGTAAATTGGTGGGGAAAACAATCTCATAGCTCTTGGCAAACACAAACTCTGCTAGGAAGAGAAAGGGTGTTCAATTGCAACTGGAGATCCTCAGAATTCTTATTTCTCTGTCCTCTGCAACACAGTGGGTATCAAATAACCCATAGTTAGCAAGGCTGTCATGGTTTTAGATGACTTTGGCCACATGTTTTCCTAGTTGGTTAATATGTGTAGTAGGATATTATTTTATTTTAGTGTTTTCATTCCTGGGAATCTTGTTTTTTACCTCCTTGTGGCTCTTCTCCATTCAAAACAGTCTGTGAAGGATCTATCCACTGCTTCAGGTTAGTGGGGGACACTGGTGGCACAGCGGTTAAGTGCTACGGCTGCTAACCAAAGGGTTGGCAGTTCGAATCCGCCAGGCACTCCTCGGAAACTCTATGGGGCAGTTCCACTCTGTCTCATAGGGACGCTATGAGTCAGAATCGACTCGACAGCACTGGATTTGGTTTTGGTTTTGGTCAGGTTAGTGTTGTTACAGCAGAGCCCAGAAAATAAAGAAGTTGATTCCAGGCTTTTGAGTTTCAAAATGGATTTTGAAGGGATATGCTTTGGGAGTTGGAGAATATAAGCGTTTATCTTCAAAAATGTAAGCTGCAAAAAAAAAAAAAAAAAAAATTGGGGCATAAACCTCAGGCCTAAAGGGATGGATTGAGAAGGATAAAGAGCCCAGCAAACTTACCTGGATCAGGTGAAAATCTCCCCTTTTTAAAATTCCCCTGATCACAGAAGTCAACACTTCACTGCTATTAGTAATAAATGCTGAAGGACACATTCCAAAACTGATCAATACATTGAAATATCAAAATGGGGATCCACTGGGCTACAGGGGGCATTGATTTGATACTCAGATGGCCGTTGAGTTGGGGCGATGTTTCATCCTGCACGTTTAGAGCTAGAATTTTCTCTGCCTTGAAATCTTACCTCTCTTCCCTGAAGACAGAGGAAGATGGAGCATGAACGTCCGGGTTGTTACAAATGACTTGGTGGCGTGTTGGTTAAGTGCTCAGCTGTTAACCAAAAGGTTGGAGAGTTAAAGCTACCCAGATGCTCCCCGCAAGAAAGACTTGGTGATCTCCTCCCAAGAAGATGACAGCCTAGAAACCCCTATAGGGCACTTCTACTCTATCATATACGGTCTCTCTGAGTTGGAATCCACTCCACGGCACCTAACGACAATAGGAATGTAGAGAAGAGCATGTGAGCATTGGATCTAGACTGACTTGGAATTCATTGCTGATCTGATTCCTCTTACTTGCTGTGTGACCTTGAGCCAGTGACCTAATTTTTCTGAGTCTGGTTTTCAAATCTGTAAAATGGAGCTG
The DNA here is from genome assembly GCF_030014295.1 of Loxodonta africana. Taxonomy (NCBI): domain Eukaryota; kingdom Metazoa; phylum Chordata; class Mammalia; order Proboscidea; family Elephantidae; genus Loxodonta; species Loxodonta africana. Next base: position 27,180,497 of record NC_087354.1, read on the forward strand.
TTGTGTGACAGAACATATTGAATGGACTGGAGTCCAATAGAGTTTCAGTAAAGAAAAGGGCCTTCTCCTATTGTTATATAATTTGTGTTGGAAATTTCTACTTTTTTCCAACCCAATACACAGAGAAATACCACCATCCTTTTCTCTTTCAGTCTCTGATCCTACCTTCATGAAGAACCTATGTTGGCTAAAGCAGAGGCACTCAACTCGCCCCACGCTACTATCTTGTAGGCATTCATTCACTCATTCATTCAACAGATAGTTCTTGAGTGCTTACTATACTCTTGAAATTTAGCATTTATGAACAAAACAGAAAAACATATTGTTTTGCGGAGCTTTTGTTTCAGTGGGGGAAGACAGATAATAAACAAAAAACCTAATTAGTTAGTAAATTATAAAATGTATCAGAATGGGATCGTTGCTACAGAAAAACAGACAAAAGTGTAGGAGATCAAAAGTGTGAGAGTTGGGGGAGAGTGTAGTGGCTTGCAATTTAAAATGGAATGATCGGGGCAGAACTTGATGAAAGAACTTGAAGGAGGTTTGGGAGTTTGTTATGTGGCTACCTGAGGGAAGAGAATTGTAGACAGAGGGAACAGACACTGCGAAAGCCCTGAGGCAGAATAGGAGTGCCTGGCATGTCAGAGGAATGGCAAAGAGGCCAGGGAGGCTGGAGCTGAGTGATCTCGGAGAAAGGGTAGATATGAGGTCAGAGAGAAAGGTGAGAAGGCACAAACTGAAACATTGACTGGTTTCCAGAATCAGGGGTCAACTTGGCCTGAGTGCTCCTCTTCCCTGGGGAAGAGGGGTTTTCTAATAAGAACCATTCCCCAACTCTACCTTTGCCGGGATCCTGTGGCTGGAAAGCCTGAGCTGGAATAGGCGGGAGCATTTTTTTCCTTGTCCTTCAGTGGGATGAGGTGGACTCACACCTATGGAGGGGAAAGTGGGCGCTCATATAGCCTCTGGCCAGTACTGAGGATGCCTCTGTATTGAAGCTAGTCTCTGTGTGGACTCATGTTTGGGATATAACAAGCCAGAGCTGCTTTAATTAAGAGAAAGAAGGAAAGTCCAGGGAATGAGAAAGAGAAAAGAAGGAAGTGATGACTTGCATGATGTCTCAAAAAGAGCACAAAGCTCAAAAGGTTGGCAGTGAACTTGTCTTCTGTTTTTCAATTAGCCTGGAAAATCCACTTAACCCACCCCATGTCATTATGTTCTATGAAGTGAGGCTTTAGGTTAGGTTATCACCAAGATTCTTCCCAAAGCTCAGGGTTTCCACACAGGAGCTGCATCACACTACTTCTTACCTAGTTTTCCAAGTGACTCCCTTGGCATTCTGCGTTAAAGCGTGGAAACTGCTTAGAGTATCAAAACTAGGCCCAGGGAATCAGACGTGACCTTGGAGACTATCAGGGGTGGGGAGGAGAGAATGAGCAAAGAAAAGAGAATCATTTACCTCCAACTTTTTTGTTAGTAGCCAAGCAAGTTAACCATCTGCACCACCCAGGACTCCAGTTCTTAGCTTAGACTGTAGACTCTTAAAATATATGAAAATGTACTTCTGTTGGTTTTACTCCTAGACGTTTGAGCCAAAGAAGTCTCTCCATCCTTCATCATCCAACAAATCTATGTAAGTGTCTATACCTCTGATCCCTCCAGGTGCAGCACTCTTGAGGACAGACACTCCCTTCCCGTCCAGTATTTAGATATCAGCTCTGGGTTAGCTCATTCTCCCATGTCCAGGTGATATGCTCCCTTGTCAGACCGCCTTTTTTTGTTTTCCTGTCACTGGATCCTGATCTCCTTCTGCTTAGGGTCTGATGTTCACCAAGCTGGTTCATAACATGAATTAAATTCTTCTTTAATTGTCAGAGGTGCTCAAAGCGATTTCACTTCATGACCCTCTGTGGATGTAGCAGTGCCTAGGAGCTGTCTCCTCTCTCTAAATAATAAGAGACCATGGGCAATGTCTTAAGTAGTTGGGGAACACACAGCAGTACTATAGAAACGATAGCGTTATTAAATGAAAAGATAAAAGTCACAGCATCTCGCCCCATAGCAACTCAATTATTCATTGTCCATGCCTTCTCTACATGAATATTTTAAACTTGTAATCACAGAATAGATACAAATTTATACTCGGCTTTTCTCACTTGCATCCCAGTGAACTACTTTTTCCCTGTTGCTGTGTAATCTTAGTTGTTACTTTTAACATTACATCTAAACTGATGTATCTCATCTTAAATATCCTGCTGGACACTCAGGCTGTTTTAACTTTTTTCACTATTTTGAATAAGGCTAAAGTGGGCATGTTTAGGAAGATAATGTTTTCCATCTTTGGGGCAATTTCCTTAGGAAATTTCCCAGGAGGAAAATGGCTGATTCAAAATACCTGAGCATTTTTATAATGTTAAAAAAAACCTCGGATTTTCAAAAGATCTTATGAGTTTAACATTGCTGCTAGTGATCTGTGAGCGCACTAGCTTCATTTCAACCTCGTCAGAAATCGGTGTTATCGTTAGTTTTCATTTCTCATTTTTTTTAAACAAAAGCAAATTGTGGTCTCATTTTGATCACAATTCCTTGATTCAAATGTTCTATTTTAGCCTTATCTAATTCATGAATTTATATTCATATTAAAGAGTAAATAAAAGTCATGGCAGGTGTCGATTTCTACTCGTAGCAACCCTATAGGACAGAGTAGAACTGTCCCGTAGGATTTCCAAGGAGTGGCTGGTAGATTCGAACTACTGACCTTTGGTTAGCAGCCGAGCTCTTACCTCAGCACCACGGGGGCTCCTACGGTAGAGGAGAAATGAGTGTTCAATACCCACTCTGTACCAGGCAGTTTACCAGGGATTTTACACTCTCTGCTTTTTAATCTGCATATTAACCTGCGGTTATTTCACAGGTGATTCAGCGGAGATTTTTGTACCGCTGAAGGACTAGTCTCAACTTACGGAACTGCCTCCATCTCTGAACTGACTGATGCTGTTGGAAAATGGATTTATAGACATCAAAGTGTTGACACATAAATTCAAACTAGGCCAGAATACTGATCTGTGAGCACTTGTTCAAAGTAGAACATTCTGGGCCCAGAACTCAGGAATTCAGGTACAGGGCATCGAGGTGTGGCCCGAAAATGTGTGTTTTTAACTAATAACTCAGATAATTCTCATTATCAGACAAGATTTGCATTTGGCAGTCATTTTCCCTCTTAGCTGCAGAATCACCTGGAAAGCTCTGTAAAACCCACAGCTCTTAGAACCACACCACAGACTTACTGAGTACAGCCTCCCGAAGTTGGGCCCGAGAATCTATATCTTAACAACTTCCCCCCAGTATATTCCTATGTAGTAGCCACACTGAGGTCCTCAGTGGCATTTGGCTACTCCTGCACTTGAATCTAGCTGTTGACGTCAGCTGCTATTGAGTCGGCTCCATACTCATGGCCACTCCATGCATAACAGGAGGAAATGCTGCCTGGTCCTGTGCCAATCCCGTGATCACTTGCAGGTTGAACCACTGTAATCCATAGGGTTTTCACTGGCTGATTTTCTGAAGTAGGTCACTAAGATTTCCAGGCCTTTCTTCTTAGTTCATCTTAGTCTGGAAGCTCCACTGAAACATGTTTAACGTTGTAACAATGCTCGGGTCTCTACTGACAGATGACTGGCGGTCGTGCATGAGTTGCACTGGGTGGGGGTCGAACCCGGGTCTCCTTCATGGAAGGGGAGATATCTGCCACTGAGCCATCACTACTCCCAAAATCTCACTGCTGCTTTGAATCTATGCCATGGGACCCTGTATTAGAGTTTTCAGTTGCCTAAGTAGAAGCCTCTGAAAGGGATGACAGAAGAACCTAGTGCATAACTGGGTCTGTCTGCCATTTTAGAATCTGTGTAAAGATCATTACAAGAGCTTTGAAAACCATAAAAATCTATAATTTATCATATTTCTTAGATACGCCCATGAATCTTCATTCTTATACATGTTAAAATTGTATTTCTTTCTCATTGTCAAAAAGCACAATGTCTACCCTCATGATAAGACATGTTTCCTGAAATCATCTCCTTCTTATTACCCCCCTCACCCAGTAATTGTTAGATTCACACTCTGGATGAAGAGCCTTTAGAGAGGGTTTAATTTGGATTAATAGGATAATTACTGTGTGACACACAAATGCCTAATAACGTGAAGAACTGCTTTGTGAGGGAGTTCTTGGTTTGACAAAGGTTTGCTTTCAGGTGTGTGCGGTCTGAATTCCCACCCTCAGAAATATTTCCCAGGCTTCTGATGAAATTTATATTTAAACATACAATGCGACCTTGCTATTTTCTTGGATATTTTTAAGCATCAGGTTTAAACTCTCCAGTGAAGTCTTTCTATCATTTCTCGGGCTTTGCAGAGGTGGTTGAAATGTCACCTAGGCCTCGTTGATAGCCCCAAGTGCAGCTTCCTGAAAATGAGAAGGCAGAGTCTGTAATCTGCAGGCAGGAGGGATGCCTGCTGCGTCTAAAACACATGCCTGTGTTCACCAGGGCATCCATTGTGGTTGCTTTGTTTGCGTGTTTCCCATCCCTAATAAACTCTGAGCTCCATCAAGTGCAACGGCTATGTATCAGCACTTTGATAATAGTGACAAAATGACTTCAAGAACTAACAGTTTTGAGCCATCATGATGCGGCAGGCACTGTGCTAACATCTGTTAGGCACATTTCAGAGGAAAGGGAAACATGACTTAGGTGGGCAAAGATTCAATGAGTAGCAAGTGGCAAAGCTGGGATTTGAACTCAGAACTGGCCGACTCTCAAGCCTCTGGTAGTGAAAGTCCTGTTTTTGTATCACCACTGCCCAGCCCATAGCAGGTACCTAGTACATGGTAGGTACTCTGTACATTGAGCCAAGGGTGAACATTTATTAAGACACTGTGCTAAGCTTCGCAGACATTGTCTCAAATCTGGAATCCTCAGAGACCCATGCCACTTCTGCGTGGGGCTTCCCTGTGAAGAAGGCAGCTACTCCTGAGGATGGGCCTGGGGCAGGCCAACTCTGTCCTTATGGAACTAGCTGGAATTTAGCTAAATCTCAGAAGTTTGCTGCCTGAATTTACTGATTTCTAATTCTCTCTTCCCTCTTTACCCACGTACAATGCATTTTATGATAGGCCCGTTTCCATCTACCTCGACATTTTGCCCTCCATTATTCACCACCTGAATCCCCTCAATATATGTGAAATATGCAGACAACACCTACCACATGCCTGGCCCTGAACACTACTCTTATTCTCATCCCACACTGCCCCATGTCAACATGGAACCCCTCTCAGTTCTCTCCCAGATAATATAAGGGTAGCAGTTGTGTACCCACTGTGTTGCCCGGGTCCATCTCCTGGTTTCACCTCTTACTGTCTCATGACCTCAGGCAAGTTGCATAATCCACCTGTTCATCAGTTTTCTTATCTTTACAAATGGGAAAATAATAACATGCACCTAATAATAAGTAATGCCTACTTCATAAGTGAAGGACCCCTGGTTGTGCAATGGTTCAGAGCTCAGCCACTAAAAGAAAGGTTGGGGGTTTGAACTCACCTAGTGGCTTAGTGGGAGAAAGACCTGATCACCTGCTTCCATTAAGATTACAGCCTAGAAAATGCTATGAAGCAGTTCTAATCTGTAACAGACACATGGGGGTCACTGCAAGTCAGAATCTACTCGACATAACAACAGCTTCATGAATTTGGGGGGCATGAAATAAAATGATATATGTAGTATGCTTAAAACAGTTCCTGGCTCATAATAAGAGCCCAGACAATGTTATCCTTTCCATTGACCCACTTTCATGTCCTTCTCTTCATTTACCTGAATTCCAGATGTTCACTAGGCTGTGTCCTTTGTAGACTACTGCTCCTCTCTGCTCCCCTTTCTTATTCCTTCCTCATGCTTGCCTTCCTTTTACTTTTTCTTCTCTTTCTTCCCTAGCCTTTATTTTTTTGTTAGCTTGTGATATGACGCTACACAGGAATGTGTTTATAGGTATGTGTGCTTATGTATACACAGTCGTCAAACCAACAGAAAAACAAAATATTTGGCCAATTTCATGATGTGTTTTTAACAAAATGGATTGATTTGGAGCTGAATTAATAGAATCAATCACATGTAGGCACTCTTTCATAGGAAGTTATAATTTTACCAAAGCAAATTTGTTTGTAGTTGTGTGTGTGCAAGTGTGTGTGTGCAGGTGTGTGTGCATTTGTGTGTTCAAGGTGCAAGGCTGGCACCTGCCCACACGGCAGATGAAGGCCAGGTCTTCTGACTCCCCAGTAAATCTTGGTGGGAAAGATATTCAGCTTCTCTAAGCTTCAGTTGCCGTGTCTGAACAATAGGGATAGTTGGGCCTATCATGATGGTGTTTGAGAGAATACTTTACCGATATTAAAGGTCTAATGGAATTGGAGTGAAGAGTTAAGACGGTTTTACAATTTGTATTTTTCTTCCTCTTTTTCTGAGTCTTAGCCACAAATCTTTAGGAACTTCCACTTCTCCCCTAGAGTTCTTGACTCTGCGCTTACCTGGTGACTTGTGTGTGTGTTTCTTCTACATTCCTCATTACAGAATTTTATGCCTTTCTCTCCTGGAAAAAGTCTATGCAATGTAAAGTGTTCAATGGATACCAGGAGAGCATTCAAACTTGTAAAGTATTACAGCGTTGGCATGGAATAGTCTGCAATAGTTGGAGAGCTAGGCCCAAGGCGGTGATGCTGTAGATCATGGAACGTCAAAAAAGGTGAGATACAGAAAAAGAAACAGCATACATCTCTTTTCTTGTCTCTTTAATTAATTATGGAACGGTTGGGCCATTTAGACAACAGGAAAAAATCAAATTGGGAAAAGGCTGAAGAATATGTTGTAATATTAGAATTTCATTTATAAGTCTTTGTGAAATTTTTCTTTTCTAGGAAAAACACCTGTGACTTGGTATTTTGAGGCTAAAATTGCTCCTAAAATCTTGCCTTCTATACCAGTTCATGACTTCTCTATATTAACTAGGAGCCCTAGGAGCTGTAGTGACAGACACGGAAAGGTTATACGGCTGGTAATAAAATAAAATAATGTCTAATTTAAAGTAATTATTTCAAGCATCTCAGCATCTATTCAATCTACTTCTAGCACCTCTGGGTTCCACAAGGTTTAGGTGGAGCCTTGTCATCTCACTCTAGGGATGGAGAATATGACCCAGACCCAAATCAATCAATGCAGAGCATTTGTGCCACTGGGATGAAATTCTGACTAAATCAGAGAACGTAAGTGTTATAGATTGAATTATGTACCCCCAGAATATGTGTTGTAAATCCTAGCCTCTAGGCCTGTAGCTATAACCCCATCTAGGAATGGATTATCTTTGTTATGTTAATGAGGAAGGATTAGTGTAGGTTGTGTCTTGAGGCAATCTCTTACAAGATATAAAAGGAGTAGATTAAGCAAAACATAGCTGGGGGAATATAGATGCCAAGCCACATGGAGAGCTCCAAGGAACCAGGAGACAGAAGCTGAAGATACAAGGTTATCCCCCCAGAACAGAGAGAAAGTCTTCCCCTAGAGCTGACACCCTTAATTCAGATTTCTAGACTTCAAAATTGAAAAAGCAAATTCCTGTTAGTTAAAGCCATCTACTTATAGTATACCTGTTATAGCAACAGTAGATAAATAAGTCAGCATTTAATACCAGGAATGGGGTGCTGCTCTAAAAGATAACCAAAATGTGGAATTGGTTTTGGAATTTGGTAATGAATAGAGGTTAGAAGAGCCTGATAGTAAAGCCTAAATTGCCTTTAAGAAACTGTTGGTAGAATTATGGATGTCAAGGGCAATTCTGGTGAGGGCTCAGAAGAAAGTGAGGAGAGCCATAGAGAAAATCTCTATCATCCTGGAGAATACATATGGCACTAGCAGCAGAATGTTGCTAGAAATGTGGATGTTAAATGTGCTTTTAGTGAAAGTTTAGAAGAAAATGATGAACGTGTGATTGGACAGTGGAGGAAAGGTGATGCTTTTTCTGCAGTGGCAAAGAACTTGTTTGAATTATGTTCAAATGTTTGGTGGAAGGTAGAACTTGTAAGTGATGAACTTGGATATTTCTCTGAGGAGATTTCTAAGCAAGATCTTAAAGGGCCATGTGGTTTCTCCTGGCCTTTTATAGCAAAATGCAGGAGGAAAGAGGTGGACTTAAAAATGAATCATGCAAAACGAGAACAAAACATAAAGATTTGGAAAATTCTGTTGTACAAACTAAAGACACATATTCTAGAATATTCACCAAGGATGTAGCTACACAATCTTTTGACTAATGGATCTAACCAAATTCCACAGCAGAGGATGAAAGGAAAGAACACCTTCTGTCTCTTGGAATTCTACAGGCAGGAAACAGACCAAAGGGGTTACATCTATTGTCCTCCAAGAAAAGAAAAGGATCATCCCTGGAGCAACTTGGAGATAAGAAAAACTGTTGGAAGGAGCACAGAAGGAAGAAGGGCTGCCTCAGTTTCAAAGGGTAGGGCCGCAGCCTCCTAGGTTTCAAAAAGACAGGTTTGGTTTGGGTTTACCAATTTGGTTCAGGGGTGTGGGGTTGCCATTCATGAGTACAGGGGGATGGAAGTACTGAGCAAAGCCGAGGGGGTGGGGCTGCTATGCCCAAGGGGCAGAAGATCAGGGCCTGCTGGGTCTGATGGAATGGGGTTGCCACTCAGATGGACTTGAAGAATGGGTTACCCAGACCTGAGGGAGCAGAGTTGCCATCTCAGTGGTGCTGGAAGGCAGAACTGAAGCCCAGGGTCAAGGGACCTCCATCCAGAATCCAGAAAGCGCGGCCAATACCCAGATTCTGGAGGGTGGGACCCTTGCCTAGGTGGTCCCGAAGAACAGAGGATTATTTTCAAGACTTGAGAGATAAGGTAAATTTTTCTGCCTGGTTTTGGACTTGCTTGGTGCCAGTTATCCCTTCCTACCCTCCAATTTCTCCCATTTGTAATGAAATTATATACCTTATGCCTATTCCATCATTGCACTTTGGGAACAGGCAACTTATAATACAGATTTCACAGGTTCATGGATGAAAAGGAATTTTGCCCCAGGATGGAATACACCTAAAGTATCACACATACTTTATTTAGATGATTCAGAAGATGAGGCTTTGGACTTAGAATTCATTTAAGAATTTTGGGATGATCTAATGTGGTGAACGTATTTTGCATGTGGCAAGGCCATAAATTTTAGAATGTTATGGATTGTATTCTGTCCCCCGAAAATATGTGCTGTAAAACCTAACCTCTATTACTGTGGTTATAATCCCATTTGGGAATGGGCTGTCTTTGTTATGCTAATGAGGCAGGATTAGTATAGGGTGTGTCTCCAGTCAGTCTCTTACAAGATATAAAAACAGCATATTAAGCAAGCAGAGGTTGTTGACGTCAGATGGCAAGCCACGTGGAGATCTTCAAGGAACCAAGAAACAGAAGCCAAATAGACAAGCATCTTCCCCCAGAACCCACAGAGAGAGAAAGCCTTCCCCCAGAGCCGGTGCCCTGAATTCAAACTTGGAGCCTACAATACTGTGAGAAAATAAATTCCATTTTTTTTTTAAAGCTATCCTGCTGTCGTATTTCATTATAGTAGGTCTAGATAAGTAAGACAATGAGATACAATTAAATTTTTGCTGAGACTTCCGTAAAAAAGATGCTTACTACTTCTGTATGACTTTAATCTGGAAGGATTTGATGTCAAGAGCTGTTGAAGTTACCTTTCAAACATGGAAGTAAAATTTGCTAGAGAATGACACCAACCTAAAGGAAGTGGACCTGAGAGGAGGCAAAGGTTTCAAGATTTCTTTTACTTACGTAAGCCAAAGCCAAAGAAGCCCCCTTTACTTTCTGGCATCTTGGGATTATATTTTTTGTTATTTAAAATTGAGACAGTCCTATCCAATAGTATTGGTTAGTTTTTGCTGTGGTAACAAGAAATCCCACACTACTAATGGCTTTCAACGACTGTATATTTCTCATATAAGTTACACAAGAGTTGTGGGTTGGTATTTTTTTTTTTTTATAGGTCCAGTGAGGGTCTGCTCCACATGGCTTCTCCTTCTGAAACTAAACGGAAGTAGCAGCCACTTTTTTGCTCAATGAAGATTGTTCTTACAGCAGAGAGAAGGGCAAGAGGCCAAACCACATATTCAAATTTAAGTTTTCTGCTTGATTTGGTGGATGTCATTTTCACTCACATTCCATTGGTCAAAGCAAGTTAAATGGCTAAGTTGAAGCCAATAAGACCAGATGAGTCATTCTCTCATGGGTGTTGTTGTGGTTGTTGCGTGCCATCAAGTCAATTCTGACTCATAGCTGCCCTATAACTCAACGTAGAACTGTCCCATAGGGTTTCCTAGGCCATAATCTTTATAGGAGCAGATTGCCAAGTCTTTTCTCCCATGGAGCAACTGGTGGGTTCAAACCCCCTAACTTCCTGTTAGCAGCTGAGTGCTTAACCATTGTGCCACCAGGGCTCCTTAGAAAGGTTAGATAACCTTTTGAATCACACATCTAGGAATAACTGAGGTACGAAGTGGACCTGAAATAGGTCCAAAAATGTCTAAATGTTTTATTTACTACAGGTAGATCACTGCTCTAATATGGCAGCTTCTTTTGTCAACGTTAGCTAACACTTTCATTACTAGCAGAAGCCCAAATGATTGTGATTGTCTTGAGGCACCTGGGTCAAGCTGACCATGCAGCTCAAAATTACATCACTCCTAGTATGAATGTGAGTAAAGCTTTGAAGTTTGGAATCTTTTGCTGTCAGTTGCTGGGTTATTTGGTTTAGCTTATATGGTCTATAATGTGGATCCAAATCCAAAGCTTTCCCTAATCCTGTTCATGCTTCAGGCATTCATTTATAAGAAGACAGTCTCTATTCTGAAACCACTTGTTCATTGGTGTCATGAAGTCCTAGAGGGTCCTGCCAATGTATTATTCAAGTCATTTACCTTTGTTAAAGGTATTATTGAAGCACAGAGCTTAATAAGTTTCTAAAACAGGTTAGTTGCTTATGAATAGGAACAATATCATGGTGACACTCACAGAGATACCATTGTGCATAGCCCTCCCTTATGCTTTGAAACATGGGTTCAACTCCACTTGCAGCTGGGCCTGCCTCCCACCTGGTCCGCTTGCCAGGGAAGTGGGATTGGACCAGAGCCATTGTTTTGCTTGCCAGTCTCTGACCCATCTGACATTCATTCTTTCATTGACTCAGTCTTTCAACCACTCATTCACACACTCATCAAACAGACGCTGAGTGCCTATTGTGTCAATGATTCTGTTTTGTGAAAGTTTCACCCTGAATCAAGAAGAAAGGGTTGATACAAACTGGACACACTATGTTGATGAAAACATTTATTGACATGAATCAACTGTGTGCCTCATTCAGATATTCATTCATTTAGATTTTATACTGAGATGTACAGACACTCAGATGTTTCCAATCAGTGTTAGTATACAGAGGGAGTAACTCAACACTTAAAATACTGAACAGAGAAGCTACAGCTGTCTGTCTGGACTACTTATGTATTTTAAATTTCTTTTTTCTTCTTATTAACAGTTATAAAATTTGGTAAACATAAAAAAGTGCAAAGGTAGAAAACAAAGACCTATTATTTCAGTACTCTGAAATAATCACCACTTATACTATTTTCAACTTAAGCTTTTTTGTCTTTCTTAAGCAAAATTTAAATTTTATGTATGTGTTTACATATAAATATAATGTAGATTATACATTATGTTATATACATGTATATATACACACCCAGTGCCATCTAGTATATATCTATATATATGCCTGCAATTCCATGGATTGCATTTGTGTGGCCTTTCTAGCCATGGTCTTGTAACTTCCACCCAGGTGATTGGGTCGGACTGGGCAGACAGGGTAATTATAGCCCACCTAGGAATTTGTCGGTTTTGCCATCCTGCTGGTCTTGAAAAGAGTGATCCCAGAAGCAGGAAAGAGAAAAGCCCATAGCCACCAAGGAAGGAGAGACTGGCAGGAGAGACCCGCAGGAGATGGTACAGTGGTCTTCCTGGCTAATGGAGCAAGAAAGCTGAGTGCCTTTGGGAAGAGACTGAGGGCCAGGGAGAGGTGTGCCTGGGAGCATGTCAGGGAAGAGGCTGCTCTGATGGAAGAACTGTATCCTTGAGTGTGCCTGAGCCTCAATAGTAACCTTTTACTTCCCTAATTAACCTCATAATTGTGAGTACGGTCTGTGAGTTCTTTGTCGCCATTACTATCGATTATTGAACCCTGCAGAGAAGCAGAGAGTGCCTGTGGGAGGGAAGGTTGGTGTCAGAGTTGGTAAAGATGGTGGAGAGAGAGAAGGCATGCCTGACCTCCATCTCATAGAAATCAGCCTTGGGTTGTTGATCTTGATTTTCTTTTCCCCTTGTGAAGTTAGAGGAGGTCTGATACTGCCACCACACAGTTTTTACAACATGTATCTGTACCAAAAAAAAAAAAAAAGCCACTGTTGATGAGTCAATTCCAGCTTCTATCGACCCTGTAGGACAAAGTGGAGCTGCCCCATAACGTTTCCAAGGCTGTAAGCTTTACGGAAGCAGGCTGCCACATTTGTCTCCCCCTGAGTGGCTGGCAGGTTCAAGCTGCCAGCCTTTTGGTTAGCAGCCAAGCACTTAACCACCATGACACCAGAGCTACTTTATACCTGTGCATAATGGATATATAATATGATGTGATGTAATAGAATAGAACATAGATACATAGAGAAAGAAATCCACACACACTTTCTACAAAAATAAATAACTAAATAAAAGCTTACTATGCACAGGATTTTATAGTTGCAGATTCATTGTGAGTACAGGGCCCTGGTGGCACAGTGGAAGCCCTGGTAGCACAGTGGTTAAGAGCTTCAAATCCACGAGCTGCTCCTTGGAAACCCTATGGGAGCAGTTCTACTCTGTCCTGTGTGGTTGCTATGAGTTGGAATCCACTCCAAGGCAATGGAATCCACTCCAATCCAGTGCACATTATTCTATTGCATAGGTATGCTGTATTTTACTCACTCAGTCCTCCATTGTTGAACAAGTAAGTTGTTTCTGAATTTTTTGATATTATTCTGTTGTTGTTGTTAGGTGTCACACAGTCAGTTCTGACACACAGAAACCCTATGTACAACAGAAAGAAATACTTCCTGGTCCTGCACCATCTTCGCAGTCATTGCTATCATTGCAGCCACTATGTCAATCCATTTCATTGAGGGTCTTCCTCTTTTCCACTGGCCCTCTACTTTACCAAGCATGATGTCCTTCTCCAGTAACACGTCCAAAGTACATCAGATGAAGTGTCACCATCCTCACTTCCAAGGAGCACTATGGCTGTCGTTCTTTCCAGGATGGATTTGTTCACTTCTTCTGGCAGTCCATGGTATCTTCAATATTCTTCAACAACACCACAATTCCCAGGCATCAACTCTTCATTGATCTTTTCTTATTCATTGTCCAGTATATGAGGTGACTGAAAATACCATGGCTTGGGTCAGGCACACCGTAGTCCTCGAAGTGACATCTTTACTTTTTTTTAACACTTTAAAGAGGTCTTTTGCAGCACATTTGCCTAATGCAATGTGTCACTTCATTTCTCGATTGCTATTTTCATTGGCGTTGATTATGGAACCAAGTAAAATGAAATCCTTCACAACTTCAATGTTTTCTCCATTTATCATGATGTTTTTTGTTGGTTCAGCTGTGTGGATTTTTGGTTGAATGCTCTGGGGAAGCTCTCTCCCTGTGGGTCCTGCATCCTGTTCATGATCATCTGACCTCCAGTTTTTAGAGCTTGAGCCAGAAGCCTACCATCTTCAGCAAAATTTTATTTGCATGTGATATTAATGATATTGTTGGATATTTTCCACATTCCATTGAATCACCTTTCTTTGGAATGGGTATGTATGTGGATGTCTTCCAACCAGGTAACTGTCTTCCAAATTTCTTCATGTGGATGAGTGAATGTTGCCAGTCTTGCATCTGTTTGCTGAAACATCTCAATTGGTATCCCATCAATTCCTTGTGTCTTGTTTTTCACCAATACCTTCAGTGCAGCTTGAACTTCTTCCTTTTGTACCATTCATTCTTGGTCATATGCTAGGTCCTGAAACGGTGGTATGTCGACAAATTCTTTTTGCTACAATGACTCTCTGTATTCCTTCCATCTTCTTTTGATGCTTCTTGCATCATTCAACATTTTGCTCATAGAATCCTTCAGTATTACACCTTGAGGCTTGGATTTTTTCTTCCGTTATTTCATCTTGAGAAATGCTGTGAATAGTCTTCTCTTTTGGTTTTCTAACTCCAGGTCTTTGTACATTTCATTGTGATTCTTTACTTTGTGTTCCCTAGCTGCTCTTTGAAGTCTACTGTTAAGCTCTTTTATGTGATAATTTCTTCTTTTTTCTTTAGTTACTGTATGTTCAAGGGCAAATTTCAGAGTCTCTTCAAAAATTCTCACAACTGGACCAATAAGCAACATCATAATAAATTGAGGAAAGATTGAAGTTTTCAAGGATTTCATTTTACTTGGATCTGTAATCAATGCTCATGCAAGCAACAGTCAAGAAATCAAAGAATGTATTGTATCAGGAAAATCTGTTGCAAAAGACCTCTTTAAAGTGTTAAAAAGCATAGATCTCACCTTGAGTAATAATGTGTTTCTGACTCAAGCCATGGTATTTTCAATTGCCTCGTATGCATGTCAGCGAGGATGACAAAACTTAATTTCACGTACTTAGAAGCAAGGATGGCAAGACTACTTCTCACATACTTTGGACATGTTGTCAGGAGAGATTAGTCCCTGGAGAAGAACATTATGCTTGGTAAAGTAGAGGGTCAGTGAAAAAGAGGAAGGCCCTCAGTGAGATGGATTGACACAGTGGCTGCAATGATGGGCTCAAGCATAGCAAAAATTGTGAGGATGATTCAAGACTGGACAATGTTTTGTTCTTTTGTGCATAAGGTCACTCTGAGTCCAAGCCTACTTGACAACACCTAATAACAACAACAACTGGTTGGTTGTGGTAGTTCTGATTTCCTTTGTAGATCTGCAGGTGACGGTCTGCTCCTTGTGACTCTTGTATTTGGTGAATCCTAAGGCTATCTGGGACATGTTATTTCCATGACAATGGCAAGGCAAAGCACACCTTGCAAACACATTCCAAACCCCTGTTGACATCACATCTGCCTATAAACAATTGGCCAAAGTAAATTATATAGATGATATTGAAGTACACTCCTCTGCAAGTGAATATAACAACCAAAAACCAAACCAAACCCATTGCCATCGAGTCAATTCCAACTCATAATGACCCTATAGGACAGAGTAGAACTGCCCCATAGGGCTTCCCAGGAGTGGCTGGTGGATTTGAACTCCTGACTTTTTGGTTAACAACTGTAGCGGTTAATCGCTGTGCCACCAGCGCTCCAGAATACAACAAAGGACATGTATAATGAGAGGGATGAAGAATTAGGGCCAATGGTGCAACCTACCACAACGATAATGCACATATATCTGTACACAACTGTACATATATTTCTTTCTAAATGTTTCTTCGGGATTTTGTCCTGAAGGCAGAGTTGTATAATATGTTTCACTGGCATATACACATGGACTAAATCTGCCCACATCACGTACTCTAACCTGTAGAAATCTCTGTGGGTTTAAATTCCACTCTAAGGAGTTTGTCAAGGCTGTTTCAGTTCTGCTGAATACTCTTCTGTTTTCCTGATCTTCATCTACTAGTTGGTGCTTAGTTCCATCTTTCCTCTGCATCTTCTGGCTAATGGCCTCAGGTGATCTTTCTTTTCTTCCTTGATGAGCATTATTACTATATTTGGAACTCATGTTTGGCATTTGCCTTTCAGCAGCCAGTAAAGTGGCTTAAGGGGAAAGACTTTGCTAGCACATCCATCCCAGCCTTACAGGACTGACAGCCCTCCCTAGTTCCCACCCCAGCCTGAGCTGGGGAAGGTGCTTAATCTTAGACAAATAGTTTCATTCTTTGAGACATTTTTCTCTTTCCTCATTAAGATTTGGGTTATCACATATTTACTTGGTCAGCTATTATAATTAATGTCTCCATCTTCACAGAATCTAAGTGGAATCCCTGAAAGCCTTCAAATGGATCCACCACCCCGGATAAAGCGGTTAAATTCTAACTATCTCTAGGGAGGAGATAAGGAGTGTGACACCCGTAATTTTCTTCTACCTATGTCTTCAGAGTTACAGATCATTGGTTGTCAAAGTTGAACATAATGACAATCTCTGGACTTGTTCTTAAAAATATAGATACGTAGACTCTAAATTCAGTTCTTCATACTCACTCAAAATGATGGTTTAGTTATCTAAGAAAATATCCAGGAAATGTTATTTTTAAAAATAAGACCTCTTCAGTGGATAAACTTCAGATCACATCTTAAGAATATCTAGTTTTTAAATTCTGGCTGTGCATTAAAAAATAATGTGAGAAGGTTTAAAAAATACTAATGCCTTACTTCCACTCTAAAATACTTTTATATAATTGGTCTAGGATGACACTCACACAACAGTATGCTATAGAAATTCCTTATGAGATTGTAATATTTAGAAAGTCAAGGATTATTGCTATAGACCCTCAAAAATTTGCTAAGAGTTGATGGATACTGGAGACAGTCCACTGCGGTGGTTTAGTCACACATACCATGCCATCCCTCTATAGCAAAGAACCAAGAAACCAAGTGAAACAGATACAGATAACAGTCTGAGAACCAAGAACAGAAAATGGAAGAATGAAGGATTAGATCGAACACTGAAGGGAAGGAGAAACTGAATGAAAACAGCAAATGGGGAGATTTACGGACTGTAGGTACCCAGCATAATCCTGACACCAAAGCCAGGCAGACACCACAGAAAAAAAGAGTTACAGACCAATATCCCTCATGAATATAGTCACAAAAATTCTCAACAAAATTCTAGCCAATAGAATTCAACAGCATACCAAAAAAATGATACATCATGATCAAGTGGGATTCATATCAGATATGCAAGGATGGGTCAACATTAGAAAATCAATGTAACTCACCACATAAATAAAACAAAGGAAAAGAATTACATAATCATTTCGATTGACACAGAAAAGGCATTAGATAAAAAATCCAACACCCTTTCTTGATTTAAAAAAAAAAAAAACTCTCAGCAAAATGGAAACAGAAGGGAAATTCCTCAACACAAATAAGGGCATACATGCAAAACCAAGAGCCAACATTATTCTTAGTGGAGAAAGATTGACAGCATTCCTCTTGAGAATAGGAACAAGACAAGGATGACCACTACCACCACTCTTATTCAATATTATACTGGATGTCCTAAAAAAAAAACTAGATAGGGCAATAAGGCAAGAAAGGGAAGTAAAGAATATCCAAATTAGAAAGGAAGAAGTAAAACTATCCTTATTCAAAGATATGATCTTGCAAGTAGAAAATCCCAGGGACTCCATAAGAAAGTTATTGAAATGAATAGAAGAATTCAGCAAAGTGGCAGGGTATGATATCAACACACGAAATTCAGAGGGCTTCCTCTACACTAACAAGGAGGATTCTGAAAAGGAAATCAAGAAATCAATACCATTTATAATAGCCTCCAGAAGGATAAAATATCTGGGAAATAAACCTAACCAGGGATATAAAAGAGTTATATAAGGAAAAGTATAAAACATTACTGCAAGAAACCAAAAATCTACCTAAATGGAAAAACATTCCATGTTCATGGATTGGAGGACTTACCACTGTGAACATGTCAAAACTCCAAAAGTGATCTACAGATATAATGTAATCCCGATCTGTGATGGTTGAGACTGTGTGTCAACTTGGCTGGGCTGTGATTCTCAGTGTTTACATGTGACCACTTCCATGACTGGTTCTGCTGTGAGTAGCCAGTCAGCTGAAAGGGAGTTTCCTTGTGCTTGTGGCCTGGATCTGAATATGAGTGGACGTTCTGGCTTTTGCCTGCTCTGGATCCTGCAGCTGCCTCCTATTTGTCTGACCTCCAGTTCTTGGGACTTGAGCTAGCAGCTTATCTGCCAATCTTGGGGTTCATCAATCTTCACAGCCTGTGAGCAAGAGCCCTGCTTTCTGACCTGCCGATTTTGGGTTGGCCAGCCCCTGCAGCTACATGAATCAGGAGAAGCCTTCGGGTCTTGTCTGCTGATCTTGGAATTGGTTGATCTTCACAGCCTATAAACAATAGCCCTACTCTCTGACCTGCCGATCTTGAGTTCACCAGCTCCTGTGGCTACATAAAGCAGAAGACTCTAACCTGATCCACAGACTTGGGACATTCCAGCCTCTACAATCATGTGAGCCATTTCCTTAATATAAATGTGTCTTTCTTTCTCTCTCTCTATACATATGCTTTACTGGTTTTCCTTTCTAGAGAACCCAGCCTAAGACATGATCAAAATCCCAACATTCTTTAATGAAATAGCAAAACTAATCTCCAACTTTATATGGAAAGGAAGGACGCCCCAAATAACTAAAGCAGTACTGAAGAAGAACAAAGTAAGAAGCCTTACACTTCCTGATCTCAAAACTTGCTATACAACCACAGTAATCAAGACAGCCTGGTACGAGCTCAATGGCAGACACACAGACGAATGGAATACAATTGAGAACCCAGCAGTAAATTCATCCATCTATGGGCATCTGATCTCCCGTAAAGAGTCAAATTCTATTCAATGGGGAAGAAGCAGGAGCTGGAAAAACTGAATATCCATATGCAAAAAAAAAAAAAAAAAGAATCATGATCCATAACTCACATCATGCACCAAAACTAATTCAAAATATGTCAAACACCTAAATCTTAAAGCTAAAACTATAAAATTTCTGGAAGATAAAATATGATCAAAAACAGGGAATGTAATTTTCAGCATAAACAGTCTATTAAACAAAACATTCACAAACAACAGAAGATAAATTAGGTAACTGGGACCTCCTAAAATTAAATAGTTATGCTCTTCAAAAGACTTTAGCAAGAGAATAAAAAGAGAACCTATAGACTGGGAAAAATTCTTTGGCAATGACATATCTGATAAAGGTCTAATTTCTAAAGCATATAAAAAACTTCAACTCAACAACAAAAAGACAAACAATCCAATTGAAAAATGGGCAAAGGGCATGAATGGACACTTCACCAAAGAGGATATTCAAGCAGCCAACAAATACATTAAATGATATGATTAGCCATTCAAAACCAAAAAAAGAAAGAAAGAAAAACAATGCTATCAAGTCAATAATGACTCTTAGTGACCTACAAGACAGAGTAGAACTTCCCCATAGGGTTTCTAAGAAGCTGTGATTTTTTTGGGAGAGACAGGTAATTAGCAGCTAAGCTCTTAACCACTGTTCCACCAGAGCTAGAGACGCAAATCAAAAGTACAGTGAGATACCATCTTATCCCTGTAAAATGACACTGATCAGAAAAATAGAGAACAATAAATACAGATGAGGTTGTGGGGGGGAGGACTGGAACTCTTATACATCGCTGGTGGGATTATAAAATGGTACAGCCCCTATGGAAAATAGTATGGCAACTCTTTGAAAAGCTAGAAATAGAAATACCTTTTGATTCAGCAATCCCACTCCTGAGTATATATTCTAGAGCTATAAGGGCAGTGAGACAAATAGACATATGTACTCCTATGTTCGTTGCAGCATTATTCACGATAGCAAAAATACGGAAACAACCTAAGTGCTCATCAGTGGATGAATAGGCAAACAGATTGTGGTGCATACATACAAAGGAATACTACACAACTATAAAAAATAATGAGGAGTCCATGAAACATCTTATAACATAGATGAATCTGGAGGACATTATGCTGAGTGAAATAAGTCAATCACAAAAAGTTAAATGTTGTATATTCCCATTAATATAAAAAATCAAGAAAAGATATACACATGGACAGCAAAGCTGTTTGATGGTTACCAGGAATGGGAGGTAGAGGCAAAGGGAATCACTTTTTTAGATAGTAGACAATTGTTACTTTTGGTGATCGGAAAGGCTATCCAAATATGGTCAAAGTCACCACAACTTGACCAAGGTAAATAAAGGCACTGAGAAGTACATGAAAAAAAAGAAACAGTTTTGGTAAATGCTATAACATACACAATTTTTCAACAACAGTAAAAACAACCAAAAAATGTGCATGGTTATGTAGGTAGACATTGCTGCGTGTATGTTTATGGGAAGGCATATGCAAGTAAATGCACCTGAATATATATCTGAAGGCATATGTATTCACACATTTGTGTGTGCTGCAAATATATCCACATATATAACAAGCCACGTAGGGGACACAGCTACAGAGGCTTCCTAGACATATCCAAATAACTCATGGAATTGGCTTACTGGGTCAAAAGGCTTGGGACCCAGTCTCAGGGGCCAAGTTAGTCAATTGACAAAACATAGTTCACAAATTTAATGTTCTACATCTGAGTTTGGTACGTAGCATCTGGAATTTTAAAAGCTCATGAACAGCCATCTGAGATACAGCTATTGGTCTCTACTTGTATGGAGCAAAAGAGAATAAAGGAAATCAAAAGCTCAAAGGAGAAACTAGTCTATGGGACTAACAGCCCACATGAAGGGCAACCTCTTCTAACTTGAGGCCAGAAGAACTAGAGGTACCTGCTCTGACCAGGGACACAATAGTAGATCCCATATAGGATGGGAGAAAAATGTAGAGCAAGCTCAAATTCCTACAAAAGGCCAGACCTACTGGACTGATAGAGACTAGAGGAACCCTTAAGACTATTGCCCTAAGATACTCCTTTGAACTTAGAATTGATAGTATTTCTGTGGGTCGCCTTTCAGTCAAGCAATAGACTGGATTATAAAATAAATAACATCACCCATTAGTAATATACTCCCTTAGACAGTTAACTATATGATGCCAAATGGTCAATAATTACTAAAAAGCAAAAATGAGATGATGGCAAGGAGGGGCAGGGAAGCTAGATCAATGGAAACAGACTAAACAAAATGGAAATAATGAGAATGCTAACACATTGTAAAAATTGTAACCAATGGTGTCAAACAATTTGTATAAAAATTATTAAAGGAAAACCTAATTTGCAATGTAAACTTTCACCTAAAACACACAACAAAATATTATTATTAAAAAAAAAAAACTGGGATTGGTACTTGATTGTGCATAGAGACTTATACACACTCCCACATATCCTTTAGGCATTCTTTTCTGAATTATTTCCCATTTAAAAAAAAAAAAATTCCAGGGAGTTTTAAAGACATTTAGCATGCTGCTGACCACAAACGACACTAGTTTTATGCAAGAATCTTTCTAAAGTAGAATTTATGATATTAACATTGGTCCTCAGGACTTCCAATTTCAGCTTTGACATATTAGGAACCTGGAAGTCATCATTCCCAACTTTAAAATAAGAAAAGAGGATTCTTGCAAGATTGTGTCTGGTTTCCTCTGGACTTCAACCCATGAGTCTTACCCTTTGCTTATTTTGCTTTGTATATTGTAGGTGTAATAGATCATAGCCATGAATATGACAATATACTAAACCCTATTCAACCTCCTAGTAAATTACTGAACCTCAAGGTGATCTTGAGGATCCCTGATACAAACATTTAAGTAGCAATTTTGATTAATTGCTGGAAGATGAATATGGACTAGTGTGAGAGTGAGAAACTCCTACAGACCAGAGTCTTAGGAGGACCTCTGCATTTTCATGTGATTTACCACTACACAGCTCTTATGATGAAGATTTGAGAAATATTCCCTCATTTCTCTGGCTTGAGAAACAAAAAATAATCACTGTGAACCACACCAGGGCCTGCTACATAATAAACTACTCTCCAATGCAAAAGACTTTGCCAGAGCCGTAACATAGGAAGGAAATTCCATCCATTGCATTTCCCTCCAACCTTATTATATCACTTGGGGGGGGGATTGCATAGTCAATAGGGGTAAGAACTTCAAGGAAATAAATTGAGAATGCTGCAAGCAAAGGAAAAGGTGGGAATTGCGGGGTGGGGTTGTGGATAATATCATCAGAGAAACAATTTTGGAAAACGTAGACCTGAAACACAAGCCCTCAAAGAGACTATGGCTTAATAGAAAAATAACAGGATATCTCACCTCCCCAAAACCTAACTACTGCCTTAACATTGGTACATATTGCCAAAAAAAAAAAAAAAGATAAAGGATTATAACTGAAAGAACTGCAAGACACAGACTTTCTCTGAGGAGTAGTACTTAGAAGTTCAAAGTCAAGAGAGGATAAAAACAACGACACTAGAGTAATTGAAGCCTCTGGAACATATGGTTACAGCAAACATTATGCACAGTCCAATTGCCAGACATATTAACATAACTTCTTACTATAAAGACTGCTTCATCTCATTTCCTATTACCTGATACAACATGTCCAACTTCCAACAAAAAATTACAAAGCATGCCAAAAAGAAAAAAAAAAATACCACTCTAAAGTGACCAAGCAATCAATGGAACAAGGGTCAGATATGACAATGTTAAAATTATCAGCCAGGGAATTTAAATAACTGCCTTTAATAGAAACCCTGGTGGTGCAGTGGTTAAGAGCCATGGCTGCTAACCAAAGGTGAGCAGTACAAATCTACCAGTCACTCCTTGGAAACCCCATGGGGCAGTTTACTCTGTCCGACAGTGTTGCTATGAGTCAAAATCAACTCAATGGCAATGAGTTTTTTGGGTTTTTTTGGTACTATTAATAGTTAAGGGCTGTAAAGGGAAAAATAGACATAATGTAAGAAGAAATGGGTAATGTAAGGAGAGAGATGGAAGTTCTAAGTAAGAAACAAAAGGGAATGCTAGAGATAAAACACCGTAACAGAAATAGAGAACACCTTTGATCAGTGCATGTAGGCTGGAATGGGTCAAAGAAAGAATCAGAGCTTGAAAATTATCAACAGAAGCATCCCAAACTGAAATTCAAAGCGGAAACACACACACAGTAAGAGGAATTCCAAGAACTCTGAGACAATTTCATAGATGTAACATATGCATAAAGGGAATATCAGAAGATGAAGAGAGAAAAAAAAATATGTATTTGAACTAATAGTGTCTGAGAACTTTCCAAAGTTAACGACAGATACCAAACCACAGATTCAGGAATCTCACAAGACATGAAGAAAGATAAATACCAAACCACACACAAACACATGCACACACACAAAAAGCTCTATGTATATCATATTTAAATTGCAAAAACAAAAGAGAGAAAATTTGAAGAAAGAGGGAGTGAAGGAGATAGAAAAAGAAGCACCTCACCTATACAGGAAGAAGGATAAGAATTATGGCAGACTTCTCCTTAAAAATCACGCAAGCAAGAAGAGAGTGGAGAGAAATATTTGAAGCTTTGACAGAAAAAGTCCACTAACCTAGAATTAAAAATCATCCTTCAAAAATGAAGGAGAAATAAGGACTTATTCAGGCAAACAAAAACTGACGGGCTTATTTGTAGATAAGCCTGCCCTAAAAGAAGTGTTATAAGATATTCTTCAGTTAGTGGGAAAATCATTTGGATCAGAATTTGGCATTTTCATAAAGAAAGGAAGAATATCAAAGCAGAAAAATTATTTTTTCTTATTTTAATTAAACCTGAAAGATAACTTTTGTCTAAAGTAATGATAGTAGGAATTTATTGGGTAAGTATAGCATATGAATAAGTTAATGAATGACAATAATGTAACAAGGGTTGGGAAGGAGGATTTGGGAATAATCAGTTGTAAAACATCTGCACTAAACATGAAGCAAAACAGTTTTATTTGAAAGTAGACTTACGTTAGTTTAAAATATATATTGTAAGTTCTAGTACAGCTATTAAAAGTAAAAAAGAAATATAATTGATATACTAAGAGAAATAAAATGCAGTCATATAAAATGTTTAATTAAACCCAGAGAAGGCAGAAAAGGAGACAGAAAAAAGAAAACATATGAAATGAATAGAAAACACTTACAAGCAAGTATATCAATAATCACTTGAAATGTGCGTGGTCTAAACACCACAAATAAAAAATAAAGTTTTGTGAGCATTGATAAAAATTAAATCCCAACTATATGTTGTCTATAATTAGCCCACTTTAAATATAAGACTCATATAAGTTAAAACTCATATAGGTTAAGGACTGTACCCCGCTAATACTAATCAAAAGAGTAACTATAATAAATTCAGACAAAGCAGACTTCAAAGTACAAAATTATCAGGGGCACACATTAAGAAGGGCATACACAATAATAAAGAGATGAGTTCTCCAAGAATATAAAACAATTCCAAATGTGTAAGCACCTAACAATAATGCATCAAAATACATAAGGCAAAAATTGATAGAATTGCAAGAAGAAATAGAGAAACTTACTATTATGGATATAGACTTCAACACTACCCTGTCAGTAATTGATAGATAAACCAGGCAGAAAATCAGAAAGAATATAGATGATCTGAACAGTACTGTGAATCAACTTGACCTAATATTTATTAAACGCTCTATCCAAAAACAGGAGAGCACACGTTCTTTTCAAGCTTACATGGAACATACACCAAAAAATATCATATTCTGGGCCACAAAATATAACAAATGTAAAAGAACTGAAATCATGCAGCATATGCTTTTGGGTCAAATGGAAATAATCTACAAATCAATAACAGAAAAGTGGAAAATTCCCAAATTATTTGAAATAAAAAAAAACGCATAACACATGAGCCAAAAAAGAATTCTCAAGGAAATTAAAAAAAAAAAAAAAAAACTAAACTGAATGAAAGTTATACAAAATACAATTTACGTGTATGAGGTGTAACAAAAACAGTACTTACAGGGAAATTTATAGCATTAATACATATATTTTAAAAGAAGGAAGATAAGCAATAATAACTTAAGCTTCCACATTAGTAAACTAGTGAAATAAAAGTCTAAATTAAGCAGAAAAAAAAAACTAAAATTAAGCAGAGAGAAAAAAAAAAGCAGTAATCAATGAAATTAAAACAGGAAAAAAAAAAAAAACAGAGAAACGCTTCCCCCCCCCAAAAAAAGAGAAAGAATCTTGTTCTTTAGAAAGAACAATTAAATTGATTAACTTTCTAGTTGGACTAAGCAAATATAAAAGATAGGAGGTACAAATTACTGATATAAATGAAAGAGAAGTTAAAAATATCCATCTAATGGATAAAAAATATGACATAGAAATATAATGGAAAACTCTCTGCCTACAAATTTGATAACTCAGATGAAATGAACCAATTCCTTGAAAGATACAAACTACAAAATTTCATACAGAAACAGTTAACCTGAGAATTCTAATATCTAATAAAAAGAGACAACAATTAATAATGTTCAAAAAATTAAAGCACTTGTCCCAGATGGCTTCACTAGGGAATTCTACCAAACGTTTAAGGAATAAATTATACCAATTCCCCACAATCTCTTCCAGAAAATTGAAGTAGAAGGAATGATTCCTATAACACTGTCTGAGGTCATTATTGCCCTAACACCAAAACCAGAGAAAGACATTGGAAGAAAACAAAATCACAGGCCAATGTTTCTAATAAACATAGATGCAAAAATACTTGACTAAATAGTAAACCCAAAACAACAATGTATAAAAAGTTATACATTTTGCTGATTGGGATTTATTTAGGTATGTAAGGCAGATTCAACATTTCAAAATCAATCAGTGTAACCCACCCTATCAATAGCTGAAGAAGGGAAACCATGTGACTATATCAATTTCCACAAAAAACAATTGAGAAAATCCAACAACCATTATGACAAAAATTCCTAGCAAACTAGGAATCGAGGGGGAACTTAAATAGATAAAGAACATTAAAAAAAAAAAAAAAAAACCTACCACTGACATCATATTAAATGATGGAAGGCTGGAAGCTCCCACCCTAAAACTGGGAAGTAGGCAAAGATGTTCTCTCTTACCAGTCCTGTTCAACATCATTCTGGAAGTTTAACTAGTGTAAAAAGGCAAGAAAATAAACAAATAGATGATAAATAGATAAATGAATAAACAAACTAGTTAATTTTTTTTAAAGTATACAGATCGGGGAGGGAAAAATAAATGTGACTTTATTCTCAGGTGACATGATTATCTCTGTAGAAAATCCCAAAGAACCTACGACAATTCTTTAAGAACTAATCAGTGAATACAGCGAGATTCCAGGATTTAATAATATACAAAAGTATATTGCTTTCCTGTATATCAGCAATGTATAATTGGAATTTGAAACATAAAAAAAAAACTCCATTTACAATAGCACCAGAAAAACAAACAAACAGAAAACATAGTCATAAATCTATAAAAATTATGTCCAAGGTTGGCTTGCAGAAAACTTTAAAACACTGATGAGAGAAATCAAAGAATATTGAAATATATGGAGACATATTCTGCACTCAAGGATTGGAAGACTCAATATCATTAAGATGTCAGTTCCTACCAACTTGATCTATCGATTCAATGCAATGCCAATGAAAATACCAACAAGCTGTTTTGTAGATATCGATAAACTGATTTGGAAGTTTATATGGAAAGCCAAAAGATGAAGCATAGTCAAAGTATTACTGAAAAAGAATAAAGCCGTAGAACTCACCTACCCAATTTGAAGACTTACTACAAAACTACAGTAATCAAGACAGTGTAGTATTGGGGAACAATAGACATATAGTTCTATGAAACAGATCAGAGAGCCCAATAGTGGACCCACACAAATACAGTCAGCCGATCTTACAATGTAGCAGAGGCAATTTAATTGTATAATTGGATGTCCGTAAAAAAAAAAAAAAAACCTAAACACACTTGCGTCTTACAAAATATCAACACAAAGTGGATCATAAACCTAAATATGAATTGTAAAACTATAAAATTTCTTTAAGAAAATAGAAAATTTAAAGAATGTTGGGTTTGATGAGTTTTTAAATACAACACCAAAAGCATGATCCATGAAAGAAAAAAATGATAAACTGTACTTTATTAAAATTATAAACTTCTTCTCTACAAAAGACACCATTATAAGAATGAAAAGACAAGCCACAAACTACTAGAAAATATTTGCAAAACATGTATCTGATAAATATACAAAGAACTCTAAATCTCAACAATAAAAAACCAAACAACTCAATTTAAAAACGGCAAAAGATCTGAGTAGACTCCTCACCAAGGAAAATACATACAGGTGGCCAATAAGCACATGAAAAAATGTTCAACAACATATGTCATCAGGGAAATGCAAATTAAAACAATTAGATACCAGGACACACCTTTTAGAATGGCAAAAATCCAAAAAATGGCTAATACCTACTGCTGCTGTTGATACAGAGAGCCACAGGAACGCTCATTCCCTGTCGGTATCCTTTGGCAGTTTCTTACAAAGCTAAATATTGCCTTACCATATGACCCTGCAATTGTGTTCCTAGGTATTTACCGAAACAAAACCAGCATGTGAATATTTTTAGTGGTTTTATTTATATTTTCCAAAAACTCAAAGCAATCAAGATACCTTTCATTAGGTGGATGTATAATCACATTATGGTAGAAACATACAATATTATACCTATTCAGCAATATAAAGAAATGTACTATCAAGTCACAGAAAGACATGGAGGAACTTTAAATGCACATTTCTAAGTGAAAGGAGCCAATATGAGAAGGCTATGTTCTACATGATTCCAAATATATTACATTCTGTAAAATGGAAAACTATAGAGGTGACAATTGTGTCCATAGTTGAAAGGAACTTGGGATGAGGCTAGGATGAAATAACTGAAGCACAGGGAATTTTTAAGGTGATGAAACTATTGATATGCTACTATAATGAGGGATATATGAACATTTTTTAAGTTATAATAATTAATGTATAAAGACTGAATAATATTGTATGTAAAGTAAAAAAAAAAACAAAATTAACCCAACATTTAGGAAGTCAGGGGATCCCAGGATAGAAGTTAGCTGTATCATAAATGTATGAAACAACTTGGCTCAATGGGGTAGAAGAAATGGAGCTGACTTAGGTAACACTGGAAATGAGTGGAGTCTGTAAGATCCGAGGTAAAAGGACTGTGTATACCACCGTACGCAAGTTGGTAAAGTTTTTTTCTTTTTTCATGGGGATATGGGTTAATACTTCTGAAATCACTATGCATATATACCGAAATTAAACAGTTAAGTAAATGTGTGGCAGATGATGGGAGGCATACTTCTCGCTATTGAATGACAGTTGACAGATAAGCAGATACTAGGCTAGGATAAACCAAGTATTAACGAATTAGAATAGAGACATCAGTAAGAACTCATATTTACCTTTATATTTATACAGGTAGTTAAGTAGAGATTTGTGTCTGCACACATATGTTTTCTTGTTTTGCCAACAGAGAAGACCTGGACGCAATGTCATGCCTGTAGCAACGTGTATACCTAGCACCACGGTCATGGTTTCTAATATTCTCCAATGAAAGGAACCAGAGTGCTTTGGAAAATGTCTGAATCTAGGATACTGGCTGGAAAGATGAGCCTAGAATATCTTGTAGTTCCAGAAAGTAAGAAAGTGCTAAAAATAGTAATAATAATGATTAAAGCATATGCGTGCATGCACACACACACACACACACAAACACACAGAGTGATGAGGGTATATTCAAGGGGAATATGTCAGAAGCCAACTGAAAGAGTTTCCAATGGCTTAAGCTGGAAAAATTTGAGCAACAAAATACATAAAGTAGTCTTACAATATAATTCAAAGTATAAAGTATATATACATAAGTCCATAATTATAAAAAAATAAAAGATTGGATAAATAGAGAGGACAATTCTCCTATGCAGAAGATTTCCAAATAATTTCTATAGGTACTCCACCCTCAGGAGCTAGAACATAAATCCTCACTCCTTATATGTGGGTTATGCATAGTGATTTTCTTCCATAGAGTACAGCAATGAAAAGGTGTAAAATTAGAGTAACTCTCTAGTGGAGAAACCTGACAAATACTACCTCAGATAGATGATCTAAGTCAGCATCAATAATAATGTCATATTCATAGAATGTACCCTTGTCACAATGTGGTGAGAACGGTACTTTACCTCTGTGTTGCTCTTCCTGAAAAACCACAACCCTGGTCTAATCATGAAAAGGAAAAAGAAATCAGACAAATTCCAAATGAGGGACTGTAATCATTAAGGATATGTGTCTACTTAGTTAGGCCATGATTCTCAGTGGTTTGGCAGACGTTACATAATCATCCTCCGTTTTGTGATTTGATACGAGCAGGCAATCAGTCGAAAGGGGAATCTCCTTGAGGGTGTGGCCTGCATCCAATATATATGGATGTTCTGGCAAAACTAGCCCTCTCTGAGTCCTGCATCTGACTTGTCATCCTCTTACCTCTGGTTCTTGGGACATGAGCCAGCTGACTGCCATGTCACCTGACAATTTTGGGTTCATCAGCCCCTGTAGCCACATGAGTCAGGAGAAGCCTCCAGCCTGTGTCGGATTCGGGTCTTGCCAGCCTCCACAACTGTGTAAGCCACTTCCTTGAAATAAATCTCTCTCTCTTTATAGATATATATATATATGTATATAAAAGATGATCTCTTTATGGTATAAACAAACATAAAGATGATCCCCCCAAATGCAAAGACAATTCGCATCCCCATATTCCCACTTCTCCTCTGATATCAACCACCCACGTGGTATTTCCTTCCTCTGTGTCTAAGAGTTAGGTCTTTACAAAATGGCTGCCTGCATAGCCCTCTTCTGTCCACCAGCCCCCCAAAGCCAGTTCCTCGCAAGTTCTGACTCTTTACTTCCAATCAACTACCAAATAGGCAGACACCAGGCTCTACAGCCTTTCATTACCCACAGTGGGTTTGATAAGTCACTAGAATGACTCACAGAACTCAAGGGAAGGGCTATACTCACTATAACCCTTGCAACCTAACCACAATAGGTTATACATCAAGAGATGCACGGGTGAGGTCTGGGAGGGGTTTTTGGCAGGAACTTCATGTCCCCAGAGACCTGCTGGTCTTCCTACATGCATTATCAATCTGGAAGCTCAAAAAGAAAGCGTCAAGGTCCAGGGTCCTATGTGATAATCATTTGTCCTCAATTTATATGCATGACTGGGGACTTAATGCATAGTTCTTATCCATCCAATCAATGAATATCCATGATTGATGGCATCATGCCCCCTTCACTTCTTCAAGTTAGTGGCCAGGTGATGAGTTTGGCACTCACAACAAACATAAACAAAGATAGCTTGATTCCTGGAGTATTCCAAAGGCTATTTTCAGAAACCAGATGAAAGTTCAAATCGAGTTATTTTTTCTACTCACAAAATCATGGAACGCAGTCACATCGAAGGGGCCAGAATGAGCCTGCTCTGTCCGTATGTAATGTATGCTGATTCAAAGCCAGTGAGGAAATAACATCTGGCTACAAAGTTTGGAGAAGGTACATCAAAAGGGCACCTGTACTGGGCCTTAACAGCTGAACCTCCCCAGGTGTTGTTCTTAGTCAGATCCCAAATAATGGAAAAGGGTTTGGACCATCCACAGACTTACACAAGACCTTAAATGACAAGATTCTAGGTTCTCCTTATGTATCATTTTTTATTTGCATTTGCGTAGAGAATACCATTCTGTTTTCAGTGCTTTAATCGCTCTGTTGGCAATAGCTACACACCCCTAACATATCTACTATACTGCCACAGGATGCACACCTGTCTAGGTACTACTGATCTAAGAAAATTTAAAATAAAACAAGTAATAACTAATTATATTGTATGTATTAGCAACAAAAAGGCTTCTTTACGTTGTTTTGTTTGTTTTTAAAGACGACCTGGTTCCATAAAAACAAAACCCATTGCCGTTGAGTCGATTCCGACCCATAGCAACACTATAGGACAAAGTAGAACTGCCCCATAGAGTTTCCAAGGAGTGTCTGGTGGATATGAACTGCCAATCTTTTGGTTAGCAGCCATAACACTTAACCACAACGCCACCAGGGTTACCTGGTTCTATAGACAGGTACTAATATGTATGGATGACTGGACTCCGTAAGGCTCTCAGGCAATCAACAGTCAACACTTATTACAACTTCAGTTCTTTTGTATTTAGTCAAAATAGTACTGGAAATGAAACGGTCTGTTCTTAGTTTTAAGTGCCTTTCCTTAATGCTAGCTGCCATGCAGAAAAACCAAGCTCTCTCATCCTGACAGCTGAATTCTATAGTATAACTAGATTTGATATCCCATGGAAACCAGACCTTGCTCAAACCAGAGGCCAGAGGCAAGGACTGGCTTTTGCAGCTGTCATTGGGAAAACCACATTGTTCCTGACAGGTATTGAGAATCTGAGCTGGGCTTGAACTTGGCCAGAAGCTGGTATACCCATTCCAGAAAGCAAACTTTCTTTTTCCGAGTTGTACATTTATGTGCTTATACTGGTTTTTCCTTCCGTGTCTGAGGCCTCGCTTCTCTACTATCTAGGTTTACTTAACCCAGAGCAATTAATCTCTTTGCCAGGCAGCGTTTAAAAGCAAGCAATTCATTCTGTAAGTGATAGTGTGTTGCTTGGAATATTAATAAACATCCTAGAAGCTTATATTATATAATCATCCTTAGGAAATTAAAATCAATGTATTCATTCAACATATTTATTTAGCATATACTATATTTATAACACTCCACTGAGCATGGATGCGTTCCAATTGCGGCGTTGGCAAAAAATATTGAGTATAATGCGGACTTCCAAAAGAACGAACAAATCAGCTTTAGAAGAAAGACAGCCAGAATGTTCCTTAGAAGCAAGGAGGGCAAGACTTTAGCTCGCTTACATTGGACATGTCATCAGGAAAGACCAATTGCTGGAAAAAAACAATGTTTGGTAGAGGATCAGCAAAAACAAATGAAAATCTCAGTGAGATGGATTGACACAATAGCTACAAATATTGATTCAAACATACTGGAGATCATGAAGGTGGTGCAAGATTGAGCAACGTTTAGTTCCGTTATACATAAGGTCACCATGAGCTGGAGCTGACTTGACGGCAACTAATGACAATAAGAACATTGGAATATTTCAAGGCTAAAGCTCCTGCCTTTCTGGTGTTTTTAATATTATTGGAGAGAGAAAATAACTGACTAAATGATTCTAACTCAAGGCAGTATATGGTGATTACACTGATGCATTATAAATTTCATAATAAGACCAGGATATTGCAGGCAAGGTTTATCAGGAAAAAATTTTTTGAAGTTATCAAGCTAGTAATTAAGAACTTCTAGGATGTTGATAAGTAGAGTTAGTAGAAGAGGGCATTTCAGGAAGAAGACAGGAAAAGGCAGGTGGCAGAGTTATCTGCTCTGAGCAAAGTTGAGGAGGGAGTAAAGAAGGAAGACCATATTACAGAAGGAAGACCATATTACAGAGGATTGAGATGCTAACCAAAAGGTTTTAAATTTTATTCAGTAGGCAATGAGGAGCCTTTGAAGGCTTCTGACCATACACATGTCATGATCAGCATTGTAATTAAGAAAATATTCTCATATCAGTGAGGAAGATGGCTGGAAGGAGAATTTGGAGGTAGCAAACCTAGAGTCCAAAGTAAGAGCCTGAATGAAAGCAGAGATTATGGGCTGTGGAACTGAAAGGAGAAAACAAATATGGGTGACATCAGGTAATGAAACACGAGGTTGCAAGCCCAGGTACCCGGGTTGATTATGTCACCATTCTCAGAAATAAAGAAGTAAAGGAAATTTGGATTATGAACGAAAAGAGAATTGGAGTAGAATTTCTGAGGGTAGGCCCTGAAACCTGGGATGGTGATCCCCTCTAGCTAATATCCCCCAATTAATTTTCAGCAGAAGACCATTGAGTTACACAATAGATACAGACATATATATTTTTTCTAGCTTTCACATTTACAATCTGTGATCACAGTCATCTGCAACATATCTCATTGAATATATCCAATGCCACCTAAGTAGCCCATTCCTGTGAGCTCAATAGCTATCACTGGTTTCTCAAACCACTGATTCATAGGATATCTAAGGCATACTCCTCTGACTCCACTTTGAATTTGAACTCCCCATTGCAAAGCTCTGATCCTTTATTAATGTCAGACCCTTAAAGACTGGGAGCATCGCATGATTCTTGTATCATAGATACTGAAAGGAAAGGCAATGAGATGAAAAATTAGAAGTGATTTGCATTTCTCACATTGATAGACCAGCCACTGTTTTTGTAGATGTTTATTCCTCATACACCTCCCCACCTCCAAGTGAGACCAATGGTGGAAGAGAATGAGCAGATATTCCCAGGGATCTAGGAGTGTAAACAAAGGCTTACTGGAAGCCTGGGCATTTCTTTAAAGTTTTATTTCTACAATTGTGAATTTTTGTCTTCTGTTTCACATCTGTGTTTACGCTGATATAAAACTGATGTGTTTTTTCCCATTATTGGAGTAAAAGTTTTGCTCCTAGAAGATATGCCATGCTGGTCCAAAGGCTCTGAATACTCATTGCATACCACCTCTGGGGATACTCATACCCCTGTCTGATGAGCATTGAGTAGGATTTTTTTTTTTTTTTTCAGAAGCAAGCCAGCCATGTGGAAAAAGAGCAGCACTCACATCTACCAAGCTCCTCTTGAGGACAAGTGGGAATCCAAATGCCAGCTGAATCTTCAAATACTGAGCCTCTAGAAGGAACTGAGGTATGCGGTTGCTCAACATGGTCAGCTCTTCCACACCTTCTCGCAGAGAGAAATGTCAAGGGCTTTGGAGACTGAACGATCAGTCTTGAAATAATCAAAGCCTAGCTGCTTGGAACAAGGGAGTCAAACGTCACCTAACTGCATTAACATTTCCTTCCATCCAAATACGAAAAATGGGCCCATTTATTATTTATTATCTTTCCATTTGATATTTCACCTGCTGCCAAACCCGCTAAGCCAAGCCGAGTTTCCCCAGTGGCTGGCCCAGAGGTGGATGGTCCGGCAAACCAGAATCACACTCAGGGAGGCAGATGGGTGCTGGTTCTCCAGACTACAGGATGGATAGCTAAGCTCGCCAGGTGACCTAGGATCTTCACACCTATAAATTAAAAAATATATTTTCCGATGGATGAGCTGTCTCTCAAAAACATCAATCACACATTCGTCTAACACCATCTTCCCATGTGTTATGCCAGAGCAGCAGGTTTTTCTGTCATCTGAAATCCCTAACATGGCACTCCCTCCCTTCTTTCCCACCTCCCCTCAAAATAACTGGGTGCGGATTTTTTCCATTGCTTCTATTTCCCCCCTCCTATCCAACCATGTGCTTGAAATCTGCTTAATATATTGTCATATCTCACAGCTTAAACATCACGAGGATGGGCTGATTCTACGATATTTTAAGTGCCCTCATTATGAAACATATGGCCTGAGGGGTGAAGATAGGGAGATGGGGAAAGAAATATGGCAAATGTGCTATTTTCCCAAGGGAGGAAACATGACCTGCAAGATGCAAGAATCTATGCACACCACCACTGAAATACCATCTGTTTCCATTCAAATTATCATCTTGAAATTATAACTTTTTTTCAGATGCCATAATGTATAGGATTCAAAGGCCAAAACACATCATAGTGTTTGCAACCAACTGATTCAGTTTTTGTCAAAGCTGTGGCAGTAAAAAAAAAGAAAAGAAAACAGAGCCAATGCTATATTTATATTCTCAGTTTTACTTCTTTTAAAAATAGAGGTATTGTTATGACCGAGAGTGAAAATCATAATCACCAAAACATCAAGCCCTCATGCATTAGTTTATTCATTTATTCTTTCACTCATTAAGCAGTTAGTTAATATACTTGATGAACCCCACACGATGTGTGGAACTAAGGGTACTGAGATGAAAGTGCTTCTGTACCCCCGTGAATCAGAGACTAAAGGGAGTGAGAAGACTGTTAAATTACGAAATGATAAGCCTGATTTTAGAAGTTAATAGAGGTGTGATGCTGTTGCAGGCTGCAATCATGTCTGCCCCCAAATCATAGCTACCTCAACGGAATGCAACTTTGCCTAGTCCTATACCACCCCATGATTGGTTGTGAATTGAACTGTTTTCATTGGCTGATTTTCAGAATTATATCTCCAGGCCTTTTTTCCTAGTCCATCTGAGTTTGGAAGTGAAACCTGTTCCACATAATAGCAACATACAAGTCTCCCCCGACAGATGGGTGCGTGAGGTGCATTGGCCAGGAATGGAACCAGATCTCCCATATGGAAGGTGAGAATTCTACCACTGAACCACCAAGGCCTCCCCAGAGGTGAGATTAAAAGCTCATTGCTGTCAAGTCAATTCTGACTCATAACGACCCTATAGGACAGAGTAGAACTGCCCCATACGGTTTCCAAGGAGTAGCTGGTGGATCCGAACTGCTGACCTTTTGGTTAGCAGCTGAGCTCTTAACCACTGCACTAAGGGGTGAGATAGGAGTACCCAGATTTGGGTGTATGGGTGTCATTGGTTAGTGACAAGGAGATCTTCTTAAAGGAGGCTAATTCTAAGCTAATTTTTAAATTAAGTCAGATTTATCCATGCCAAGTGACTGTTGAAGCGCCAGGCTTCAGAACCAGAATGTACAAAGATGTAGAAGTGCCAACAAGCACTGGTTACAAAGAGTTCATTATGACCAGAACACGAAAAAAAAAAAAAAAAAACCTGTTGCCATCGAATTGATCCCAACTCATAGAGACCCTGTAGGACAGAGTAGAACTGCCTCTAGAGTTTCCAAGGAGCACCTGGTGGATTCAGACTGCTGACCATTTGGTTAGCAGCTGCAGCACTTCCCCACTACTCCACCACGGTTTCCAACCAGAACACCAAACCTACCAAACCCACTGCCGTTGAGTCAATTCCGACTCATAGCGACCCTATAGGACAGAGTAGAACTGCCCCATAGAGTTTCCAAGGAGTGCCTGGCAGATTTGAACTGGCGACCTCTTGATTAGCAGCCGTAGCACTTAACCACAACATCGCCAGGGTTTCCAACCAGAACACAGAGAGGTAGAAACTCAAGAGTTAGAGCTACAGGGTGGCTGCGGCAACTTGAAGAGCCCAACTCATTGAAGTCTGATAAAACTTTAATAGCAAATCCCTGAAGACTATCTGTCTTTGGCTAGAACAATATCTTAATGAACACTTAGTATAGAAACAGAATGTAAAATTATGTGTTAGATATAGCAAGGGTCTCGGTTAAGCAGACGATGCTACTTAAAGAAAGTTGCAGAGAATCATTATGTTTATTTCTCTGGAGAAGACATGGCAAAAGAAAAGAACAGAGAGGAAGACGAAGGGATCAGTGGGTGGCAAGAATAGAGGACTTTAAGGAGGAAGGGCCCAGAGGGGAGTGCCTAGTGTCAGAGTGAACAGAGAAGACTTTTGGAGAAAAAGAGTATCTAATATGAATCATTTTGTTTGCTTTGTCATAGGCAACGATTTTTTTCCCCCTCAGCCACTAATCCTCCCCAAATTCTCCTTTCAGCTCCTTCATGTATCTTTCTTTTACAATGTTATATATGTTTATAGTGTGTTAGATCTTCTTTGGGGGAAATTAGAAATGGTGTTTTGTTTTGTTTTTGTTTTTGAAACAAGGATGTACCAAAGAGATCACAGGTAAGAAGACAAGCAAGATCCAATATAAACCTTCCAAGAATTTAAAAAAATCATGTAGTGGACTGGCGTCGGATTTCCACAGGGTGTATAAGTTGAGTTTTGAGCCAATTTCACTGTATTTTTAAGTATAAGGAGACACTCCGGTCAACATTAGGCTGTATCACCCAAGACTTACTGTAATAACCATAGCAAGGAATAAGCATATGAGGAAGATCTGGTCCTTTTACTACAAAACTTATCAACATGGAGAGACAGTCAAATATGTAAAAGAGTAATGAGGAAACTTCCAACCACTTAGCAGCATTCATCCTTAGCAGGGCGGCCTGACCATTTTATCTCTGACATCGTGAGAACCATCTGGAAAGCATGAACTAAGGCACTGACTCTTAGACTTGGGACAATGATCATTGCTAGCTAAAAGATAACCACCAACGGGTGAAGATTTTCCATAATTCTAGGGTAGTTTTTGCAACTCTTCCTTCCTTTGTTGTTGTTGGTAGGTGCCGTTGAGTCAGTTCCCATTCAGAGCAACCCTATGTACAACAGAATGAAACACTGCCCTGTCCTGCACCATCATCCCAATCGTTGCTATGTTAAGCCCGTTGTTTCAGCCACTGTGTCAATCCGTCTCATTAAGGGTCCTCCTCTTCTTCACTGACCCTCTACTTTACAAAGCATGATATCCTTCTCCAGGGACTGATCCCTCCTGACAACATGTCCAAAGTATGTGAGAGGTAATCTCGCCATCTTTGCTTCTAGAAAGCATCCTGATTGTACTTCTTCCAAGGCAGATTTATTCTTTTTTTTTTTTTGGCAGTCTATGGTATATTTAATATTCTCCTCCAACCCTCCAATTCAAAGGCATCAATTCTTTGGTCTTACTTATTCATCATCCAGGTTTCACATGCATAAGAGGAGATTGAAAATATCATGGCTCGAGTCAGGTGCACCTTAGTCTTCAAGGTGATGCCTTTGCTTTTCAACACTTTTAAAGAGGTCTTTTTGCAGCAGATTTGCCCAATGCAATGCGTCTTTTGATTTCTTGACTGCCACTTCCATGGGTGGTGATTGTGGATCCAAGTAAAATGAAATCCTGGACAACTTCAATCTTTTCTCCCATTATCACAATGTTGCTTACTGGTCCAGTTGTGAGGATTTTTGTTTTATGTTGAGGTGTAATCCATACTGAAGGCTATGGTCTTTCACCTTCATCAGTAAGTGCTTCAAGTCCTCCTCACTGTTAGCAAGCAAGGTTGTGTCATCTGCATAACGCAGTTTAGTAATGAGTCTTCCTCCAATCCTGATGCCCTGTTCTTCTTCATATAGTCGAGCTTCTCAGATTATTTGCTCAACATACAGATTGAATAGGTATGGTGAAAAGATACAGACCTGATGCACAACTTTCCTGACTTTAAACCACACAGTATCCCCTTGTTCTGTATGAACGACTGCCTCTTGATCTATGCAGAGGTTCCTCATGAGCACAATTAAGTGTTTTGGAATTCCCATTCTTATATATATATTTTCTTGCTCACAGCTGTACCCCAAGATGTAGATGAGTCCTGTGGATGTGTGTTCCTTGGAATCATCACTGCTATGCTTTGAGCCATAGGAGTTGATCAAAATAGCAATTCTCTTGTATTTGCAGAGTTCTTTTAAAATATCTGTTGAATTAATGAATACCTGTATGAATTTCCATGGATTGATGAATAGCAGATTTTCCACAAACCAACCAAGTTGTTTTTCTCAGTAGTGCATATATTTTTAGCAGATTCAGAAATCTGAGCAACTTCTAATACTGCTGCTCTGCTACAGTATATGATCAGAGAGCATCACCAATAAAATTGATGTTTAACGAATTCCTCAGAATTTTTATTTGCCCAGTGCTTAAGTTTAGAAACTTCACAATTCATTATTTCATCTGCTCCTCACTATATTCCTCTGGAGTATGAGGGAGTGACAATATTATTTCTCTTTTCTGGTGAGGAAATTGAGGCTTGAGATTCATACTTAAAGGATCTGTCCTTAATCCCTTCTCAGAACTTCTGTTTCCTCTCTGAATAGACTGTGAAGTGATATGAGTTCTGTGACCACTCTGCATTGATATACTCTGTGATATGACCTTAGGCAAGTCATTTCAACAATCTATACACTTCCTGAGACATTGGTAATTCAGTGGTAGAATTCTCACCTTCCATGCCAGAGACATGGGTTCCATTTCCAGCCAATGTACTTCATGTGCAGCCACCATCCATCTGTCAGCAGAGGCTTGCTTGTTGCTATGATGCAGAATAGGTTTCAGAGGAACTTCTAGACTAAGAACGCCTAGGAAAAAAAGGCCTGGTGATCTTCTAAAAATCGGCCAGTGAAAATCATATGGATCACAATGGTCTAATCTGCAACTGATCATGGGAATGGCACAGAACTGGGCAATGTTTTGTTCCATTGTGCATGAGGTTGCAATGAGTTGGGGTTGCCTTAAAGGCAGCTAACAACAACAATAAGGTCCCTACCTACTTTCCTGCTTCTGCATCCATCCTTTCATATATCTAGTATTACTTGACCACCATTTTCAGACATAGCCTGGATCCTAGGACCAATATTTACTCCATGCAAAAGGCGTTAAAACAATTGAATTTACTACCTGGGAACTCTTTTGTTAATTTCATTAGCTATTAGTTTATTCAAACATAGTTTTGAGTGTCTGCTAACAACAAGTTGTTTGCCTAACACATTATTCTAGATTTTGGAGTAGTGTGGTAATCAAGATGAGAGTTTTCCACTTGACATTCATTCTGGTGCTTGGTAATGTGTTAGCATGTAAGCTTGCCAGGTGACAGACAGTGTGGTGTAGTGGGACAACATGGACTTTAGATGGGATTCTGCCGTTCCCAGTCTATTTCTACCAGTTTTTATTGGGTAGAACCAAGGGCAAGTTACTTTACATCTCTAAGTTTTCATCCGTAAAGTGGATATCCCAGCCTACCAGGCAACAAGTGAAATAGCATAGTCAGAGTGCCTAGCCAATGATTGGCATAAAATAGGTATATTATTCTTGTTGTTAGTTATAGAGCTGCTCCATACATAGGCTTTCAAGGCTGCGACCTTTCAGAAGCAGATCAACAGGCCTGTCTTCTAAGGTGCTTCTCAGTGTGTTTGAACTACCAACCTTTCAGCTACTAGGGGAGTGCTTAACCATTTGCTCCACCCAGGGACTCCTAAAATAGGTATACATGATAGCTATTTAATCCCAGTGCTTCCTTTCTTAGCTGCTGTGAGGACTCCTCCTTTCAAATTCACTTATTTCCTTTGACTGCTGGCCTTTTTATACCTGTTGTCTAGCCCGATAGTACCTGGTTTCCACACCTCACTTGTCCCCGTGGGATTTATTCTACATTTAGCATTCAAAAGATATTTCAAAAACATGACCTTCATCATGCTACACTTCTGATGAAAAACCTTCAATAATTTACCATTTTCTTGGGAAAATAAATTTAAGTTCTTGACCACTGCCTACAAAGGACTTTGTGATTTGCCCCTGCCTGCCCCTATTACAATGAGCCCTGGTGGCACAGTGGTTAAGTGCTTGGCTGCTAACTGAAAGGTTGATGGTTCCAACTCACCAGTTGCCCCATGGGAGCCATAAAGATTATAGACTTGGAAACCCTATGGGGCAATTTTACTGTGTCCTATAGGGTCGCTATGAGCTAGAATCAGCTCTACAGCAATGGGTTTGGTTTTGGTTTGGGCCCTTCTTACCACATACCCTTCCTTCACATATTTTGCTTATGTTGCTTTCAGTCCTCTTAGCCTTCTTTCTGTCTCTTGCAATGCCAAATTCATATCTACCTTAGGGTCTACCAGGAATACTCTTCCACCTAAATCCTTATCTAACTGATCCTTAACAAAAACGCCACCTAGTCGCAGAGGCATTTACTAATTAGACAATCTAAGATAACCCTCTTCTCAGTCAAAATACGCCTGGTTTATTTTCTTAATCATATTCTTTGTGACTATACTTAATTATTTTCTGCCTTTCCAATAAAAATGAAAACTCCATCAGAAAGTAAACAACTAGGACTTGTCTGGCTTGTTCACTACTGGATTCCCAGCTTCTAGAACAGTGCCTGGTACATAGTATCAGATCACAAATTACGTAGTGCAAAAGTACATAGTAGGATCTCAACAAATATCTGTTGAATGACTGTGAAAAGGATGGCTCTCGTTTTGAATACCTTGTCACAGTTTCTGGACTTTTCACCAGCTTGTCTAAATTTAGCACAAACTTAGCTTTAACTCTCCTGAAGGAGACATCATTAAGCTAGTTAAAAAGAATAGGCAGCTATAACCGTCTCCAAGAAACACCCATAAGCAAGTGTACTCTCTTTATTAAAAGGGAGGCCCCTTTGGGCCTTGCCTTGGGTAGCTGTTTCATAAGAACATGGGGGTGGATGGCCTGATTATAGAGACCATTCTCTGCAAGCAAGTTTCTAAAAAGGTTCAGCCGTGATTGCAGATTGCCATCCACCCTCCTGCTCCACCTCCTCTCCACCCTCTCTCCTAGGCACTTAGGCAGAGGTGCAAGAGCTGTCATCAGTCCCCATCATGGTGCTTATTTTGCCTCCCCCTCATTGCCCTCCACTCCTTCCCAGCATAATTACTATCTTACTAATAAATCAAATGAGTGGGTACAGCAAAGTGGGCAGCTCCATTTGGCTGCCTCACTGAGCGCTGGCAGAAAATGAATAGGAAATACGGATAATAGTGCTGTTGCTGCCCCTGGCGCTCCGAGGGAGGCCTGCTAATGGGTTTTCTCTTCAGTGGCTGTTGCTTACAGGGATGGCACAGAAAACCAGCTGGTGAAAGGCAGAGCTATGGCCCCATGTCTGTCACCAAGCTGTGGCCCTTCTGCTATAGTAACACCTCCCCAAACACCA
Organism: Loxodonta africana; assembly: GCF_030014295.1. Lineage (NCBI taxonomy): Eukaryota > Metazoa > Chordata > Mammalia > Proboscidea > Elephantidae > Loxodonta > Loxodonta africana. Next base: position 27,222,239 of record NC_087354.1, read on the forward strand.
CAGAAAGAAGTCAGATCCTTCCAGTCCTGAAAAGGAACCAACTTTCTCAATGCTGCCTTTTATCCCTCAGCTCCAAACTCGTTCCTTTCAGACATATTTCTGAGTGAATGTTGCTCCATTCCAGAGTCCCTGGGTAGTGCGAATAGATAAGCACTTGACTTCTAACCAAAAAGTTGGTGGTTCACACCCACCCAAAACTGCCTCTGAAGAAAGACCTCGTGATCTGCTTCCAAAAGGTCACACAGCCCGGATAGCACTGTGGAGCAGTTGCACTCTGCACACATGGGGTCTCTAGCAGTTGGAATCGACTCCACAGCAATGGGTTGGGTTTGGTTGTCCTCTCTTACGTCCGTGCTTCGCTGCAGTCCAGACTCTAAGATTACCCGTCAGAAGCTCCTGCTTGTTGTGTTGTTGTGTGCTGTTGAGTTGCTTTTGATTCATGGAGGCCTCATGTGACAGAATACAGCTGCCCCATAGGATTTTCTAGGTTTAATCTCTGGGTTTTTCTCCTGTGGAGTGTCTGGGTGGGTTAAACCGCCAATCTTTAGGTTTAGCAAACAAGCACTTAACCATTGCGCCACCGGGGTTCCTTACCTCGTACCTAGCAAACCATAACTCCAGGTAAAATGAAGGATTCTGCGGTAGAAAGGCAATTCACATGTAAGGACCCTTTCCTCAACCTGGCTAGGGAACCAAGCAGCAAGGGAGCTCTCATGGATCACAAGATTTTAAAATAATGGGAAGTCTTCACTAATTTATGCAATTTTGAAACACATTAGCATGAGAATTTCGGCAAATGCGCAATGAGTACCAAGTGTTTAATATGCAATACTGGGATTATTATTGTAATATTTCTCCAGCAAGGATTTTATTCTACTCAGATTACTTTATTTGTTACCCTTTCAATACCTAATTATTTTCTGGTTTGAATTTTTTGTTGGTAGCATGTGTTTTTATTAATGGAATGTGTACTGAATCATTGAGTGTGTTTGAATTTTTGGTATGTACTATGGATGGATTTTTTTCTTGCCTGATCCCACAATCCTACCCTCAGAGCCCAGAGGTACATATATGTACCACAAATTCTACACACGTCCCCCTGCCCCAGAGTCCACTGGTACATATGTGTACCAAAAACTTTGAATCAAAATCCATGTTCTTCATACCAAAAAGAATGATTCAGCACCACCTCCTATAATACCATGTAAAACAAAAAAAAAAAAAAAAGAAATTTGCAGCACACACTCATTTCTTCCATGTCAACCAGTTACACAGGTCTCTGCCTTGCAGCAGCACGCACTTTAAGTGGGAAAGCAGCTTCCCAGTAAATCTCAGTGGCAGAAAATATAGGTAGTCACTCTATGTGACATGGGTCATGAAAGAGTTAAAACCCAGTGGAGTGTGGGTGGTAGTAAAGAAAAGGGCAGGGCAGAAATGGAGACAGCATGGCTTATCCTGCTTAATAAAGACAGACATGCAATGAAGTCATTGTGGCAGGAAAATGCAAGTATCCTGGGCACCAAGTCCATTTTAATATATCAGAGTGTGCTTTCTGTCTGTCTTCTTTTTTGCTTTTTTTTTTTTTGCATCCCTACAATTGAGTTCTACTCAACGCTTCTACAGAGGCATGACAGGAACGTGGCAAAACTCAGCTCACCTCTAGAATTACTCCACCGTGCACTTTTAAGTATTCACCTGCTCCTGATTATTAATCCCCAAGAAGGCAGCGGTATTATGGGCCACACAGACTCCATCTTTTAACAGAGACCCCAGGATATGAAAAGGGCAGGTAAAAAATTATTGGCGAATCATCTTAGATACTGTCACCTTGCCGTGGCCTCCTTCCTGCCCCAGGACTACCAGGGGCTGTGTTAACTCTGACCTTGTCTCAAGTGTGGAAAATGGGTATCCTTAAATATAGTCAAGCCTCATTGATTTGCAATGAAGGGCTGAAGGTCAGTTTGGATGAGTGGAAAGCACGAATTCAGAATACCCTTAAAGAAATCTGCAGATGCCTGTATCAAGTGTATAGAGTAACATACAACCACAGCTAATGAAGTGTTGCCAATAAGAAGTCCTAGGAGGACCTGGCAGCTATCGTTTTTATAAGCTTACTCTTTATGCATCAATTGCTACTGAAATCTTGCCTATAGGAGGGCTTTTGAAAATACTTTCCTCCTGTAATTTTTAATCTATTCTTCTAGTCATTCAGGCTTGAAATTATTGTGATCTAGGACTTCTCCATTTTCATGTGCTTTTTGTTTGTTTGTTTTTTGCCAAAATTTCTTTTGTAAAAGATATCATCAGTTGAGTGACTAATCTTTGTATTTTTGGTCATTACTAAACTTGGCAAAGTAGATAATTTTAGGCCCACTTTGTAGATAGGAAAGCTAAAGTTCAGGGTGATTAAATGATTTGTTTTAGGTCACAAAGTGCATTCAAAAAATCAGTAGTAGGTAAACAATATCATGCTTCCCTCTCCCCTCCCCCCCACCCAGCCCCATTAATGGAATTCCTAGGTTTGTAGATCAGAGCTATGCTGATCTAAGTCTCATATATCTGAATTTTACCAGGTATTCAATTTGTTTTCCTATGAAAATTTATAGAATGTATGAGCTCTAATATTGAGTTCAGAGGGTTTGCTCCTGATTAAATTGTATTTTTAGTAGCTGTCCCCAATCTTCACAACTGGATCTACTAATGGATCCCAAGTACAGGCTCAAACTCGCCTTCATCCCTTGACTCGGGCCAGTGTTCCAGAGTAATCCTGAGTAGTGTGTAGGCTCGTCAGCACTCCCCGTGTACGCTCATTCACACCCTTTTCTTTATAATCTTTCTGTTTTTTTCGAACTGGTCTCCATCAATAATTGGAGTTCTTCTTCAACTCTAATTTACTGAATTAAATCCTTAAAATTATTGCTAATTTTCATTCCACCAAAAGCTAAGACTTGATCCCTATTTTTAGCTGTAGTCCCTGGGTGGTACAAATGGTTAACATGCTCAGACACTAATCAAAAAGTCGGAGATTTGGGTCTATCCAGAAGAACCTCGTAAAAAAAGGCTTGATGATCGCAATTGGTGAGCTACCATGAGATATTCCTTTCTTAAATAAACAGACATATCAGATCCACGACACAGCTCTCCTTGACTCTGTTATTACGGACAAGTACAAGAGATTTTTCTTTTCTGATCACTGCTGTTCAGTCTCAGGATAACTCTTACCCAAGTCTACAACAATGATCAAACCCAAAGACTGATAATTAACAGATAGATTTTACCTTGAAAAAATGTCACTATGGAATCATGGCTTTGGCCTAGGCCTAATCAATGTTTTTGTTCTTGACTTGGATGATGACATATATGGCCAAACCAACCTGTGAATGACAGAGAGCTGGGAAGGAGACCTAAAAAGTATCCAAAAAATGTTCCAAAACTGCAACAATGGGCTAAATATAACATGATGAAATTTAACAGGCACAGATGTAAATTAAAAAAAAAAAAATCCACCAATTGCACACATGAATAATTGGGGGGAATTTATCAACAACACATGTGAAAAAGATGCAGAGCTTTAATTGACTTTAAGCTCAGTATGAGTCAACTGTGTGATGTAGTTGCCAAAACACTAACACAGTCTTAGGCAGCAAGACCAGAAATAGAATTAACTTTTTAGAACAAGGGGCAATCATCCCAGTCCATTCTGAGTCAATGAAATCACACCTGGTGTGTTGAGGGACCTGGGGCTACGTTATATAAGAAATGATTGAAGGAATTTCGGGTAGAAGTGGAAGAAAGCTATGATGAGTGTCTTAAAATATCCAAAAAGCTGCTAAATAGAAGAAGAACCAGAGTTCTCCTGTGTGACTGCATACGTGGGAAATGAAGGCGAGTCCAGTATCAAAATAAAAGTGACATTTTTACAGCTGAGAATGCTCTTAAATGGAAAGGACCGTATTAGAAAAAAATGAGTTGTCAATCAACAAAGTTAATGAAGCAGATGTTAGATGAGTGTCTATAGGACTTTTTAGAGGAAATTCATGCTTTCAAAGAATCAAGGTTGGAGAAGGTTAACTGTAAGCATGGGTATGAATGTCTGAACTCATAGCTCATATAACTCACACATTGTTGGACAACCCTGAATCATTTGTTATATTTTCTGCCATTTAGTCTTGTTTTTGCAATTAAAGCAAAAGCTCAGTGAAGCCAGGGACCATGTCATTATTATGTGCATCTTCTGACTTCCTCCACTTTCCTTCTAATGTGGCACAGAGATGAACCTATAGTAAATATGTACTGCTTGATGTTATTATTGCTGTTAGTTGCAGTCAAGTCAGCTCTGACTCATGTGTGGCAGAATGAAGCATGGCCTAGTCTTGCACCATCTGCAGGATCATTGATATGTTTGAGTCAATCGTTGCTGCTATTGTGTCAATGCATCTCATCTTATATGACAGATAGCTGATACAACTTATGTAGCTACTTATTTTCCCCATTGAAGTATAAGGGTATGTGCCATGATTGCCATATCCTTGTCCTGTGTTATTCATATCAATATTCTATGATTTTGGCAAATCATGTTTATTTATCTCATTGGAAAGCACCAAGGTTCTTCTATCTCAAAAGCTTTTTCAGTTCTGAGTAATGTGGACATGCTGAAGACCTCTCTACGCCTTCGTTTTTCCCCTTGTGAAACAAGGGGGTGGGACTTCCAAGGTTCCTTTTAATTCTGTCATTCTATGAATCTAGTCATGTAGACTGCCTTAGGAGATTTGATTATTTTGTCTTTTTCATGTATTTCCTTCATCTCCCTCCTTCTCTGTTTCTTCAACGACTTTGATAGTATTAGCACTGAGCTGGGTATGCTAGCATCAGATTTTGAACATAGCATCTCAAGAACTCTTAATGATTAAATATGTAGAGAATTATAAATATTTGAAATACCCTGTGGCTGGTGTATGTACTATCTTTAAACATATCTTTTTGATCTAGTATCTTTTATTTGTCAGCTTGTATGCTTGATTTTTCCCCTTCTGTTAGAGCATCAGAACTTCTGCAAACTTTCAGAATGGCCAAAGGGTCTGCAGACTGTCACAGCACCCTAACTCCCTTCCCTCTTGTAGTTGAAGAAAATGATGGGGTTTCATAATCTCTGATATCATCACTAAGATTTGCTTTTGCTGAGCCTGAATTGGTTTATCATTTATCTAGTAAAATGCCCAATGTCTGGTTTTAACTTTGGTATTCATTTGCTTGAGGGTTCCTGGGTGACACAAGAGATTTTTGATCAGCTACTGACCTAAAGGTTGGTAGATAGAACTCATCCAGGGGCAGTGTGGAAGAAAGGCCTGGTGATCTGCTTCCATAGAGATTACAGCTAAGACTACCTTATGGGACAGTTCTACTGTAACACATGGGATAGCCATGAGTCAGAATCAACTGGACAGCAATGGGCTTGGTGTGGTTTCTTTGGTTTATTCATTCACTTAGGAAAGACTCATGGCCTTCTTGGAAATCCTTTCCCCATGATACTGATCCATGTATTCCATAAATATTGATTTTATGACTGTGTTGAATATCTATTTCCTAATTCATGATCTATTACAAACAAAATTTTGTCATTGTAGCTCTGCCACAAAGATAAATAGACATGGTTCAATTACCTACTACAATATTTCATTATTTTCTGTTTTTGTTTCCTTCCTTCCTTATTGCTACCTTCCCTATCTTTCTTTATTCTTCCTTCCCTACGTTTTCTTCAAAAATGCTTTAAGATGGCTTACAAAAAAATGCAGAAGAAAAATGATATTTTAAATAAATGAAGAAGTTAAGGCAAGAAGAACAATTGAATGAGCCCGGGATAGAGGTAGATGCACAGAATGTATGTCAGATGTTCACCAGTCTTCCTGGAGTGCTGCCATTGCTTTTAGTATTAATAAGGAAAGAAGGAAAGATAAGGAACTACATATTTTAATGTGTCTACAGGATAAAAACCAATCCACTGATCAAGAGAAATATGACTACTCCTGCTACTGAGACCAGAGAAAAATAATGAGAAAACCATGGGATGTTGCAGACATGGATCTCAACCAAATATTTACATAAATCAACAACTTTTGCATGGGTACTCCTAATATTCCTCGAAATGGGCATGAGTTATGAGGTCAAATAGTCCTTTATTAAAATGCATCGTATGTGGTAAAAGATGAATGGTTGGAATAGAAGGAGTGAGAAAAAGATAAACACAATGTGGGTCAGACCCTCAGCTTTCTGATTGTTCAGATAAATCCAAAGACAGGTTGTAAATAACTAGATGAATAGGTCAACTACACATCTTTCAGACAACGCTCCATAAACCCAGAGACCTAAACTCTTCCATGAGCCCACCAGCAGTCTTGATCATTGTTGATCATTCATGAGTTTGAGGAGGTTATAGTATCTGATGAGCCTCAGAATACAATTCTTATTTTCTGTAAGATCCATTCCAAAACATTAAACAGCCAAGCTTGGATTAAGATAAAATCCTCTGATAAAGCTAATTATGATTAAATACTTACTGCCTATCGGTTGTTTCACATACAGCCTCTCAAGGTAAGTATCATATAGAAACTGATGCATAGAGAAATGTATTTAAGTAACTTGTCCAAAGTCACACAGTCAGTAGATGGGCCAGCATTCAACCCCATGTCTATCTGATTGTAAGCCACTGAGACTATGTAAGTCAGCTGCTCATTGACCCGTGCTATGTTTCCATCTTGGCTAACTCCTTGACAAATGTTTATTTTATTTGTCTCTTATTTATTTGTTTTTAACTGCCATTTATTGTTCAAGGAGTTGTACAGTTTTACCAAAGCCTTTATGATTAATCTTGGTTGTAGAGTAGAAGGTGAATTACAAAAGCAGATTAATATATTTTATATTCTCTCTCTCTCTCTCTTTCTCCCCCTAATTTTGCAAGGTTTGTCCAGACCCTGACAGAACACAACACATGTTTTGGTTGTTGTTATTTCTTGTTTGTTTTTCCAACCTCAAAAGGATAGATTTTTCCTCTAATAGGCTAAAGGTTAATTGGATATCATTGACCTAAGAGAAACAAATGCTGAGTTTGGCCCAAAGTAGAAAAGAGCTAACTGGTAGTCTCCAATTTGCCTCTAATGTTCTGTTTTTGTTGATCCATCATTTTTACATGCCCTGGCTGCCCCAAGAGAAGGTTTCCTGATGTAACTATCAGAAAAGGCAAGGGATAGAGATCAGGATAATGACTATACACCTAACAAAACATCTACACTTGCCCAGATAGTCATGAGGAGTCTAAGATTGTCCATATACCAGTGTAAAGAAGTTAGAGGGGCATCATCTCATCATTTTTACCCTGCTCGACACTTATGGCATTGACCTCTTAATGCTTTTTTTAAGTTTCATGGTTTCAAAGATTAATGCTTATAAAAACCACAACGATATCATATGTGATATGTAATATATAGGTAACAAAAGTGGAATTAAGAAAAAAAACTATGTTTTCACTCTATGACATTACCGTTTACCTATTTGTGAATATATGTCTAATTGTTTTTCTTTTTGTGCATAAATGCACACAAACATTCATGAACACACGTACGAGAATTAGAATACCGTAGAAATATAATTGTACATTCTTCTTTTTCCACTTAGTTTTTCATAAGTGTGTTCATATTTTATGACATGCTTTTAATTGATTCATAATTTTCCAACATAGGTTACTTCTTTAAGTATTCTGATGTCAGTGCCTATTTATGTTTTCAGTTTCACACTATGTAAAATAGGGCTCTACAGGAGCCCTGGTGGCACAGTGGTTAAGAGCTTGCCTGCTAACCAAAAGGTCGGCAGCTAGTATTTTAAAAAACCAAACCAAACCACTGCCATCGAGTCGATTCCGACACATAGCAACCCTACAGGACAGAGTAGGGTTTCCAAGAAGCAGCAGGTGGATTCAAGCTGCCGACCTTTTGGTTAACAGCTGAGCTCTTAACCACTGTGCTACCAGGCTTTCCTCTTTGGTAAAATAGTGTTATAATAATCATTACTCTCATAATATACATACAGTTTTGATGTACATTAAATTACTTATTTTGTCTACAAGAAGCAAAGTATTAAATAAGGTCTTGTGTTAACCAGGACAAGAGAATATAGAAGGAATTTCAACATAAAAGAGAATAGCATATGCAAGGGTCCTGTAGCAGGAAGGAGTGTGACAAACCAACAAAAACAAAACAAACTTAGTGGCAAGAAGGCAGAGAAGGTGGGGAAAAATAATAAAGAGGAAAAGAAGAAAGAGGCAGGGCTCAGAAGAACATGCCTTGGTCTTTCTCTTAAAAGCAAAAAAAGAGAATCATTGAAGTTTTGGAGTTTGAGTTGAAAAGTTGAGCTAAAAATAACTTACTCTCGGAAAGATCCATTTTACTGTAGTGCAGAGAATGGACTGCAGGGGAGAGTAGAAGACTGGATAGAACAGTAAAGAGGCTATTGCTATTGCCTCCTGACTCTTGGGAGATAATTAGATCTTGGTCCAGAATGCTAGAAAGAGAGATGATGAAAAATCAATGGACTCAAGAGATATTTTTGTGGCAAAACTGACAGGGCTTTATAATAGGTGGGATATAGGTGGGAAAGAAGAGAAAACATGTTTTCAAGAATGATTCCTAGTTGTCTGACTTGCAAAACTGGTGTTACCATTCAGTAAGATAAGAAATGCTGGTGGAGGAACATGTTTGGTGGTTGGTTATTTTGGGCTCAATTTTGGAACTCTTGCGGCACCTATATACATGTACTTACAGATCAGGAGATTTAAGAAGCAGCCTAGGCTCAAAGGGTACGTTTAACTACCATTGGCTTATAAGTGCTCATGAAAGAATTGGATTTGGATAAAATGCCTAAGGAGACAGCATAGAACAGTATAAGCATTATACCTGATGATGCGTCCAGAGCAAGCAAGATGAAGACTTAACATCCTTGCTTCTAAGGAGCATTCTGGTTGTATTTCTTCTAAAACTGATTTGTTCATTCTCTGGAATTCCACAGAATATTAAATATTCTTCACTAATGCCACAATTCAAATGCATCAAACGCAAAGTGGAAATTGTAGAACATTATCATTATATCGCATATTAACCAAATTTTGCTGAAGAAACTTCAAAAACGACTGTAGCCATACATTGGCAAGGGACTGCCTAATGTTCAAGTCATGTTCAGAAGAGAACATGGAATGCGGGATATAATCATTGATGTCAGATGAATGTTGGTCAAAAGTAGCAAATACCAAAAAGATGTTTCCCTGTGTTTTATTGATTACATGAAGGCATTCGCTGTGGGGATTGTAACAAATTATGGATAACATTTCGAAGAATGAGAATTCTACAGCATCAGGTAAAAGAGAATGAGGCAAAAGAGGGAAAGGAAAGGGGTATCCAGAAAACTAGCAGGAACCCTTAAGGGCTATGATGACAGAAAAGGATGAATGAATGAATGTATGAACCACCTAGTTCTATCGGACTCTTAAGTGTGTGTTCTTTTGACTTTAATGTATGAAATCCAAGTCAGCTACCTAGCATGTTAAAAATGACTTTAGTATAAACTGGCACAAACTGTTTTAGCCAGGTAATTGAAGATAGCTTTATTGCTAATTTTAACTTGTTATAGGAATTTTAAAAATGGCACAAAAATCTACTCTTACGGAAATAAGAAGGGCGGATGGGGACTCAGGAGATGGGGTTCATTCATTCAGCTGCGAGGTCTTCATAAATGCAAAACCCAAGCTCAAGACAAGTATTAATGAATGACGGTGCCCACCTATAATTTTGTCCCAGTTGTACTTTTGGACCTCTGTGCTGGACAAAGGAGACTTAATAAAAGGAGTCATTCTACATGAACTTGACTGCAGGTTATAGAGAAGGGGCCAGAGTTTGAAGAAGAAGAGAGCCTTGACAAAAGCTTTCTGAGAGTAAAGGGTGATTGGAAGCCACTGGAATATTGAAATACCATCTGAGAAAAGAAAACAGTGTGTAAGAGCCAAAGTTGGAGAAACTCAAAGGAGCTCCACATTTCCATCACTGTGTTGATGACTTTGTTACTCCGATTGCCCATACTGATTCACAAATGAAGTCCCAAAGTTAAAGCATTCTCTGTGTTTGTTCTTGAAAGCAATGGAAAAAGAAGGTAGATGATATGAAGTTCAAAATTGTGCCCCAAAGTGCTTCCAGCCTTGGGACTAAAGAAGCTCAAAGTATGGGTAGCTCTTATAAAAGGAAAGGAAAACCAAGTTGAGTTTAGCAGGCCCATGGATTCATGCTGAAGTGATTAGGCCTTAGGAAGAAAATGGATGTGTGGATGAATCCATAGAACACTTATGGAGATTCCAATGTGCGCCAAAGTCCCTGGGTGGCACAGATGGTTTGCACTTGACTACTAACCCAAAGATTGCTGGTTTGAACCCACTCAGCAATGCCACAGAAGAAAGACCCGGTGATCTGTTTCCATAAAGATTAGAGCCAAGGAGGCCCCATTGAACAGTTCTATTATGTAATACATGGGAGTTGCCATGAGTTGGAATCTATTCAATGGCAATGGGTTTGGTTTTAGTTTGGTAATGTGTGGGAAGCCTATGAGTTACTAAGAGATTAGCCTAATGATCAAGCTTTTGTAAAGAGGTATAGTTCTATTTTCTAGTTTGTTTTGTTTTTACATTTATTTATTCATTCATTTGATGCATTTTTACTGAAGGCCTATTATGTTCCAGGCATTACGAGCATCAGTGTTAATAAAAACAGACATGGTCCTTAATTTCATGATTTAGTTTGATATTTTCACTTTTCTTTGATTTTGTAAGAAGTTTCATTTCATGTAACCCCTGGACCTACCTCAAATTTACATCTTGAAAATTTTTTTTTACATAGTCCCAGAGCAGTGCCTCTCCTGAATACTATCCATGAGGTATCCCTGATTTTGATCATTACTTCCCTGAACATATGGCCAGGACGAGAGTCCAAGAAGGGCTCAACTGTGTGCTCATCCTTTCTCAGTCTCACCCTATGCCCTCTAAACCCCAATATTCCTAAAGGCTTAAGTTCTTTCTATTCTGTCCCTTCAACGTGAAGTCATCAGGGCAACTGAGTGTCCCGGCACTCTCTTTTCCATAGTTCTTTGCCTAATTATTTTCTTTTTGAATAAATTAGCATGAAAATACAGAATATCTGAAATCCATTTACATTTACTTACTCTGATCACAGACAAACTAGATTATCCTCAATCCACACATCAATTTCAAGCAGAAGATAAATTGTTCATCATTTTTTGAACATTTTTAACCTCTTAGTCTCTCTCCACTCTTCTCCTCAAGATATTGGATTTTTCACAGATCCACATTTCTTCTTCTTGTTGAACTAGTGCCCTCTTTGTTATTGCTTCTTCTTGCATAATTGCATAAATCTTGGGTGTTAAACCATTCTCTTTCCATCCCTACCCTAACTAGTCCCTACCCTTTGGGATAAAACTTAACGTGATTTAGCATTCTGCCTTTTCCACATCTGAACCTTTAAAATATGCAATGCTACATTTGAAACATACAAAATATCTCCTGTTTCAGGTTGAAGTCCTCACTTACAGGATAAATAATGCCCAAACAGGGGTGAGGAAGGCTGTTTAGTATAGTGACTTTTAAGGTGCCTGGAAAATACCTAAGTTGATCAAATGACCCAGTAATTTCACTTTTAGAAATCTACTCTTAAAATACACTGACAAGAACATGAAATAAAGTATCACAAAGGTATTCATTGGAGCACTTTGATATATCAAAAGATTGAAAACTACCCAAATGTCCACTCTAAGTTCTGGTGAAATAAACTATGAAATTCATAGAATGGGGTAGCAAGCAACTAAAAAAAAAAAAGAGTGGGAATTTATTCATATAATGCTCTGGAGTCATCTCCAGTAAATATTGTTAAGAAAAAGTACTAGGATACAAAACAGTGTGTATAATAATATGCTACCTTTTGTCTAACAAAAGATATGGATGGATGGATGGATGGATGGATGGATGGATGGATGGATGGATGGATGGATGGATGGATGGATGGATGGATGGGTGGGTAGGTGGAGGGGTGGAGGGTGGAGGGGTGGAGGGGTGGAGGGGTGGAGGGGTGGAGGGGTGCATGGATGGGTGGGTGGATGGGTGGGTGGGTAGATGGATGGGTGGATGATAGATAATATACAGAAAGTTTTACTAAAACTGAGAAGGATATAAAGTATGGAGTTAAGAAGCTCAGTTTAATAAATGTAGAGACATACAGAAAAGCTTGCGTACTACTATGTAGAAAAGAGTTAACATAGCAGTCCTGAGATAGCCATTCTTAGAAAGGCCTACTTGCAAGATTGGCCCTTGGCTGGTGTCTGGGAACATGGCTGGTGAAGAATTTCACTAAAGTTTCTCTAACTGATAAAGGTGGTTTACCATGCCTAGACCCTTTGTGAAAATAATATGTTCTACACAGGAGAGGCACTTGTTTTTCTTGTGGAAGTCTTTAATTTTGGAACATGCTAGGCAGAAAAAGAAAGAAAAAAAAAAAGGCAGAAGGTGCTCAGATAAAAACCCTGCTTGCCAAGTTTTGAAAAGGCACCCTTGGCAGAAACATTGCACACATATTGCTGCATTTTTTCCCCTGGGGCAAGAGTGAGCTCTGTGTGGGAAGGAGAACACATAAAGAAGCCTGTGGATAAATTCATACAGACTCCAATTGTGTCTTTTTCCCGTATGATTCAGATGTATCCTTACTACCTCACTGTATTCCATCTTAGCTGTCAGTACAACCACATGCTAGGTATCATGAATCCTTCCAGAGAAATCTCCAGTTGTGGAAGTGGTCTTGAGGAACCTTCAACACACCTTCCTTACAAACATAAATTATATTCTTTTTGCTCCAGGAATTCTTTTAAAAACATTTTAATTTTAGAATATATTTAGATTTGTGGAAAAGTTTCAAAGATAGTATAGAGAGGCCTCATATGCTCCTCATCTAATTCCTGTATTATTAAAAAAAGAATTTTTTTTTTGTATTATTAGCATCTTTAAATTGCTACGTTTGTCACAACTAACCCAAAACCCAGTGCCCTCGAGTCGAAACTAAGGAAACAAAATTGGTACTTTAAATCTTAACTAAATTACAATTTTATTTAGATTGCACTAGTTTTCCCTTATTTTATTATTTTTTTTTAATACCATGATTCCACCAAGATACCACATTGCATTTAGTTTTCTTCTTTTCTTAGGCTCCTCAACTCTGTGACTGCTTCCCTTGTTTTTTTAGGAAATATTTTGTTCATTTTTTTTTTCCTTTAAGCAGATTTGTTTTTGTTTTTTAACTCCGCTGTTTCTTTGGGTTCCACTTTATTCCTTTCTGCTTTTTGACTTTCTATTAACATTCATTATTTTCTTTATGTTTAGTCTGGTTTTTGTTTCTTTGTTTTCCTAGTTTCCTGATTAGAATTCTTAGCTCACTAATTCGCAATTCTGTTTTGTAATGGATACAAATTAAGGATGTAAGCTTTCTTCTTTTTTAATATCTATCATTTCATTACGTTATGTTTTGGGAAATTTCTTCAGATTTATTTTCAAGGTCAGTAATTCTTTTTTTTTTAATATAATTTTTATTGTGCTTTAAGTGAAAGTTTACAAATCAAGTCAGCCTCTCACACAAAATCTTATATGCACCTTGCTACATGCTCTGAATTACTCTCAAAAAAAAAAAATACTGTTTTTTTTCAATAAGACAGCCCGCTCTCTCCCTCCACTCTCTCTTTTTGTGTCCATTTTGTCAGCTTCTAACCCCCTCTACCCTCTCATCTCGCCTCCAGGCAGGAGATGCCAACATAGTCTCAAGTGTCCACCTGATCCAAGAAGCTCAACAGCATCCCTCTCCAACCCATTGCCCAGTCCAAACCATCTTTGAAGAGTTGGCTTTGGGAATGGTTCCTGTCCTGGGCCAACAGAAGGTCTGGGGGCCATGACCACTGGGGTCCTTCCAGTCTCAGTCAGATCACGAAGTCTGGTCTTTTTATGAGATTTTGGGGTCTGCATCCCACTGCTCTCCCGCTCCCTCAGGGGTTCTCTGTTGTGCTCCCTGTCAGGGCAGTCATCGGTTGTAGCCGGGCACCATCTAGTTCTTCTGGTCTCAGGATGATGTAGTCTCTGGTTCATGTGGCCCTTTCTGTCTCTTGGGCTTGTAATTACCTTGTGTCCTTGGTGTTCTTCATTCTCCTTTGATCCAGGTGGGTTGAGACCAACTGATGCATCTTCGCTGGCTGCTTGCTAGCGTTTAAGACCCCAGACACCACTCTTCAAAGTGGGATGCAGAATGTTTTCTTAATAGATCTTATTATGCCAAGTGACTTAGATGTCCCCTGAAACAAACCATGGCCCCCAAACCCCTGCCCCTGCTACACTGGCCTTTAAAACATTCAGTTTATTGAGGAAACTGTTTTTGGTTTGCTTTTGGTTTGGTCCAGTTGTGCTGGCCTCCCCTGTATTGTGTGCTGTCTTTCCTTTCACCTAACGTAGTTCTTATCTACGATCTAATTACTGAGTACCCCCCCGCCCTCCCTCCCTCCCTCCCTCCCTCCCCCCTCTCATAACCACAAAAGAATGTTTTCTTCTCAGTTTAAGCTATTTCTCAAGTTCTTATAATAGTGGCCTTATACAATATTTGTCCTTTTGCAACTGACTAATTTCACTCAGCATAATGCCGTCCAGTTTCCTCCATGTTATGAAATGTTTCACAGATTCCCCACTCTTCTTATTGATGCGTTAGTATTCCATTGTGTGAATATACCATAATTTATCCGTTCATCCGTTGATGGGCACCTCGGTTGCTTCCATCTTTTTGCTATTGTAAACAGTGCTGCAATAAACGTGGGTGTGCATATATCTGTTCGTGTAAAGACTCTTGTTTCTTTAGGATATATTCTGAGGAGTGGGATTGCTGGATCCTATGGTAGTTCTATTTCTAGCTTTTTAAGGAAGCGCCAAATCAATTTCCAGAGTGGTTGTACCGTTTTACATTCCCATCCGCAGTGTATAAGTGTTCCAATCTCTCCACAGCCTCTCCAACATTTATTATCTTGTGTTTTTTGGATTAATGCCAGCCTTGTTGGAATGAGATGGAATCTCATTATAGTTTCGATCTTCATTTCTCTAATGGCTAATGATCATGAACATTTCCTCATATATCTGTTAGCTACCTGAATGTCTTCTTCAGTGAAGTGTCTATTCATATCTTTTGCTCATTTTTTAATTGGGTTATTTGTCTTTTTTGTAGTTGAGCTTTTGCAGTATCATGTAGATTTTAGAGATCAGGCACTGATCAGAAATGTCATAGCTAAAAACTTTTTCCCAGCCTGTAGGTAGTCTTTCTACTCTTTTGGTGAAGTCTTTAGAGTAGCATAGGTGTTCGATTTTTAGGAGCTCCCTGTTATCTAGTTTTTCTTCTGCATTCTTAGTAATGTTTTGTATACTGTTTATGCCATGTATTAGGGCTCCTAACATTGTCCCTATTTTTTTTTCCATGATCTTTATCATTTTAGATTTTATATTTAGGTCTTTAATCCACTTTGAGCTCGTTTTGGTGCATGGAGTGAGATATGGGTCTTGCTTCATTTTTCGCAGATGGATATCCATTTATGCCAGCACTGTTTCTTAAAAAGACTGTCTTTTCCCCATTTAACTGTATTTGGATCTTTGTCAAATATCAGCTTCTCATATGTGGATGGATTTTTGTCTGGATTCTCAATTCTGTTCCATTGGTCTATGTATCTGTTGTTGTAGCAGTACCAGGCTGTTTTGACTACTGTGGTGGTATAATAGGTTCTAAAATCAGGTAAAGTAAGGCCTCCCACTTTGTTCTTCTTTTTCAGTAATGCCTTATTTATCTGGGGCCTCTTTCCCTTCCATATGAAGTTGGTGATTTGTTTCTCCATCTCATTTGGATCAGAATTGCATTAAATATATAGATCGCTTTTGGTAGAATAGACATTTTTATAATGTTAAGCCTTCCTGTCCATGAGCAAGAAAAAATAGGGACAATGTTAGGAGCCCTGATACATGTTTTTCCACTTAGGGTTTTCTTTAGGGTTTTCTGTGTATATAATCATGTCATCTGCAAATAGAGATACTTTGACTTCCTCCTTGCCAATCTGGATGTCCTTTATTTCTTTATCTAGCCTAATTGCTCTGGCTAGGACCTCCAGCACAGTGTTGAATAGGAGTGGTGATAAAGGGCATCCTTGTCTGGTTCCCGATCTCAGTGGGAATGCTTTCAGGCTCTCTCCATTTAGGATGATGTTGGCTGTTGGCTTTGCATTAATGTGCTTTATTATGTTGAGGAATTTTCCTCCTATTCGTATTTTGCTGAGAGTTTTTACCATGAATGGGTATTGAACTTTGTCAAATACCTTTCCTGCATCAATTGATAAAATCATGTGATTCTTTTGTTTTATTGAGGTGGTGGATTACATTAATTGCTTTTCTAATGTTGAACCATCCCTGCATACCTGGTATGAATCCCACTTGGTCATGGTGAATTATTTTTTTTGATATGTTGTTGAATTCTATTGCCTAGAATTTTGTTGAGGATTTTTCCATCTATGTTCATAAGGGATATAGGTCTATAATTTTCTTTTCTTGTGGTGTCTTTACCTGGTTTTGGTATCAGGGATATGGTGGCTTCATAGAATGAGTTTGGTAGTATTCCATCCTTTTCTGTGCTCTGAAATACCTTTAATAGTAGTGGTGTTAACTCTTCTCTGAAAGTTTGGTAGAACTCTGAGGTGAAGCCGTCCAAAACATGGCTTTTTTTTTTTTTATTGGGAGTTTTTTGATTACCTTTTCAATCTCTTCTTTTGTTATGGGCTTATTTATTTGTTCTACCTATATTTGTGTTAGTCTAGGAATTCATCCATTTCTTTCCTAAGTTTTCAAATAGGTTAGAGTACAATTTTTCAGAGTAATCTGATATGATTGTTTTAATTTCAGTTGGGTCTGTTGTAATATTGCCTCTCTCATTTCTTATTCAGGTTATTTGCTTCCTCTCCTGTTTTTCTTTTGTCAGTTTGGCCAAAGGTTTATCAATTTTGTTGAGTTTTTTAAAAAACCAGCTTTTGGTGTTATTAATTCTTTCAATTGTTTTTCTGTTTTCTATTTCATTTAGTTCAGCTCCAATTTTTATTATTTGTTTTCTTCTGGTGCCTGTAGGTTTCTTTTGTTGTTCTCCTTTTATTTGTTCAAGTTGTAGGGATAATTCTTTGATTTTGTCCCTTTCTTCTTTTTGGATGTGTGCATTTATTCTTATAAATTGGCCTCTGAGTACCTCTTTTGCTGTGTCCCAAAGGTTCTGGTAGGAAGTATTTTCATTCTCGTTGCAGTCTATGAATTTATTCCATCCTTAATGTCTTCTATAATCCAGTCTTTTTTGAGTAGGGCGTTGTTCAGTTTCCAAGTGTTTGATTTCTTTTCCCTGCTTTTCCTGTTATTGATTTCCACTTTTATGGACTTCTGGTCAGAGAAGATGCTTTGTAATATTTCAATGTTTTGGATTCTGCTTTATGACCTAACATGTGTTCTATTCTAGAGAATGTTCCATGTGCACTAGAAAAGAAAGTATTAGTTGCTGTTGGTGTGGAGTGTTCTGTATATGTCTATGAGGTCAAGTTCATTGACTGTGGCATTTAGATCTTCCTTGTCTTTATTGAGCTTCTTTCTGGATGTCCTATCCTTCACCGAAAGTGGTGTGTTGAAGTCTCCTACTATTATTGAGCTGTCTATGTCACTTTTCAATGCTGATAGAGTTTGTTTTATGTATCTTGCAGCCCAGTCATTGGGTGCATAAATATTTAATATGGTTATATCTTCTTGATATATTGTCCCTTTAATCATTACGTAGTGTCCTTCCTTATCCTTTATGATGGATTTCACTTTAAAGTCTATTTTGTCAGAAATTAATATTGCCACTCCTGCTCTTTTTTGATGGTTGTTTGCTTGATATATTTTTTTCCATCCTTTGAATTTTAGTTTATTTGTGTCTCTAAGTCTAAAGTGTGTCTCTTGTAGGCAGCATATAAACAGATCTTGTTTTTTAATCCATTCTGCCACTCTCTGTCTCTTTATTGGTGCATTTAGTCCATTTACATTCAGGGTAATTATGGATAGGTTTTATGAATTTAGTGCTATCATTTTGATGTCTTTTTTTTGTGTGTTATTAACAGTTTCTTTTTCCCACTTCATTTTATGTGCTAAGTAGGTTATATATTGTCCTTTCCTCATATGTGTTGTTGATTTTGTTTCTCCTGAGTCTCTATTTTTTTCTTGTATTTTATTTTGATGAGTAGGATAGTTTATCTCCTTTGTGGTTACCTTATTATTTATCCCTATTTTTTCTAAATTTAAACCTAACTTTTATTTCTTTGTATCACCATTTTTTCCTCTCCATATGGAAGGGGTATGATTACATTCCTTAGTCTCTCTTTATTATTTTATGTTGTCTTATATAATAACATCGCTCTTACCCTGTTTTGAGCTTTTTTTTTTTTTTTATAATCTTGCTTTGTTTTTTTGGATTTCCCTGTCTGGGTTGACTTCTGGCTGCTCTGCCCAGTGTTCTGGTCTTGGGTTGATACCTGATATTATTGATTTTCTAACCAAAGAACTGCCTTTAGTATTTCTTGTAGTTTTGGTTTGGTTTTTATGAATTCCCTAAACTTGCATTTATCTGGAAATGTCTTAATTTCACCTTCATATTTAAGAGACAGTTTTGCTAGATATGTTTCTTGGCAGGCAATTTTTTTTCCTTCAATTTTTTATATATGTCACCCCATTGCCTTCTTGCCTGCATGGTTTCTGCCAAGTAGTCTGAGCTTATTCTTGTTGGCTTTCCTTCGTAGGTGACTTTTCATTTACCCCTTGTTGTCCTTATAATTCTCTTTTTGTCTTTGGTTTTGGCAAGTTTGATTATAATATGTCTTGGTGACTTTCTTTTAACATCTACCTTAGGTGGAGTTCGATGAGCATCTCAGATAGATATCTTCTCATCTTTCATAATATCAGAGAAGTTTTCTGCCAACAAATCTTCAACAATTCTCTCTGTATTTTCTGTTATCCCTCCCTGTTCTGGTACTCCAATCACTCGTAGGTTATTTCTCTTGATAGAGTCCCACATGATTCTTAAGGTTTCTTCATTTTTTTTAATTCTTTTAACTGATATTTCTTCAAATATATTAGTGCCAAGTGATTTATCTTCAAGTTCGGAAATTCTAGCTTCTACTTGCTCAATTCTGCTCCTGTGACTTTCTATTGAGTTGTCTACTTCTGTAATTTTATTGTTAATCTTCTGAATTTCTGATTGCTGTCTGTCTGTGGATTTTTCCAGCTTATTAAACTTTTCATTACGTTCCTGAATAATCTTTCTAATTTCTTCAATTGCTTCATCTGTGTGTTCCTGGGCTTGTTCTGTGTATTGCCTCATTTCCTCCCTGATGTCTTGAAGGGTTCTGTATATTAAACTTTTGTATTCTGCATCTGGTAATTCCAGGAATGCACTTTCATCTAGAAGATCCCTGGATTCTTTGTTTTGAGAGCCTGTTGAGGTGATCATGGTCTGTTTCTTTATGCGACTTGAAATTGACTGTGTCTCCGAGCTGTCTATAAGTTATTGTAGTAATTCTTTTTTTAGCTGTGTCTAGTCTGTTGTATAACCATTTCACTTTCTAAATTTCCTGCTTCTCTTTTATAATGTGCTGCACAAGTACGCAGTAGAAAAATTCAGGTAGGGTGTAAAACCCTTCTTCCTGAATTGGATGTTGAAAACCAGGGGACTGGTTTAGGTGTGTTAACCTTCTGTTGAGAACAGCCAGCAAAATGTCTGATATTTACACCAAATCTAAGGTTGGAGTTTGTACATGTTAGAAAACTGCTGGACTGCTGTCTCAGATTAAAAGGCCATGCCTTCCTTTCAGTTTTATCTGCAGAGGTGGCAGCCTCTGCAGTAATTAGCAATGAAACTGAGTCTCACAGCTTAGGACAACATCCTAGCAGTTATTGTTAACTTTTTTTCACCCCAGTCAGATTTATTGACAGCATTCTTCATTGTGCAAAATTTTAAGAGCTTTGACAAATATATACAGTTGTGCAAACACCACCACTAGATAGAGACTATTTATATCACCCCCAAAATTTTCCTTGTGCTCTGCATCTCCTGCCCCTGGTAATATTAATCTGTTTTTTAACTATAGTATTGCCTTTTCCAGAATGCCAACAAAGGAAATCATACAGTATACATACTTTTGTGTGTGTGTGTGTGTGTGTGTGTGTGTATCTATGTATACATATGAGTATACATCCTTCTGCATCTGGCTTCTTTGACTTAGTATAATACATTTGAGATTTATCATGTTTTCGTATATAAGTAGTTCATTACACTTTATTGCTGAATAGTAGTCTATTGTTTGTATATATCCCAGTTTGTTTAATCATTCATCAGTTGAAGGATATTTGGGTTGCATCCAGTTTAGAGCAATTACAAATAAAGCTGTTATAAGCATTTGCGTATAGGTCTTTATGTGATTATACTTTATCATTTATCTTCAGAAAATACCTAGAAGTGGAATTGTTATGATATATGTTAAGTATGTGTTCAACTTTACATATATGAACAGTTTCATTGTGAAACATGTATCTACTTGAACTAAGAAGCATACTCAGTTTCGTTGTGAAACTGTTCTTCTAAACGGCTGTACCAATTCATATTCCTACCAACAATGTATGAGATTTCTAGTTGATGCTCATTCTTACCATCACTTTGTGCTGTCATTTTTTTTAACCATTCTAAGAGGTTTGTAATTGTATTTCATTGTGGTTTTAATTTGCATTGTCCTAATGAATAATGACATTGAACATCTTTTTTTGTGCATATTTGCACAAATTTAATAACAAGTGTTATATTTGAAGAAGGGTGGAAAAGAATATAAAATATGGAATGAAAGCTAGATTTCTTTAAATGTAACTTGTTTGACTTTGGAAATTTGCAGTTGACTTCAAAACTGTAAAACAAAATTAAATAAAAGTAAAACAAAAGTAATATCTGAAAATCAAAAACTAGTGATTCTAACTGTATATCAAGTTGATGGCTTAAAAACACTGTTTGACCATAAATGCTGGGTAGAATATATCATAAGGACAAAAAGGACAGCAAACAACAACAAAAAACCTTAATTAGTAATGATGCTGTTACTGTTAACATACATACATAAGTCAACATATGTACACACACATACACACATATACACATACTTTTTTTTTGCTAGTTTTCTTTTTTTTATTGAGGTTTACAAAAAAGTTTACAGCTCAAGTTAATCTCTCATACAAAACTTTATGCAATACTGTTGTGTTACAATCCCTGTAATGTGGCAGCACACTCCCCCTTTCCACCCCAAGTCTCCTGTGTCCATTCAACCAGCTTCTATCCGTTTCTGCCTTCTCATCCTGTCTCCGGATAGGAGCTGCATATTTAGTTTCGTGTATCTACTTGAACTAAGAAGCATACTCTTCATGAGTATTCCTTTTTCTTTTATACTCCAGTCTAATCTTTGTCTGAAGAGCTGGCTTCGAGAATGATTTCAGTTCTGGGTTAATAGAGTCTGGGAGCCATGTCTTCTGGGGTTCGTTTAGTCTCAGTCAGGCCATTTAGTCTGGTCTTTTTACTTGAATTTGAGTTCTGCTCCACAGTTTCTCCTGCTCCAGTCAGGGACACTCTGTCGTATTACCTTTCAGGGCAGTCATTGGTGTTGGCAGGGCACCATCCTGTTCTTCTTGTCTCAGGCTGATGGAGTCTCTGGTTTAAGTGGCCCTTTTGTCTCTTGGGCTAATATTTTCCTTGTCTTTGCTGTCTTCCATTCTTCTTTGCTCCAGGTAGGTTGGGACCAATTGATGCAATTTAGATGGCCGCTGGCAAGCTTTTAAGACCCCAAACACCACTCACCAAAGTGGAATGCAGAACATTTTCTTAATAAACTTTGTTATGCCAATTGACCTAGATGTCCCCCAAATCCATGGTCCCCAGGTCGCTGCCCCTGCTACCCTGTCCCTCGAAGTGTTTGTTTGTGTTCAGGAAACTTCCTAGCTTTTGGTTTAGTCCAGTTGTGCTGACTTTCCCTGCATTGTGTGTTGCCCTTCCCTTCACCTAAGATAATTCTTATCTACTGTCTAGTTGGTGAATTCTCCTCTCCTTCCCTTCCCACCCTCGTAACCATCAAAGAATGTTTTCTTCTGCATTTAAACCTTTTCTTGAGTTCTTAGAATAGTGTTCTCATACAATATTTGTCCTTTTGTGACTGACTAATTTCACTCAGCATAATGCCTTTCAGATTCATCCATGTCCTGAGATGTTTCATGAATTCATCATTGTTCTTTACGTTGCATAGTATTCCATTTTGTGAATATACCAAAATTTGTTTATCATTTGTCTCTTGAGGGGCACTTTGGTTGCTTCCATCTTTTTTGCTATTGTGAACTGTGCTGCAATAAACATGGGTGTGCATATATCTATTTGTGTGATGGCTCTTATTTCTCTAGAATATATTTCAAGGAGTGGGATTGCTGGATTGTATGGTACTTCTATTTCTAACTTTTTTAAGGAATCACCAATTTGATTTCCAAGTGGTTGTATGGTTTTATATTCCCACCAGCAGTGTATAAGTGTTCCAGTCTCTCTACCACCTCTCTAACATTTATTATTTTGTGTTTTTTGGATTAGTGTTAGTCTTGTTGGGGTGAGATGGTATCTTATTCTAGTTTTGGTTTGCATTTCTCTAATGGCTAATGATCGTGAGCATTTCCCCATATATCCGTTAGCCACCTGAATGTATTCTTTGATGAAGTTCCTGTTCATATCCTTTCCCCATTTTTTAATTGTGTTTTTTGTCTCTTTATTGTTGAGGTTTTGCAGCATCTTGTAGATTTAGAGATCAGTCCATGATCAGATTTGTCATAAACAAAATTTTTTTATCAGTATGTAGGCTGTCTGCTTACTCTTTTGATGAAGACTTTTGATGAGCCTAAGTGTTTGATTTTTAGGAGCTCCAGTTATTTAGTTTCTCTTCTGGTGTTTGTGCATTGTTAGTTATGTCTTGTGTTCTGTTTATGTCGTGTTTTGGGGCTCATAGCATTGTTCCTATTTTTTCCTTCCATAATCTTTATCATTTTAGATTTTATATTTAAATCTTTGATCCATTTTGAGTTAGTTTTTATACATGGTGCGAGGTATGGGTCTTGTTTCACTTTTTTCAGATGGTCATCCAGTTATGCCAGCACCATTTGTTAAAGAGACTGTCTTTCCCCATTTAACAGGCTTTGGGCTTTTGTCAAATATTAGCTACTCATACGTGTATAGATTTATGTCTGGATTCTCAATTCTGTCCCATTGGTCTATGTATCTGTTGTACCAGTACCAGGCTGTTTTGACTACCATGAGGATGTAATAGTTTCTAAAATCAAGTAGTGTGAGGCCTTCCACTTTGTTTTTCTTCTTCAGTAATGCTTTGATTATCTGGAGCCTCTTCCGTTTCCACATGAAGTTGGTGATTTGTTTCTCCATCTCTTTAAAAAAATGTCTTTGGAATTTGGATTGGAATTGCTTTTTATCTGTAGATTGTTTTGGGTAGAATTGACATTTTCACAATGTTGAGTCTTCCTATCCATGAGCAAGGTATGTTTTTCCACTTATGTAGGTCTGTTTTAGTTTCTTGCTTAGATTTATTCTTAAGTATTTTATCTTCTTGGGGGCTATTGTAAATGGTATTGATTTGGTGATTTCCTCTTCAACATTCTCTTTGTTGGTGTAGAGGAATCCAACTGATTTTTATGTGTTTATCTTGTATCTTGATACTCTGCTGAACTCTTCTATTAGTTTCAGTAGTTTTCTGGAGGATTCCTTAGGGTTTTCTGTGTATAAGATCATGTCATCTGCAAATAGAGATAATTTTACTTCTTTCTTGCCAATCCAGATGCCCTTTATTTCTTTGTCTAGCCTAATTGCCCTGGCTAGGACCTCCAGCACAGTGTTGAATAAGAGTGGTGATAAAGGGCATCGTTGTCTGGTTCCCATTCTCAAAGGGAATGCTTTCAGACTCTCTCCATTTAGGATGATGTTGGCAATTGGCTTTGTATAAATGCCCTTTATTATGTTGAGGAATTTCCTTCTAGTTCTATTTTGCTGAGAGTTTTTTTAAATCACAAATGGGTGTTGAGCTTTGTCAAATGCCATTTGTACATCAATTGATAAGATCATGTGGTTCTTGTCTTTTGTTTTATTAAGTGATGAATTACATTGATTGTTTTTCTAATGTTGAATCATCCCTGCATACCTGGTATGAATCCCACTTGGTCATGGTGAGTTATTTTTTTTGATATGTTATTGAATTCTATTAGCTAGAATTTTGTTGAGAATTTTTGCATCTATGTTCATGAGGGATACTGGTCTGTAAATTTCTTTTTTTGTGGTATCTTTACTTAGCTTTACTATCATGGTGGTGCTGGCGTCATAGAATAAGTTTGGGAGTATTCTATGCTTTTTTATGCTCTGAAATACCTTTAGTAGTAGTGGTGTTAACTCTTCTCTGAAAGTTTTGTAGAATTCTCCAGTGAACCTGTCAGGGATAGGGCTTTTTATTTTTGGGGAGTTTTTAAATTACCTTTTCAATCTCTTCTTTTGTTTTAGGTTGATTTTGTTATTCTCCCTCTGTTGGTATTAGTTTAAGTAGGTAGTGTGTTTCTAGAAATTTGCTCACTTCCTCTAGGTTTTCAAATTTGTTGGAGTACAACTTTTCATAATATTCTGTTATGATTCTTTTAATTTCAGTTAAATCTTTTGCGATATCATCCATCTCATTTCTTCTTTGGGTTATTTGCTTCCTTTGGAGTTTTTCTTTTGTTGGTTTTGCCACTGGTTTATCGATTTTGTTGATCTTTTCAAAGAACCAGATTTGGTCTTGTTAACTCTTTCAATTGTTTTTCTAGTCTCTATTTCATTTAATTCTGCTCTTAATTAATTCTGCTCTAATTTTTATTATTTCCTTTCTTCTGTTTCCTGAGCGCTCTTTTTGGTGCTCTTTTTCTATTTGTTTGAGTTGTAGGATTTATGTTTTAATTTTGTCCTTTTCTTCTTTTTGAATATGTGTATTTATTGTTATAAATTAACCTCTGAGCACTGCTTGTGCTTTATCCCAAAGGTAGGATGTGTTTTCATTCTCGTTTGATTCAGTGAATTTCTTTATTCTGTCTTTAATTTCTTCTATAATCCAGTAGTTTTTGAGCAAGGCGTTGTTCAGCTTCCATGTGTTTGATTTTTTTTTTCCTTTGCTTTTTCTGTTATTGATTTCTACTTTTACAGCTTTATGGTCAGAAAAGATGCTTTGTAATATTTTAATGTTTTGGATTCTGTTAAGGTTGCCCTGGGGCCTAAGGTGTAGTCTATTCTGGAGAATGTTCCATGTGCTTTGGAAAAGAAAGTATACTTGGCTGCTGTTGGTGGTCTGTTCTATATATGTTTACGAGATCAAGTTGGTTGATTGTGGCATTTAGATCTTCTGTGTCTTCATTGCGCTTCCTTCTGAATGTTCTTTCCCTCACCGAAAGTGGTATTTTGAAATCTCCTACTATTATTGTGGAGCTGTCTATTTCTCTTCAATGCTATAAGAGTTTGTTTTATGCGTTTTGGAGCCCTGTCATTGGGTGCATAAATATTTATTATGGTCATGGCCTCCCAGTGTATTGACCCTTTAATCATTATATCATATCCTTCCTTATCCTTTGTGGTAGATTTTACTTTAACATCTAGTTTGTCTGAGATTAAAATTGCCACTCCTGCTCTTTTTTTTATTTTATCTGCTTGATATATTTTTTTCCATCCTTTGAGTTTTAGTTTGCTTGTGTCTTTAAACCCAAGCTGCATCTCTTGTAGGCAGCATATAGACCAGCCAAAAGCATATAGACAGATGGTGTTTTTTTATCCATTCTGCCACTCTCTATCTCTTTACTGATGCATTTAGCCCATTTACGTTCAGTGTAATTATTGATAGGTATGAGTTTAGTGCTGTCATTTTGATGAATTTTTTATTGTGTGTGCTGTTGACGGTTTCTTTGTTCCACTTAATTTTCTGTGCTGAGTCATTTTTCTTAATTTCCTTTTCATCTTTTTCATTGTTGTTGATTTTGTATATGCTGAATCTTTATATTTTTCTTGTTTTTTACTTTGATGAGTAGGATTATAAGATTTCTTTGTGGTAACCTGAAATTTCACCTCTATTTTTCTAAGTTTAAACTTATCTTTTATTTCTTGATATCACCTTAACTTCCTCTCCATAAGAAATTTATATGACTACATTATTTAGTCCGTCTTTTTTGTTTTAATATTGTCATCTTTTACATATTGAGGTCTCTTTTTCCCTATTTTTGGTGTTTTAGCTTTGACTTATTTTTGTGACTTCTGTACCTGGTTTCTCTGTCCTGTGTTCTAGTCTTGGGTTGTTATCTGATATTATTGATTTTTTAACTGGAGTATCCCCTTTTTTATTTCTTGTAATTTTGGTTTGGTTTTTACAAATTCCCTTAACTTCTGTTTATCTGGAAATACCCTAATTTTGCCATCATATTTGAGAGGCAGTTTTGCTGCATATATAACTCTTGGTTGGCATTTTTTTTCCTTCAAGACTTTATATATGTCATCCCTTTGTCTTCTTGCCCGCATGGTTTCTGCTGAGTTGTCTTCTGCTGCTCCTTTGTGGAGGATTTTTTGTTTATCCCTAGCTTCTTTTAAAATTCTCTTTTTAGTTTTGGTTTTGGCAAGTTTGATTATGTCTTGGTGACTCTCTTTTTTTTTTTTATTAACTTTTATTAAGCTTCAAGTGAACGTTTACAAATCCAATCAGTCTGTCACATATAAGTTTACATACATCTCACTCCCTACTCCCACTTGCTCTCCCCTTCTTGAGTCAGCCCTTTCAGTCTCTCCTTTCGTGACAATTTTGCCGGCTTCTCTCTCTCTCTATCCTCCCATCCCCCCTCCAGACAAAAGTTGCCAACACAATCTCAAGTGTCCACCTGATATAATTAGCTCACTCTTCATCAGCGTCTCTCTCCCACCTGCTGACCAGTCCCTTTCATGTCTGATGAGTTGTCTTCGGGGATGGTTCCTGTCCTGTGCCAATAGAAGGTCTGGGGACCATGGCCGCCGGGATTCCTCTAGTCTCAGTCAGACCATTAAGTTTGGTCTTTTTATGAGAATTTGGGGTCTGTATCCCACTGATCTCCTGCTCCCTCAGGGGTCCTCTGCTGTGCTCCCTGTCAGGGCAGTCATCGATTGTGGCCAGGCACCAACTAGTTCTTCTGGTCTCAGGATGATGTAGGTCTCTGGTTCATGTGGCCCCTTCTGTCTCTTGGGCTCTTAGTTGTCGTGTGGCCTTGGTGTTCTTCATTTTCCTTTGCTTCAGGTGGGTTGAGACCAATTGATGCATCTTAGATGGCCGCTTGTTAGCATTTAAAACCCCAGACGCCACATTTCAAAGTGGGATGCAGAATGATTTCATAATAGAATTATTTTGCCAATTGACTTGAAGTCCCCGCAAACCATGTTCCCCAGACCCCCGCGCTTGCTCCGCTGACCTTTGAAGCATTCATTTTATCCCAGCAACTTCTTTGCTTTTGGTCCAGTCCAATTGAGCTGACCTTCCATGTATTGAGTGTTGTCTTTCCCTTCACCTAAAGCAGTTCTTATCTACTGATTAATCAATAAAAAACCCTCTCCCACCCTCCCTCCCTCCCCGCCTCGTAACCACAAAAGTATGTGTTCTTCTCAAGTTTACTATTACTCAAGATCTTATAATAGTGGTCTTATACAATATTTGTCCTTTTGCCTCTGACTAATTTCGCTCAGCATAATGCCTTCCAGGTTCCTCCATGTTATGAAATGTTTCACAGATTCGTCACTGTTCTTTATCGATGCGTAGTATTCCATTGTGTGAATATACCATAATTTATTTACCCATTCATCCGTTGATGGACACCTTGGTTGCTTCCAGCTTTTTGCTATTGTAAACAGAGCTGCAATAAACATGGGTGTGCATATATCTGTTTGTGTGAAGGCTCTTGTATCTCTAGGGTATATTCCCAGGAGTGCGATTTCTGGGTTGTATGGTAGTTCTATTTCTAACTGTTTAAGATAACGCCAGATAGATTTCCAAAGTGGTTGTACCATTTTACATTCCCACCAGCAGTGTATAAGAGTTCCAATCTCTCCGCACCCTCTCCAACATTTATTATTTTGTGTTTTTTGGATTAATGCCAGCCTTGCCGGTGTGAGATGGAATCTCATCGTAGTTTTAATTTGCATTTCTCTAATGGCTAATGATCGGGAGCATTTTCTCATGTATCTGTTGGCTGCCTGAATATCTTCTTTAGTGAAATGTGTGTTCATATCCTTTGCCCACTTTTTGATTGGGTTGTTTGTCTTTTTGTGGTTGAGTTTTGACAGAATCATGTAGATTTTAGAGATCAGGCGCTGGTCGGAGATGTCATAGCTGAAAATTCTTTCCCAGTCTGTAGGTGGTCTTTTTACTCTTTTGGTGAAGTCTTTAGATGAGCATAGGTGTTTGATTTTTAGGAGCTCCCAGTTATCTGGTTTCTCTTCATCATTTTTGGTAATGTTTTGTATTCTGTTTATGCCTTGTATTAGGGCTCCTAGGGTTGTCCCAATTTTTTCTTCCATGATCTTTATCGTTTTAGTCTTTATGTTTAGGTCTTTGATCCACTTGGAGTTAGTTTTTGTGCATGGTGTAAGGTATGGGTCCTGTTTCATTTTTTTGCAAATGAATATCCAGTTATGCCAGCACCATTTGTTAAAAAGGCTTTCTTTTCCCCAATTAATTGACACTGGTCCTTTGTCAAATATCAGCTGCTCATACGTGGATGGATCTATGTCTGGGTTTTCAATTCTGTTCCATTGGTCTATGTGCCTGTTGTTGTACCACTACCAGGCTGTTTTGACTACCGTGGCTGTATAATAGGTTCTGAAATCAGGTAAAGTGAGGCCTCCCACTTTCTTCTTCTTTTTCAGTAGTGCTTTGCTTATCCGGGGCTTCTTTCCCTTCCATATGAAATTGGTGATTTGTTTCTCTATCCCCTTAAAATATGACATTGGAATTTGGATTGGAAGTGTGTTAAATGTATAGATGGCTTTTGGTAGAATAGACATTTTTACTATGTTAAGTCTTCCTATCCATGAGCAAGGTATGTTTTTCCACTTAAGTATGTCCTTTTGAATTTCTTGTAGTAGAGCTTTGTAGTTTTCTTTGTATAGGTCTTTTACATCCTTGGTAAGATTTATTCCTAAGTATCTTATCTTCTTGGGGGCTACTGTGAATGGTATTGATTTGGTGATTTCCTCTTTGGTGTTCTTTTTGTTGATGTAGAGGAATCCAAGTGATTTTTGTATGTTTATTTTATAACCTGAGACTCTGCCAAACTCTTCTATTAGTTTCAGTAGTTTTCTGCAGGATTCCTTAAGATTTTCTGTGTATAAGATCATGTCATCTGCAAATAGTGATAACTTTACTTCTTCCTTGCCAATCCGGATACCTTTTATTTCTTTGTCTAGCCTAATTGCCCTGGCTAGGACTTCCAGCACGATGTTGAATAAGAGCGGTGATAAAGGGCATCCTTGTCTGGTTCCCGTTCTCAAGGGAAATGCTTTCAGGTTCTCTCCATTTAGAGTGATATTGGCTGTTGGCTTTGCATAGATGCCCTTTATTATGTTGAGGAATTTTCCTTCAATTCCTATTTTGGTAAGAGTTTTTATCATAAATGGGTGTTGGACTTTGTCAAATGCCTTTTCTGCATCAATTGATAAGATCATGTGGTTTTTGTCTTTTGTTTTATTTATGTGATGGATTACATTAATGGTTTTTCTGATATTAAACCAGCCTTGCATACCTGGTATAAATCCCACTTGATCAAGGTGAATTATTTTTTTGACGTGTTGTTGAATTCTATTGGCTAGAATTTTGTTGAGGATTTTTGCATCTATGTTCATGAGGGATATAGGTCTATAATTTTCTTTTTTTGTAATGTTTTTACCTGGTTTTGGTATCAGGGAGATGGTGGCTTCATAGAATGAGTTGGGTAGTATTCCGTCATTTTCTATGCTTTGGAATACCTTCAGAAGTAGTGGTGTTAACTCTTCTCTGAAAGTTTGGTAGAACTCTGCAGTGAAGCCGTCCGGGCCAGGGCTTTTTTTTGTTGGGAGTTTTTTGATTACCGTCTCAATCTCTTTTTTTGTTATGGGTCTATTTAGTTGTTCTACTTCTGAATATATTAGTTTAGGTAGGTAGTGTTTTTCCAGGAATTCATCCTTTTCTTCTAGGTTTTCAAATTTGTTAGAGTACAATTTTTCATAATAATCTGAAATGATTCTTTTAATTTCATTTGGTTCTGTTGTGATGTGGTCCTTCTCATTTCTTATTCGGGTTATTTGTTTCCTTTCCTGTATTTCTTTAGTCAGTCTAGCCAATGGTTTATCAATTTTGTTAATTTTTTCAAAGAACCAGCTTTTGGATTTGTTAATTCTTTCAATTGTTTTTCTGTTCTCTAATTCATTTAGTTCAGCTCTAATTTTTATTATTTGTTTTCTTCTGGAGCCTGATGGATTCTTTTGTTGCTCAGTTACTATTTGTTCAAGTAGTAGGGACAGTTCTCTGATTTTGGCTCTTTCTTCTTTTT
The DNA here is from genome assembly GCF_030014295.1 of Loxodonta africana. Lineage (NCBI taxonomy): Eukaryota > Metazoa > Chordata > Mammalia > Proboscidea > Elephantidae > Loxodonta > Loxodonta africana. The sequence continues at coordinate 27,253,074 of NC_087354.1, forward strand.
GTATGTGTGCATTTATCGATATAAATTGGCCTCTGAGCACTGCTTTTGCTGTGTCCCAGAGGTTTTGATAGGAAGTATTTTCATTCTCGTTGGTTTCTAAGAATTTCCTTATTCCCTCCTTGATGTCTTCTATAACCCAGTCTTTTTTCCGGAGGGTATTGTTCATTTTCCAAGCATTTGATTTCTTTTCCCTAGTTTTTCTGTTATTGATCTCTAGTTTTATTGCCTTGTGGTCTGAGAAGATGCTTTGTAATATTTCGATGTTTTGGACTCTGCAAAGGTTTGTTTTATGACGTAATATGTGGTCTATTCTAGAGAATGTTCCATGTGCGCTAGAAAAAAAAGTATACTTTGCAGCAGTTGGGTGGAGAGTTCTGTATAAGTCAATGAGGTCAAGCTGGTTGATCGTTGTAATTAGATCTTCCATGTCTCTATTGAGCTTCTTACTGGATGTCCTGTCCTCCGAAAGTGGTGTGTTGAAGTCTCCTATTATAATTGTGGAGGTATCTATCTCACTTTTCAATTCTGTTAAAATTTGATTTGTGTATCTTGCAGCCCTGTCATTGGGTGCATAAATATTTAATATGGTTATGTCTTCCTGATCAATTTTCCCTTTTATCATTATATAGTGTCCTTCTTTATCCTTCGTGGTGGATTTAAGTCTAAAGTCTATTTTGTCAGAAATTAATATTGCTACTCCTCTTCTTTTTTGCTTATTGTTTGCTTGATATATTTTTTTTCCATCCTTTGAGTTTTAGCTTGTTTGTGTCTCTAAGTCTAAGGTGTGTCTCTTGTAGGCAGCATATAGATGGATCGTGTTTCTTTATCCAGTCTGTGACCCTCTGTCTCTTTATTGGTGCATTTAGTCCATTTACATTCAGCGTAATTATAGATAAATAAGTTTTTTGTGCTGTCATTTTGTTGCCTTTTTATGTGTGTTGTTGACAATTTCATTTTTCCACATACTTTTTTGTGCTGAGACGTTTTTCTTAGTAAATTGTGAGATCCTCATTTTCATAGTGTTTGACTTTATGTTAGTTGAGTCGTTACGTTTTTCTTGGCTTTTATCTTGAGTTATAGAGTTGTTATACCTTTTTGTGGTTACCTTATTATTTACCCCTATTTTTCTAAGTAAAAACCTAACTTGTATTGTTCTATATCGCCTTGTATCACTCTCCATATGGCAGTTCAATGCCTCCTGTATTTAGTCCCTCTTTTTGATTATTGTGATCTTTTACCTATTGACTTCTATGATTCCCTGTTATGTGTATTTTTTTTTAATTAATCTTAATTTGTTTGTTTTTGTGATTTCCCTATTTGAGTTGATATCAGGACGTTCTGTTTTTTGACCCTGTGTTGTGCTGATATCTGATATTATTGGTTCTCTGACCAAACAATATCCTTTAGTATTTCTTGTAGCTTTGGTTTGGTTTTTGCCAATTCTCTAAACTTGTGTTTGTCTGTAAATATCTTAATTTCACCTTCATATTTCAGAGAGAGTTTTGCTGGATATATGATCCTTGGTTGGCAGTTTTTCTCCTTCAGTGTTCTGTATATGTCGTCCCATTCCCTTCTTGCCTGCATGGTTTCTGCTGAGTAGCCTGAACTTATTCTTATTGATTCTCCCTTGAAGGAAACCTTTCTTTTCTCCCTGGCTGCTTTTAAAATTTTCTGTTTATCTTTGGTTTTGGTGAGTTTGATGATAATATGTCTTGGTGTTTTTCTTTTTGGATCAGTCTTAAATGGGGTTCGATGAGCATCTTGGATAGATATCCTTTCGTCTTTCATGATGTCAGGGAAGTTTTCTGTCAGGAGTTCTTCAACTATTTTCTCTGTGTTTTCTGTGCCCCCTCCCTGTTCTGGGACTCCAATCACCCGCAGGTTATCCTTCTTGATAGAGTCCCACATGATTCTTAGGGTTTCTTCATTTTTTTTAATTCTTTTATCTGATTTTTTTCCAGCTATGTTGGTGTTGATTCCCTGGTCCTCCAGATGTCCCAGTCTGCATTCTAATTGCTCGAGTCTGCTCCTCTAACTTCCTATTGCGTTGTCTAATTCTGTAGTTTTATTGTTAATCTTTTGGATTTCTACATGTTGTCTCTCTATGGATTCTTGCAACTTATTAATTTTTCCACTATGTTCTTGAATAATCTTTTTGAGTTCTTCAACAGTTTTATCAGTGTGTTCCTTGGCTTTTTTCTGCAGTTTGCCTTATTTCATTTGTGATGTCTTGAAGCATTCTGTAAATTAGTTTTTTATATTCTGTATCTGATAATTCCAGAATTGTATCTTCATTTGGGAAAGATTTTGATTCTTTTGTTTGGGGGGTTGGAGAAGCTGTCATGGTCTGCTTCTTTAAGTGGTTTGATATGGATTGTTGTCTCAGAGCCATCACTGGGAAACTAGTTTTTCCAGAAAATCCGCTAAAAAAAAAAATGCAGTCAGATCCCTATCAGAGTTCTCCCTCTGGCTCAGGCTATTCGGATGTTAATGAAGCCGCCTGGAGAGGGTGGGGGAGGGAACAGAGAGATAGGAGAGTAGCACCTCAGAATATAGCCAGTGTTGCTTGTCTTGCTTGGAATGAGTATTATATCTGAGATTCCCACGGGGCGCATTGCCTATGTGTGCTGGCTGTGTGGAGATTGCCCCCGTGGGGTCTGGCCCGCTGGAGTCAAGGTCAGATCCTCCGCTTCCAGCCCCACGCCCAGAGTCAAGGCTCCCCTACTGGAACGATGCACTCTCGACTCCAAAATCAGTCGCTGCCTCCCGGGGACTTCTCGTCCCTCCAGCTGCGTTGCCGTGCTGCTTCCGTGAACCAGTTGGGCCACCTCCCGGGGTTAGTTCAGGTGGGTGGAGCAGCCCCCCGTGCTTGTGCCATGACCGAGTGTCCCGGCTGGGACGCTGTTCTCCCCCCTCCAATACCAGTCGCTGCCTCCCGGGGACTTCTCCTACCGGCTGCGTCCTACGCTGCCTGCGTGACCCAACTGGGCCCCCTCCCGGGGTTAGTTCAGGGGGGTGGAGCAGCTCTCCGTGTTTATGGCGTACCTCGTCCAGTCCAAATCCCGGTGTGATGGTTCCCTGGCTGGGACGCTGCTCTCCCCGTTCCAAGACCAGTCACTGCCTCCCGGGACTTCTTCTACCGGCTGCGTCCCACTCCACCCGCGGAACCGGCTGGTCCCCCTCCTGGGGTTAGTTCAGGGGGGTGGAGCAGCTCTCTGTGCTTGTGCCGTACCTGACTGGTACGCTGGCTCCAGGCTCTGAAAACAATCGCTGCTTCCCCGTATTAGTTCATTCTCCGTCTCTAAATCTGTGTTTGTTGTTCAGGGTTCGTAGATTGTTATGTACGTGATCGATTCACTTGTTTTTCCGTGTCTTTGTTGCAAGAGGGCTCCGAGGTAGCGTCTGCCTAGTCCGCCATCTTGGCTCCGCTCCTCGGTGACTCTCTTTTGGGATCTACCCTGTGCAGGGTCCAAAGAGCTTCTTGGATAGGTATCTTCCCATCTTTCATGATATCAGGGAAATTTTCTGCCAACAAATCTTCAACAATTCTCTCTGTATTTTCTGTTATCCCCCCTGTTCTGGTATTCCAATCGCTTGTAGATTATTCCTCTTGATATTGTCCCACATGATTCTTAGGCCTTCTTCATTTTTAAAAATTCTTTTATCTGGTTTTTCCTCAAATATGTTGGTGTCAAGTGCTTTATCTTTAATCTCAGTAATTCTGACTTCCATTGCCTCAGTTCTGCTCCTATGAATTTCTATTGAGTTGTCTAATTCTGAAATTTTATTCTTAATCTTTTGTATTCCTGTTTGCCATCTCTCTATGGATTCTTGCAGCCTATTAAATTTGTCATCATGCTCTTGTATAACCTTCATAAGTTCCTCTGTTGCTTTGTCTGTGTGTTCCTTGGCTTGGACTGCATTTTTCCTCATCTCCTTCCTCATCTCCTGAACAGCTCCATATGTTAATCTTTTGAATTCTTCCTCCAGTAATTCCAAGACTTTTTCTTCCTCCAGGAGTTTCTTTGTTCTTTGTTTTGGTCACCTGCTGAAGCCATCACAGTCTGCTTCTTTATGTGACTTGATATTGACTCTTGTCTCTGAGCCATCAATAAGTTATTCTATTTATTTATTTTATGTTTGCTTACTATGTCCTAGCTTCTTGCTTTGCTTTGTTTTGATATGCTCAAATAGGCTGGCTATGTAAGCTACTTTGATTGTTCGTGTCTTTGAAGCTCTTTCTTCCTGTCACCAGGTAGTTAGAGCTGTTACTAGGTATGTGAGCCCAGGAGTACTTTTACTTTTCTTGTGTGGATTCAGGTCAGTGTCCAGGCCATCGATCACCAAGTGTGTGGTACAGGCTTTTACCTGCAGTCCTAGATGGGCAGGGCTAGGTAGGGGTGATTGGTGTATGCACAGGTATCTGGCTGCAGTACGGGGTTATGTAGTGAGCAAAGCTGGCAGCTGCCCCTAAGTGCATGAGTAGAAGGTGTGTCCCTATTCCCTAGAGCACATAAGTGGGTGGACTTTGTGACTGGACTTTGGGTACCCAGAGCTGTTGGATGTAAGGACTGGGAGGTATCACTTATTCTCGGACCCTTGTCGTGACTTGCTAGGTGGCATGGGTGGAACCACCAGCCCTCAGGCCCCTGATGTGGGTGGGTGAGTACCCTGCTTACTGAGCAGGGTGGTGAAAATGTCATGAATCTGCCACTCCCCTTTAGCTGTTGCAGTTGAAAATAGGCTTCAGGTATATACCCTGTTGTACTGTGCTAATGAGGGCCTACACTATTGAAATGGGCCCACACAGGTCTATGCAGGGGTGAAAGTCATTCAAAGTTCATGGACTCCTTATGCCTGTGCCTAGACAAAGGGCTCTGCCCGCCCTGAGTTCCTGGTCTAGGGTAGATGGAAGATTATTTTTTCCTGTTTGTTAATTTGTTCCCTCTCCAAAGCTGGGAGAATGGATTGGGATGTGCAACAAATCCCGATTCTAGCCCGGGGGCGTGGCAATCACTGAAGCAGAGCGGGGAGGACTTTTTTGATTCCACACAGTTAGACGCTTGCACTTAACTTTCGCAGACTCAGCACCTCTTTCCCCTGGTTCTGCAGGCTTGTGCAGATTCTCTGCCGCCTGGTTTCTCCTGGTGTGGAAAATGTATCCCCAGTACTACTGCTTGCCTCTGTGCTTGTGTGCTGGCTGATTCAGCCTCCAGGGTGCCAACCAGGTCAGGTCTTGCAAATCCTTGCTGCTTCTGAACTATCTCTCCTTCCTTCTGTGGCTCAGTCTGTCTCCTCAACTTTGTATTTGATGTTCGGGGCTCCAAGATTGCCATATATATTCAATTCACTTGTTTTGGGGGGATCTTTGTTGTAAAAGGGACCACAGGAAGTGTCTGACTACTCTGCCATCTTGGCCTTGCCTCAGAAACATACATATTAAGATAAAGAAGCAAACTAATCACTTAAAATTGTTTGGGACTAATATTTTTAATACAGAAGAAAAGAGAGAGAATTAGAAAATCAAAGAAGAAAACACTATGTAAAATTGGATTTGGAAATACTCTTATGAACTTATTTTTTTAATATTTGCATCCCAGCAATGTTCATTGAAATGGCATAGAAACAATAGCAATATGAACTTTTGGTTTCAAGATTACTATCTTTAAATATAATTTCACCCTAAAAGGAACTAATAATTTTTGTTGAAATGACTGACTCCAAATCTGGGGCAGGAAATGTATAAAGACACATAAAATATGTTTACCAGAAAGTGAGAAAAGTATCCATGCCTATTTGGGTGCAAAAAGGACATAGGCCCCAACCTTAAAGGTATCCCAATGACAAAATAATGAGCAATTATAGCATCAAAAGAAAGTTTGGTTACAATGGATTAGAACACATCACCTTTGAGTTCATAATGACACAAAAATAAACCTCATTGTTCACTTTAGGACATTTTCAAGGCACAGCTCATTATTATTAAAACTGATAACAAAAAAAGCGAGGGGCGAAACGCAAGAATTTATCCTGTCTTTCTCATACTAATTATTATTATGTTTTAGGGTAATTCAGTATGTTGTTGTTGTTGTTAGGTGCCGTCAAGTTGATTCTGACTCATAGCAACCCTATGTACCACAGAATGAAACGCTGCCCAGTCCTGCACCAGCCTCACAGTTGTTGCTATGCTTGAGCCGATTGTTGCAGCCACTGTGTCAATCCATCTCACTGAGGGTCTTCTTCTGTTCCACTGACCCTGTACTTTACCTTTCTCCAGGGACTGATCCCTCCTGACAACATGTCCAAAGTCTGTAAGGTGCAGTTTCACAATTCTTGCTTCTAAGGAGCATTCTGGTTGTACTTCTTCCAAAACAGATTTGTTTGTTCTTTTGGATGTCCATGGTATATTCAATATTCTTCGCCAACACTACAATTCAAAGCCGTCAACTCTTCGGTCTTCCTTAATTCAATAGGAGAAGAGTAAAAAGTTTTTATTTATACAAGATTCTTTCAGCTCATTAAAACAGAAGGAATGACAGACTATCACTATTTTTCTACCCCTTAATGTAGTGATAAATCTAGATAATGGACCTCAATGGTTGCCAAAACTTGTAGGTAAAATGCTAATGAATAATTTAAAAAGTAAATGAATTAATTCAATAATTGCTAAACCTACTGGTGAATTTTAACATTAAAATGAGAATAAGATATTGTGTGCCTCTTAAAGTGATGAAATGTAAATTTTTGCCTAAATAAATAAATAGAACCTCAACTCAGTCAAATTTCTATTAAGACTTAACGTTTACTGAGGAAAGAAGAACGTGCTTAATGCTGCCATATAGACACAGCCAGACAGACAAATTGAGAATGTGAGAAACATAATAGGAATACAGACTTGGTTTCTTCAACAAATATATGAGTGAGAGGGACAGAGAAAAACTTCGAGGGAGAACTTTTATAGATTCAAAGAAACTCAAGAGTCATGCCAATCAATTATAATATGTAAACCTTGTTTAGATATTAATTTAAATAAACCAAGTAAAGTCATTGATGGCACAGTTGATATTATTGAACACTATACATTTAATGACAAAAGATTTCTCTTTTAGATTTTACAATGATACTGTGATACTTATTTCAAGTTTCTTTCTCTGGCACTTGAATGAGAAATGGATTTTTTAAAATGTAGACTTAGAATTATTCAGTTTATTAAATTTTTCCAGATATCTCCCTGGATCCCTACAACCAACTGATAGGTTTGTCAGGGTAGGCAGTATTAGCCCTTATTTTTCTAGTGTCAGACTGAGACTTAAACAATTTCAGTATCTTATCCCAACATCTCTAAGGAAGTTGAAGAATGACATCCTCTAGTGATTGGCATCTTGCCCTGTTGGCTCACTACCTCAAGCTGTCTGTGTTTATACATGAGCAAAGAGCAGAAGGAAATAGTCACAGCTTAAAATTGTCTAGGCTTTTTTTTTTTTTCCCGTCAAATGTGCTTAAGTTCATTTAACACTCAGACAAAGCACACTCAGACACACACACACACACAGTGGAAGAGAGCCAAAAATATGTGTCCTCTTCTTGACTTTACTTCTTCCAAATATCAAAAATTTTTCTTCTTTGCACACTTCCTACACACACTTTAGGGCAAAGAGCAATTCTCTAGTAACTTAGGATTTCAACTACATTGATTTTGACATTGAAAAGCAGCATACAGTAAGTCACTAAATTGACTGACTTCTGTATTTAACATTAACATGCCTGAAATTTTCATTATAAGAAAGGCAATCTCCCTATGGTTTAATGAACAAATCACATTTTCTAACCTATCCTTGAATCTCACACATTTTTCCCTTTTGTGTGGTTCACTTTGCATGACTCAATTTTTAGGCAAAAACAATTTTCAAGGCTGTATAATATTTTATCAAAATTTCTAGATATTTCCTCAGTTGGAGAATATTTAGGCAGTTTTCTGTAAATTTGTATTATAGAAAACTTGGTCAACATTCATGTATATAAGGCTTGTATTATGTGAATTGTGGAAGAATTCTTCACAGTTAACTTTAAAGAAGTAGAATTCATGGGTCAGGGAGTTTTAAGGCTCTTCTCACACTTTGCCAAAATGCTTTCCCAAAGTATGGGACCAAGCCTCATGCCTGCTGGCAGTGCACAACTTGATACCCTCTGCAACAGCCAGATTGTGCCGACCTTTAAATCTAAGTGGATTGTCTTGCATTTCTTGGCTTTTAACCTGAGATATATCTGATCTCATATTGTGTGTTGGGTAAGAGAGAGGCGGGGGTGAGAGTGATGCTCCCGCTGCTTCTGCCCCTTGAGCTGCCTTTCCTAGTCCATTTCACGTCGTCAGTTTGCCCGGAAGTGGTTTCATTTCACATTGCCCCAGTTTTGATGTATGAAGTCACCAGGTCCTCTTGTTTTTTTTAATCCTTATAATGCTTTTGGTTTGCTGGATGGTTGAAAATAAAAAGGATAAATAGCTGACACATAGGAACCATGTTTCAAATGAAGTTCCGTCTTTGTAAAGCTGGGTGATTACAGGTTTGGCTCACTCCGCCTCAGTCCCAAATGGGTTCCATGCATAGCAGCAGTGGTGTCTGGTTCAATGGCCGCCTTGTCCAGGTTGCTGGTGAAAATCAGGCTTAGTTTCGAGCTGTTATTTCAGAGAGTAATTAGAATTTGCTAAGCAGAGAATTAAGACAGTGTGCATAACAAAGCCCATTTCCTTTAGAAAGCTAAGAATTTGTTGGCATTTTCTCTTTTCCCTTTTCTATTTTAAACTACCTGGAAAGCAGAAATATGCATGGTGCTTTGAAAAAGCAGCATGTGGCTTAAAAACCGCTGTGAGTAGACAGAAATATGATGATGTGGTTTAACTGCCCAACTCCTTTTCTCAGTTTTTATTTTACTCTTATTAACTTTTACTAAGACCCTCCGGAAGTCTTACTGAAAATTTAAAGTGGGGATACAAGATACCAAGCTTTCTTTGAAGTTAGATTTATAGCAGTGATCCACAACCTTCAAGGCTTCAATCACCACATCTATTTGTTCATCCATGCATCTATGTATTCATGCATTCATTCAATAGTCATCTATTTTTTATTATATGCCAGTAGGATGCCAGACATAAATGATTCAAGACTGAAAACAGTAAGATTCTTGTTCCTAAAAATGTCAAATTTAAGGAAAAGGCAAACCCATTCATTATTAACTCTACCATAGAGCCTTCCAGAAGAACATGAAACGTTGACCACTTCCACATGTAAAACATAATGAAAAGTAAGCAATACAAAAATGTTAAGCATATTATAAACTGCCATGAGCATCTCAACTACATTTTTACAATGACAACTTTTGTATACATTATAAAAAATGGCTTTCAATTAGCTCCGAATAAAGTTTTTTTTTAATTACACTTTTTTCAGTTTCCTTTCTTGTATTTTATTTTATTATATTTTATTTTTTTTCACATCAACAGATCATCAAGATTCTCTGAATCCTCTTTTCTGGAAAAGTGTTGCAAAAACATTCAACAAAGTTCATGTGTTATGAAATGCCCTGAGGCATCAAGACTTGGTGATCAAGAGATGGACCTCATGAATTGTGGCAAGTGAAAGGCATTGCTTCTCTTTGAGTCACCTATTTTGTGCTTGGTTACATAGGTGTCTTGGCCTCATCTGTCTGTGTTAGAAAACTGGCTATCAATCATTGACCTTGGAAACTGAACAGTAGCAGACTTTTCTCTCATTCAGTGTAGGCCTAGTCTTCCCAGAGTTCTCCCCTACCTAGTGTTCCAGCGGAAACTCATAAACAATCTTCTCTGACTCTTTTCTTAGGTCTTTAATACTCCCTAAGACCTATAAACCTCACCAAAAACAAAAGCTTTGCTGTCAAGTCAATTCCAACTCCTAGTGACCTTAAAAACTCTAAGGAAGTACAAATGGTTAATGCTCTTGGCTGCTAACCAAAAGGTTGGAGGTTTGCGTCTACCCAGAAGTTCCTTGGAAGAAAGGAGTGGTGATCTACTTACAAGAAACCAGCCATTGAAAACCATATGCAACCCAGTTCTACTCTGACACACGTGGGGTCACATGAGTTGGAATTGACTCCATGGCAAGTGGTTAGAGACATGCAATAATACCCACAAAATAAAGAAATTTCTTCCCCTTTCAAAAATTATTTATGGCATGGTTTAAACAAACTAAATTGGAATAAGCTCCGTAATGGCCCTGGCCATTTTTTTTCACAGTTTTATCTTAAACGGTTACTATGCTCTGGCATATGGTAGATGTGTAACAGTATTTTAAGAATGAGTAATGAGAATATAAACAAATGTATTTCCCCGAGTAGTCCAAAATTTAAAATTGGCCCACTATCCCTTCGCATATTCCATTACACACGGCGCTCACCAGGGAAAACAATTGCTCTCAGATACAAAGATTTCTTTGAATATTTCACTCTTATTGATCAAGGCCATACCAAATATTAGGAATACTAGAGTCTTTCTTCGGAGTAGCTTTGTTTCAGATATTCTTAGCTTTTAATGCCTTGCCTGGTAAAAAGACATTTTTCCATTTTATTATGAATCAGAAACAGAAGTCCCATGGAATAAGCATTGCCAGCCACATCAGCTTTCTATTCGATCCTTGACAAAACCAAGCTCTTGACTGTGGGACTTTATTATTGTAAATCCCTCACTTTGGAATGCTATTTCCAAATTTTTTTTTCTCCCCCGCATGGTTGACTCCTGTTCTTCAAGCAGGTCTCCACTTAATGGTAATCTCTTCCATTGTTACCTGATTGAGGTAGCTCCCTCCCTCATGTCCCAGTCACTGCCTCCTAACTCTACTTCACTGAGAGTGTGTGTATGTAAATCTTAAATTCAGCCACTCAACTTAGGAAGTGGCACAGAGGAAAGATTACACTCAGAACTGAAGCCCATGGCTTTGCATGGCACTTCTTCTTCCCCTGACTTACAAGGCCTTTTCATCTGAGCGCTGGCTACCTCTACGGGCCCATCTCACACACTCACCTCCAACCCACTGTTCTCTACACTCATTTTCTAACCTGAAACATGCCATGATTTTTTCTTAAGAATTTCTTCTGCTTTTATGACTATGCTGTGCAATATAATAGCCGCTGATCATACATGGTTATTTAAATTTATGCGGCACTATTCACAATAGCAAAAATATGGAATCAACCTAAATGCTCATCAACAGATGAATGGATAAACAAATTATAATACGTACACACGATGGAACACTATGCAATGATAAAGAACAATGATGAACCTGCAAAACATCTCACAACATGGACATACCAGATACTATTGCATTTTTCAACTTAAAAGATGGCTGCTGTGGACACCATGTAGAGAGTAGATCTTATGGGCTTTATGTGAAATCTCTGAAGATAGTGATCTGCGATAACCGAAAAGGACTTGTTTACTTATAGGCTCAGAACTTGAGAAGGCACATGAATTGCTGTCCATTTTACCAAATCTAAGAAAGATGATTGGTGAAAAATTGCCCTCATTCAGAAGTCTGCACTGATAAGCAAGATTTACTGACTGTTATTAGGAGTCTGAAGTGAAAATCCCTGCAAACAATAACAGATTGATAATGAAATATTGATCAGGGGTGCACATGGCAAGACAATTTTGCCCGTTTCCTAATGGAACCCAGAGCATCTTCTGGCTGTTGGTGGGTGAGAGAGTCATGAACTGGAATCTGCAGCCCCAGCATCTCCTTCCTCAGGGATGACTGTGATGCTTATTTGGTGCTTTTTGAATGTGTGTCTATCTGTATTTTTCTTTGAGCCCTGTAGACCTCTCTTTCCTTCTTTCTACTTCTCCTTCCTCTCCACTTAAATAGGGCTTTGAAAATGAGATGGCGGGGATTGGAAAAAGCCTTGTGCAAAGGAAATTTCAACATCAGTCCATCAGGCTGCCCCGGCAGCCGCGGCTGTAGTAGGGATGACTGGCAGACAGCTCAGGCACTACTTATTTACAGCAGGGATGACTTCCTCTGCTGCTCTCCCACTCATGCCCACCCATACCTTGCACAGATGGAGCACGTTTACGGAGTATCAGATGGTCTACCTTTTGGCAGAAGTGCTAATCAAAGAGCCCTGGTGCTGTAAATCCTTCTTTTATTTTATTTTTTCTGCTGCAGAATAGATAATGCACAGGCATCAGGGGCATGGGCTATCATTAGCCATGTCCTTCACTTCCTCTTCACTCTGTTTGTTGGGACCTGGAAAATTTGTCATCTAAGGATAACTCTGAGTATAATAGAAAGAGTAAGGGGTGGACTCACACAGTGCTGATTTTAAATCTTAGTTCTGGTACTTGTTAATGGAGTTATGTTTTTTATCTTTGAGATGCAATTCCCTTTGATTTAAAAAAATAAAATTATAATCCATACATTGCAACATTTTGGTAAAAAAGTAAATGATATTGCCAGTGGCACATATTAGTTGAAGCTCATCCCTGGGTTTCAATATCTTAATCTGTAAAAGAGAGAACTTTGGCCTGCTGTGTCCTCTGTATTCTACCTAAAAGTAGAGATCATGTTCCTACCTCACAGGATCATTGTGAGGATTACATCAGAATACAAACATGCCTTGTACCCTAAGAAGCTGTTACCTGCACAGAAGATACTAATTGTTTTCCCCAGTTGAGAAAATGGTTATGGTATTTTAAGCTATTACTGACCTAGACAAAGAGTGACACATTGATGAAATGAGCCATCCATAGAAACCAAGTTGAAAGCCAGCTATAAATTAAATTGAACCTCCCTCTAAGTTAAGAAACCCTGGATACATGACTCATAGAGCTTTACCTCCACAAAACTCAGAAATGAATGGTCTTGGAGGCAGAATGGATAATAAGATAGGTGGGAGGCTGCATGGGAAATAGATTCTGAAAAGCTTCCAGGGGAATAGGTTAGTTCACCAAAAAGGCTTAGCAGCACCTGTCTTTAAATGAAATTAGTGGGGTTTGAGCTAGCTGATCTAAGGGTTCTACTTCCTCTGTTTGAATAATATAGTCTCCTAATTCCTCGAAGTTCATGGGGCCTCATTACATACATACTCTAGCTGTTACAAAGGTTGTTTATATTCTTCCTAATATTTTCCCCCAAATCTTTGAAATTTCTTACTATCTAAACATGTCATTTTTGACTTCTTCTTTCAGGATATACTAGGTCACAACAGACCCAGGTTCCTACCACAATGACTAAGAAAAAAAGATGAACACAAAAATATTTCTAAATATATTAGAGAGCTATGGAAGGAACAGAGAATGTATAAACTAGAATTGAAGAGGGGGAAAAGCTCTACTTAGAAGAGTTAAAGATCACCAGTTGTTTGCTTCCCTGGCATCACTTGCTGGACCTCCTGTGGGCCACACTGGGATAAAAGGATTTTACTGGGGGAAAAAAAAAGGCAGAGGGGATTGGTTATGGTGTGTAGCTCACTTGATATATGGAAAGACAGAGAAGTCCCAAAAACATGGTCAATTTTCCCAATGTGTGTCATTAAATTTTGGTGGGATAAATCTCTGGGGGATTCAGCTGGAAGCTTCTATAAGGCAGAATGAAATTACCTACAGATTCATGGTATTTATAGATGTCTTCCTAGATGGAGAGGAACTGGTACAAACATATGGCTGATCTTCTCAAGACATTTACTAAGTATGAACGTGTGTATGTGTACGGGGGTGGGGGGGGACTTAAAAGCTGGAAACTTAAAACTTAAAAAGCTGGAAACTTCTGAAGACCCAAACTTAAATTTCACAATCTTTCAGTTCTGATAACACAAAGACCTGCTGAGTTCCCAGTAAGAAGTTCAGAGGGCCATGCCTGAGGAACAGTGACAAACTAGAGTCAGACTGGATCTTACTAAAACTTTTATCCAGCTCTGATTCAAATTAATCTTTGTTCAAACTGAGATGATCAGGTCTTTACTCACCTTGCCTAACAAAGGAAAATGAAAATAAATGCTCTTTGGTAGAAGGCAACATTATTTGAAGAACCGAAAGTTATTTTATATGCAATGCCCAGCATTCAGTAAAGCATTATGAGATGTGAGAGGAAACAGAAAACGTGACTACAATAAAGAGAATTAAAAAATAAAATAAGAGACCCACAGATAATCCACATATTGGAGTAAGCTGACAAGAATTTTAAAATAATTGTGATTAAAATGTTAAGTCAAATAAAGGAATTAACAACAAAATTGATGAAAAAGATGGAGAATATCAACATAGAATTGGAATATATATTTAAAAAATAAGCATTATTTCAACTGAAATACATAATATCTGAAATTAAGAACTCAATGGATGACATACCAGTTAACTACTATTGCAGAGCAAATTACCCTCAAAACTTAAGGTCTTAAAACACAAACCACTTATTATTTCTCACTATTTAAAGGTCAACTAAGTAGTTCTGAAGATCTGAGTTAGTCTTAGCTGATCTTGACTGGTTTTGCACATATGTTTTCAGTAAGCTGGTGAATTGGATAAGAGCTAGCTGGTCTAGAATTGCCACCTTTCGATGTTTCATCTCTACTCCATGTAGTCTCTCAGATTCCAAAGGCTGCTCTAAGAAGTGGAAATGTTTCAAGAAAGAGAGTGGGAGTGTGCAGGTCCTTTTCAGACCAAGACCCAGAATGGGTACAATGTGCTTCCACTGCATTCTATTATCCAAGGACAATTACAAGGCCATCCCAGATTGAACTGTGGAGAAATAAACTTAATTTTTTGAAGAGAAAAGTTACAAAATCACACTGTAAAGGGCAAGAATACAGGAAGGGGTAGAGAATTTGGATCACATTTTCATTCAATCTACCACATATGAGTTTAATATCTGATTGGACATACCAAAAGACAACATTAGTGGAAGTGGAGGCAGGGCAATAGAAAATACTGAAAGTAAAATACAGAACAAAAGAAATAATAAATCGAAGGGAATAAAAAATAATAGGAGAAATATACTGTCCACACTGAATATGGCTAAAATACATGTACTTGGAATCTCAGAAGGAGTGCAAATGGAGAATGGAGCAGAAGAAATATTTGACGTGATAATGGAATTTTTCAAAATGATGAAAACTACCTACACACAAATTCAACAAGATCAACAACTCCAAGCAGGAGAAACAAAAAGAACACCATGTCTAGTCACATTCATAATTAGAATATTAAATATGTAAGACAACAAGAAATTGCCTTTGTATATACTAGCAACAAACCACCAGAAAAAATTGCTAATACCTTTTACAATAGCATCAAAAATTTATGTAGCTAGAAATAATTTAACAAAATAATGGCAAATAGCTAAACTAAAATTTTAAAAAATAAATTGTTGAGAGAAACTAAAAAGACCTAAACAAATGGATATACTATGCTCATGGATTGGAAGACACACTGTTATTAAGATAACAATTTTCCCAAAATGAGTCCCTAGAATTATTACAATTCCAATCAAAATCTCAGGATATTGTATATGTGTGCATGGGGTGGGGGGGTGTGTACACTGGCAAGTTGATTTTAAAATTTATACAAAAATGCAAAATACCTAGAATAGATAATCTTAGCAAAAAAGAATAAATCTGGTGGATTTAGACTACTAGATGCCACTAAAATGCTACAGAAATTAATACAGTAAGTTACCGGCCCAAGAAAAGACAGATAGTCTCATGGAACCGAATAGCATATATTCAGTCAGATGTGTTACAACAAATGTTTCAGTGCAGTTTTGTAGATAAATGATGGCCTTTTCAATCAATAATCCTAGAATATTTGGGTGAAAAAATTATGAAATTTGACCACTGAGTTATACAATACAGACACTTTAGAATCACCTTGTCAAGATGAATTACACATGTAAACATCAAACAAAACAATAGACTCTCTTCACGTTCTTTGGATAAATATATCTTTCTTAAACAGAAGAAGCACTAATCATAAGATAAACAACTGATTAACCAACTGTACATCAATAATTTTGTTTATCAAAATACATCTTTACGAAAGTGAAATGCAAGCCATAAACAGGGAGAAGATATTCACAGTACATATATTCCACAAAAGGCTTGAATAAAGAGTACACAAAGAACTCCTACAAATAATAAGAAAAAGATAAAGGCACAGTTAAAAAATGAACCAAAGAACTGAGCAGGCACTTAAAAAAAGATGTTCAAATGAACAATAAGCGTATGTACAGAAGCCATTAGTCTCCAAGTAAGTACAAATCAGAACTATAATGAAGAATGAAAATATAAAGTATTGGAGAGGATGTGGAGCAAATGGAACTCTCCTGCATTGCTGACAGAAATGTAAATTGGTTAAAACAGGGTAGTATCTATTAAAGTCAAACATTTGCTTACTCTATAACCTACTAATTCCACTCCTAGGTATAGTCTCATAAGAAATGAACCCATAAATCTACTGAAAGACTTGTTCAAAATGTTCATAGCAACTTTATTCATAGTAGCAACATCTGGAAGCAACCCGAATGACCAAAAGTATAAACAAATTGTGTTTTACTCATTCAACAAAATGCTAGCTATTCGGCCACTTAAAAAAGGCAAACTACTGATACATACAACAACATGGATGAACCTCATGGACATAGTGGTAAATAAAGACATTAGATACAACAGATACAACGTATTGCATGATTTCATTAAGGGCAAAAAAAATCTATGGTGATAGAATTCAAAATATTGGTTATCTCCTGGCAGATGGTAGTTTTAATCTGTGCAATAGGACAGGGGAACCTTTTAAGGGCTGGATATAATCTTATTTTGATCTGGGCTATGGTTACATGACTGCATCTATATGTGAACATTCATTGAGATGTACACTTAAATTTTCGCATTTTACTGTTTGTATATTATACCTCAATATAACTGAATGCGATAGCAATGTTATTTTGCATTAGATCAAGCATGTTTTGACCTGATTTGTTTCTCAGGGCTTTCTATTTGATGTGCAAAAGAAACCAGTCAGAGCAGATAAGGTGGAAGCATCAGTCTACCTCTGTAGTAGCTTTGAATCGAATCAAATGGAATAGATTAGAATAGGTTAGGGTAGGGTAGTTTATGATAGGAAGACTAGGGTAGATGCAAGTAGACTACATTAGAGTAGACAAGAGAAGGCTAGAGTCGAAGCCTAGACTAGTAAGCTGGACTAGTCAGCTAGACTAGTGGCATAGAGCAGTAGCCTAGACAACCAGTCTTGAATAGAACCCTAAATCAGTAATCTGAACTAGTACCCTTACCTGAACTATTAGCCTGAAAAGGAGGGAACTATGCAAATTTACTCAGCGTTAGGACAGCTCTCATTCAATTACAATCAAAATACCGTATGATTTCAGGTCTTTTCTAAGAAGCTGACTTCAATTGTTCAAAGATAGTCTCTGTAGATTTGCAGTGTGACATGAAATGATGCTGCTCAATGACACCGTAGAAACCAACTCTAGTATTTCATGTGGGACCTAAGTACTAAAAGTTAGCCTTTTGTGATATGTAGAATTAGCACTGATTCAGGGCTCTGAGACCTGTAGTCTAAACCTCGCTCTCATATTCAAAGTACGTGATCTTCAGCTATTTATACTTTCTTTGAGCCTCAGATTTCTCCCTTGTAAAATTCAGGGGTAACGTCTCTCTCTCTTTCTTTCCTTCTTTTCTAAATAGCAGAACTATTTTTATGAATGATTTGTTTTATTGTGGTAGGTATATATGTAACAAAACATTTGTCATTACAACAATCTTCACATGTATAGTTCAGTGACATTAATTATGTTCATCATGTTGTTCTTTATTTAAAAACATAAATTAAGATCTATTATGGTTGGCACTTAGGAAATGTGGGAGCCTAAGCTCTGCTTTTTTGGTCTCCCGTTTAGCCTTCCATGGTCTTTTAGGATCCAAGGAAGAATGTTGGAAAACCACTAGACATAGATAATGCTTGGCCCTGGTATTCAAAGATAAAAGTGAAATCTCAAAGGCTTTGCCAAGATAACACTTCAAATTCATCACTTATCACTTTGAATTTTAGTCAGTGATTCTGTTTCAGCCACTGTGCTCAAAAGAGCCAATATTATTCCTTTTCATGTTCTTAGACATCCCTGGTTGCTGCGTGCCTGCTATCTTACAAGTCAGACGAAATATTGCATGGGAGGAGGATGCCTGTAACAGAAAATGGAAGCTGGTCTCAGAGTCTTCCATTTCCTGAACTTCCGTTTCCTTGCACCTTCTTCATGGTACCCTCAGCTCCTCAACCACAGTTCTCTAGGTAGAGTTGTACTTCCTCTCAAGGGCCTAATTATTTTTCTGCTAAAAAGACCTTAAAATATTGACTCTGTTAAAAGGGATAAGTGGATGGTATGATGAAGGAACTTTAGGGGTAAAAGTCCTGGGTTTCCATTTTGACTTTGTTGTGTGGTCTTGTCCAAGTCAATATATTTCTCGGAGATGCTTTGCTTATTTGTACAATGGAGATAGTAGCCTCCCATATTGTAGAATGCTATTCAGGATAAAGTTAATATGCATGAAGAGCTTGATATCCTACATCATAAATACAGGGCAAGAATCCCCAAAATGGTAGCTATAGAAGATTGAACTAATTTGTACTAACATGTGCAATTGGATCATCTTAATCTTTCCATTGTACTTTTACATTAGAGTGAATACTGAGCGCTCTAAGTCATGGTTTTCTGATAGTGGTAGAATAGTTTTATGGGGACTGGGGGTTGTCCATTAGATCCTTCCATCTTAACAACACCACAGTCTTTGAGGCTGCGAAGGTAGGAAACTTTTATAAATGCCATGTTATCATCAGGCAGCTTTACCAAAAGCTCCAGTAGAAAACATGACTCTGAAAGTGAACTTCAATGGTTCCTCCAATCTCTGTGATTCCCCTTAATCTTTTAATTTGCCTGCCACCCTGGAAATTAGTATTTTGGGAACTTGGAGATATAGACTACTCATACTTACAGGGTTTTTTCAGGAATTCTTTGGAATCCATAACAATTCCTGCTTCTCAG
Organism: Loxodonta africana; assembly: GCF_030014295.1. NCBI lineage: Eukaryota > Metazoa > Chordata > Mammalia > Proboscidea > Elephantidae > Loxodonta > Loxodonta africana. The sequence continues at coordinate 27,272,156 of NC_087354.1, forward strand.
AAGCCAGTCATGGGGAGGTGACTAAATGAATATCGTATTTGCTTGAGCTCATCCTTCCTCTACTGTTAAGGTAGCCTAAAGGAAGCAATTTGAGTTCATGTTTAGGAAATTAGACTTTAAAGTCAGACAAGTGCAGGTTCAGATTCTGGTTCTGTGGTTAGCCAACATCTAATGGCCTCAATTTCCATATAAGTAAAATGGGTATACTAATGTTATTCTCTACCTAGAGTTGCAAACAATGAATGAATTCATTACTCAGTACATGGTAAGGATTCAATAAATATTTGTGATCATTTTTAGAAAAATAAGTCTTGTTTAGAATCAAGAATCTTGATTGTTCTATCCAATGCCATGATTTTAAATAGATTACTTATCCTTTTTCCCATTGGTTTCTTTGTCTATACAAGGAAGGAATTGGATTGCACAATCTAAAAGATCCCTTTTTATTGTAAAAATATTTGTAATACTACATTGTCAATTCAACGTATTTTGGGTGTATAATTCAGTCACAAAATTTACATTAGTCATGTTGTGCAAACTTGACCCATATTTGTTGGCAAATACTCTGTTACCAAAAACAGTAATTTACTACTTTCTAAACAATGGCTTCCCCTTTCCCCTCCCTCCTGTCCCTGATAATCACTAATAAAGTTTGGCCTGTGTATTTACCTATTCTTGTTATTACATCTGAGAAATATCATATGAGTGATATCATACAATATTCATCTTTTTATGATTGACTTATACCACTCAGCATTTTAAAGGTGCATCCGTGTTGTAACATGTATCAGGACTTCATTTCTCTTTATGGCTGAGTAGTATTCCACTGTATGTACACCCTACTTTTTGTTTATCCATTTCATCAGTTGATGGACGTTTAGGTTGTTTTGACATTCTGCCTATTATTAACAGTGCTTCAGTGAACATTGGTGTAAATGTGTCTGTTTGTCATTGCTGCTTTTAAGTTCCTTGGGTATATTCCTAGGAGTGGAACTTCTGGGTCATATGGTAGTTTTATATTTAATTTTCTGAGGAGCCACCAAACTGTTTTCCACAATGGTTGTGCCATTTTGCAATCCCACCAGAAATGGGTAAGGATTCTGATTTCTCCACAGCCCCACCAATATCAAGCAAACAAATATGGATTACAGTAAATTCTATAAGGGAAAAAAGTAGGTTGTTAAGATAAAAAATAAACGGTGGTGTGACTGAACCGACTTTAGATAGAGGGATCAGATGTGTCCTCTTGGAGGAGGTAAGATTAAAGCTGAAAGCTGATGTATAAGAGTGAGCCAGCCATACAAAAAGCAGGAGAAAGAGCACGAACACTGCTCTGGCACAAACCAGCCAGATAAGGTTAACTACGTTGAAATTTTGCAGTGTTTTATAATGCAGGTAGTTTGGGGCATTTAAAAGAGATTTTATACAGTAATAAAGGTGTGTTGGTAGTGATTTATGCCAAGTCCAGTTCCTTTCTTCCCTTCCTCCGTCCTTCTTTCTCCTGTTCTTCCCTTGCTTTTATCAATCTATCTATCATCTGTTTTTTTTTTTTTTCTGTTTTAAGTTGAAGTACTTAGGTGAAAATTAAAGGGAATGCTGAGGCTATTTTATCTCTTAACTTCATGAACTTATTGAATGTAACCTCTTATGACATACTTCCCCCCCCAAAATGGCTGAACTGAGACTAAGATGTTAGAATATTTATGTGAAAATATAACTGGTTATGCATCCATACTAAAAAATATTGATAGTTCTGAAGGTGGAGGAAAGGTTTTCTGCAATAGAGCTGTAGGTTTCAAACTTCAGTCTTGTCTGGGGAACATCTTCATCCAAGTGTTGGATAAGAAGCATGTAAGATGTGTATGACAAATTACTGTTGCAGGGCTGGAGTGACAGAGTCAAAATTCAAAATTTTATGTAAGCATATAATAAAAATTAAATGGAAAATATGAAGATTACTGCATTTAGATTTAAAAATGTTCAATATTCCAAATACACATGAGAAGAGATCGCCTGATGGCAGTTCATGTGAGTTCTAGAAAGTTGAAGTTGTTGAGGGGGTTACAAAAGTTAACCATGCCATCAAATTACTAAATGATACCTTGATGGGTGAGATTTCCTCTGTAGTCTGGCCAGAATCCAACTCCACTATAGTGTTCAGATCCCTCTAAGAGCAACATGGGCAAAGGGGAGAGGTAGTTTGAACCCAGAAATTTGATTATGCTAATTCCAGTTCTGCTTTAGTGCATATATACCACCTTTCGGTTGTTTCAGTAGTTTCTTTTAATTGTAATGCTCTGCCTTCTTAGTTTTGCAAGGCTTAGTCCCTTTTAGATTTAGGTTTAAATTCAAACTCCTCTTCCTCAGAGGAGTTCCCTAACTACCTTTTCAAATTTAATCACCTGATTCTTCCCATCCTGTCACACTCCATCATATCCCCCTACTTTATTTTCTTCATTACATATTCATTGTTGTTGTTAATTGACTCCATGCACAAGAGAACCCACGTACAAGAGAACAGAATGCTGTCCTGTCTTGTGCCATCCTCATGATCAGCTGCAGATTGGACTTTTGTAATCCATTGGGTTTTCACTGTCTAATTTTAGGAGGCAAGTTGCTGGGTCTTTCTTCCTAGCCTGTCTTGGTTTGGAAGCTCCCCTGAATCTTGTTCAGCATCATAGCAACAAGCAAGCCTCTACTGACAGATGAGTGGTGGCTGGCCTGCCACCACACATGAGGTGCATTGGCCAGTAACTGAACCCACGTCTCTCACGTGAGGGTGAAAATTCTACCACTACATCACCACTGTCTCTCTTTGTATACTTGTGTATGTGAAATCATCTTGTTTTTCTATTTATCTATTTGTTCAGGTATTAGAAATGGAAGGATTTCTAATTTCCAGTAGAAATGGAAGGATGTGGATAAGTTTTGGTTATTTGCCTCTCCCTATGCTTTTTTTTTTTTTATGCTAGCACATAGGAGAGTCTCAAAATAAATTAAAAAAAAATTAGGTAAACAATGATGGAAGGAATCTGTTAAATTTAAACTGGAGTAAAGGGCTAGAGCAGAGTGGCCAACAAATGTATGAGAAGCCATCAAGGGAAATAAAGGGGAACTGTGGTATATGGCTTACTCCGGAGGCACACTTGGGATCAGTAAGTAGAATTTAAGGTTTCCCATTTAGGCTCAAAACTAGCAGAAGCATTCTCTTAATTCAATTCATCTGACAATAGTTCAAGAAGCAGCACAAAGTTGCAACAGAGCCTCACTGGATGTCAACAACTTGAAACTGGATGGTTCTACATTGGAGAAATTATAGAACGCAGCCCTGCATGGATGGGAGGCCAAACCAAATGATGTCTCAATTCATCTTTAGCTGTATGTCTGCCTCTGTAATACTAGTAAAGACCCAAGGAAGCTTTTGCTTGGTTCCTGCCATTGAACCAAGGGGGCAGTCAAACTACAGAGATAAACTACCAGAGCGAAGCTTAGAACCAGGGAGAGCTCAATGCACTAATGAGATTTATTTTTATTTTGCAGGCAAAAGAAAAAGGAAAAAAAAAAAAAGAAAGAAAAGGGAATGGAGGGAGGAGAGGAGTCTCATTTATGAAACTAGGATTCCAACACTCTGTTGAGCAAAGGCCCTAATTATTAATTAATAAAACAATTTCCTGAAGACACATTGTTTATCAGATTGGCTGTGTTAATGAGGATGTTTTGCATCTAATTTAATGCACTGCAATGAGCATTTTTATAACAAAAAGGACAAACCTTCTCTACATAATCAAAGCTCTTGTTAGCAGCAAACTTCTGGTGAATAATTGCTCATTCCTAAATGGAAGCCGCATGTATGGCAAAATCTCTCACAAGGGAAGGGAAGACTTTTAAGCATGCATTTAACATGAGACATTCCCTCAGAAAATGCTCTGAGGGACCCTATGTTTTTGTCTTCCAATGACTTCCAAGGTCCAGATCCACATAGCAGAGCTCACCACTCAGAGACATCAATCTGGACTGCCAGCTGATTACCATTTTGCGTGCATGGAAACCTGGTGCACCCTCAATTAGATATTACTCTTTGTAACAATGCATGCCAATTCCCCCTGTTTTTGTTGTTGTTGTGTGCCATCGAGTTGATTCTGACTCATAGTGACCCTCTAGGACAGAGTAGGACTGCCCCATGGGGTTTTCAATGAGCAGCTGGTGGATTTGAACTGCTGGCCTTTTGGTTAGCAGCATGAGCTCTTAACCACTTCACTATCAGGGCTACAGATTCCCCCTACTCAGCGTTAAAATTAGTTAATGGAGCCACCATTCTTACGCAAGAGGTAAGAGTTTCTGATCTTTAGAGTCTGTCCCGAGAAATCATTTTGTGTTTCTGCCCCCTATCCCATCCAAATAGTTGACAAGTCACTTGTATCTAAGTCAATCTCTTAATCAGTATCAGAGATATCCCAACACGCAAGGCTTCTAAAACTCAACCACTTGGTTTGGCTCATATAATCCCATCAATAAAGACATGCCCCAAATTTCATGATGCAAAATCAGTAAGTTGGAGGGCTAATTATAGACTTCCTCTCCTCCTCTGTTTAATTCACCTTCTTTTGGCACATATGGATGGCACCTCCCCTAAAATATTCTCTCTTGGGCACAGCTGGCATTGCTCCTTTCCCATTCTGTCAATCCAGATACTAAAATCATATTTTAAAAATTTATTTAAACAACAGACTTTTCTGTCCTTCCCATGTTCATAGCCAAAGTCTTCTTCCTAGAATTTTCTTTCTATATCCTCTTATCTACAGTGAAAATTAGCCACAGTGTTATAATAAGCACATGTCTTGATCATTTTCCTTGGGCACAGGGGATGACTCTATACAATAGAAGGGCAGAATAATAGAAAGAGCCTGGGCTATGAAGTCATACAGACTTGAGTTCAAATCCCAGCTCCACTGCATACCTGTTGCAAAATCTTGAACAAGTTACTTAACTACAGGAAGCAAGAGTATCCTCATCTACAAAATCAGGACAATAATAGGCCTGCCTGGAAGAGTGGTCCAGGACAGTAAATGAGTTAATAAACACACAGCATTAACTACGGTACCTGACACATAGACCAAAAAAAAAAAAACCAAACCCACTTCCGTCAAGTCGATTCTGACTCATAGTGACCCTATAGGACAGAGTAGAACTGCCCCGCAGAGTTTCCAAGGAGCGCCTGGTGGATTTGAACTGCCAACCTTTTGGTTAGCAGCTGTAGCACTTAACCACTACACCACTAGGGTTCCCTGGCACATAGTAAGTGCTCAATAGTTGCTAGCTATTACTATTATTTTTTATTATTTTCATTACTAATAATATCATTATCATTAATGTTATTAACTATGCAGAGAGTTTGGCATCTATTTCTAGTATTGCAGGTTGAAGTAACTGTAAGCCCAGAGACTCAGTTATAGCATTTGTACTTTCTTTTTCATTCCATTGTCACCAGCATAGCTGATATTTCATTGCCTTACCTAGACTACAGCATTCTAACATGGGCTCGACCTTCAATCTCTTCCAATCTACCCCCTAACTCATTCTTTTCAGTACTGCTAAAGTTATCTTTCTTAAAAAAAAATCGTTATTTAACTCTTCTATCTATGATGGTTTCTAAGCACTTGCCAAATAATGTTGGGTGTCTTTCGCATCACACTTGGTGTCCTCCAAATACTGTTAGCATCACAACTTCCATCACGAGGCTAAAGAAGCAATATAAAGATACATCATATTGGAAGCACAGGTAAGAAGGCACAGGGAAAAGGAAAAGTGTCCACTTAAGGCTGAAGGAGGTGGTAGATTTACTCTCCCCATCTCTCCTCTGGAGGAGTTAGAACAAATACTAATGAAGAAACCAGTACTTCCATAAGCATTTCCTTAAAGTTAAAAATAAACACTAAAAAGATATCCCTAACACTATTACCCATTTAATGATCTCGGTGTTTTACCTTCCTGCACATACACTGTAAACCATATATATATCCTAGAAGATTTACTTGACAAACACTGTGACATTTTAAAAAATAATAATTTGGCAGCATTTTTTTCAGAGAGATTTTGAAATTTGCTAACTATGATAAAGCATATCTTCTGCTTCAATGCTGAGTATCATAGATCTTTTTGTCAGTACCTACCTGAACATCACAAGGCCTTTGCTTTCTTGATGACCACAGGCAATTTTTGGAAGGGATTATAGGTTATACGAATGTAGAAAAAACACCTGTAATGATGATGTGCTAAAGAATCAGGTGGAAAAGCAAAGAAGTTTCCTGAATAAACTGAACTTTTCGAAGGCCAGTGTAGCAGTGGCAGGGTTTGGGGACCATGGTTTCAGGGGACATATAAGTCAATTGACATAATAAAATCTATTAAGAAAGCATTCTGCATCCCACTTTGGAGAGTGGCATCTGGGGTCTTAAACACTAGCAAGCGGCCATCTAAGATGGCATCTAAGTTGGTCTCAACCCACCTGGACCAAAGGAGAATGAAGAACGCCAAAGACACAAGGTAATTATGAGCCCAAGAGGCAGAAAGGGCCACATAAAGCAGAGACTACATTAGCCTGAGTCCAGAAGAACTAGATGGTGCCTGGCTACAACAGATGACTGCGCTGATAGGGAACACAACAGAGAACCCCTGAGGGAGCAGGAGAGCAGTGGGATGCAGACCCCAAATTCTCATAAAAAGACCAGACTTAACGGTCTGACTGAGACTAGAGGGACCCTGGAGGTCATGGTCCCTAGACCTTCTGTTAGCCCAAGACAGGAACCATTCCTAAAGCCAACTCTTCAGATACTGATTGGACTGGACTATGGGATAGAAAATGATACTGGGGAAGAAAGAGCTTCTTGGATCAAGAAGACACGTGAGACTATGTTGGCATCTCCTGTCTGAGAGGGTAGAAGGGGTAGAGGGGGTCAGAAGCTGGCCGAATGGACACGAAAACAGAGAGTGGAGGGAAGGAGTGTGCTGTCTCATTAGGGGGAGAGCAATTAGGAGTATATAGCAAGGTGTTTATTAATTTTCGTATGACAGTCTGTCTTGATTTGTAAACTTTCACTTAAAGCACAATAAAAATTGAAAAAAAAAAAAGAAAGAATCAGGTGGGGGTGGTCTCCAACACGAGGCTTCAAGTGTTCCCCTTCTTCCTTCCCACAATGCAGTTATTATAAATGACAAAGTCCTGCCTGAGTCCGGGACTTCAGAAGATGAGGGACAATAGAGCTAGGTGTGGAGGAAATGCTTCTGCTCCAACCATTCTTGTGGTTTGACTTCAATGTTGGGGGCTCCTGTGAGTTCATGGGCTCTGATACTCATCTTGGTTACTTTCCATCATTTTGGACTTGGTGGGCCTTTTACACGGCCATTGGCTTAAGAGAGCAATAAGGGCCATTTTGGAACCAAAGGGAAAGAGGTAGTGCATCCAGAGCTGGAAGGTCCCTCCCCTTTTCCTACCTTACTTCATAAACCTCACATCAGGAGGTCCTAAGCACCTGCATTTACGTCTCCAACACCTTTGCTCATCTTGTTTCCCTTCCGATGGTGTTATCGTCCCTTTCAGCACCCTCTGTCAAGCTCATCTTTTGCCTTCAGGGTAAGGTTTTCCAAATTTCTTCTATACCATGTCTTCTCGTTGACTATTCTACACACCAGATCAGTTGTTTGCACAATGGCTCATCCCTTCTATTAGTCTATAAATCCCTTCAAGGCGGAGATTGTGTGTTTCTCTAGGTCTTAACCTACCAGCCTAGTTGCATCCTGACAATTCCCGAACTTCCAGGTGATTGCAGGCTGCTTAGATCTTTCCCTGAAGCCAGTAAGAGGATAAAGCATCAGTAAATATACTGAAAGCCCCTTCTTCAAGCCCCAGAGGGGTTTGGACCTAGTAGTGGAAGGGTTATGCTCAAGGTTGTGACAGGCACTGATTTGATATTTTGTGACAGGTAGCTCTTTTTTGATACACCCTGGATGTAGCTAAGCTGTCATTGGCTTCTCTTCTCATTGAGGAGATTCAGGGTCTCTCTGTGTCCCTTCAGAGCATTACTGTTTATGGGAGGATCTTGGCTGACATACCAATTCTTTGCAGAGATGTCTATCAGCTCCCACTTCGGGGATTGATCCTTGTCCATATTCATTTATCTTTGTCTTGACTTGAAATACAAATAACTGATGTTGAACCTGAGTGCTAAATCTGTTATGGTTGCTAGCAAGTGGCTTGGGTAGTCTGCCTCTTCTTGTGAGGCTGGAGGGTTATCCCCACTTCTTGTTTTTTCTAGCTTCCTACTGCCTCTCCCATTCTGAGACATCAGACTCACTTTACTCCTAACAAGCCCTCTAATAGAGCGAAGCCTGAATATTCACAGTACCTCCCACATACTAAGTGCTCAAAAGAGTTCATTAAGCGGAATTGATTTGAAAACTGTGTTATAGGCTTTGAAAGAATTGATTGTTTGGTTCAGGAAAAATGATCAAACTGGTTGTATAATTAGTCAACATTCTGTCTTTTAATGTGGTAAAATGAGTTTGAAGAGAAGATCTTTGACATTCCAGGATGCAATAAAATAATCTATTACCCAAATGAACAGTCCTCCATAGTTCTTAAGCAAATAATTATGTGACTGACCCTTGATTTTCATGGAGTGAAATAAAGTTCAAATCACCTGGTCTTATAGCAGCAATAACACCATTCTGCCACTCACATACCTTCCCATCCCTCCCCTATGGGACACCAGAGTAAATTCCTATGATATGGTCCTTATCCTCCAGCATACCAATTGTAGGTTCCAGACCATGGACCAATCCCAAAGTTTCCTCCAGAGGAAGTGTTCTCTACTCCTCCACTGGTACCAGCATAAGACTCCTTTTCCCTGGGCAATTTGCTGCCTATTTGTAGAAGGCAGGTGAAGTCTTCTAAGGTGAATAATGAAGTCTGAAAGGAAACAGGAAGTTGCATGAATGGGGAATAGTCACTTCTCTACTGACTCTCACTTCTCTTGATATAACCAGTTCTGCCCCCTAGCACTAGAGATGCCCACTGGGAAGAGGGTGCCCATGTTCTCAGTCTTGTGAAGTATGATGTCTGATGTTGGTGAACAAAGCTGATACGATGATCTCAGCTCAAGACAGTGTGTGTGTGTTTGTGTGTGTGTGTGTGTATGTCTATAAAGTTCAGATTCACTCTGATCATTGGAGCAGAAGACTCCAGATGGGAAGGCAAGTCTCATTCTGGCTCCCGACGGTTGTGCCTGCTACACCATTGTTCAGAAGCATATCTCATTACGTGGTCAAGAGGCCACCGAGCAGTCTTTGCCTCTTTTCTCTCATCTAAGTTTAGTGCTTCGTTATTTGGGAATGACAGTCAGCCAGGCTTTTCTCTACAGTCTCTCAGAGCCACCTGAATGTGGTAGAGAAGGTGTTCTACTATCTTTTTCCTGCATATACCATCATAAGGGCCTTTGATGCCCTATAAGAAAATGGAGCATCATTAGACTTGGTGGGTGACTGGGGGAGTAGATGTACAGGGAAAGAATTTTTAAGGTCTCCCCAAGACAATAGTTTTTCTTCTTTGATTTTAATCACCTCCTCTAACAGAACTTAGGCAAACAGTGATTTTTCAGGTGATGTTCTTTCCACATAGCCACTTGGCATGATGCCTTCAATTCAATCCAGTGTGTATCTGATGAGAACTTCCCATGTACTTGATATTATACAATATTATACTACTTAAGTTCTATTTCACTAGACAGGGTACCAGGGTAATGTTATTTTGTTAGGTTCATTTGAGCCTACAGCACCACCCTAATTTTGACTTCGAGAACACGAAGCTATCTCTCATGACTAAAATTATCTTTTTGAGGTTGTTTGATATTTTCCAGAATCAAACAGCTTGTCCCCCACTCCCATTAAATTATTTCAATTATCCGCTAAGGGCCCATTCCTTCTTTTCTTTTCCAAATGATGGATGGTGACTCATTGTGCAAACATTGACAAATCCTCTACCAACTGCTTTAGATGGGAAGATTCAGATTCCTTTGGCAAGTGATTGACACATAGCGAAGGGCAGAGAAGAAGCGTAGAGACAGAGGGACCATGGAGACAAGAGTATAAAGATAAGATAAACCTCCAGCTTTGAGGGAAAGGATCCAAAAGGCCAGGAAGCTGCCTCATTGCAGATAGTTTCCTCCTATTGCCCTCAGACAGGAAAAGCCTATTTACCACCAGAAGTCAGTCCATCTTTCACACAATGTGCAGTTAGAAATGATGTCCATCTGTGCCCCAGAATTCTATCTAGCTAACTTTTCTTCACAGAAGTGTTCTTACTGCGCCGTCAGTGAAGAGGAAGGGTAAGAGATGAGCCATTAAGATATGGGGTCAGGGAAACCCTGTGGGGCCATGAGGAAGGCCACAAAAACTCCCTTGATGTCATTATAAAAGAGTGACTCTAGCTTCTATGTTGAGAATGACTGAAAGAGAGAACAAGGCCAGGCATTGGACGTGATTTCTAGAGATCTTGCCCTACACTTCTGACTAGCAAAAGACCCTAGAATGCCCATGGTTTCAACTTTCAGTGTCAGACGATTCTTTACATCACGAGAGCTAGCCTTCTCACAGCCTATTCTTCCCTCCTTACTCAGTTAGGGGAAGCCATATCTAAAGATGAGCTCTGGGTTCCTCAACCCCTGAGGCCACTCAGATGAAATCCTGTCTTTTCTGTCATGCACATCAAAGAATATTCACTAAAGACAGGAGGTTTCCATGCATATCACTGAAGATACTAAAAAAAGTTACTAGAACTTGCTATAATAGATGACTTGTCTTTGTCTTTCTAAAAAGGAACTGAACACAGCAATGGAGCTGTGTAACTTGGAGCAGCCACTTCAGTTCCCCAAGATTCATAATAGTACTCACCTCACTGTGTTATTGACATCACTAAACAGTAAATGAGAAAACCAAGCATAGTATCTTGTATTTTGCAAATGTGAACTTAAAAGACATTTGGTGAGAAACACAAGAATAACTCTAATACATCCATTTATTCAATCACCATTTTCCTATGAGTATTTGTTAAACACTTACAGGAGCCCTGGTGGTTCAGTGGTTAAGCATTTGGCTGCTAACCAAAAGGTCGGCAGTTTGAATTCACCAGTTGCTCCTTGGAAACCCCATGAGGTAGTTCTACTCTGTCCTATAGGGTCGCTATGAGTCAGAATCGACTTGACAGCAATGGGTTTGTTTCTTCAGAAGGAGCCCAGGCAGCGCAGTGGCCAAGTGCTCTGCTGCCAACCAAAATGTTGGAGATCTGAACCCACCAGCCACTCTGCTGGAGAAAGATGTGGCAGTCTGCTTTCGTAAAGATTTACATCTTTAAAAACCTTATGGGGAAGTTCTACTCTGTCCTTTAGGGTTGTTATGACTTGGAGTCCATTCAACTGCAAGGGGCTTGGTTTTTGGCTTCACTGCACTGTAAGAAGGGTTCTAAGCACTGGGGATGCAGAAATAAACAAAACAGGCAGGATCCCTATCATAATAGAAGGGAGAAATGGTAAGCATGAAAACAAAAAATAAGATCATCTAAAACGCTGTTATAAAAAAAGAGAATAGGACATGTGAGCCTATGGCATTGTCTGGGGTGCAAGGTTGAGGCACCATTAGTTCCCATCAGACATTGTCTGGGATGGTCTCCCAGAGGTGATGGTGCTTGGGCTGAGACCCAAATGACAAGAAAAAGGTGGACTTGCAGACATTCGCAGTCACTGCAGCCAATGTAATTGCACGGAGTGGCCACACTTATAGTCCCGGCAGGTAATAATCCTGGAGACAACACTAACATGGATGGACATATTAAGGCTAATGGAACCAAAAGTAGCAAGCAGAATAGCAAGCACACCAAGGCGCCCCTATCGTGTACAAGGCAAGGAAGGCAGTGCGGTTTGTGGGTGGTCGGCCTCTGGTCTGCAATCGCTGGATTGCCCTGACAGCTGCCAGCCTCCTGAGGGCCTGGGCTGTCATGCTGTGATCCATGGACTGCCCTTTCCCTCTGCCCCTATGCCCTCAGTGCTTGGCTTTCTGCTCTTCTAGGGACCATTCGCCACAGTCACCCGCTGCTCTGGAGGACTCTGGGAAACACTGCAGGCGATTACCACTCTCTTTTGAAGCATAAGGCACCAGAGAGGGACTATTTGATGACTGATGGTCCCAGCTCTGACAGGAAGGCAAAGTTTCCAGGCTCTCACAGGCTGCATCACTACATATTCTCTCAGGTGAGGTGGACTTTGAGAATATGGCAGATAGAAGATTCTGATGCCTAAATCTTCTGTCATTGTATACAAAGGACCTTTGCCATGTGGGGCTATTTCCAGGTAACGGAAATTTATCCCTTTGCCTTACAAATTAAATACCATCCCTGAATAGTAGTTAGCTCCCTTAGCTGCTAACTGAAAGGTTGGAGGTTCCAGTCCACTCAGAGGTGCTCCAAAGACATGATAATTTTGCGTTCTTTGCCTCTGACTTATAAAGCATTAAAACAAACAAAAAAAACCTTGTGGTGTATTTGTCTCAACCATGTGGACTGAAAGATGGTTGGCATATCCACTTTCAAACATTTCTGAATCTTAATGAATTTAAACTAAACTACTCTTAATGGCTCAGTGTCATCTTTAAGACCAGGGAACCAGGATACCATGTGTTTAGAAACCAAATTTCTGCTTTCTGTTTGGTTTGGTTTTGATTCCTAAATCTTCCTTGCTGACAGGCTGCCCACCATTACTTATTGTAGTCATCACCAAGTCAGGGTAACAGGTCAATCACTGTTTCCCACCTCCTTCCACTCCTATCCTCCACCCAGCCCCTCCTCACCTGCTCTAGGTTTGGCAACTGATTAGGACTGTGTGCACAATTAAGGTAGCTCGATTATGCGTGAGTACTTGAGATGACCTTTTATGAATGACGAAGTACATAATTTTGAATATGGGCTCTGTGGCATATACTTTGGCATATTTTTTTACTTTTGACCCGGATGCTGACAGTGTTCCAAATAAGTGGAAAGTGGGGTTGACAGAGGAGAAAGATATCCTTAAATAACAAAACTAGACCCGATGGCAATGATTATTTTAGTGACCTCTTGTGGCACCTGCCTTTAAACACTTAGTGGCAGGCAGGATGATGGAATACACAGATTAGAGTAGGTACCATACACTGGTATCATGGAAAGAGCATTGGACTGAAACCAGCCCTAGACTTTGCTTTGTTACTAAATCCCTGTGTGATGGTGTTCAGGTTACTTACTTCCCTGTGCCCGGTCAATTCAACTAGAAAATATGACATATCATCATAGTCTATCTGCCTGACAGTGGACTCAGGGGATGGATGTGGAAAATGCCTTGAAAAATAAACTGTACTATATGCATAAATATGTGTTTGCTATTAATTTTTTTTCAGTCTCTGTCCTAATTTCTCCTGTGGTATGACTGATAGAAACCAGAATAGTAAGGAAGAAGGCAGCCAAGTCAAAAACAGAAATCCAAAGCAGTCAAATCAACAGCAACAACAAAAACAAGTAGAAATCATTGAGGTGGGGGGAATTTCCTTGTAAACAAAATGATGATTTGGTTGTAAATGAGTAGCATAAAACTTGCTATAATTAGGACATTTCTTTCCTTCAGTAAAATTTTAGATAATTTCAAATCTGTTTAAAATGCCAGCTGATTAGCACACTGGACTAGATGCTGGGATAAATGGGTCTTTACATTGACTTTAAAACAAAGTGGCTGTGCATTCTGGGGCAGACCCACTTCTCCTCTACGGATCTGATTTTTCTGGAAAATGAAGACTTTCGCAATGTTTTTCGTTAAATTCTCCCAGTTCTGTTTCTTCTGGGATATAAAATATAGAGGGAAGCCGGTTAGTCTTTGTCTGCATCTTAGCCAATCTGCTTCAGGTGGACCCTGAGAACTCTGAGAATCACAGCAAACCCATTGCCATCAAGTCAGTTCTGACTCACAGCAACCCTGTATGACAGAGTAGAACTGCCGCATAGGATTTCTAAGGCTGTGATCTTTACAGAAGCAGAATCCCACATCTTTCTCCCAAGGAAAGGCCGGTGGGTTTCAACCACTGACCTTTTGGTTAGCAGCTGAGTGTTTAACCTCTATACCACCATGGATCCTTCTGAGGATCATAACAGAGCAGTTTCCCTACCCCTTTTGTCAGGGCTTCAAGCTAGTTTATTCCAGTTTGAACCCCTGTTAAGAATTTGCATTTCCACCTCAGCTATACTGAAGCAGAATCTACATTTTTAAAAAAACCCCAGGTGAGTTGTCAGTATAATAAATTTTGAGAACCACAGCTCTACTAATGGGTCTCAGAATTGGTCCCTAACCTCGAGCGTTAGCATCCCCTGGGAGCTGTTAGAAATACAAATTCTCAGCAAGGGTTCGAACTGTAATGAACCACTTCAAAGCCCTGCCTTTTGTGCATGGAGCAAAACACATCATGCATAACTCAAGAGCTGCTAGAGAGTAGACTGAGGGTCCTGTGTTGTCAAAGGCAACAATGCCTTGCCTTCCCATCAATATTTAATATTACTCATTGCAACAATGGTTTATATCACTCTTTCTTCCATGCTGCAGTGGCCAAATAGGAGGAGGGTAGGTAAAGAGGAGGAGTTAGATTTAGTGCTCCCTCAGTTGGACATACAGGATGGATGGCACAGGCATATCTCAAGGTATGGTGAGGTCATTTCTATTGGTCTGTTCACTACTTTGGGGGTAATAATGCCTGGCAGGGAATTCACCCATGATGGCCTCCTTTTACAATTCCTGAGAGCAACAGACTAGTGGGGCTTACCTCACCAGGTCTTTACACATTTTTCTTCCTCTGCTTTCAATGTTTGTGTGTATGTTTTAAATTTGTGCATGAGAAAAATACAACCACTCAAAGCTAATTTATTTAATTGATTTAATTTCTACCAGTGATAAAATGAGCACCACCTAATTTGGGGGTTGGGCCAAGCGTTGTCATGCCAACAGGTGTTCACTAATTTAAAGGATGATCTGAGCCTGTCCTTTGATCTCCATTCCTAACCTCCAGTTCAGATGGAGATCCGAGATGCCCTAGGTTATATCAAGCACAATCTCCTGTCCTGGGAAGAGGGCTTGCCTGACAACCTCCAAGCTTGGTGGTACTAGAGAGAGTGCACACCCACAAAAAGAGCTATAGCCTTCAAAGGTCAAGGTAGTAAAATGAGTGGAGGAGCTGTAACCATCCAGAGCAAGTGTCTCCCCACAGGTAACTCATGGTCATGTCAGGCTGCTACAGACATTAGCTATTTTAATGTTGACTTGGAAACATGGTCGGAGACAGTATAGTTATCTAGAGATCTGTGTTCTGGAATTGTTGTCAATATTAATCGATCCTAAGCAGGTCATTGAATTCCATTAGGTCTTGGTGCCCCTATTTGTATAATGAGGGCATTGTTTTAAGAAATCTGGGATTTTAGCACTTTTGCTGCCAACTCTGGGCTATGTCGTAAGCTGCTACTTGATCCTAGTACTCTTTCACATGTCACATTTCTCTCAAATATAATGCTCCAAGAAATCACTTAACTTGTCGAGCAGACTTGACATGTAGGATGCAACATATTTGAGATATATGAACTAGAGGAGGAGTTGTTTAAGTGGAAACAGTGAGCCACTAGTGGAATGCTAGGAAATAATTAGAAACTAGCTCTTGAGAAAAAAACAATTAAAAATGTGGAAGAATGGTGTGTAGCATTTGGCAATTTTCATGGTGTAAATTAGTTCACTGTGAGCATTTCAGGATATCAAGGTAACATCAACCGGCTTGCAAAACCCCTAGATTTTTACATTCGGCTCTCACAAACCACTATGAGCCAACTCCAGCACATTGCTGGTAGTAGCCTCCTGGTTGAGGTGTAGAGGAATCTTTAAACTCAATGAAATTGATTGCAAAGGTCTGTATATATTCATCTAAAATTTTCTAAGAAGCTGATTCATAATTTCATCAGATATATGATGAGTTCATGAACAAAAATATGCTATGAAGCCCTGTTGTAGTTGTTGTTAGGTGCCATTGAGTCAGTTCCAATTCATGGAGACCCTATGTTCAATAGAACAAAACACTGCCTGGTCCTGTGCCATCCTCACAATCATTGCTAAGTTTGAGCCCATTGTTGCAGCTGCTGTGTCAATCCATCTCATTGAGGGTCTAGATGATATTTACAGAGATGATTGTTGCTAGCTGCTGTCAAGTTGACTCAAGTCATGGTGACCTATGTACAACAGAAGAAAACATTGCCCTGTCCTGTGTCATCTTCAAAATTGCCACCATGTCCATCAGTACGGCTATTGTGTCAACCCATCTCACCAAGGGTCTCCCTTGCTCTTGCTGACCTTCTACTTCACCAAACATAATGTCTGTCCTCCTTTAGTGATTGATCACTTCTAATGACAAGCCCAAAGCAAGCAACTCAGACAAAGTTCTTTTGTGATTTGTTAATTTTCAAAAGCGAATCACCAGGTCTCTCTTCCTAGTCTGCCTTAGTCTAGAAGAGCCACTGAAACCTGTCCACCATGGGTGACCCTGCTGGTACTTGAAATACCAGTGGCATAGCTTCTAGCATCATAGCAACAAGCAAACCACTTAAGTATGATAAACTGAAATATTATAACTAAAAGCTGGTTCAATTCTTCTTCAAAATACCTGGAAGACTACTCTTTATAGCCCCTTTGTAGTTAGTCAAGGTCATTTAACTAATTCTGACAAGTGGACCATGAGCACAAGTGACATGAGTCATTTTCAAGGCAAAGCTGTACATTTTGAATATGTCTGCCTGGGTCTCTGAATGTAGAGATTCCTGCCAACCCATAATAAGCATGTTCCATTGCAAGAAACAAACCTTATACTATTAAGTCACTGGGATTTGGGGATGAAGGTGTCACCACAGCAAAATCTAGACTATGCTGACCAAAACAATTTATAAAGTGCCTTCCATACCTTCAATTACATAAACTTGAATAAATGGTCTGTGATGGCACAGTTGGAATCCTAAATAGCTTTATTAATTTGAGAGTAATCCTTTCCTGGAGCTATAGCTTTTCCACAGCTGCCATCCAAGACCCGTGTTCCAACCTCAGGTTATTTGCTCTCCTCGCTGGTCACACCTTCTGAGAAGCCGGATTGCACCATGCGGTCACTCTGCCCCGTGGAGGTCATGAGTTACTATTTACTGAGGGCTGAGATCACATACCCTGCAGCTCAGCAGTTTAGGAAAAATTTGCAGCGTACTTCATATTATATCAATACCAACATTGGTGAGTGTTATGTACAGCATATTCAGACGTTCATCTACTGGGCAGGCTTCTCCTTAGATATATATATGAGGAAGGCAATTGTTCAGTGATTTAATTTTAAGGGGACCTAAGAATGCTCTGACATCCATGGGTAGTGTAAACAGCTAAGCACTTGGCTACTAACCAAAAGGTTGGTGGTAAAAGTCCACCCAGGTGTAGCTCGGAAGAAAGACCTGGTGATCTGCTTCTAAAAAGTCAGCCATTGAAAACCCCACAGAGCACAGTTGTTCTCTGACACACACGGGGTAACCATGAGTCAGTATCACTCTGGCAACTGCTTTTTGCTTGTTTTTAAAGAATGCTCCATGGACCCAAATAGCTTCCCACGGAGTCTATAACATAGCCTGAAGTGACATAATTAGAATTGTTTCTCTTTGGCCAAATTGGTACTACACTTAAAAATATAAATGCCCCCAAGGAAGGACATGAAGCAATTATCAATCACTTACATCATTGCAAGAATGAGAATACTTGACAGAATTCCTTTCTGGAAATTGGATGACAACAAAGTACAGAAGAACTACAACTTTTGTGAGAGAAGAGAAATGGGTGAGGAAAAAAAAAAGTGTCGTGAAAGCAAAAACTGTGCCTAAGGAAGTCATCTTTATATCTCTCAAAAATGCCTGGATTAATAAAAGGACACACAATTATTATTGACATTTTACACATGAGAAAAAGAACAGAACTCAGAGAAGCTAAATGTCTTATCTTAAGCAGCAAGCTTATAGGTGATAAAGAATTGATTTCATCCCAGGGTGGTATGGTGCTGCTTATTCCAAATATAAGATTCTTGATTATAAAAGCTATTTTCTGTTTTGATTTAGTCTGCCTACAAAATGTGAAAATAATTCTCTCTTCACAGATATTTTTTCACATAGAAGACATGGACTATAATGCTTCAGGAAGAGAAATCAGAAGAAATATGGCTAAGTATGGCAGAGGTGGGCTGAAGCCAAGGAATAGCCTGGAACTGCCTGGGTTCCTCATTCTTGCCAGTGAAAGAATAGAAGGACCCAGAATTTCATAGAGAGAAGCAGATGACTATTGTTTGATGTTTAACCATCCTATTCACGCATTTACTTTTCTTCAATATTGATGTCTTACCTTCCTAACATTTTAGATACCATCCTGTGTACAGAGGTGGAGAAAACAAGCCCAGTCCTCATGGAGTTAACAGTGTGAAAGGAGAGACACAATAATTAACAAATGAATAAACAAGCTGCATTTGTGGCAAGTGCTATGAAAGAGAAGAATAATGCCTTGAGATATAATTAGCATCTGGTTTTTCTAAGAAACCAGCCAATTTTGATGGAAAGTGGGGAAGGTGTATAGTCTATAAAATGTTTCTTTGGTCAACAATAGTAAGATGTGCCTTATTTCCTTTCACTGGTTCAGCAAGAACCACACTGCCTTGCACCCCAAATAACCACATGCATACAAAGATGAAGAGCAAACAAAACCCAACTGGTCATAGTGATAAGTGAAGAAGTCCATAGTAAAAACTTCAACCCCTGGCCCCTCAGGGGATTAACTTTATATCATCTAAACATAAGACAAGGCAAAACATAGTAAATGACAGTAACTCCAGGGATTTTCCTGGCAGAGGATGAATTAAATTCACATAACTGGGACAATCATAGAGTCTATATTTGTGAACAACTTAGCCAAGGAAAGTGGGTAAGACTTTGTGCCAAAGAAAATCAAGAGTAATGAGGTACAAGGGATGAGAAAAACAGGGTAATGATGAACAGGTGTGTGTGTCCTGCAATCTTTTCATATTCCCTGTATGTGATGTACATTTAATTCTACAAGAAATATAATGGAGTGTGGGCCTAAGATGGGCCAGGCATATTATTATATTTTATTGTTACATCACATTATTCAAAGTATCCATTTATGGTTAAAAAAAAAGAAAAAAAAAAGAACTATTTTTTAGCCAGAGAGCTGTGATATCACAGACCTAAGAAATTATATGCACATCTAGAGCAAAATAACCTTGGAAAGCACATTTCCTCTCCTTCATTTTCCAGTTCCAAGCAAAGATGAACAGCTGCAAGCTTTCCATTTGGACACCAACAAGGGCATATCTCTAAGACTTCTGTATGGTGGCTTTACCCGGAGCTTCTTGGAGTTTTGATTATTCATTCTAAGTGGGCCATGGAGGGCAGTTTGGATAAAATGACTAGATGACTGAGGATCTGAAAATTTGAACAGAATTTGAAAGAAGTGTCAGCATATTTGATAAAAATAGTTTTCCGTTTTCAGATACATGAGGGTTCAGATCCAAGTTTTGCTAATTTATATGTGAACTTTGGCCAATTACTTCAGCACAACATCAGTCAGGATCTAGCTGGGATTCAGAAACCACCCCAGTATTTAAACAGAGGGAATTTAGTGCTGGGCTCACACATGTGAGAGCCAAGAAGCTAATAGGGGACAGCCAGGCAATCCAGACATTAGCAAGAGCAGAAAGTCACCGCCTCCTTAGCCCAGAGGGTGAAGAGGAAGGGGAATGGTGTTGCCATAGCTCAGGGACTAAGATCATCTTGTAGAAAGTAGCACCATGGCAGGTCTCTTTGACAGCTGCTGCAACCAAAGGAGAGATGTAGCCGCTGCAAAATACTCTACCTGGGGCAGAAACAGAGGGGTAGAAATATCCTGGCTTCCCTACCACCAGCCGCTTCCAGTCTCTCACCAGCACCTGCAAATGGTCAAACCTAGCCTGAAGCCTGCCAACCTAGAAGCCTGGAAAACATAGACTGAAGGGGTCAACTGCACTACAATACAGAACTCAGTGCAATGTGGGCAGTTAATCATAAAAGCTATTGTTACGAACATAGCCAATGTCAACAAATATAGGTATAACCAATGGTGTGCTGGTAAATGGTTAACAACCAACCGGGCCAGAGGAGTCCTGATTTGTAGCCAGTTTCCATGGTGTGAATACTCCCATCAGGGCTCGTTTCAAGGTACCAATGTGAAGTCACTGAACATGAGGTTGGTTAGAGATGCTTACAGTTGGCTCATACAAGCTGGTGAGAGCTGACTCCACTACAGTACAGAGAGTAGGTATATGAAGGAAATAGAAAACATACTTGTACAAATCTAGAACAACACCGATACCAGTAGTTGAAAATTACAGAGAAACAAGTTTTTTTTTTTGTTCTGCTTGGTTAAAACTTCTCAGGAGTAAATAGCAGCTCCATTGAGTCCATAAAGTTTCTCATCACCTGGAGGCACCTTCACTAGATAGTTGGTCACCCTTCATAGACATTCTTGAGGAGTTCTCTATTACATAGGTGGTAAGCCATGAGGATTCAGGTGTTTCCTTTCCAGACATATGAATCCCAAGTGCCACCTTGTTTTGTACCCAGGTTGTAACCTCTGGCCTGCATGAATCCCTCCTGATGTCAGTAGAATGACATCAGCCATTTTTACCTGAACCCTCGATAGGAATGGTTTTGCATCTCATTTTATGCAAATAACATCTTGATGGTCTCTTGATACTTTTCTCTTTTCCTTCCTTCAGTTTCTCTCAGACTGTCTCTCTCCACATCTCTCACTCCCTTTGTCATTCTATGACTGATCAAAGCAAGGGCAAACTGGCAGAGCTCCTCACAGCCACTGACGTCTGACATGCCTGGGTTTCTGACTTGCTGACTTCTGTGATTACGTGAAAGCACTGCACTCATCACTAGTCCAGTTCATTCCTCTAAGGAGATTGCTGAAGAGTTCTTGCATTACAACTGCCTTCACAATTTAGAAGGCAATCCCTTGGGTACACGTCAATCATTGTATCTTAGTGTGGCATTGGCAGGTCTGAGGACATCTCAGAGGTTACAATCCTGGTGGCTGGAAATCCAAATATTCCAACATCTGTCTAAATTTGTATGAGTAAAATGTCCTTGGCAAGATGTAATTTTTCTATTTTCTCAAGCTGTTGTATCTATCATGTTGAAATCAGTTTAAAGGTTATCACTTATTCATTTTTACACTTATTGAATTTTTACATATACTGAGTAATATTTGCAAAGCTCAGCACAAGGGTCAGGGGATGTAATGGTGAAAAGGATGTAATTCTTTCTTCTATGATGCCTTCAAGATGTTCCTGGTCTAGTAGAACAAAAACAATGAGAAGTGGTAATTATTTTCAGTGTTCTGTAGTGTTAAGGAGGGTTAAGCTGGACATGTTCCGGGGGCACTAAAGAAAGGTAGCCTGGGAAATCATCTAGGAGAAGAAATGATTAAAGATCTGAAATATGTGCAAAGGACTGGGAAGAGGGAGGTGAGACTATTTCAGGTGGAGCCAATAGGTTGTACAAAGACCAGGAATAAAAAAAGAATGCTGCTTCTGGCCAAGGTGGGGTAACAGGTGCAGGGTTTTCCTTCCTACATGAAACAACCAAAAAACCTGGGAAAATATGTAAAGTTATAGTTTAAGCTATAGACTTTAAGCAAAAAAGAACATTGATCCATGAGAGACAGAAAACAAATGAGATAAACCCTACAATTGCCTTGGCTTATTCAATTTCCGGTCGGCAGTTTAAGGAAAGGGAAGCCAGGCAGAGACCAGTGAACTTCTTGTTGAGGAGGTAGATATAGATGATATTCCAGAAAGACGAAGGTGGAGAGAGTTCACAGGACAGAGGAGCAGAGAGAAGAGAGCTGTGCAGAGAATGAACTCCAGGGCTCTGCAGAGGGGCTCCCTTTAGTATTTAGCAGAATACTGGTCAGCACATGCATGTCAAAAAAAAAAAAAGCCAAGGGAAACAAATTAAGAGAAAAGAAAATGAAAACAAAAGAACAATGCCAAAAAAAAAAAAAACCTACCCAAGCATATTAGAGCGAATAGTACAGTGCCCAGCGCTCACACAGAGCCAGAAATAATGTCTATTCTTATAAGTCATTCTGGAAAGCCTCATAATTCATGGGGTACTGGATAGAATACTCAGAAGGATCTTGCATTCATCATCAAACCCATTATCAACTCATAGTGACCCTCTGCGACAGAGTAGAACTGCCCCATAGGGTTTCCTAGGCTGTAATCTTTATGAGAGCAGATCACCAAGTCTTTTCACACGTGGAGTCTTGGGTGGGTTCAAGTCGCCAACCTTTCAGTTAGCAGCCGAGCCTTTAATCATTGTACTACCAGGGTTCCAGCATCAGTAGTGGGGAATAATTAGCCCTAAACTAAATAATCCTGCTCTGGCCATTCCTAACAAATTTTGAAAGCAAGATGTGGAAGAAATCAAATTATGTCTAAGTAATTTAACTGCATCTCTGAACAAACGTGAGGAATATTTATAAGAACACAAAAATATCCAGCACCTAATAAGATAAAATTCACAATGTTTGACATCCAGTTAAATATTACCAAGCATAATAGTGGAAAATATAACCCATAATGGGGAGAAAAATCAATCAAAACTGATGCAGAACAGAGATGTTAGAATTAGCAGAAAAACTATAACTACATAGCATATGTTCTAAAACTTAATACAAAACATGAAAGATATTTAAAACAAAAAGGCCCAGAATGAGCTTCTAGAGATGAAAACTACAATGCAAGAGATGAAAAATGCATAGAATAAGATTAATGGCAGATAAGAGAGAAGACATCGCAGGTTTCCAATGGCTACGATCTTTCAGAAGTAGATCTCTAGGTCTTTCTTATGAGGCACCTTTGGGTAGATTTAAACAACCAACCTTTCAGTTAACAGACAAGCACTAAATCATTTGTGCCACCCAGGGACTCCATTATACTGTAAATGAAGTGGTATACTATCACGTGAAAGTAAAAGTAGACAGTTATGAGTTAAAGATATATACTAAGAACCCTTAACTCTGTGGGGCAGTTCTACTCTGTCCTATAGGGTCGCTAGGAGTCGGAATCGACTCGACGGCACTGGGTTCACTGGGTCTTTTTACTATAAACCCTAAAGCAACCATTGAAATAATAAAAAAAGAAAAAAAAAAGAGAGACAGAGTCAATAAATCAGCAACAACAAAAAAACGTGATCATGAAAAATACTCAGTCCAAAGGCAGGCCCAAACAGAAAAGAGAAAAACAAAACAAACAAAAAACAAAAGAAAACAGATCAGACGAACAGAAAACAAATAACAAGGTGATAAACATAACAACATTCATACTAATAGAGATTGTCAGATTGGACTAAAAACAAAAAAAGGAAAATTGGGCAATGTGTTGCTTAAAAGAAACAAACTTTAAATATAAAGCCATAAATAGGATGGAAAATATGCTAACACTAGTTACAAGAAAGCAGTATTGGCTATATTAGTATCAGACGAAGTAGATTTCTTAGCAAAAAAATTATCACCTTGGATCAAGAAGTTCATTTCATAATAACCAAGGTGTTAATTCATCAAGGGGACATAGCCATCCTAAACATTTGAAGAGCTGCTAGGAAAAACAGAAAAATAATCAAAGATTTTAATACCCTTCTCTCAAAAAAAAAAAAAAAAAAACAAAGATAGAATGAGAACACAGAAAATACAGCAAGGATAAAGGAGATTTGAATAACACTATCAACTCAATCTAATTGACATTCATAAAACACTAGACCAAACACCAAACAACCGCAGAAAACACTTTCTTTTGATGTGAGCACAGATCATTTACAAATATAGATTGCATTCTAGGCAGTAAAATAAATCAAAGTACACTTAAAATTATTCAATTTGCACAAACCACAATGGAATTTAATTAAACATCATTAACAAGTATTTCTTGGAAATTTCCAAATATATGGAAACTAAGTAACATGCTTCTAAGTTACCCTTGGATTAAAGGCAGCAAAAGGAAAAAAAAAGTGTTTTTAACTGAATAAAAATAAAACCACAACAGTAATTTGAGGAAATTTATAGCACTAAAATGCTATGTTAGAAAATAAGAAAGGATTCAAGTCAATTAGCTCAGTTTCCACCTCAAGAAACTAGAAAAACAAGAGCAAATTTGTCCCAAATAAGCATAATAACAAAAACAAGGTACTTGGCAGAATGCTCCTTAGAAGGGAGGGTGGTGAGACTTCATCTCATGTCCTTGGGACATGTTATCGGTGGGATCAGTCCCTGCAGATGGTCAGGAAAAGAGAGAAAGAACCTCAACAAGATGGAGTGACACAGTGGCAGCAACTTTGGGCTCACGCACGGCAACGACTGTGAGGACAGGGCAGGACCAGGCAGTGTTTCGTTCTATTGTACATGGGGTTGCTATGAGTCACAACTGACCCAATAGCACCTACCAGCAACAACAACAAAGTGCAGAAATAAAAGAGCAGAAAAGAAAAAGAGAAAATCACTGTAGCCAAAAGATATTTTATTTTTTTAAGATTATCAGTAAAAGTGATACAACTGTATCCGGATTGGTTAGGGAAAATAGAGAGAACAGAAATTAACAATAAAATGAATGGGAAAGGTGGTATCACCACAGATTCTACAGATATTGAAGAAAATGGAGTACATTTAAATCTCATGAATTAATTTGACAGCTTAGATGAGATGAACAAATTCCTTGAATGGCACAAGCTATCTAAGATCGCTCAGAAAGAAACAGGTAATGTAAATAAGCTCATACTGATTAAATAAATTAAATCTGTAGTTAAAAACACCTCTACTTCTTTTCTTTCCTTCCTATCCCCTCCGCCGCCACCAAAAAAAAAAAAATTATTCCAGGCTCAGATGGCTTCAATTGTAAATTCTACCAAAACTTTAAGGAAGAAATGAGACTGATTCTACATAACTCTTTGAGTAAATTGAAGAGAAGGAAATACCAGCTCATTCTGTGAGGCCATTACCCTGATAATCAAACAAGACAAAGACCATGCAAGAAACACACACACACACACGTATACACACAAAACTACAGATCATATCCTTCATGAATAAAGATGAAAACTTCTAAGAAAATTTTAAACAGATAGAATGCAACAATATATAAAAAATAATAATATATTATGACCAAATGGGGTATATTTCAGGAAAGTAAAGCTGGTTTGACATTAAAAAATCAGTCAATGCAATTTGCCATATTAATAAACCATAAAAGAAAAACAACATGATCATCTCAATAAATGCAGGAAAAAAATCATCTGAGAAAATCCAGTACCAGTTCTTAATGAAAATTCTCAGAAAATCAGAAATAAAAAAGGGACTTCCTTAATATGATAACGGACTTCCCCAGAAAACTACTGGCAACATCATATGTTACAGGGAAGACCGAATGCTTTCCTCTAAGATCAGGAACAAGATCAGGACTCTTGCGTTCACATTTTCTATTCAACGTTTATTTGGAGGTTCTAGGTAGTGCAATAAGGCAATAAAAATAAGTAAAAGGCATTCAAATTGGGAAAAAAGAGGTTAAAAATTTTATTCATAGATTACATGGTGCTAAAATAACTGGATATTCATACATACACTCACAAAAAAATGAGCTTTAATCCATACTTCACACCATATATAAAAAATAACTCTAAATGGATTATAAACCCAAATGTAAAGCCTAAAACCATAAAGCTTTTGGAAGAAAACTTTGTAGGAAATTTCTGTGATATTAGGTTAGGTAAATATTTCTCAAATATGATACTGACACTATAATAAAATTTTTTAAAAAAATGATAAATTGGGCTTCATCAAAATTAAAAACTTATGCTCTTCACGAGACACTGTCAGAAGCAAGAAAGACAAGTCACAGACTGGGAAAAAATATATTTCAACCATATATCTGATACAGATATATAGGTATATCAAGAACTCATAAGGTACTCGTGCAACTCAGTAATAATAATAACCTAATAGAAAATGGACAAGACGTTTGAAAAGATATGTCACCAAAGAAAGACATGAGTCACAAATAAGTGCATGAAAAAATGCTCAACATCATCAGTCATTAGGGAAATTGTTATAAAATCTAAAGACATCATTGCATGTCTATTAGAAGAACTAAACTTAAAAAGATTGACCATACCAAATGTTAACTTGGCAAGGACATGGAAGAAATGGAAATGTTGGTGAGAATGCAAAATGGTACAACCACTTTGGAAAACAGTTTCTTAAGAAGCTGAACATATATCTACTATACAGTACCTCTACCATATGATACCGCCTTTCCGCTCCTAGGTAATTAACCAAGAGAAATGGAAGCATATGGCCATACAAAGACTTGTACATGGATGTTCATAGCAGTTTCATCTGTAATATCACAAGGTGGAGATAACCAGGGAGTGGATTAACAAATTGTTCTATGCTCACACAATTAAATACTATCATCAATAAAAAGAAATGAAATACTGGTACACACAACAACACAGATGAATCAAAAAATAATTATGCTGTGTAAAAGGAGCCAGACAAGGAAGGAGTATAAACTTCATGATTCCACTTATAAAAGTCTAGAATGTTCCAACTTATTTATACTGACAACGAACAGATCAGTTGTTGTTTGGTGGGAGGAGGGGACCAGGCAGGAGACAATACTAAGGAACAGGTGGGAACTTTTCAGGATAATTGGTATGTTCACTGTCTTGATTGTGGTTATGGTTTCACAGCCATGTATATATGCCAAGACATATGTACATATATACATAAAAAACAATTTTATTTTTTATGTATATACATATGTACAAATCAATAGTATGCTTTAAATATGTGTATTTTGTTATATGTCCATTATACCTCAATAAAGTTAAGAGAAGAAGAAGAGGAGGACCTGCAAGTCAAGGTGTTCATCACGGCAGGGAATTACAATGTGGGTGGAGATGGCAGAACAGTAATGATTGAAAGGACTTGGGGCTAGAGTGAAAAGGCCTTGTAAGCTGAGAAAAAGAGTTTGTACTTTTTCCTAAAGAGGAAGGCAAGCATTAGAACATTTCAACTTCTTTTTGTCCGTGCTTTCCACATTCTGTTAATCTCTTTGTATCTCTTACTAAAGTTACCAAAGCAAACAATAATCAATGAATTTTTTTCAAATACCCATACCCTAGAAGGAGGCTTGGTGGTGCAGTGGCTAAGAGCTCAGCAGCTAACCAAAATATCCGCAGTTCGAATTCACCAGCGAATTCACCAGCTCCAATTCTACTCTGCTCCATAGGGTTGCCATGACTTGGACTCACGGCAATGGGTTTTGTTTTGCTTTTATATTTTAAACACTCATCACAATCCGTTTCGAGTCTTCCTTTTTTCGGACATCCTCAGATGCTTTGATCTCACCATAACATACTGATAAAGACTGGCATACTGAATGGGTTCCTTAAATGAGGAGAGTCATTTCCACAGATATTCAGGGAAGATGAGCTGCTCATAGCCCGTTTTCTACAGAGAAAGCTGAACTAGTTTGGTTTTCCCCTGCCTGCCTATCTTCTCTTCCCTCATACTGGAAGGAAAACCAACTTCAGCCTCAAGAAGTCTGCAGGTAGACCGGAGAAACCCTGAGAGCATGGCCCCTGGACACTGTTTTAGCTCAGTAATGAAATCACTCCCAAGGTTCACCCTTCAGCCAAAGATCAGACAGGCCCTCAAAACAAAACAAGACTTATGAGGCACAGCAGCCCAGAGGCAAGGACTAGAAGGCAGGAGGGGACAGGAAAGCTAGTAATAGGGAACCCGAGGTGGAGAAGGGAGAGTGTTGACACGTCATGGGCTTGTTAACCAAAGTCGTAAAACAATATGTGTACTAACTGTTTAATGACAAACTAGTTTGTTCTGTAAACCTTCACCAAAAGTACAATTAAAAAAAAAAACTAAAAATAAGTTTTATAAAAATAAATTGAAGTTAAAAAAAAGTCTATAGGAGTCTTAAATCCTGAGCTCTTAGTTTTTTTTTTTTTTTTTTCTTACATAACCCAGGGCAGATCAAAATCTCTTTGAAACTCAGCTTTTCTCATCTGTGAAAGGGGCTAAGAACACAAGTCTCAGAGTGTTGCAGTGAAGATAATAGGCACCGACATAAGCAATATGTAAAACCCCCAACAGAGAACCTTAGACACGAAAGAGGTTAGTGCCTTCTAGTTGGCTTTCATCTCTTGCCATCCTCCTCTCTGTCAGGAATATTGCCACCAGATGATGAGATCAGAATATCACATGTTGTTCCTGAGCTGCGCATTTAGTTGGGTGTAAATCCACGACCCATTCATAAGAAGCATTGCTTAAATTAAGAGGGGGGAAAAAAAAACAACTTAAAAAGAAGTCTGTCATTATGAGAAAGACAGACTGAAACTTGGCCTGGATATGAGCTCTGGCCTGGATTTTAATCAACACAGCCAGTGTTTGCAAGTCAGGGCCAAATTCTTGTGACACATAATACAAAATTTATGAACTTATTGGAACAGATTTATAAACTGATAAAGCATAATATAATCAGAGAGAGCTGGTTGCAAAATAACCAACAAGCAGAACTGAAGTTTTATTAAAATGACCCCAATCATTTTATCTCATACCTATGCTGGGTAAATAGTCACTTCTGTAGGGTCCATAAGAACCAGGAAGTCCCCACCTGGTGTTTCTAATGCATGACGTACCAGAGGTAGATAAAAGTCATCCTAGGAAATGAGATTTGTATCAAAATGAATTCAATGAACTTTTATTAAATGCCTACCTCGTGCCAGGCTCTGGGACATAAAAAACATCAAATATGCATTTGCAGCTCACAAGGCGCCCTTAGTATAATGGAGAAGGCAAACACAGCCAAGAGTTAGAGGAGCTAAGGTACAAGGTACTGAGGGGGCAAAAAGGAGAAGTAGTCAGGGGAAGCTTCACTGAAAAAAATAAGCCCATGTTTACACTCCAGCACCAAGCATATTTTCTGACCTTCAGATTCATTCATTCATTCAGCAAATAGGGAGTTTCTGCTCTATTCCAGCAACAGCGCTAGGCACTAAACAATAAGCATCTATTTCTTTTTTTTCCCTGCAATTGAATTGATGCATTACTTGTTTACTTCTGTGTCTCCTCAACTAAACAAATTCCTGGAGGACAGACACTCTCTGTCTTTCCAGCAAAAAAAAAAAAATACTGATTTATTGCTCAATATTTACTAACACTATTTAAGCTCAGTTTTTGTGAACTGGTTTTGCTATTAGAAGAGAAAGAGAAAATAAAAAGGGAACACTTGAGGTGGTGAGAGCCAACACTTCTCATATTTTGCCAGAGGTGGTTGGTAAGCCTTCCCACCAGCCTGGTCTTGTTTGCTGGACGTGCCCTCCATTGCTGGTAGTCTCCTAAAAGAAATATGACTCTTGCATATCTTCAACATACAGGCTTCTACCAAAGGCCCCTGAGAGTATATTTAGAGTCTACCACTGGAAATGGGGCAGGGAGTAGGTACAATCCTATGCTTTATTAGCAGCCTAAGAATGGCAAGGAAACCCTGGTGGCATAGTGGTTAAGTATTATGGCTGCTAACCAAGAAGTCGGCAGTTCAAATCCACCAGGCTCTCCTTGGAAACTCTAGGAGGCAGTTCTACTCTGTTCTATAGGGTTGCTGTGAGTTGGAATCGACTAGACTGCAGTCGGTTTTTTGGCTTAACAATGGCAATAGCAAACGTTTGGCCACAGATTTTAAAGACCCAGCTCAGAAAGGCTCCTGACATGGTGAATCTGGCCAGACTATTACCCCAGGCACAACTTAGCAACTGTTGCAATCAAAAATCAATGGGCTAGAAGAAACAAGGAGGCCCTGGATGGTGCAAATCGTTGACTATGAACCAGATGGTTGGTGGTTCAAACTCACCCAGAGTCACCTCAGAAGACAGGCCGGGTGATCTGCCTCAGAAAGGTCACAGACACTGAAAACCAATGAAGCAGCTCTACTATGCACGCGTGGGTCACCGTGAGTCAGAATTGACTCGAAGGCATCTAACAAAACAAACAGAAGAGATAGAGCTTTGTTAGAAATCTAGTGCAGGCCAAACCCTTTACGATGGATACATCATCCCAATTCCATCACAAAATCCCTCTGAGGTAGAATTTTTTTTTTTTTTTTCCTATCTACAGATTAGAAAATTGAAGTCAAGAAAGATCCAGAAAATTACAAAAAGTCGAAGGTAGGAAGATTGGGGTTTATGAACAGGTCTGGCTTACTTCAGAGCCCACATGTTTCTATCCATCTAGCCTGGTCGGCTTTGTAACAGGAGTCCAGGCATGCAGTCACCCATCTCTACTCATCTCCTCCCTTCTCTGGGTTGTTACACGCTGGAGAGGAGGCACCATGCAGACAGTCACTAACCAGTTGCCAACAAGTCGACTCCGACTCGTGGCGACCCTGTGCGTGTTGGAGTAGAACTACGCCCCGTAGTGTTCCCAGTGACCGACTTTTTTTGACGTAGATCACCAGGCCTTTCTTCTGAAGTGCCTCTGGGTGAAGTCAAACTACGAACCTTTCGCTTAGCAACCAAGCACGTTAGCTGTTTGCACCACCGGGACTCCAGAGTATTACTAAACAACTCTAATTTTAGTTTCCCAGGCTCCAGGTATTTAAATTCTATTTTCAGGATTTTTGCTATAACTAAGAACCATCTGTATTATTTACTTGATTAATAATTAAATGGCTTTAACTTATAAAAAATAAATTGATTCCAAAAAAATACATTTTATATCACTGCCAGGAGTAGTAGAGAGTCATGATTATGAGCACTAACTGGGTTCAAATCCCAGCTCTGCCACTTATGAACCATGGGACTGCAGATAACTTACTTCACCTCTCTTTGCCTCAGTTTCCTCATTTGTAAAAGTTGGTTGATAATAGCACCCAACTCATAGGGTGGCCAGGGAGGTTAAATAGATCAAAACAGATAAACACAATAGTGCTCAGCATAGGATAAGTCTTCAATAGCTGTTAGCTGTTTCATCACTAGTACATGAATGGAAGGAGCCCTGGTAACACAATGGTTAGGAACGTGGCTGCTAACCAAAAGGTCGGCAGTTCGAATCCACCAGCAGCTCCTTGAAAACCCTATGGGGTAGTTCTACTTTGTCCTGTAGGGTCACTATGACTCTCAATCGACTTGACAGCAAACAGGTTCAATTTCTTTTTTGGTTTACATGAATGGAAAACTAAATCACCTTACAGAAAACCAAGGTAACTATATACATCAATACTATGAAAATAAACCATTATGCTGACCTCGAGAACTACATGCCTCAGGCTTACTCTTCTTGTTAGAAGGTAATACTGGCAAGTGTTCAAGGTGGTTAAGACTAGCACCAAACTGAGACTTTCTCTCTATTTTGATCAGAAGGATTAAAAACAATTGAAAGGAGTCCTTTTCTCTGCATGATTCATTTTTGTTTACTTGCTTGCCTAAGCACCACTTGAAAACTAAAGTATTGTCACTCGGTTGTCATCAAATTGATTCCGACTCATGGAGACCCCATGTGTGTCAGAGTAGAACTTTTCTCCAAAGGGTTTTCAAAGGCTGATTATTTCTGAAGTATATCACCAGGCCTTTCTTTCAAGAAGCCTCTGGTTGGACTTGAAACTCCAACCTTTTGATTAGTAGCCCAGTGCTTAACCATTAGCCCCACCCAGGGACTCCAGTGGGACATAAACTACATGTTCAGAAAGACATGTTATAAAGTGCTTCAGCACACACAGGCAAGTGGGCTGCCTTGCCTTTCACCTGTCCAAATCTGCTCCTGAAATAAACTATGTCACTGTTACATCTCCATCCCAAGAGATCTAGACAAGTGCTGGATATGTTTTATTTATTTATCTGTTTATTTTTGCACACCCCTGAAAGTAGAGATGGCATCTTAGACATGGATTTTATTCCACATTTGACCCGGATTTGAGAACCCTGTTGGCATAGTGTTAACCAAAAGGTCAGCAGTTCGAATCCACCAGGTGCTCCTTAGAAACTCTCTAGGGCTGTTCTACTCCGTCTTATAGGGTCGCTATGGGTCAAAATTGATTCCATGGCAATGGGGTAACCCAGATTCACATAGGAGGTGGTTCTTGTTAAAGATGGAATAAATGGTCATGGGTGGGGAGTGGGAGGGTGTCATGCAATTACAATAAGAAAACAACCAAGGGGTCAGGATCAGCCGGAAAGGAGGACAGCTCTAAAGGGAATTCGATGGTTGAAATACACATGTAAATGGAGTCCACTGTTCAGTTTCAGACATGATAATAGGTATCAGGACACTAATGCTTCCTGCCAGCACATGCTTCATCCCAGAGGTTATGGAAGGAAGCGCCGGCTAGAACTGAAAAGGCTGCAGGCTGAATCTGTCAACAAGTCTGGAATCAACAACAGCTGACATTCCAGGGAACCAGGGAGGGTTGGGGAATTAGATTGAAGGAAATCCTAGTAACTGGCTACGGGGAGCAAGACATTAACCTTCCTCTTTCCTTTCCTCATTCACTCATTAAAAACAAAATAAATACATTGAGTATAATGAACACCTACTATATGGAAAGTTCTTTGCTACCCACCAAACTAGACAGAAATGCTTAAGTCTCTGAAGTATTATGGTACAGCAAGAGCTATCTGTGCAAATAACTATAATTCAAGATATAAAGCAATAAAATATTATAACAATAGAGATAAAAGAAGATTTAGATAGAGGGGTATCATGTCCAAACACAGGAGCAGTGTCTTTAAAGATGATACCAACCCAAACCAAACCCTTTGCTGTTAAGTCCATTCCGACTCATGGTGACCCCATGTGTTACAAGTAGAACTGCGCATCATAGGGTTTTCTTGGCTGCCACTGGGTGGGTTTGAACTACCATCCTTAAGGTTAAAAGTCAAGCACAAACCATTTGTGCCACCCAGGGACCTTTAAGGTTGATAAGATTCAGAGAATTAGGGATAGGAAAAGGGCAGAATAGACAGAAGGTCCCTTTTTAGCCAAGGTTTGTGGGAATACAAGGCGTGTTCCAGCAATGGAACATACTCAAATAAAGCCAGAATGTGGCAGAGAGCTTAGCAAAGTGAATGCAAGGGGTTAGGACCAGTTAATGGAGAGTCTCTGAATGGCAAGCTGATGAGTTTCAGTTGCCAAGGGCAAAGCCCATCTTTCCCTAAACCCTGCTGAGGGATATGGATTGTGAGACACCCAGGAGTCTTTCTTGGTTGACTGTGACAATGTGGCACGACCTCTACCATTGTCTCTAGCTCCACATACAAGCTTAATTGTGCAGATGTGTTCACAGCACTTGCCCACTGCCTGCAACCCCTACCGTGCTCAATATTTCAGGGATGATCCGTGCTCCTGCTAGAGAACGGGAACCCCAAGAATGCTCCAAAGGGCTCAAATGATTAGGCTGGGTGAACCAAGGTGCTCTTCCACCATGGCCAGAGGGTAAGGGCTTAGGTTGATGAGAAGGAAAAAGGAGTAAATCCTTGCATGTTTCTGAGATTCCCAGCCACCCCATTGCCAAACCTCACCACTCTACAGCTAAACGCCACAGCTCATGGTTTCACCTGCTCCCCTTTTTTGCCCAGTCCCAAGTGATAAGCACTAGGCTGGAATGAGATGCCCTCTTGCCGAGTGACTAGGCAGTGGCAGCAGCTGTGGCCCTCTCTTATCGAGGTGATGAGAATTCGTTTCCATTTTATCACTTCTATCATGTCTGCTTTTTTTCCTCTGCATTATTTTATTATTACAGCTGAAATTGATTGCTGTAACCAAGCAGGCAGCTAAATCTCTGCCTTCATCCTCCCTCCTTCCCTCCCTCCGGCTCCCTTGCACCTTTTCCTCTCAACCCAGTCTCTCTTTGCTCAACATCCTTCCCCTGGCCACCTCCTCCTGCTGTGGTCTGTTAAGAGGAAAGAAAAACTCATTTGAAACAATTTACGAGATAACTCAGCAGTCTGTATTCTTCTAACCACTGGGCAAGGCTGGAGCCAGAGGTGACCAGCTGCCTGGTGCTGCTGTGGGAGGCGACAGAGTCCCCCTCGTCCTGAGGTACTTATTTCACTGGAGTTGTCACAGTTTCATGAGGTGAGGGAAGGGGAGAGGGGGCTCTGAGAAGGCTCAGGTCTGTGCCTGATGAGATAATCCCCAGGTGATGTTGGAAAATCGAGCAGAGAAGAGGTAAAAAAGTAGTGGATACTGCGGGGGACATCAACTTGTCATGTTTCATCATCTGCGAGTGTGTGCTGGACAAATTGGCTTCTGGAGGTGCCGTGTATTGTAAGACTCAAGATTCCCACTGAACCATGAAGCTAGGCTTCTCTGAACTCAGTTTATGATTTCCTGAGAATTACCTCCAAATAGGAGTCCTGGGGTGGTGTAAATGGTTAACATGCTTGGCTGCTAACAGAAAGGTTGGAGGTTTGAGTTCACCCAGACTTCCCTTGGAATAAAGGGCTGATGATTTACTTCCAAAAAATCAGCCATTGAAAACCCCATGGAGCACAGTTCTACTCTGACATGGCGTTGCCATGTGTCAGAAGCAACTTAATGTCAACTGATGCTTTGGTTTACCTCCAAATATGCTCTGTGAGATGGAAAAGGCCAGGTGGGGTGGTTGGGGAAAGACATCTAACAAACAGAAACATCAGTGGGTACTTGTAAGGTCTTCCTTCTTTGAGTGGTAGAAGGAGGAAAGGAAGATAGATAAAAATGAGGGAGTTAAAAGAGGGGAGTCAAATTTAGTAGGTACCCACCATGGGTTAGACACAATGGTAGGTGTTTAATGTTTAATGGGTCTGAGATTCCAACTCAGATCTCCCCAAGCACTGAAGCCATCCTTTTACCACTTAACCAACTCTGTTAGGGCCCGTGGGAGTTGCAGAAGCAACCTTCATCCCAATTAGCTTAATCTAAAGGGACATTTACTTGTACTTCCTTAAAAAAATGGTTGCTGTCGAGTAGATTCCTACTCACGGTGACCCCATGTGTAATAGAACTGTGCTCCACAGGGTTTTCCAGGCTGTGACCTTTGGGAATCAGATCACTAGGCCCTTCCTCCAAGGCATCTCTGGGTGGATTTGAACTACCAACCTTTCCATTAGCAGCCAAGAGTTCAAATGTTTGTGCCACCTGGGGGCTCCTTATATTTATTTGGCACAGTGTTTGGCTTCTAACCAAAAGGTTTGCAGTTTGACTCCACCAGCCACTCCTTGGAAACCCTATGGGGCAGTTCTACTCTATCCTATAGGGTCACTATGAGTTGGAATCAACTCAACTGCAATGGGTTATTAATAAGGGTGGGACTCTAAGTTAATTTGTAATTCTTAAAACACGGAGAAATTTGTTAGTTGTACCATACATGCACACACAAATGCCCCCAATTTTCCAACCTAGGATAAGATGAGTGGGTAAAAACTAATTCTATCTGGCCTGGTACCAAAAAAAAAACCCAAACCCGCTGCCGTCAAGTCGAGTCCGACTCATAGCTACCCTATAGGACAAAGTAGAACTGCCCCACAGAGTTTCCAGGGAGTGCCCGGCAAATTCGAACTGCTGACCTCTTGGTCAGCAGCTGCAGCACTTAACCACTATGCCAGCAGGGTTTCATCTGGCCTGGTAAGTTTTAGAAATAAATCTTCAAAGCTGGGTTTGCTTTTCGTTTTTTAAATTTTCTGTTTGCCACTTTAGAAAATGGATAGTACCTTTTTTACTTCCCCAGAGCAAGCTAGGACAGATGGCACAAATGGGCAAGGTTGGGGTTCAGGACATTTTAGCAGGTATGGTTTTCAGCTGGGCTTACCCTTGTATAACACACACCCTTTAATCCTCTTTTATCCGGAGTATGGGTTAGGTCAGGCTTCCTAAAACCTTAGAGTGTGGTTTAGCTGCTGTGGGGTAGTGTGTCTGCATTTCACTAAGTAACAGAATAAGGAGCTTGCACCTTCCGAAACCCAAACTGTCTCCAGAGCTCCTTTCTGGCTCACTGCCTTCTTATCTACCTTTCCCCAAGCAACCTATTTCAGGAGATCTAACTTGTCCTCTCCTCTGATCTCCAGTCTGTGTATCTGCTGAGAATGTGTAGGTCCTGTACTAGAAATGTGGAGGCCCCAGCTTTTAAAACTTACAAAACCCCAGGCTCAGGATCCAGCCCCCTTTATACCTCTGTACCGATGGTCTTCTGAACCCAGCTGATGTAGATAATGCTGATATTCAAACCTATACCCCTTCCTCAGTTTTTCCTGCCCCTGATCATCGTGTTTCATTTGTATTCCTGATTCTGCTTGGCTACCTACCCAGCTTCTGAGTTACCCAAGTGCCTGGATAGTCCTCTATTCCCATTGCACCACTTACCACTTCCCTCTGCCTTAGCTCACGCCTCATCAGTCTTATGATATTTTCCCTGTCCAGCATCATGGAACATCCGAGCTTGCAGTCGAATGGAGACATTGACTGCTTCCAGGTCTCCTTTACTAACTTGCCAGAACAAATACTGGTTGAGTGAACAAACACATGATAGAATGAATGCCCCTCCTCTGATGATCCCCTTACCTGAGCCTTTATGTCCAATTCCAGATGTCACTGCAGAGCCTGGGAAACTTGCCCATTCAGAGTGAGTTTGGTCCTAGATGACTGCTGAGTCTGCTCTTTGTGGTGTGAGAACTTTGAAATTTTTCTCGTCTGTGTTTCTTGTATCTTGGAAGCCTGAGCTTCCACATGCTGCCTTGGAGAAACGAGAAACAACTTTGTTTTTTGGTTGGCAGCAGGAAAATCACTTTTCTCCCAAAACCCTAGGAAAGGAAGGATTTAATGTTTCTTAACTCCATAAATCTAGGCTTATTTTACTTGAGTTGCTGAAACCTGATTCATATGTATTTTGTGAAACTACAATAGGCTGCTGCTCTGGCGTCTAGGTTACCTTAAGTGAGAGGCCCAGAGCCACATAGGCAGGCTGGAGCTCATAGGGGAAGACAAGAGAAGACGTGTAAAATCTCCTGAAAGAACTCAGGGCATAGAGTAAGAGGAAGCTTTTGGCATCCTATGGGCCTGAATTTGAATTCCAGTTCAGCTACCCAATAGCTATGTGAGACTTGGGCTAAGTTACCCAATCTCTTCATACACTGAAAGGTTGGAGGTTCTAGTGTACCCAGTGGTGCCTCAAAAGAAAGGTCTTGTGATCTACTTCTGAAAAATGTCATTGAAAACCTTATGAAATGCAGTTCTACTTTGACACAAATGGGGTTGTCGTAAGTCAAAATCGACTTCGTGGTGGCTGGTTAAGCTTTGTTGGGCGAGGATTAAATGGCATGGCAGATGGGAAAGTTTCTACCAAAATGGCTGTCGTTCAGGATGTGTTTATTCTCTCCTGATACCCCCAGAGCTGTTACACTTGCTTCTCTGGAGCCATGTTGTTGTTAGTTGCTGTCAACCGGCTCCACTCACAGTGACCTTATGTATAACCAATCAAAACGTTGCCCAATCCTGTGTCATCTTCATGATCATGGCTATGTATGAGTCCATCATTTTGGCTATACTGTCAATCCATCTCATTGAGTGTTACCCTCATTTTTGCTGACCTTCTACTTTACCAACCATAATGTCCTTTTCTAGAGATTGTCTTTCCTGCTAACACGTCCAAAGTAAGTGAGTAGAAGTCTTATCATCCTTGCATGTAAGGAGCATTCTAGTTGTGTTTCTTCTAAGACTGAGACATTCACCTACAAACTCCCTCTGGATCAGAACTTCGGATATTGAGCCTTCTTTTCCCAAATTCTTTTTAAAACCCATCTGTCAGAATCATGGAGGCCAGCTTCTTACATATCCACTGTCCCCTCTGTACTGGCATCAGCAATTTCTATTGCCATGTAACTCTTCAGGTAAGGAGTTCATTAAAAAAAAAAAATCGGGAAAGTGCAAGTTTATTGATTAAAATCTCCAAGAAACTTAAGAAAGAACTAATTTATATTCCAATTTATGGTATATCCTTACGTCCAAAAGAGCCAATCCCAATTTCCTACACTGGGATACATGCTGCTGTTGTTGTTAGGTGCTGTCCAGTCGATTCTGACTCACAGTGACCCTATGTACACCAGAAGGAAACAGAGCCTGGTCCTGCACCATCCTCACAATTGTTGTTATGCTTAAGCCCATTGACATGGCCACTGTGTTAATCCATCTCATTCAAGGTCTTTCTCTTTTGAAATGACCTTCTACTTTACCAAGCATGACGTCCTTCTCTAGGAACTGATCCCTCCTGACAACATGTCAAAGTATGTGAGACGTAGTCTTGCCATCCTTGCTTCTAAGGAGCATTCCGGCTGTATGTCTTCCAAGACAGGTTTGTTCGTTCTTCTGGAAGTTCATGGTATATTCAATATTCTTCTCCAACACCACAATTCAAAGGTGTTAATTCCTCTTCTACCTTCCTTATTCATTGTCCACCTTTCACATGCATATGAGGTGATTGAAAACACCATGGCTTGGATCAGGCCCACCTTAGTCTTCAAGGTGACATCTTTGCTTCACAATGCTTTAAAGAAGTCTTTTGCACCAGATTTGTCCAATGTATTGGACCTTTGATTTTTTGATACATGATGACACCGTATATCAAATGTAGGATCTCAATTCCCACTACCAAATTCTCCAAGTCAGAGATGGGTGAAGGTGCATGCAATCAGACCTCAGACCATGGTGCCAGTGAGATGTCACATCTGAAACTCACCATTGCCACTTCAAGGGCCCTGGGTGGCACAAATGCTTCATGATCAGCTGCTAGCCTAAAGGTCAGTGGTTTGAATCCACCCAACTACTCTGCTGAGCTGCTTCCGAAAAGATTACAGTAAGAAAACCTCATGGAACACAGTCTTACTCTGTAACACATGGGGTAGCTATGAATCAGAAAAGCCTTGAGGACAATGGGTTTTGGTCACTTCAAAGACAGGTGAGGTATCCTCTGACTTCACCAAAACAACTTGCCGGGATCATCACCTGGCTTGTTCTCCTCTGCACTCTGTCTTAAGGCCATGACTCTTGTCATTAACTTTCAGTGCGAGCCCAGTTCCAACTCTCTTTGACTCTAGGGTCCATTACTTCCATTAATGTGACTTCTCTGGGCATTGATACCAGATTTTCTTAACTTGTTCCCCTGGGAATTTCTAGTAACCCCAATGCTGTTTTCTTAGACTTAATTAGCATAACCCTTGACTTTTTTCTACCAATATCTTAGTAGAAAATCTTTGGCATAAAAGAATTTATAAGCAAATGAGAGGGTTTTTTTTATTTTAATAACACACTTATTGGTGATCTTAATAAAGAACTAAGCTCATGAATTCTATGAAAGAGGCATGAAGATGAACTTGGTTGAGATACAGTCTGAAACAAAAAAGAAGTTTCCAGAAAGGTTTCGAGCAAGAAGGGAAATTTTTAAAAATGTAATTAAAGGGACAGAGCTTGTTTTAGGTACCTCAAAGAAAAAAAACAGTACTGTAGAGAAAAAGCAGTAATGTAGATGATAAGCTAAAGACCTAACAATGTGTGTGGGCGGCGGGAATTAAATGGCTAAAGAGAACATAAATGGGTATAGGACTCATCAGAATACGCATTTATTTTTATTTAGTTGATTTTTTTCCTTAGACTATAAGCTCCAAAAAATGGAAGCACTGTTGCTTTTTCCAGTGTCCTATCCCTAGCACCTGGGGATAATACACCCCCCCAGGTGTTTGTCTGTTTGTTCAAGGAATTTTAATGATGACAAAAAAAAAGGGGGGGTTCATCTATTAGTAAAACAGTATCCCTAGGAAGGACACAAAATAGTCAAGTAAAAGCATTTATCAAAAGCAGCAGGAAAAAAAAATACATATATATATATTAAAATGGAAAAAAAAAAATCTCTTCCATAACCCCAAAACACTGGCAAACAAGATAAGAAACTTAAATCATAAAAAAAAATTCTTTGTTTTGTTTTTTAATTTTTATTGTGCTTTAAGTGCAAGTTCGCGAATCAAGTCAGACTGTCATATAAAAATTTACATACACCTTGCTATATACTCCTAATTGCTCTCCCCCTAATGAGACAGCACACTCCTTCCTTCCACTCTCTATTTTTGTGTCCATTGGGCCAGCTTCTGAACCCCTCTGCTCTCTCATCTCCCCTCCAGACAGGAGATGCCAACATAGTCTCATATGTCTACTTGATCCAAGAAGCTCATTCTTCACCAGTGTCATTTTCTATCCCATGGTCCAGTCCAATCCCTGTCTGAAGAGTTGGGTTTGGGAATGGCTCCTGTCTTGGGCTAATCTAAGGTCTAGGGACTATGACCTCCTGGGTCCTTCCAGTCTCAGTCAGACCACTAAGTCTGGTCTCTTTATGAGAATTTGGGTCTGCATCCCACTGCTCTCCTGCTCCCTCAAGGGCTCTCCCTTGCGCTCCCTGTCAGGGCAGTCACTGGTTGTAGCTGGTCACCATCTAGTTCTGGTCTCAGGCTGATGCAGTCTCTGGTTTATGTGGCCCTTTCTGTCTCTTGGGCTCATAATTACCTTGTGTCTTTGGTGTTCTTCATTCTTCTCTGCTCCAGGTGGGTTGAGACCCATTGATGCAACTTATATGGCTGCTTGCTAGCATTTAAGACCCCAGAAGCCACTCTCCAAAGGGGGATACAGAATGATAAAACAAATTCTTAATAAAAATAAAGCAGAGGAATCAAAGTTTTTAAAAAAGACTTAAAAATGAAGCTAGAATCAGACTTTTGGTTTACAGCATTGCCAGCTGATAATAGTAATAAATGTCTACTAAAATTTAAGAGATGGATTCTCGTTACCCAAAAATTCTGTCCTCCTCTAACATGTTATCCCATGCATAATTACAACAACATATGCATGGGCCCAAAAAATAGTT
The DNA here is from genome assembly GCF_030014295.1 of Loxodonta africana. Lineage (NCBI taxonomy): Eukaryota > Metazoa > Chordata > Mammalia > Proboscidea > Elephantidae > Loxodonta > Loxodonta africana. The sequence goes on from NC_087354.1 coordinate 27,313,325, forward strand.
TACAGTTAAAAAAAAAAAAGCTCTGAAGCCTGCATCAGCCAGCTGTGAGATGAATCGGGAATAATAGCTCGATGCTGCAGAAACTGACGAGGACAGGCAGAGGGAACGTTGCAAATACTGCAACATCGTCCAATGATCACATTTTAAGGGGATTCGTTACAGAGAATACTGCCGTAGCGTGGGATTTGAAGAAAGATTGTCACTAATTGCAACGCTCCTACACTCCTCTTTTTAACCACCCATCACAATTTTTGAAGCCCTGGTGGTGCAGTGGTTACAGCTTGCCTGCTAACCAAAAGATCAACAATTTGGATCCACCAGCTGCTCCTTGGAAACCATATGGGCCAGTTCTACTCTGTCCTATAGGGTTGCTATGAGTAGGAATTGACTCCACAGCAATGGGTTTGGGTTTTTGTTTTGTTTTGTTTTTAACACTTTTTAACGCTCCCCATTCTGGTCCACAAATTCTGGGAAATACTGCTAAAAGTTTGGATTATTGGGTGTTTGGTCATGTTTATCTGTATGTAAATGTGAATAGGATCGCTGGTGGTGAAGTGGTTAAACACTGAGGTGCTAATCAAATTTCGGTAGTTCAAACCCACCAGTGGTTCTGTGGGAGAAAGATGTGACAATCCGCCTTCATAAAGATTACAGCCTTGGGAACCCTGTGGGACAGTTCTATTCTGTCCTGTAGGGTTGCTATGATTCAGAATTGGCTCCACGGCAATGGGTTTGGTTTTTTATTTTTTTCTTTAAATATGAACATGTGTCTATAAACATCCTCAAGTAACAGCCATATGGGTCTAAGCTAATGGCCAAGGAAAAGATCTCTGCATTACTCCAAAGCAAACAAACAAACCTGTTGCTGTGAGTCGGAATCAACTATAGGACAGAGTAAAGCTGCCCCTTACGGTTTCTAAGGAGTGAGTGGAGGATCCGAACTGCCGATCTTTTGGTTAGCAGCCAAGCTCTTCACACTGTGCCACCGGGGCTACTCTGTGTTACTAAGTAATAATATTTCAGGGCAGGGACCAGCATAAACAGAGGGTGGGTATGGCAGCTTCATGACCAATGGGGAACTCAGAACCATGGGCAGGGGAAGATTCAGAGTCCAAACTTCTGGCTCATGTTTCTCATGCAAAAAATACACGCAAAGTAGTGGAAACCAGCTTTAAGCAAGCCCCTCCAAGAAACAGATGCTTCCCTGATCTGAATCTAGCAGAATCTGAAGAGTGACCCTTCTGTCCGCTCATGTGACGAGTCCAAAGCCACCTGGCCTCCTCTGCCACACTCCAAGACCCTCTTCTCCCTTAGCGTAGGGAACTATCCAGAGTCAGCCTCTTCGGAACAGGTGGTCTTAAGACTTTCTTCCTCTCTTTTCCTTTTGCCGTCTGAGTTTACAGGTGTCCAGAAACAAAGCAAACCAAAAACAGGTAGACAAACTGAAGTCCCTCTTAAGAAACTTTGGAGCCTTGATGATGCAATGGTTAACTGCTAACTAGAAGGTCAGTGGTTGAAACCCACTAGCTGCTCCACAGGAGAAAGACGTGGCAGTCTGCTTCTGTAAAGACTGTCGGTATTGTCGTTAGGTGCCGTGGCGTTGGTTCCGACTCTTAGTGACCCTGTGTACAACAAAACGAAACACTGCTGGTTCCTGTGCCATCCTCACATCCATTATTATACTTGAGCCCATTGTTGCAGCCACTGTGTCAATCCACCTCAGATGTTTGCAGCTGTTTCTTCTTATTTTGAGTGGTGCCAATGAAGATTCTAAAAGCTTTACTCCATCCACCCCATTTAGGTCAGCTCTATTTTGAGGAGGCAGTTCTTCCCCAGGAAAGAAAGGAAAGACCAAAATGGATGTCAGAAAAGACTCTGAAACTTGCTCCTGAACACTGAGCAGCTAAAACAAAAGAAAGAAATGATGAAGTAAAGGAACTGAATTTCAAAGGGTGGCTTGAGAAGACAAAGTAAAGTATTATAATGACATGTGCAAAGAGCTGGAGATGGAAAACCAAAAGGGAAGAACATGCTCAGCATTTCTCAAGCTGAAAGAACTGAAGAAAAAATTCAAGCCTTGAGTTGCAATAGTGAAGGATTCTCTGGGGGAAATATTAAACGATGCAGGAAGCATCAAAAGAAGATGAAAGGAATACACAAAGTCATTATACCAAAAAGAATTAGTTGATGTTCAACCATTTCAAGAGGTAGCATATGATCAGGAACTGATGGTACTGAAGGAAGAAGTCCAAGCTGCTCTGAAGGCATTGGTGAAAAAAAAAGCCTCCTGGAATTGACGGAATATGAACTGAAATATTTCAACAAATTGATGCAGCACTGGAAGTGCTTACTCCTCTATACCAAGAAATTTGGAAGACAGCTACCGGGCCAACTAGCTGGAAGATATCCATATTTATGCCTATTCCCAAGAAAGGTGATCCAACTGAATGTGGAAATTATCGAACAAAATCATTAATATCACACGCAAGCAAAATTTTGCTGAAGATCATTCAAAAACAGCTGTAGCAGTATATCGACAGGAAACTGCCAGAAATTCAGGCCAGTTTCAGAAGAGGATTGGAACCAGGGGTATCATAGCTGGTGCCAGATGGATCCCGGCTGAAAGCAGAGAATACCAGAAGGATGTTTACCTGTGTTTTATTGACTATGCAAAGGCATTCAACTGTGTAGATCATAACAAATTATGGACAACATTGTGAAGAAAGGGAATTCCAGAATGCTTAATTGTGCTTATGAGGAACCTGTACATAGATCAAGAGGCAGTTGTTCGAACAGAACAAGGAGATACCGCATGGTTTAAAGTCAGGAAAGGTGTATGTCACGGTTGTATCCTTTCACTATACCTATTCAATCTGTATGCTGAGCAAATAATCCTAGAAGCTGGACTATATGAAGAAGAATGGGGCATCAGGATTGGAGGAAGACTTGTTAACAACCTGTGTTATGCAGATGACACAACCTTGCTTGCTGAAAGTAAAGAGAACTTGAAACACTTACTGGCAAAGATCAAAGACCATAGCCTGCAGTATGGATTACACCTCAACAAAAATAAAACAAAAATCCTCACAAGTGGACCAATAAGCAACATCACGATAAATGGAGAAAAGATTGAAGTTGTGAAGGATTTCATTATACTTGGACCCACAATCAACACCCATGGAAGCAGCGTCCAAGAAATCAAAAGACACATTGCATCGGGTAAATCTGCTGCAAAACACTCCTTTAAAGTGTTGAAAAGCAAAGATGTCACCTTGAAGACTAGGGTGTGCCTGACTGAAGCCATGGTATTTTCAATCGCCTCACATGCATGTGAAAGCTGGACTATGAATAGGAAGATGGAAGAAGAATTGACGTCTTTGAATTATGGTGTTGGTGAAGAATATCGAATATACATGGACTGCCAAAAGAACGAACAAGTCTGTCTTGGAAGAAAGAAGTACGGCCAGAATGCTCCTTAGAAGCAAGGATGGCGAGACTCCGTCTTATATACTTTGAACATGTTGTCAGGAGGGATCAGTCCCTGGAGAAGGACATCATGCTTGGTAAAGTCGACGGTCAGTGAAAAAGAGGAAAACCCTCAACGAGATGGATTGACACAGTGGCTGCAACAATGGACTCAGGTATAACAACGATTGTGATCATGGCACAGGACAGGGCAGTGTTTTGTTCTGTGGTACATGGGCTTGCCTGCTGGAACCAACTCGAAGACACCTAAAAACAACAACAAAGGAAGCGCCATATTGTTTTCCAAAATGGTTGTAATATTTTGCATTCCCACCAGCAGTGTGTAAGATTTCCAATCTCCCGAAACCTCCTCAACATTTGTTTTTTTATTTTTTTTGGTTTGTGCCAGTTTATGTTGGGGTGAGATGGTATTTCATTGTAGCTTTGATTTGCATTTTTCTAATGACTAGTGATGCAGAGCATTTCCTTGTGTGGCTGTTAATTTTCTGAATGTCTTCTTTGGTGAAGTGTCTGTATGAACATATCCTTTGCCCATTTTTTTAATTTGATTATTTGTGTTTTTATTGTAGAGGTGTTAAATTTTCCTATAGATTTTAGAGATTATATCTTTGTTGGATATGCCATAGCCAAAATTTTTATCCCAGTCTGTAGGTTCTCTTTTTACTCTTTGGTGAGGTTTTTTGATGAGCATAAGCTTTTAATTTTTAGCAGATCCCATTTATGTAGCTTATTTTCCCAGTCATATTTTGAGTGCTTTCGAACCTAAGGGGCTCATCCTCCGGCACTATCTATATCAGACAATGTTCCACTACTATTTGTAGGTTTTTCACTGGTCACTTTTCTCAGAAGTAGACCACCAGTTCCTTCTTCTCACTCTGTCTCAGCAAGGAAGCTCGGCTGAAATCTGTCCCACATGGGTGACCCTGCTGGTATTTGAAATACCTGTGGCATATCTTCTAGCATCACAGCAACATGCAAGCCACCACAGTAAGACGAACTGACAGGTAGTGGTGGCTATAAAGCTTACCGCCTTGGAAACCCTGTGGGGCAGCTCTACTCTGTCCTATAGGGTTGCATAAATCACAATCAACTCGACAGCAATGGATTAAGAAACCTAAAAGCTGATGGTTTTATTTTATTTTGTATTCTCTCTTTCTCTCTCTCTCTTTTTTTAAATGTAGTCCAACATAACCTATTTCCCCTTGTTTGTTTGCTTTTTTCTTTTATAATAATTTGACTGGAGTCCCTGGGTTGTACAAACAGTTAAAACTCCCTGCTGATAATCAAAAGGCTAGAGGTTTGATTCCACCCAGGGGTACCTTGGAAGAAAAGCCTGGTGATCTGCTTCTGAAAAATCAGTTCCTCTCTGACACAAATGGCATCGTCATGAGACGAAATCAACTCAACAGCAGGCAACTGGTTGCATGATACTTTGCGTATGATTTTTTAAAATTCCTTTTCTTTTTCTCTAGCCCTTCTTGTTAAGTATTTTATTTATCTGAAATTTTAAAAAATGTGTGGTGTGAGGTAGAAAATTAATTTTTCCAAGTGTCCAATTTTGCCGATACCATTTATTCAATAATTTGATACTTCCTCGCTTACCTTTAATTAAGATCTAATTGCCTGTACATTTATGGTTCCGTTTCTCCAGTGTTTATTCTAATTCCTTTGATCTGTTTGTTTATTTGTTTGTTGATCTATTTGTTATGCCAGTACCATCCTATTTGTGCAGTTTTATGTCACAAGACTTTTAACACGACGAGCCCAAGTTTCATCTTTGTTTCCTTTGCATCTCTTCTTCCATCCACATCCAATCTGTCTTCAAGTCTTATTGGGTCCACTTCCAATATACCTCTAGTCTACTCTGTCCACGTGTTCTACTTCCAGTGCAGACACCCTAGTTCGAGTGGCAGCTGTGACTCTTCTGGATCACTACATCAGTTTTCTGCTTTCAGTCTTGTAGCTCCCACCCTCTTCCACAATCCAATCACCATGGAGCAGTCGTATCACCATCTTCATAAAACCAACCAGTGACTTTCCATTGCTTTCAGAATTAATTCCCAATTCCTTACTGTAAGGCTTCTCATAACCTGGTTCTTGTTGACTCTCTCTAACTGCGTGGTCCACCTTGCTCCACAATATTCACGGGGCTTTAGCCACTCTGATCTTTTTTCTGCTTCTCCAAGTAAGACCATTTGTTTTATTGTGGGCATTTCCACTTTTTATGACACTTCTGCCTGGAATACTTTTTCCAGTTCTGTGACTTATTCATAATTCAGATGGCACCTCCCTCCCCTTAGAGACTTTTTCTCACCAACCACCTATCAAAAGTACTCCTTCCCCAGTCATTGCCGCACTTCTTTTCTTCTTCTCATAACCTCCCACTGCTGTCTTTTTCTCTTTGAAATTCCTTATGTAATTCATTTATTTACTGTCTGCCTCAGCTAAAATACAAACCCAATGAGAGCATTGCTCATTACCATATCCTTAGACTCTAGAACATTAGCAGTTTCATAAGTAGGTGGCATAATGAATATTTGTTAAATGTATGTAGGTTGAAAGAATTTTGAAACAGGTTACACATATAATATTTATTCTTTAAAAAAAACCTTGGTTAAGATATTTATAACTATTAGATGAAATTTATGAGAAATGTCTTGACTTTTTCTCAGAGATCCCATTCTGATTTTCATGGAAGTAGTTCCAGCTATATATTAATTTAGGGAGACTATATTTTTCTACAGTATTATTTCAATCACAATATTTCCCTCCATATATTCAAATCTTATTTTTGTCCTCCAGCAAATTTTATAATTTTTTTTCATGTAGGTCTCTCAAGTTTTAAGGGATTTTGTTAATACTGTTGTTGGTTGGCTTTTAATTTTAGTGAAGTCTCTTATTATTTTTCTAACTGGTTATTATAGATATATTGGGAAATTGCTGAGACTGCTTTTTTATTTCTACCTATCTCTCTCTTATTGTTTCTAGTAGGTATTGGTTGATAATCTTAAGTTTTCTAATGAGAAAAATATATATAAACATAGACTATTATGCACATATATATTTATATATACTAAAGAAGTGAAAGTATGGTCTTTCACTCTTCTAAATACAACTATTGACGTGTTTCTATTTCTGAACTTTTTCCAGTTTTCAAGCTCTACACAAGAGTTGTGGATAATATTGATAGTGTTTTCAGTGACCACAAATCTTAGTTTATTCCTGATCATTCTACAGTGATTTTAGCATTAATGGGCTTCCTTGTCCTTTTCACTTTAATGAGCATGTCACTCATGCAGCAGCCTTTCAGACTGCATAGCCTTATCACTATGAAATTATACGTTATGTACCTAAGATGTATAGTATATATTTATAAATTATGCCTTTACCGTTAAGTATGTGGAAACCTTGGTGACGTAGTAGTTAAGAGCTACGCTTGCTAACCAAAATGTCGGCAGCTTGAACCCACCAGGCACTCCTTGGAAACTCAAAGAGGCAGCTCTGTTCTGTCTTTTGGGTCACTATGAGTCAGAATTGACTTGAAGGCAGTGGGTTTGGTTTTTTTGGTTATTAAGTATGTATATCTTACGGAGACAGTGATGGTTCAGTGGTAGAATTCGCACCTTCTGTGAGGGAGAATCAGGTTTGATTGCCAGCCAACGGATCTCATGCACAGCCGCCACCCGTCTATCAGTGGAGGCTTGTATGTTGCTATGATGCTGAACAGGTTTCAGCAGAGCTTTGAGACTAAGACAGACTAGGAAGAAAAGCCTGGTGATCTACTTCTGAAAATCAGACGATCAAACCCTATGGATCACAACAGTCCCATCTGAAAATGATCAAGGGGATGGCGCAAGACTGGGTAGCATCTCATTCCATTGTTAATGGGGTCACCATGAGTAGAGGCTGACTTAACAGCAGCTAACAACACCAAAATATATATCCTAAAACATATGCTAAAATATATATTTTAAACAAATGAGCTAAAAAATAAATGCAAAAAGAAGTTCCAATATTTGATTTCTGAACCTAGTGGAACATCATGTATATCCCACCCCTCCACCCCCCACATTCCTTCCCACCCCACTCCCATGCCCTGCTATGTGTACACACTTAGGGAACTAGGTTATGAGTGGTTGGCTGATGCTGAGTAAATTTCATTCTAATCTTAATGTATTATTAATTTGTTCTTGTTTTGGTTTTTTTTTCCAATGAAGTACAAATGCTGAATTTTATTGGTTGACTATTTGTCAGTTTTCACAAATGCCATTATTTTTTTAATAAAATGAGTTGTATTAGCAGAACTCTTAATATGAAATATTCTATGTCAGAATTCTTTGGAATGAATGCTTTGTTGATGGATTTTGGTGATGGTGAGGCCGGGGTGGGGGTTAAAAACACTATGAAGATTCATTTGTTAATCTTTTACTTAGCATTTTTAATCAGAATTCATATACCCTACTTGCATTTTTAGGCTATGATATTAATTCACAAATTAAATCAAAGAACATTCCTTTTTGTTTTTTTTTTTTTTCTTTCCTCTGGGAACAGTTTAAGTAGCATAGCAATTATCTGAACCTTGAAAAGTTCAAAATACACACACATGAAACTATGTAGATCTTGGCCTTTGAGCTGGCTAAGTATAAGACATTTCCTTCAATTTTTTTGAGGTTTATTAGTTTATACAAGTTTTCTACCAACTTTTCATTCAATTCTAGTGATTTGTGTTTCTGTATTATATGCTTGTTTAGTTCAGGTTTTTTGAGAAACCCTGATGGTGAGGCGGTTAAGTGCTACAGCTGGTAACCAAAGGGTCGGCAGTTTGAATCTGCCAGGCGCACCTTGGAAACTCTGTGGGGAAGTTCTACTCTGTCCTATAGAGTCGCTATGAGTTGGAATCGACTCGACAGCACTGGGTTTGGTTTTTGGTTTGGTTTATACTAACATAGTGTTTCACAAAACATTTTCTTGTAATTCATTTATTTGCCTTCAAGTTGACTCTGACTCATGGCGACCCCATGTGTGTCAGCATAGAACGGTTCTCCATATAGTTTTCAATGGCTGGTTTTTGAAAAGTAGAACACCAGGCTGTTCTTTCAGGATACCTCTAGGTAGACTTGAACCTCCAATCCTTTCAGTTAGCAGCCAAATGCATTAACTGTTTGGACCAGCTACTGGGTTTGCTGCACCTCTTCTGGTGCCTTAGAACATACTCTGTCTTTTGAGAAGAGCAGAGTGGTAGGGATTTGTGCTTTTCCTGCAGCAGCCTCCCTTCTTATAAGCCTGCCTCATGGAGAAGGCTCTTTCCTGTCTTCCACCTTGCCTCCATTTTTTTTCTCTTGAGTGCCTGTTGGAAGCCCGTGGACAAGAGATTGTGAGTGAGTGAATGGAACTACTCCCTGCTCTATGTCCTTTGGCTTCCCTAGACTGACAGGGCAGCTACACTTGGCCTCTGACAATCACTAACATTTCATCTGTTTCTTTTTACCCACTTGCTGTAGCAGCTGCTCCTTCTTCCAGTCTGTATAAGCCATCTCCCCCTGAAGGGGCCTGTCCCTCATTGGAATTCCTTAGTTGTCTTGTAACCTCAGCTTTCTGATGGTCTTAGGAAGAGAAATTATTTTTAGTTTACCCAGACTTCTAACATTTTTAGGGTGGAAATCCTGTTCTTTGCATCTTTCAACATTTTAAGCAGATACCTCTATAGGGTTTGGCCAAGTAATAATCCTTAAGAACCTCAACACCAGTGATTACTCTTTGTATTAGTCTGGTGTCTTTGATAAAACTTACAGAAATTTCATGCAAATAGAGTAAGCTAAATACACACACACACACACACACACACACACACACCAGTACCAGTTGTCATTAAGTCGACTCTGACTTATGGTGACTTCACGTGTAATAGAGTAGAACTGTGCTCTGTAGGACTTTCAATGGCTGATTTCTCAGAAGTAGATTTCCAGGTCTTTGCCCTGAGGCACCTCTGGGTAGACTCAAACCTCCAACCTTTCAGTTAGTAGTCAAGTGCCTTAACTCTTTATACCACCTGGGGCCACCCCTCCCCCATACACATATAGGTACGTACATAAATACATACATGAACAAAGTGTATGGTGTGTGTGTTAGTTCACATAATCAAGAAATGCAAAAGTGCAGTTGCCTTTGGATCTTAGGAGGACAAGAATCAGATACTCAAACACCCTGGACTCTACTAGAGTTCTTCTCTACCCCACTTCTTCTGTTGTCCTCTTATGTTTTCAACTGTACTTATACATGCAACAGGGGTCAAGGCCATGAGCCATTCTAAGCTTACATCCTAGTAGCTCCATGACCAAAGAGGAAAGGACTTTGTTTCTCAATTGAGATTTGAAAATACCATGGAAGAATCTCTCTCTGATTGTCTCAACTTGTGATTCATACTCATCCCTGGGTCAGTAACTCTCGCTGAGTGTTATATATACATACAGCAATGAGCTAACTTGGGCTTATGCGGCCACTCTTGACGCTCTGAAGGGGTGAGGGGCATTTCATAGTAGAAACGTATGATGATTAGTAAAACTCAGTTGAGCCATGTTGCTTGAAAGAAGATTTTCCAAGAAAAGGGAGGTGATGTTCAGAGCAAACAAGACAAAAAATGCCTCAACACCCCTCTCTTGGAAGACAGCCTCACACATTTCGATGGAGCCATACCAAATGAGTATTTTCCAGAATATTTCAAATCCACTTTACTAAAAATCTGCTATTTCAAGAGGTGTTTCAAGAGTCATGACAACCAAAAGCCCCACCCCTAACTTCCATGCCCCAGGTCACCCTTTCCTTTGTACGGTCTATAACACTCACATCTTCTCCTTGACAGTTTGATGCTGTCAACTCAGTAACGGCATGACAATCATCATCATGAAGGCACCTTCCTCCAGAAGGGTTGGGTGTCAGTTCTATTACTGATTTAAGTTGTTATTTTGGAACAGGGTTGCCTTATGCTGCACGGTCAGTTACCCCTTCATTGGAACAATCCTTCCAGGATAACTGCTTCGCATTCCATGTACTGGGCATCTAATGGGTCCTGAGAGAGGCTAATGCTGCCTCCAGGACTTATAGGTCCTTCTACTTGTCCAGTTTTACCCACATTTGCTCTGATTTCTTCCTTGTTAGATTTTCTGGGGTCAACGAAAAGGAATCTGCCTGCTACCTCTTACCCTTCTCCAGACCTTATCAACATTAATTTGTGTAAATTTAGTTTCATGAAATGTAAAATGTTATAGATCCTCAAGACAATTCTCACAAGACATACTAGATTGTTTGCAAAAACATCTGCCCAGAAAGGGGGCTGCAGCGTGGAGACTAAACAAGCCCTGGTAACTGCCAAAACACCATTGTTCTCACTGCTACATCAAAGCCTGCAAAGCCTACATCTCCCTCATATTAACGTAATATGATGCCTGTTTAAGTGGCTTTGATGAAACTGATCTAGTGAGACCATTAGTAACCTGGAGGGTGGATATGTCCCATATTTGTGAAGTAATAGAGCTACAAGGGAAGAAGCTTTACATTATAAGGAAGAGAACTATGGTCTTGTATATTCTAGCAAGATTTCTTCTACAATATACAACCACATATAGACATGAATAAAATGCCCTAGGCTTGAAGTACGGCAAAATGCTTTAGAGGTAGGATAACATGATGGAAAAGTACCAGCTTGGAAATTTGAATAATGCCTCTTCTACATATGAATTCTGTGATTTGGGACTATTTTATCAGTTTGGAGGGCGACATTCCTTATCCTTAAAGTATGCATAAAAATACACTCCAGGTAGCTATGAAGATTATAAATGAGTGTATAAATCATCTACCACCTGACTGGTACTTGTTCGATGGCCAATAATGGTAGCTCATATTACTAGATTAAAGGGAAATTCTTCTGTATGTCAAACAATATTTAAGATGAAATTTTGGTCTTCTTATTTCCCTTCTAGATCTATCATGTTTTGTCTGTTGTACATATGGTTACTGTAAGTCGGAACCAACTCAACTGCACCTAACAACAACAACAAATCTATCAGCTATAGTTAGGCACAGAGGCATACCGTAAAGTGATGATTTAAAAATCCTGTTAATTAAAAAAAATATGGAGACATATTCTGGTGAGAAATTGCCTGGTATATTTGCCATTTGTGTGAGCATAAACCAATGGGCCTATCCAGGTCTTAAGTAGAAAATATGGAAACAATGGGCATGCCATGGAGCTCTGCTGTTTTTGCTAAATCAGAATCCATTTCTCCTGCTAGTCCCAGGCCCCTGGTTTTCATTAAAGGATCAGCCTTCTTTCTTTATCAATCCATATTGTTAGGTGATGGACAAAGAATTGTCACCCAATGCTGCTCTGACCAGTCAGAGATGTATAATTCCCTGGCATCTGTCCACGAATGGGCTCATTAGTCAGAGCCAATGGAATTCAAAACCAGGATTTTATCAGGTTTGCAGGGATTATTGCTGATCTTGGGTTTGTCAGCCCCTGTAACTAGGTGAATCAGGAGACGCCTCCAGCCTGACGTCTGACTCGTAGATTTAGGACTTGTCAGCCTCCACTGCTTCATGAGCCATTTCCTTGAGGTAAATCTCTCTCTATATATTTATATATATATGCTTCACTGATTTTGCTTCTCTAGAGAACCCAGCATTAAGACACCTTCTAATCATAAGGAGAAACCCTGAGCAATGACAGTTTGAATGTCAGGGGCAGTCAATGTCCATGATGTCCTGATGGCCTCCACTAAGCGACCAGGATTATTGTTAAATATTTATGCAATAATTGTTGGCTTTTCAGCATTCATAATGGATGAGATGTCGTCCTAGTTCAAATCAAAGAGTGCAGCATGCTCTGGCTTTGACAGCAGCCCTAAGAGTCATTTTTGGAAAAACAAGGGGCTTTCACTCTTTGTCAGTCTAAAAAGTTTAGGCTTTCCTGTCTAAATGTCCGTGGTATCCCCTTATTTTCCTTCCAGACCCTGGATTGTACTCTTAGGGACTGAGTGACTTGTATTTGTGACCCTGTACGTTAATGGAAGACCTTGGATCATACAAGATCAATGCTAATAATAGTGAATTTGAAGGATTTTTTTCTTAGGCCACGGTGGGTTGTATGCCAAGAAAGATTTATGCTGATTTAACCAATGAGGAGAAATTGAGGATTAGATTTTCAATTTCAGGAGTGGAATAGAGCCTGGGGGATTTAATCTACACGTGCTTCGCTGGTTACCAGCAATCTCTAGATCTGTCTGTTACGTGGCAATATGGAGACTGAGTGAATCTTGATAATTCCCAATTCACCTAATCAGATTATCTTCTTGTCTGAATAGAAACTGACAGGTGAAAAGCAGACCTGTAACCAGAGTGCACTTAATCAGGGCTCCATGTCCTCTTACTGGCTTGTCCTCCAAATGGCTCTTTGGAGAAGTTAATGAGCACAGAGCTGAAGGGTTGGAGGTCTACGTACGGGCAGGGCCTGGCATCCAGTTTGGCAGTGCAATCACCAGTGGCAGAGGCATAAAAATCACCATCTTCTCGCTAATCAGTTCACTGGGGAAGATTGGAGGATATCACCCCTGGAGTCCCAGAGGAATCCTTCAACACTCAGGTAGAAGGCTGCTTCCAGAAAAACTGCAGAGGCACGGATCACATGGACCACGAACCCACTAGCAGAGTTCCCTGGCTTAAGAATTCTAATACCTTACCTTGTTCAGCCTGGAGCACAAACTAAGTTAGCATAGACAGACTTAAGTTCAGATTCTCTGGTGATGGGACCCTGGTCAAGTTACTTAATCACTGCTTAATTTCCTCGTCTAAAGATTGGAGGATAATAAAATCTACTCGTGTTGATATTGCTCTGAGGATTAAGTGTGTTAATATGGATGAAAGAGCCCTAGTAGCACAGTGGGTAAGAACTCAGGCTGCTAAACAAAATGTCGGCAGTTTGGATCCACCAGCGGTTCCTTGGAAACCCCATGGGGCAGTTCTGCACTGTCTTATAAGGCCGCTATGAGTAGGAATCAACTCGACAGCAATGGATTTTAATATGGATGAAAGCCCACTACTGGGAAGTGCACAGAGTGGCATTCAGGAAATGATTGCTCCTGGAGTTGTATTATACTCACCCACAACCGTTGGTATTGGGTGGTGGTAGATCAGACTCACTCTCTGAGCCTATTCATAACAAAATCACTGTAATGCTTTGCTGATATTCAAATATTTTCTGCTTGTAAAGGACAGGAAGGCAGCCTTATAGGTCCTGAATCAAAGTTTCAACTTGAATCAAGTTCATGACATGAGACTAAGATATACCAGGGCCCCTCTCAAATCCATCAATGCCACATGACTGACTCTTGAAGGATTAGAGTCATTTGCAAAGGAGATAAGTAATTTGCTTCTTTTTCAATGAATTCCATTTATTGATATTTCTGAAAACTAGTTGTTGTGGAAAATTAGTAGTGAAGAAAGTGGCCAGTTCTCTGGAATGGCTTAGGTTCTATAATCATTGCTGTCGAGTTGATTCTGACTAATAGCGACCACACAGGGCAGAAGAGAGGTGCCCTATAGGGTTTCCAGTGGGAGCAGAATACTCCCTCTTTCTCCCATTCTTTACACTCCAGTGACTGGTGGGTTTGAGCCACTGACCTTTTGGTTAGCAGACAAGCACTTAACCACTGAGCCACCATGGCTCCTTGGCAAGGAGTACTAGAGAGTTCTATTTAAGGAATCATCCTTCCTATATGGCACCAAGTATTAGCTAGAAAACTCTTCATGTGGAAAAAAAGTACTTCCTCAAGTGGGTTAAGTCTATCATCATTTTGTCCTTTCATTCCTTTCTTTTAATTGGGATCATACCTTAATACATATTTGTTGAAAAAAATCAGACTGTTCTCACTCAACCCTCGTATCCTTGCAGTTTCTATCTAACTTTAATTCAGTGCTACTTAACAAATATTTGCTGAGTTCACACTATATTCCAGACAATGTGCTAAAAAAGAATAGTACAATGATAATTAAGAGATTGACCTTTTACTTGTGGGAATACCCACTTCAATTTCAGTTTGTGACAGATATAAATAAATAATTATTATATAGTAGATAAGTGTTACAGCAGAAGCATTTTAATAATAAGGACTCCACTACTTGTCTATCAGTGTGTTATACTGTGGCAGCTTGTGCGCTGCTACGATGCTGGAAGCTATGCCACTGGTATTTCAAATATCAGCAGGATAACCCACGGTGAACAGGTTTCAGTGGAGCTTCTAGACTGAGATGGAGTAGAAAGAAAGGCCTGGAGGTCTACTTCCAAAAATTAGCTAATGAAAACCTTATAGATCACAACAGAATATTATCTACGTGCTGGGAGATGAGCCCCCTAGGTTGGAAAACCAATCCAATCCCATTGCCTTTGAGTCAATTCTGACTCATAGCAACACTATAGGACAGAGTAGAACTGACCCATAGGTGAATTCAAACTGCAGACCTTTTGGTTAGCAGCCACAGCGCCTAACCACTATGCCACCAGGGTTTCCCCTAGGTTGGAATGCACTTAAAATACGCAGTGGACTTAACAATGGACTCTAGCATAACAATGATTGTGAAGATTGCGCAGGACCAGGCAATGCTTTGCTCTGTTATACATGGGGCCGCCATGAGTGGAAGCTGACTTGACGGCAACTAACAACATACAAGAGGTTATATTTAAGATATGGGAGTACGGAATGCTTCTCTATAGTAGAGTTAGAAAAAGTTCCACAGAAGCAATAGCATTTTTCTCTTTAAGAATAAGTAGAAGTCTGTTGTGGAACAGGATGGTGCGTATTAGAAAGAGTGTGGTGTTTGCTAAGGTATTACATGGAAAGTGAAGGAGAATTGAAGTGAATTTTGTGAGTTTTTCTTATGTATAGGATGAGTATGACAGCAGTAAAACTAGACAATTAGCAAGATAAATGGAGAGAGAATTTGGTGCTGTACACAGGGTTGGAGTTGGTTGGGTTAGCCATCAGACAGAGACTGGGGCTAGATACGGGGTTTCTGCATGATCTGTAGAGATGTAATCGTTAAAGTCAGCTGTTTTAGGTCATAGGCACACTGGATTTGAATTTTTGGTTGTTGTCAGCTGCCATCAAGTTGGTGCCAACTCATGGTGACCCAAGGTACAAGAGAACAAAATGTTGCTTGGTCCCGTGCCATCTTCATGATTTTTGATACACTTGAGTCTGTTTTTAAAAAAATGACATTTTGTCGTGTTTTCAGTGAAGGTTTACACAGTAGTTAACTTTCCCATTCAATAATTTCTACACAAGCTGTTCAGTGACATTGGTTACTTTTTTCACAATGCATGAACATTCTCATTATTTCTGTCGTGGTTGGTCTGTTTCCATTAATCTAGTTTCCCTGACCCTTTACGTTCTCATCTTTGTTTTAAGTAAATCCTTAACTGTTTGGTCTCATATAGGTGATTTTTTAAAGGAGCACAGTACTTACAGGTGACGTTCATTATTTTTTAAGCCAATTTTTATTTGACTACATGGTGACCTCAAGAGTTAGTTTCAGCTCAAGGTTTGAAGAGTATCTCAGGGCAATAGTCTCTGGGAGTCCTCTAATCTCTACCAGTCCAGTAAGTCTGTTTTTTTTTTTTTTTTTAACATATTTGAGTCCATTTTTGAGGCCACTGTGTATTTTGAGTACCTTCAAACTAAGGAGTTCATCTTCCATCACTCTATCAGACAGTATTCTATTGTGATCCATAGGGTTTTCAATGGCTAATTTTCAAAGTAGCTTTCCAGTCATTTATTCCTAGTCTGTATTAGTCTGAAAGCTCCACTAAAACCTGACCACCATGACTGGCCCTGCTGGTATTTGATATACTAGTGACATAGCTTTCAGCATCACAGTAACATGAAAGCTACCACTGTATGACAAACTGATAGATGGGTGCTAGGGTGCATCACCTAAGAGGCATGTAATGGGAAAAAAACACTGAACTTCTTTAAAGCTATGGGTGAAATGTGAAAAACAAAAGAAAGCCATGAGGATTAGATAAGGTAGTAAACAGACAGTGTGCTTTACCTTATATGACACACACCAGTTAGTTACATCCAAGTCATCATTCACCATAAGATGGCAGAGAGAAACATTCTATTGCAGGAGTTCCATGAATGGGCTGCAACAGGACCTGGGAAAACCTGTGAAATGTTATGTGTAATTTGCATTTGTCTGAGGAAATAGACCACAGCTTTTATTACATTCTCCAAGGTCTTTCACTCAAAAAAAGATAAGCACTACTGCTAGAGTGGGCAAAGAAAGGACGGTAAAGGGTGACCCTTAAAAAATTCCAACAATATAGAGGCAAGAGGAGGAAGAGAGACTAGGGAAGGCTATGAGGATGCAAGATGATTTGTTAATACAGTCAGTTCTGCTATAACATGAAATATGTATTCCTTAAAGTAATGTGTGTGGTAGGCAAAATTTTGACACCCCTGCATGACCTTCACCCTCTACTCTGAATATGCTACGTTACATGAAAGAAGGGGCTTTGCAGATGTAATTAAGGTTACTGATCGGTTGGCTTTAAAATAAATTATTCTAGATTATCTGGGTGGGTCCAATATAACCACATAAGCCCTTAAAAGAAGAGCTTTCTCCTAGTTGAAGGAAAAAAAGGACATTAGGAAAATATAACAAAAGAAAAGTTCAAAGCACAAGAAAGATTCTACATACTGTTTCTTCCCTGAAGGTGAAGGGAGCTGTGAGACAAGGCATACAGGTGGCCTTTAAAAGCAGAACACAACCCCTGGTCAACAGCCAACAAGGAAACAGAGACCTCAGCCCCACGATCCCCAAGAACTGAATTCTGCCAACTACCTGAATGATCCTAGAAGTGGATTCTTTCCCAAGAACTTCCAAGTATGAGCCTAGCCCTGTTGACACCTTGATTTCAGTCTTTTGGGTACTTAGGCAGAGAATCTAGCTAAGCCATGCTGTGCCTAGACTTCTGACTTACATAAACTATGCAATAGTAAATTTATGTTGTTTTAAGCCACTAATTTTGGGGCTATTTGTTACAGCAGTAAGAGAAAACTAATAGACAATGTTAAGCAAAATTGTTCAATGAAAAACACATGGTTTATGGGATAAACAGGATTAGGGGCAAAATACTCAAAAACTTGTCAGTGACACATTAAAAAAGAAAAAAAGATAAGACCCTAATAAAAATGATAGCATAATTTTACACATGTTAAATGGCTAACAAATATGCAAATACTACAATAATATTCGATATTCTTCACCAACACCATAATTCAAAGGCATCAATTCTTCGGTCCTCCTAATTCATCATCCAGCTTTCACATGCATATGAGGCGTGTGCCTCAAGACAAATGCCATGTCTTGGGGTCAGGTGCACCTTAGTCCTCAGAGTGACATTTTTGTGAAGAATATTGAATATATCATGGACTGCTAGAAGAATGGATAAATCTGTCTTAGAAGAAGTACAACCAGAATGCTCCTTAGAAGTGAGGATGGCAATATTTTGGACATGTTATCAGGAGGGACCAGTCCATGGAGAAGGACATTATGCTTGGTAGAGGGTCAGCAAAAGAGAGGAAGTACCTCAGTGAGATGGATGGATACAGTGTGGCTGGAACAATGGACTCAAGCATAGCAACAATTATGAGGATGGCTCAAGACCAGGCAGTGTTTCATTCTGTTGTACATAGGGTCTCTATAAGTCAAAACTGATTTGATGGCACCTAGCAACAGCCAAAACAACAAATACGGCACTTCACCTTGAAGAAGTTTGCTTATAGACTTGAGCATCAGAAGGGTGGCAGCTCATGAGTTATTGTGAAATGATGGAAGAAGCGTTATCTGAAATCACACAGAAGGTTGTACCACCAAATGTGGGTGGTAAACTGAGGTAGCTGGTAAGTGCTTAAGGTGTGTGTGTGTGTGATGTATTCTTATGTGACTCACTTCAGCTCAGTGCAGATTTCTGCATTTACCTTGTGTTTCCCGTGAATGTGAACAAAATCACACATAAGCAAATGTGGAATTCACATTATGTTCAAATTGTTTATTAATATACTAATCATGCTGGAAAAAAACCTACATTTTCAAAATATGCGTTAGAACTAATTGCATATAGGAATAATGTCATAGAAAAACTGTATACAATTGGCTGGCTGTAGGGCCATGCCAAACATATGTCAATCTTTCTGACAATCAGACTAGCAGAACTGTTGTATGTGTGGTTAGATAATGATACTCTGTAGTACAGGTAACTCAACAGGTCAATTGTAGCAGCAGGCCTCCTCAAAGTCAGCAACAGCAAAATACTAAATTGGCGTGTCTCTGTATCTCAAAAGGCAGACAATATGGAACCGAACCGTCTTTGAGACCTGCACGTCAATCCTAGGAGTCAATTTCTCATTTTGCAGTGGCCTGGCTGGTGTAAATCTCTTTGTAAATCTTTTAGAGTCTCACTCGGGTGTGTTTTCAGCCCTCGAACAATTAGTGTTTCTCATTGATTGTTTTTCTCTTTGATTGCCTTTGCAGAGTCAAAAGGAAGCTAGTCTTTGGGGAAAAGCATTGTACACTGTTCCTTAGCCAGGGGCAAATACAGACAGAAAGAAAAATAACCTAAGAATTTAGTTTAATGAGAAAGATACACAGCTAGCTACGCACAGAAATTGCAAAGCTGAACTTTATTTTATAACCTCTGTTATTTGAAACCACCACCCATCTGTCAGTTTGTTGTACTGTGGTAGCTTGTGTGTGTCCATGATGTTGAAACTATGCCACCAGTATTTCAAATACCAGCAGGGTCACCCATGATAGACAGGTTTCACTGGAGCTTCCAGACCCAAACAGACTGGGAAGAAGGGCCTGATAATCTGCTTCTGAAAATTAATAACGAAAACTCTCCGGATCGCAGAAGACTTTGACTCACTTACTTTGGATGCATTATCAGCAGGGACTAAGGGTTGGAGAAGGACATAGTGTTTGTTAAAGCGGAGGGCCAGTGAGGTGAGGGAAACCCTCAGTGAGACAGATAGACTTGATCGCCACAACTCAAACGCACCAGCAGCCATGAAGATGGCACAGGACCAAGCAGTATCTTATTCTGTTGTACACGGGTTTTTCATGAGTCGAACCTGACACAACAGCAACTAAGAACAACATAATCTGAAAAACATCTTTGACTCCAGTTCAAACCCTTCATTGAAATGGTCACTTGAGGCCCAGTAGGGCGAAGTGCTTTGTCTAAAATCAAGCAACAATTTACTGCCACAGCTAGGACAGAAACTCAGTTTCCCTAAAGTCTTTCAGTGGGCAGTGATTATTTAAAAAAAAAAAAACAAAACCCATGGCCTTCGAGTTGATTCCAACTCATAGTGACCCTATAGTTCAGAGTAGAACTACCCCGTAGAGTTTCCAAGGAGCACCTGATGGATTCAAACTGCTGACCTTTTGGTTAGCAGCTGTAGCATTTAACCCCTACACCACCATTTGCAAATATTATGAAACCTCAAGACCTTCTGTACAACAGTAGCCTGGTGTTTTTATCTTTCCTCCACAGTAGCCAAAGGAAAGTATGGAGGCCCTAATTTGCTCTTATGAGAATCTCTTGAGATTAATTCCACCATTTATTATTTTGTTTCCTATTTCTACCTGAAATGAAGAAGCCAGATGCATCCTACCTGTAGCTGAAGTCTGATGCAGCAGCAGAGAGATTGAAAAACAAGATATCTAGACTTCTATTATGTAAATGAACCCCATTTATAACCCCATTCTTGACCTCCTAACCTGGATCAAGTCTTCCCCTCAGGGGAACATGCTTTGAACTATTCGATTTCCCTTGACCAATACTGTGTTCCCGGGCATTGAACTCTTACATGATAAAGATCAGCAACTCATGGTTTCTTTAAAAAAAAAAAAAATTGTAATGATGGGAGGAGGCATACTGTGTAAAATAGAAATTCAAGAGGCTGCCCCTCTGTACTCTTCTTGGAAACTCAATTCTAGGCCCATTGCTCTCTCTACCATAGAAAGTATCAAGTGTCCTTATGGTTTCAAGATCTTCCCAGAAGGTATGTCATCATCTTCCATCATCAAAACTGAAGTGGTTTCCATGGCAACTGCCTCCTCAAATCCATCAACTTCTCTGGCAGTACCATTTCATTCTGTCCCAGGGACCACATTAGAGTTAAAAAAAATATAACCCTCAAAAATCAAGTTAGGCGAATATGAACAGGCACAAATGAATGTAATCCCAGCAACACTCTAAACATAAGAAGATTGAGAGAGGAAAATATTCCCAGGTAATATTGAGTTCAGGTGTTAATGAAGATTTGACATAAAGAATAATATTACAAAAGAGGATGGAAGGATGGAGGCAGGGAAGAGCCAGCTGCAAAGAGGGAAGATGGCACAATGGTTTGAGGACAACCAGCTTCTTCTCCTTGCCTCCCTCTTCTTCTCTGATAAGCATACAGTCGCCAGCATTGAAATAGAATTAAACTAAAGCTGCAAATGAGGTTTCCACTAGAAAAAACTGCCTCTTGCAGTGTTCAGAGCAGAGCTGGGAGCAGTGCCAAGTGCTCATGAAGCAATTTGGAAGTTTCTGCTAGAAATGCAGCAATCTCCGTCCTTCTATTACTCACAGCCCTTTATACAACAACCATCATGTCAGGGTATCGGGATCTCCTGGTGCAAGTCCGAATTTGAAATGGCTTGGGCAGCACCCATCTGTCTTATTCCACGCTGTTATATTTCTATTACCATCTTAACTTTAGCCGGTACTAATTATAATAAATGCCAATTTCTTCTCCATAGTTTCAGCTAAGAGAAGATTTGTCTTCCCTTTTCTGAATTCCAATTCTACTTTGGCCAGCTCTACACCATTTTCTATGTACTTGCTTTTTGTTATATTTGTGGTCGTCAATCGTACTATATGATAAACTCCTTAGGGGCAAGGAAGGTGGCCCTATGTCCCCATAGTGCAGACTGCAACACATAATGTTGTGTTTTCCTGGGAACCAGAGTTTGTATACTCTGCACACATGGGTTGAAATGGTTTCTGGTTTTCAGATGCTGTTCCTGCAGGCCTTTAATCAGTCCACCAGTCAGTGGTCAGGAAGGGTAGCAAGACACAGGTGTTTCGATATCTGTCAGAAACATGATTTCTTTGCTGCGGATGCAGAAAGTTCTAAGGGAAGGGGATCAGTCTTCAGGGGAGATTTTCTTCCTGTGACATTGCCAGGAAAAAAAGTTCTTATAGCCAAATAAAGGGTTTCCTTAGGGAAATAGTTTACTATGTTTTGTACAAACAATGGCTGTCTTCTGTTTGCCAACCATGTCCTCTCCCAGCCCATCTAGGTTATTTTTGTATGCATCCTATATAAAATGTAACGTGTAAAAAAATGTTGGCATAGCAGGAACTTATGAAAATACTTCAAGGAAGGAGAGGGGAGGGCAAGGTTGACAAACAAATGTAGAAGGTGTGTGTTATTTGCGTAAAAATACAGTACTTCCTAAAAAAGAAGTGAAAGAAGGAAAGGGCTGTGGAAGAAAACATAGAGTTTGCAGCACACAACAGGGAGAATGTGCTGAAAGTCTGATAAACTCTCCCCAGGGTGGAATCAGTCAAGATAGGTTAGATTACACTGTGACAACAAACAACTCCAAACTATTATGGTTTAAAACAACAGCTTTTATTTTTCGTCACGCTACATAACCATTGTGTGTTGGCTGGGGGCTCCGCTCTGCATCATCCTCACTCCAGCCGAGGTTGACGACACAGCCACTCTCTGGAATGTTGTCGGTAGCTGCGAGTGAGGGAATGAGAGCTCTGGAGGGCCTCATGTGGGCAATGAAATGTCCAGCCCAGAAGAGTCACAAGTTGGCTTCTGCTCACAGCTTATTGTTGTCAGGTGCGGTCAAGTTGATTCAGACTAGTAATGACCCCATGTGACAGAGTAGAACTGCCTGATAGAGTTTTCTTGTCTGTAATCTTTACAGAGGCAGATCGCCAGGACTTTCTCTCACAAAGTGGCTGGGTGAGTTCAAACCACCAACCTTTCCATTAGCAGCTGGGCGCTTAGCCATTTGTCCCAATAGGGCTCCTTCACAGCTTATTGGCTGGAACTAATCACATGACTCCATCTGACCCCAGGCCACCATGTACCTCACAGGTGAAGAGCTGGGAATTTTTGGTGAGGGAACTGATGACTACCACAAAAGGGAAATATCACAGAAAATTTCAAATGTATAGTTTTAAGTTGGGTTTGCTCAGAATTAGCTTTTGTAAGAAAAAATAAATAAATAAATAAACCTATGTAAATAGCATAGCTGCTGTCATGGTTTGAATTGTGTCCCCCCAGAATATCTGTCAACTTGGCTAGCTCATGATTCCCAGTATTGTATGACTGTCTACCATTTTGTCATCTGACATGATTTCCCCATGTGTCATAAATACTGTCACTATGATGTAATGAGATGGATTAGTGACAGTTCCATAGATGAGATCTACAAGATTAGTATCTTAAGCCAATCACTTTGAAGATATAAAAGAGGGAATGGAGCAGAGACACTCTTGGGCCTCATAGCACCAAGAAAGCAGTGCCAGGAGCAAAGTGTGTCCTTTGGACCTGAGGTTCCTGTGCTGAGAGGCTCCTAGACCACGGGAAAATTGATGACAAGGACCTTCCTACAGAGCTGACAGAGAGAGAAAGACTTCTCCTGGAGGTGACACCCTGATTTGAACTTGTAGCCTATTAGACTGTGAGAGAGTAAATTTCTCTTTGTTAAAGCCATCCGTTTGTGATATTTCTGTTATAGCAGCACTAAATGACCAAGAGCGTTGCTATCTACCCTCATCTGGCTACTTTCCAAAGTAGCTTTGCTAGTCCTTGAGATGTGAGACCTGAGAGACCTGGAAATTCACTACCCATTCATATTTCAACATTGCTCATTTATGTGTCAAGTACTATGTGAGACACTGGTGATATAAAGTATATAAGAAAGAACTTGTTTATAAGCCGAAGTTCCTTCCTGATCTGTGATTATCCCATTATTGCAATCTGTTGTATGCTTTCAGATAAAGGTTCTTAGGTGTCAGTTGTGATCTAGGAAAAAAATAAAAACAATTGCCATCTAGTTGGCTCTGATTCATGGCTACCCCATGTAGAACTATGATCCATAGGGTTTTCAGTGGCCAATTTTTCAGAAGTAGGTCACCAGGCCTTTCGTCTGAGTTGCCTCTGAGCGGATTCAAACCACCAGCCTTTCAGTTAGCAGCCAAGGGCTTAACTGTTTATGCCACTCGGTGACTCCAGTAGAATTCATAGCTGTACCTCCTGAGACGTTTTGAATTCAACTAGTGTACCCTCTCTGGAAGAGTTTACCCTTTTCTTTCTGGTGAGTTTCTGTCATCCTCATGCCTCATCCCCCCTACTACCCTTAGCTTTTTCTTACTTCCTCACCGTGGAATATAATTTATATCTCCTTGAATGAATTTTCACCTGAGTACATCCAGTGTCCAGCATTACTCCTTGGGATCATTTAGCAATTGCAGAGCAGAACTGATCATTCATGCCTCCTCATGACTGAAGCTCTTTTACAAGGGTCTGTTCTTTGAATTATTTTTCCCAAGTACTTATAAATACACATCCTGGGCCCTGATTTATCTGATAGATCAAACATCCAGGAATTATAATTATGACAGTTGTTTGTGCCTCAGCAGTATATTTTAGGGCTAGAAATAGAATATTAACAAAATATTTAGATGGTAAGCTTCAAATCAAAAGATTAATATTTATTAATGGAATGCTTATTCCATTCCACAATTGGAAGTATTTTTACAGGAAAGGCAGAATGAATTCAGCTCTAGATGTAAGAAGTAAGTCTTGACAAATCAAAGCACTTAGAAATACAAATCTAATTCATTCACTAGTAAACTCAAACCAAACCAAACCCAGTGTCATCAAGTTGATTCTGACTCATAGCGACCCTATATAGTCTTTAGGAAATACAATCGAGGCACAGTTTGCTAAGCGAGCTAGACAGAGACCGCAGTTGCTTAATGAAAATCCATTGTCTACGTCCACCTTAAAAGAGTACCCCGTATTTGAGGTGGCAGCAATGAACCCATATCAAGGACCACATTTTCCAACCACTTACACTTAGGTGTGGTGATGTGACAAAGTTCTGGCCCATAAGATTGTAGCTGAAGCTGTTGGTGCCGCACCCACATTCACCCAAGCATTCCAGGGTGCTTCAACAGCCAAGTATCTGCACTTCTGGGCCTGCAGACTTCTCTTCCCAGAACTTTGGAAGGCCACTGCCTGCATATGGCAGGCTGCAAATGCCAATTAACAAGGTCAAAAGCAGCTTTCAATCGATGACTCCTTGGAGGTGGTATACAAATACCCCAGCTTTCTTAATCATTCTCACCCATTGGGTAGGATCTTTCTTAAGTTGTGAATTTTTCACCATTGCCCAGAATTTATTTGCCGATTGTGCTGCAGTTGTCCACTTGAATTGCTGCCTTCATAATGCACTACCTCCTGGCTAGTTTCCCTTCCCTATATAATTTCTCACTTCCATCCTTTTGAATAGTACTTGAATACTTCTCTTAGGATCTGCTTCTGGAGTAATCTAAACTAAGGCAGAAATGCAAGTAGAAATAAGGAAAACATCTAAAAATTCTTCCTGAATCAAGGGGTGCCTCCTTCATCATCCTTTTCTTTATCCTACTTACCTAAAACACAGATGTGATGACTGGAGCTCTATAGCGATCTTGGGCCATGAAGATGAGGGTCACATCCAAGTAAGTAAAGAGCTAAGAAGTAGAAGGCCCTGGGGGCCCTGATAACATCCATACCACTTCTTGATTTCCCACTTCCAGAATTATGAACTCCAGGACATGAAAGAAAACTAAACTTCTATCACATTTTAACCACTATCATTTTGTTTCCTAAAATACCTCAAACTTATGGTGGGGGGTAATACTTTCTTCTTTGAAAGGTAATTGGGAAATAAGTTATGAGTTAGAAAATAATGGCTACAGTGTGGAACGATGGTTCATCCGTGGTCAGAATTTACCTGATTGGTATCAGTTAGCCCCAGGTTTGAAGAACTATTAAATATATATATATGTATATTTCATTTTTATTGTTCTTTAAGTGAAAGTTTACATATCAAGTCAGTCTCTCATACAAATATTAGTATACACCCTGCTACGTACTCCTTGTTGCTCTCCTCCTAATGAAACAGCACACTCCTTTCTATCCTGTATTACCTGTGTCCATTCAACCAGCTTATTCCTCCCTCTGCCTTATCATCTCCCCTCCAGACAGGAGCTTCCCACATAGTCTCACGTGTCCACTTGAGCCACGAAGCTCACTCCTTGCCAGTATCATTTTCTAATCCCATAGTTCAGTCCAATCCCTGTCTGAAGAGTTGGCTTTGGGAATGGTTCGAGTCTTGGACCAGCAGAAGGTCTGGGGACCTGACCTCCGGGGTCCCTCTAGTCTCAGTCGGACCATTAAGTCTGGTCTTTTTACTAGAATTTGAGGTCTGAATCCCATTGCTCTCATGCTTCATCAGGGATTCTCTGTTGTGTTTCCTGTCAGGGCAGTCATCAGTTATAGCCAGGCACCACCTAGTTCTTCTGGTCTCAGGCTGATATAGTCTCCGATTTATGTGGCCCTTTCTGTTTCTTGGGCTCATAATTACCTTGTGTCTTTGGTGTTCTTCATTCTTCTTTGCTTCAGGTGGGTTGAGACCAATTGGTGCATCTTAGATGGCCGTTTGCTAACATTTAAGACCCCAGAACCCACTTACCAAAGTGGAACTATTAAAATCTTGAGTGAACTCCTCTTGTGGGTCAGAGGTCAGCCTTTCCTGCTTACCCAGCTCACGTGGATTACCATACTACCTAGACCACATGCCTTTTTCTGCTCTTAGAAACATAGGAGAGCAGTCTAGGCCATGCTTCTTTATTCTGGCCCATCCTCAGTTATCCTGCCTTACCTCTACAGATACCTTAGCATGAAAATTAGATAGTATTAATGAGAAACATGGCATGAACATCATTATTTTCCTGCATATATCCTCAGTACTGTGCCTATTTCTACTTTGTCAGTTTCTTAGCTTAACCCCTTGGGATGGAGTTTGTGTTTTGCATTTGTACTAAAACCCAGTTAAATGAGAATGGTGCTCTGCTGGGGCCCGTGTTTTCTGGAGGATGTGGGAGGAGAACTTCAGCATTTGTGCACAAGGTCTCTGTGCAGGGAGGAAGGGCCCACTGTTCCTGATATGTCACCTTTGTCACTGAGCATTAGGCTAACACATTTCCAAAGGAAAGACTAAGGGCTACTTTCTTATCAGACCAAAGTCCTACCATATTATCTATCTCACCTCTTACCCTAGAGTTCTAGGAAAAGAAGTAGAATAAAGGCATTCAAGGGCTATGAGGGTTGGGAGTTGCCTCTGCTCCAGCCCCACTGGAGCCATTGGTCAAATGTTGTTGTTTTTTCTGACATTATAGTTTTCTAGCTCAAAAATCAGCAAAAGTTTAATTCCTGAAGGGCACATAGGTTACCCTCAGGTCAAAGAACATCTGACTTTCCAATCACTCACAGTTTGGGCCCTTCCTGATGTTTATCTGCCAGGGGATTCACACTTGTCGTTGAGATGCATGCTTGTTTAGGGTATGTACAAAAGAACGGTGAAAGCAGCTGGCAAAACACACACTTATTATACATGTTACATGTACCAAGTAGCCTAATTACTTTATATACATCATCTCATTAAAAGTGCTTAACAACTCGGTAGTGAGGCATGTAGTATTATATTTACAGTAAGGACTCCCCATAGCTACCAAGTATGAGCGATAGGATTTGGACTAAGGTCTGAATGATCCAACATATGCTCACCAATATCTGGGCTGAAAGCCTGCCATTATCTTTAATCCCCTACTAGGAATTCAGAATCCCTGACTTGTACCTGGTAGTGCCAGTGCTTCTGGTAGGAGACATGGTAACCTGTTGTAATACAAGGGATTGCTTTTGTGTGGCCTTTCTTGTAACTGTGCAAATAAAATAATTGTGGTGCGCTGAGGGTGCAGCTTTGCCATCCTACTAGGCTTAAAAGATAGCCATTTCCAGAGCAAAGGGATCATTCTCTCTACCACCAAAGAAGAAGGGCCAAAAGTGGAGCATGTCCTTTGGACATGAGATCCCTGTGCTGAGAAGCTCCTAGAACCAGGAGACAGAGAGAGAGAGAGAGAGAGCTATAACACTGAAGGTGGTGAGAAGCGGTGACAGAGAAATGACAGTAAGAGAGACCAGCAGGAGATGGCGCAATGGGCCACACAGCCCACGGAGTGCTAAAGCTGAGTGCCTTTGGGCAGGAGGCTTGCTGGCAGAGTAGGATGCTTCTGGGCACTCATTGGCAGAGTAGAAAGAACTTTGTAACACTCGCCTTACTAGGGCAGAGGCCAAAGGGCCAGGGAGTGGCATGCCTGTAGCATGGCTGGGAAGAGGCTGTCCTGATGGAAGAACTGTATCCTGAGTGTTCCTGAGCTTGCATTGTAACAGGTGGCTTCCTAATAAACCCCATAACTGTGAATATAGTCTGTTCTGTGTGTCCACTGCAATTAATTCACAAATCCAGCAGAGAAGTAGAGAGTGCCGTGGGAGGGACTGTCGGTGTCAAAATTGATAAAGATGGAGGAGAGAGGAGGTATATCTGACCTCCATCTCATAGGAATCAGCCTCAAAGGAGACTCTCCTTCCCCCTTGTGAAGCTAGAGGAGATCAGACACTCCAGCCCCCATACCATTTTCATACCAGTGTAAGATGCACAGGCCCATGGAGGTCTCCCCAGTCTGTTCTGTTATCTGCCAAGTACAGAGAAAACGGTAGACAGGTTCAAGACTTTGTCCCAAGATGCTGACAAGCCAAAGCAGAGAGGGTTTTAGCAGTTGGATCTGAGCAGAAAACCTAAGTCCTTGAGGGACAGGTTGGCAAAAGCCAAGCTTAGGTTTTAGGCAACAAGGTCATGGAAACGTCTACTTCAGCATTTTGCCCCGGTTCCTAATTTTGCCAATTTAAGCTACGGGATATGCCTCTCTGCTCCTGTCCTAACGTGTCTTCATAGAGACACTGGCTGATTTTGTGCCTGCTGCAGGTTTGCCTTTGCTTCCTTACCTACCAGTGATGAATGTGAGCAGAAGATCATTAAAACATCTGACTCTGAGCCAGCTGTCCTGACAAGCTGGTGTGTTGTACGTCCCCGAAGCAAATCTGGCTCACCTTGATGTGAGGATTTTAAGGTCAGGTAAATAGCTATGTGTCGGAATCGACTCAACTGCAGTGGGTTTGGTTTTTGGTTTAAATAGAGGGCTGTAGTTAGGTAGAAAGAACTCTAGAATTGGGATCAGAAAATCTGGATGTAATTCTTGATTCCACCATTTGATAATCCTGTGAGGTTTAACAAGTCGCATAAGATTTTAGGACCTTAGGGATCTCTGGGTGATGCAAACAGTTAAGCACTCAACTGCTGGCCAAAATATTGGCACTTTGAACCTACCCAGGAGCACCTAAGAAGGCAGGTCTGGCAATCTGCTTCCAAAGGTCACAGCTCTACTCTGCAGTCAGGGAGTTGCCGTGAGTCAGAATGAGGGTAAGAATGAGTCAAGTATTTTTTTTTTTTTTTTTGTAAGTTAATGACTGTAGAAAACTCTGTAAACTACAAAGAATGATGCAAATATGTAGAATTATTTGTAGTAGCGTGCTGATGTATTTGGTTGTCATCCCAGGAGCCAGGGACAGGAATCTCTTTCCCACTGCTCTGGTGCAGGGAGCCGGGGTTCTGGGACAGTTAAAGAGTGTACCAAAGATGGATGAGAAAAGTATCCCTAATATGTCACCTTTGTCACTGAGCATTACGCTAACACATTTCCAAAGGAAAGACTAATGGCCACTTTCCTATCAGACCAAAGTCCTACCATATTATCTGTCTACCTAGAGTTCTAGTGAAAAAGCAGAATAAAGGCATTCGAGGGCTATGAGGGTTGGGAGTTGTCTCTGCTCCAGCCCCACTGATCATTTTGATCAAAGAACCCTGATCGAAGGGGGAAAATGCAGAACAGAATGTCATATTCTCATGGAATTCAGAGTTTCTGGAGTCATGGAGGCTGGACAAACCCCTAAAATTATTGCCCTGATAAAATCTTTAAATCTGAATCCTTAAACCAAAAGTATCCTCTGAAGTCTTCTTAGAACCAAATAATAGTTTAGCTTCACTAGTAAAGAATATCTGCCATGAGCATTGTGCTGTTTTAAGATATATTTATACAGGATCAAATTGACAGCAGCAACTAGAAAGATTAGATAGGAGGCTTAGGAGGCAGTGAGTTTATGTTAATGGGGAGGAATGAGTCAGAATAGGAGGATGAGAATGGTTGCACAATTCGAAGAATGTAATCAAGGTCACTGAATTGTATATGTAGAAATAGTTGAATTGGTATATGTTCTCCACAACAATAAAAATAAAATTCAATTAAAAAAAAAAAAAAAAAAGATTACAGCCAAGAACAAAAACCCTATGGTGCACAGTTCTACTCTCTATGGAAGCAGGTTTGATTTGTGTGTGTGTCTGTGTAAGTATAGCCAAAAAAATATGGAAGAAGGGATGCTATGTCACAGCTGAGGGTAAACTATAAAAGCTCTGTGGATTTGTCTCTATCTCTCACGGTACCCTCTTGCTTTATGGGCTTTAGGGGAAGCTAGCAGCTGGTCCTATGGAGAAGCTTATGTTGTAAGGAACTGAGGCCACCATTCGACAGCTCGAGAGAAACTCAGGCCTCTTGCCAACTGCCACATGAATAAGTTTGGGAAAAGATCCTCCAACCCAGTCAAATATTCAGATGAGGCAGCCCTGGCCAACATCTTGACTGTAACTTAGTGAGAGACCCTGAGCCAGAACCACCCAGCTGAGCTGCTCCTGGATCCCTGAAACTCAAAAACTATGCGAGACAATTACATTTTGGGGTAATTTATTACAAAGCAATAGATAACTAATGTGCGTCTTCAGTCAATAAATATTTACTCAGAGTCTGCTAGTCTCTAATTGTGGAGTTAAATAGGCATTACAACTCCAGGCTTCTTGCTTGAAAAGAGGACCACATTGAATTTCTTTCAATTTGTAAAACAAACTGCTTTTTCTAGTTTTCAGCCTTCCCATGTTTCCAGTTCTCTCTCATCCTGGAAAAATGACTTCCCCCATCTTACCCTCTTTCTCTTGGTGAACTCCAAATTATCCGTTGCTTAAATGTACCATATTTTACGCAAATAACACGACACGTACATTACACATTTTTTGCCAACAGCACAACCCCCCATGCTTTAATCTCATGAGCGTGTTATGCTAATTTTTTATGTATTGCTGACTTCAATTTCTATTTCTAATCACATAGAAACTTCATTTAAAGTGGGTAAAAAATATATGTATATATAAATAAATTTTTTTATTGATTTTATATTTTATAAGCAGGAGATTAAAGAAAAGGAACAGAACAATACGATTTACCTGTAATATGGAGAATGAATGAATGAGGTAGAAATTTACTTCTGGAAATGTCACAAGACATGCCCGGTATATGCATAAGCATGCTATGCCAGAACTGTTTTTACTTAATTTCATCATTTCTATGCACTATTTGTGGAAAAAATATGGTAATTTCCTCCTGGAGAACTTTCATGATACCTAGACTGGGATGGGACCTTCTGGAATGATCCCTCATAACACGTACTCCATCAAAATCTATTCTCTAATCATCAACTTACGTGCTAGTTTATACGCTCCATGACTGTGACTGTCCCCTTCACTGATGTTTCCCTTGTACCCAGCACAGTGTCTGGCAGAAGATAGGCCATCAGTATATATACATGCATGGATGAATAAATGATTGAATGAAAGGGCAAATTCAGCAAGTATGATGGCTATTTTATGTGTGGTCACAAATTAAATGGAGTGAGCCTCAGCTTGTATACTCATTCCAGCTATCTTGGGCAAAGATGTTTCTCATGAGCATCTCTGTCCCTCTGCTCAATACTGGTCCAAGGACAGCTGTAGCGACAGTTCAGCCAGCTAAGGGTCCATTTAGCAGTCTCATGGTTATGAGAAAAAAGACATTGCCAAGAATAGAGTTCTTGGCCATGAAGCATTTATGCCACATGTGAAAGGGAGCTTAGGAGCAAGAGTTTCAACTTTAGAGGAAGCTTGCCCAAGCCATTGATTTCACCCGGTTTCATTCTGTTATTTTAAAGGTAGAAGAGTTTCCTATGAATGTAACTCTGGAGGAAATTTTCATAAACTCTGGGATGGCTTTTGGCTCTCAATGGTGCTTCATTAGTTTTTCAGAATTTCAACACCAAAGTTAGTAACTTGGCCCTGGGGGTCCCAATTGACTGGACACATTTTTCCATGACCTCGAGGCTGCAATAGAGTTTATATAGCCACACACAAATGTTCTTTATGGATTTTCTTCCCCATCTTTAAGTTTTATGCTCCTCTAAGTACCAAAATGGGGATGGTATTTTAAAGCCGTTTGTCCAGTAAAAGGAACTTCTGCCGATGTGCCAGGCATTTGACATTTGTATGCGAGGGGTTTTGTGGAGTCCATTGTCCGTGGCTTTACATAAGCACGGGACTCATTTGTATCCATCATGGCTTTAACCTGATGCAGCGGCTGGGATGACCTCGGACCATGTTCCCCTCTTGCCTGGGTGTGAGCAATGTAGAAAAATGGAGACAGTTCCCATAGTGCAGAGCTGCTAGGCCCTGAGTTATGCTAATTACCATCACGGAACCAGTTAAGAAAAACACATATTGTCAAGCTGGCACTTTGAAAGAGAAAACAATGAATGTTTCTTTGACTGTCTCCTCTTTTTACCTCAACTAATTGGTCCATTTCTCTACTGCAATCACTGGGAAGATGGATTTCTTCTCCCACTTTGTAAAATAAACTGAAATCTATTTTTCTTTCTTATCCATTCAAGCCAGCTCCTCACTAATTGTGCCTATAAATGAGTAGGTAGTGAAAACATTGTGTTGGGAAGTTTTTTTTTTTTTTTTCCTTTCTCATAGCATTTTGCTGAGGACTTCTTTCTCCCTCCCTCCTTTTTTTCCCTTAAGAAATGAAGCAATGTTTAGAAACTTCCACATTTCAAGTAGAAGCCTTTAAAAATGAAAAGAAAAAATATTTCAAACTTTAGCATTTGAAGTACATGTGGTCTCCATTCCTTGAGAACAATTAACGCATAGCTGGCAACACTGTGAGGGAAACAGAGGTGCCCAGCTCCCAAGAACCCTGATATTTCTGAGGGTAGAGCTAGCGTTTCTGGCCTTAGGTGCATCATTGCCAGAAAGATGAAATATGAACTATAGCTGTGAGTTGAATGCACTTAGTTATCCTTTGTTGACAAGGCAGGCTAGGGACAAAATGGCACTTACTACCAAACAGGTAACATGTGAACTCTGAGTATGTATCAATATGTGCTGACTTAATCATGTATTTTGACCTTCTTTGGAGTAATTATCAAGGTAATGGGTTAGATTTTTATTTCGCATAGTGGTAATAAAACTGACCCAAAATGCTGGCTAAGCCATTCACTTCAACATATTAAGTGGGACTACCGAAAGTTAACCTAAGTTACCTACATTGTTAGCTGCCATCAAGTCCCCCTGACTCACGAGTGCCCCTTGCACAAGGGAACAAAACGCTGCCCGGTCCAGCACCATCCCCAAGATCAGTTGTAGATCAGACCACTGTGATTCATAGGGTTTTCATTGGTTGATTTTCAAAAGTAGATTGCCACATCTTTCTTCTTAGTCTGTCTGAGTCCAGAAGCTTCGCTGAAATCTGGTCAGTAGCATAGCAACACGCAAGTCTCCGCTTACAGAGGCGTGATGGTACGTATGAGGTGCGTGGGCTGGAACCTGAGTCTCGTACATGGAAAATGAGATTCTGCCATCAAACCACCAATGCTTCAAGCTACCTACATAAAAAAAAAAAAAATAGCCCCTGAAAATTTAGCTAGGTCTAAGTTGGCCTGGAGGAGTTCCTGGGTGGTCCTCTGTTCTGGTTAACACGCTTTGCTGCTAACCAAAAGGATAGAGATTTAAGTTCACCCAGGAGCATCTCAGAAGAAACAGCTGGTGATCTACTTGTGAAAAATCAGTCACTGAAAACCCTATCCAGCACAGCTCTGCTCTGACACACAGGGGGTCACCATGACTTGGAACAGACTTGACAGCAACTCATCTTAAGCTGTCCTGGAAAGCTCGTGTGGCTGCTTCACCAACATTCAGTTTACATAAGGAACTGGAGAATCTCATAGTCAAGATCACAACCCAAAGGAAGAGAAAAGCAAGATACATAATCTTCGCCTGAAAGAAATATGACAGCTTATTAGGTTCTTGGCACTGCCCACAGGGCTGAGGATAGAGTAACAGCCAAGTGTTCTCCATGGCCAGTGTGAATTCACTGAGTGTGGAAGCACATAGTTACTCTGCAGTGTGGTAAGGCCTCTGATGCGTGAAGCTCAGACAGGAGCTTAATCCAGTCTTGGAGTAGTCAGGAGCTTTTGACTGAACTGGGCACTGAAAATGAGCAGAAGTGACCAGGTAAAGAATGGGAAGAAAGACTCTGCCCTTCAAGCTCTATATCTTTTGTTGTTCCAGAGGATCCAGTAGTGACTGTATCTCATCTTCATATAGCAAGGACTCCATTGCAGGACATGGACTGAGAGCTCTGTTTTCCCATATTTGTGTGCCTGTAGACTGTCCTTACAGCTGTGAAGGAGGAAATGAGGGCTTAGATTTCTTCTCGGTTCTTCATCATAAATCAAAGTGCCAAATTATCCCACTATAAGGAGGAGCAGTTTAAGATGAGTAAAAAGGAGCCACTAATGCAGGGATGCTCACAGGCAAAGCACACTGATGGTCCATTGTGGTCCCTGGTTTGGCAAGTAGTGTGGGAGGTATGTCCATGGCATTGCTTATATGGAAACCACGCCTACTTTTTAACGGTTTCCTCCTGTTACATGGACAAAAGTCATGATCCTCTTTCATTAGTTATTTTCTGGGCACCTGGCATCCCTCCCGGCTCTGCTTCACTCACGCTCCCTTTCTCTTCAGACCCTATTCTGAAATCTAGGCTGGCATTCTTTGCATCTGAAGCTTTGTTTAAGCCAAGGCTTAGAACTTGTTCCTTCAGATTGAACCCCTGCTGAGAACTTGCATTTCTAACAAGTTCCCAGGAGATGCGAATGCTGCTGGTTAGGGACCAATTCTGAGAACCACTAGTAGATTAGTGTTTCTCAAAATTTATTATACAAAAGAGTCACCTGGGGATCTTGTTAAAATGTAAATTCTGATTCAGTATATTTGGGGTGGAAATGCAAATTCTCAGTAGGGGTTTGAACTGGAATGAACTGGTTGGAAACCCTAGTCTAGACTCTGCCATCCACTTCCAAGTTTCCACACCTGCTTTTAACCTTAGGTGATGTCTTCATGTCTCTTTTTGGTCCATGGCCCATAGGTGTAGCCGGGAATCTCTATTCTATCAAATGTCCCCACTTGGTCAGTGACGTGGCCCTTGTATTAATTTTTCATGTTGTCTTACCAAATTATCATTAATTTAGTGGCATAAAACAATACCCATTTATTATCTTTGAGTTCTATAAGTTAGAAGTCCAAAATGGGTCTCACTGGGCTAAAATCAAGGTGCCAGCAGGGCTGTGTTAATTACTGGAGGCTCTAGGGTAGAATCCAATTCCAAATGCATCCAGGTTGTTGTCATAATTCAGTTCCACGTGCTTCTAGGACTAAGGTTCCTTTTCCTTGTTGGCTGTTGGGCAGGGTCAACTTCTAGAGTCTGCTCAATCCCTGGCTTATGGTCCCCCTTGTCTTCAAAGCCAGCAATGGCCAGTCAAATCCTTCTTATGCTTTAAATTTCTCTGATGTCCCCATGTGTCTCATCTCCCTTCCTCCTCTTCCGTTACATCTCTCTTCTGCTTGCAACCAAATAAGGTTCTCAGCATTTTTTTTAAATTGTACTTTAGATGAAGATTTACAGAACAAACTAGCTTCTCATTAAACAGTTAGTACACATATTGTTTTGTGACATTGGTTGCCAACCCCACAACATGCCAACATTCTCCCTTTCTCCGAGATTTTGGGTTCCCTATTACCAGTTTTCCTGTCCCCTCCTGCCTTCCCATCTTTGACCCTGGGCTGATGTGCCCCTTTAGCCTTGTTTTGTTTTATGGGCCTGTCTAATCTTTGGCTGAAGGATGAACTTCAGGAACGACTTCATTACTGAGGTAAAAGGGTGTCCAGGGGCCATACTTTCAGGGTTTTTCCAGTCTCTGTCAGACCAGTAAGCCTGGTCTTTCTTTTTCTTTTGTTGTGAGTTAGAATTTTGTCCTACAGTTTTCTCCAGCTCTGTCCGGAACCCTGCATTGTGATCCCTGTAAGAGCAGTTGGTGGTGGTAGCCAGGTACCATCTAATTGTGCCAGGATTCTCAGCTTTTAAGAGCTCTTATGAATAGAAAGGGCTCACCCAGAAATATCTCCCTATTTTAAAGTCATTAGCCAAAATTATATCTGAATAATCTGTTTTATCTTGAAAAGTAACCTACTCATAGATTCAAGGGATTAGGGCATAAACATCTTATCAGTTATCCTGAATGGATTCTGACTCATGGTGACCCCCATGTGTGATAGAGTAGAACTGTGCTCCATAGGGTTTTCAATGGCTGATTTTTTGGAAGTAGATTTCCAGGCCTTTTTTTCAAGGTGCTTCTTGGTGGACTTGAACTTCTAATCTTCAGTTAGCAGCCAAGCAAGTTAACCATTTGCACCACCCAGGGACCCCATGACATCTTGAGGGGCCATTGCCATGCCTAATACATACCCCAATAGTGGAAGTCAGACAACTGCAACATCCAATCCCCTATCTCTTGGTGTAATTTCTAAAAGGAAAGTAATATTTCAAGTTTGCAATCTGCTTTCCCAATTATGAAGATAAGAAAGATAATGCTTGAAAAATAGCTAATCTAGAGACTGGCACAAAGTTAGTCCTCAGATTATATTAATTTCCTCCCCCTATTCTTGCATATTCTCAGAGAGAGCACTGCGGTGTGCCTTTGAAGTTAAAAAACTGATCCTACAAGCTGCAGTCACAAATCAGCCACAGGTTTACTATACTTTGGAGCAGACAGAAGTCTAGAATAAATTTAAGGTGAGCATAAAGATTCTATGAATCCTAGTAATTGTTGAGTTGGGAGTAGCCTTTTTCCCCAAGCCCTGAAAACCTACATGTTGGCCACCTATAGGATAATGGGATGCCAGCACTGACTTAATGGCCTGAGAGAGCAAGGAAAGCCCACGTTGAGTGGCTTTTCACTCAACAGCACCCCCTTGCCCTTACATCTACTAGAAATCAGATTGTTAGGGGAAAGGAAGAATTTCTGTTGTCCTCTCCTCGATCCCCAATACACCCATGCAAACTTGGAATAGCCCTTTCTTTCTTTTTGGCTTATCTAAATCCTACCTACGATTAACTCCATTCCTACGTCCTTAAAAAAACAACCACACACACACACAAATATTCTCTGATCAGTTTCTCAGTGATCACCTTTTCTGTACAAGCTTCTTTCCTAGAAATACTACTGTCCGTAGTTCATATGGTGATATCAGGTTGTAGGTACAGGGTCCATGTCCAGTCTATTTCTCCTTCTTCATCAGCTAGCCCAGAACCCAGCACAAAATACATGCTTCATAAATTTCAGATGGATAAATGAGATGGCATATGTTATTGCTGAAATTTTATGCGTGCATGATTTTAGCCTCATAAATGTATTGCAAGCTTATAAATGTAAAGGGTAATTATTTCAATTTCATTTCTATCTTAAACAGCTTGGGTGAAATTGACATCAGGCACGTGTGCTTACCATTCTCTCACTTTTACATACGGCAGACATCATTCTTGATACACATTCCTACCAAACCAGATACAGACTCAGAATCATTCTCAGCACAGCCCTCGATGCCAATCAAAAACCAGATCCACCGCCATTGAGTCGATTCTGACTTATAGCGACCCTATAGGACAGAGTAGAACTGCCCCATAGAGTTTCCAAGGAGCACCTGGTGGATTTGAACTGCTGGCCTTTTGATTAGCAGCCATAACACTTAACCACTATGACACCAGGGTTTCCAGCTCTCAAAAAAAAAAAAAAAAAAGGCAAGTTCCATAAAATCTATTTTTTGACCCTTTCCTAGTGTCATGGATTGAATTGAGTCCCCCAAAAATATGTGTCAACTTGACTAGGCCATGATTCCCAGTGTTGTGTGGTTGTCCTCCATTTTGTGACTGTAATTTTATGTTAAAGAGAATTAAGGAGTGTTGTAATACCCTGACTAAGGTCAGATCCCTGATCCAATGTAAAGGGAGTTTCTCTGGAGTGTGACCTACACCACATTTTATCTTACAAGAGATAAAAGGAAAGGGAAGCAAGCAGAGAGTGGGGAACTCGTACCACCAAGAAAGAAACACTCAGGGTAGAGATTTGGACCTGGGGTTCCTTTGTGGAGAAGCTTCTAATTCAGGGGAAGATTGATGAAAAGGACCTTCCTCCAGAGCCGACATGCAGAGAAAACCTTCCCCTGGAGCTGACACCCTGAATTTGGACTTTTAGCCTACTAGACTGTGAGAAAATAAATTACCTTTGTTAAAGCCATCCAGTTGTGATATTTCTCTTATAGCAGCACTAGATGATTAAGACACCTAGTATAATACCTAAGACATTCAAAAGTATGGTAAGCATCTGTCAGAATAAATGAGTAAACTATCACAGCCAAGAGGAGCCTAAGGAGACACGAATACTAAATGCAATGTGGTATCCTGTGTGGGATTCTGGAACAGTGAAAGGACATTAGGGAAAAACTAAGGAAATCTGAATAAAGTATGAACTTCAGTTATTAAAAATGTATTGCTATAATTTCATTAAATATAACCATGTATGTACCATAACCATACCATAAAGTAATTAGTACATACCATACTAATTTAAAGGAGCCCTGGTGGTGCAGTGGTTAAGTGCTCAGCTGCCAACTGAAAGGTCAGCAGTTTGAACCTACCAGCCGCTCCATGGAAGAAAGATGTGGCAGTCTGCTTCCATAAAGATTTACAGCCTTGGAAACCCTATGGGGTAGTTCTACTCCGCCCTGTAGGGTGGCTATGAGTCAGAGTTGACTCAATGACTGTGGGTTTGGTTTTTTGGTAAATTAATTTAAGAGGTTAATAATAAGGGAAGTGGGGTGTGAGTACATTGGAACTCTCTGTACTACCTTTGCAATAATTCTATAAGTCTAATACTGTACTGAAATAAAAAGTTCATTAAGAAATAAAACTAAATCAATTGGCAAAATAATTCTATTATGAAAACATTCTGCATCCCACTTTGAAATGTGGCGTCTGGGGTCTTAAATGCTAACAAGCGGCCATCTAAGATGCATCAATTGGTCTCAACCTACCTGGATCAAAGGAGAATGAAGAACACCAAGGTCACACGATAACTATGAGCCCAAGAGACAGAAAGGGCCACATGAACCAGAGACTTACAACATCCTGAGACCAGAAGAACTAGTTGGTGCCCGGCCACAACCGATGACTGCCCTGATAGGGAACACAACAGAGAACCCCTGAGGGAGTAGGAAATCAGTGGGATGCAGACCCCAAATTCTCATAAAAAGATCAGACTTAATGGTCTGACTGAGACTAGAGGAATCCTGGTGGTCATGGTCCCCAAACCTTCTGTTGGCCCAGGACAGGAACCATTCCTGAAGACAACTCATCAGACATGGAAGGGACTGGACAATGGGTTGGAGAGAGATGCTGATGAAGAGTGAGCTACTTGTATCAGGTGGACACTTGAGACTGTGTTGGCATCTCCTGTCTGGAGGGGAGATAGGAGGGTAGAGAGGGTTAGAAACTGGCAAAATAGTCACGAAAGGAGAGACTAGAAGGAGGGAGTGGGCTGATTCATTAGGGGGAGAGTAAGTGGGAGTATGGAGTAAGGTGTATATAAGCTTATATGTGACAGACTGACTTGATTTGTAAGCTTTCACTTAAAGCACAATAAAAATTATTGAAAAAAGAAATAAAACTAAAGACAAAACATTCTGGAAAAAAAAGAGTAAGTGTGAATCTAAAAGCTCGAATTCAGTACTAAGGCCATGAGATAAAAACAAAACTGTAATTTTTACTAATGATTTTCATTACGATAATTGCCTTTGAGTACTTTCTGAAACTTCTTCTAAACACAAAAACAACAAAGATGAAACAAATTTGAAATTGATTTCTAAAAGAACATTCAAATTTATTCATGATGAAAGGGATTTGATTAAGAAGTGATAGTCTTCATCTGCAATTGAATGATAAAGTAATTTTTCCCCTGCAATGTTTCTATTTCTTTAGGCTTTGCCCTCAGCTGCACGTTTCAGTACCTGTGAGCTGAGAGTCAGTGAATGGATAATATTGCAACATATTGCTACATACACCTTCACTCAGCTATTACTCATCCCATGACTCTCCAACACCCACCTTGTGCACACCAGCTATCCCTGTTTGCTTGGGAATCTTGTCATTTAGATTAGGTGACCCAAGACTCAGGTCCAACTCTTCACTTAATCAAAAGTGACCTGAATTTTAGATACACAGAAATAAATAAATAAACTAAAACAACTAAACAACTAGGAGTCAAAAAATTCATAAAATCTATCCATTGGAATTTTAAAAAGGGACTAAAAAATGCAAAATAAAATTTATTTAATTTTACAACCAACGTTCCAAGTTTGGAATCTGCATTTATTAAGAAGGACAACAGTAAGAAAGGCACAGAAAGGAGACACTACCTCATTCACTAACCACACTGCAGTTACTGCTTCTGTCTTTCGTTATACGGTCAGCGTCTGTGTCAGAACATGGAGATAGGAGACACAGTCTTCAAGAAGGCCCGTTGAGATAAATTGCACACAGGTTTGCGGGGGGTGTCTTCACAGACAGGTGTTATTGGTTGGGTGGATAAGGGCCAAAATTTTTAGAAAAGGCTGTTTTTGTATTATTCAAGGTCTGACCAGAAATACTTGAAAGCCCACAAAGAAAGTGTCTCCCTTACTTCTGACCTTCAAGAAGCTTGGGTGGTGGGCGAAAGATTCTGGTAATCGCCTGACCACCAGGCTCTGCTCCAGGGCAGACTTCTGAAGACTCTGAAGCACACCCATCCATGGCCATTATATCGTAAACAAGTGTGGATGAAAGGCACATATGGAATCCTTGTCTTGGCATCCAGCTCCTGTCCATCACTAATGAACCGATGGGTCTCTTTCTGTGGTCCAACACGGACTATGCATTTGGTGCATCCGTCAAGCCAGAAATCTAAGTGGTCCCCACTCTTCCTATTTCAGAATGTAAAAGTGAGCTAAGAATTATAGGCCAGGTACCCATTTCTGAGTGTGTAGGTTGGGGACAACCAGATCTGAAAGTAATCCCATCCCCTTTACAGTGCATCTGTAAGAAAAGGCAGCCACGGCAGCCTGAACTTGGATTTCACCTTCTGTCTCTCACCTATGAAAAAATACTGTCTTGCCTCATTAGCACCATTAAATCATAGCCACATATCCTGTATCTGAGGTCCTGAAATTATCTATTTAGATCTTGGGAGACCATCATCATGTTTTGTGTCTAGACATAATAGAATACTAAGCAGAAATTTGGGGTTCCCCCAGGCAAACAGGACAGGGAGAGGGGTTGGCCTCTACCCTACATACACATGAATAAATAGCACCATACAAGCCTTGAGCCATCCTCTCAAGCTCATCACTAATTCATTGAAGGATGACTGCCATTGTCACCCAGAAAGAAAACGGACTTCTTATTCTTCTCCTTCAGACATGAACCATATTTGACATCTGTGATCTCCTGTGTTTTAATTTTTATAAGCTGCTTGGTACCAGCAGAAAGTTAATCCTTTCAAAAAGGAAACTTCAGCCTTCTTATTCTTCCCAGCAGCCCAAGTGAATAGTAATAAAACTACTTTTGAACACAGCTGCTCCTAGGTTTTTATTCCACAGTCCCAGCATTCCCACCCTTGATTTTGACCTCTAGGATCCCAATGTCATCTCAGGATAAGTAGGTGGGATGAGAGAACAGCAGAGAGGTCAGAAATAGGTCAGAGGATCAATTCTATTTTTTTTTTCCTTTGAGGAAAGAAGAAATAAGGCGAGATAAGAACATCTAAGGTAGAATATCATAGATTTATATTTCTTGTGGAATGCGCTGGGGGTGCAGAAATGAATAAAGCAGCATCAGTGTCTTCCAGGAATTCCCAGTCTACTGGGAGGAAAAGCTCTGCAAGCTGACGATCCCAGTCTGCTTTTGTAAGTGCAAGGAGATGCCAGAGAAAAGGCTTTAGCTTTGCCTGGATGGTCTACAGATAGGCTTCCTGAGATGACACCAAAACCAGGTATTAAAAATTGGCCAAGCGAAACCAGGGAGAAGCGTGTGAGAAGGACTAGCAAGAACAATGAAAGGGCTGCAGGCAGTGCAGAAGTATTGATCAGGGTAGAAATCTTCAGAGGTGAAGGAGGGTTAGGTTGCTGAAGTAGGCCAACTGACACAAACCCAAATTTTGCTTTAGGAATATCCCACCCAGAATAACTGCATCCAAAAGATCTACTTTGTGGCTGTGTATAGAAGACTTTGAAGGATGGTACAACCAGGACGAAGCAGAGAGAACATATGTAGGTTTTACGCACTGGGAAATCAGCCAGCATCCTCGTTTAGGAAATTAGAGTGCTCCTCCCACTCCATACGCAGTCTTGTCTAGCCTTAGCATTGGCACTCCTACTTTCAGCATTTCTCAAAATTCTCTGGAGAGTTTGTCAAAATGATGATTCCTGGAACTTACTTAATTAGAATGGAGGGATTCAGGATTTTTTTTTTTCTAATTCTCCCAGGACATTCCCAAGAACCACTGCCTACAACACTATCCATTTTGAGATAAGACACCAAATGCAGAAATTCATATTTAATTTGGAAGATATATATGAATCCTCATTAAAGCCTTAATGGGTTTCAGATACCAAAAAGAAGACAACCTTCAACAAGATGGATTGACACAGTGCCTGCAACAATGGGCCCAAGCATACCTACTACTGTGAGAATAGCTCAGGACTGGGCAACATTTGATTCTATCATACTTAGTGTCCCTGTGAGTCAGAGCAGATTTGACAGCACCTGACAATAACAACAGCAACGTGGTGCAGAAATGCTTAACTGCAGTTGGTTTGGGAAGGGTGAGAAGCACCTGGGAGGACTACAGTTACTGGGTGTTGGGAAGAGAGTGATAAGAAATGGGGCTTACTTACTGAGCACCTACAGTGTGCTAGAAAGAAAGTAGGAACATAACACAAAATTAATGAAGGAAAAGTAGGGGCTCAAATGAGGGTAATATTCAAAGGCATAATCGTCTTATGATATGAATCGTTCCAGTATGTCAAAATACTCTCACATCTCATATTCCCTTTACACCTCACAGGAACCCAGTGAGATGATGCAAATGACTTCTGACACCAGCCCCCAAAGTTAAGCTCAGTGTCACAGGTTAAGGGCACAGTCCTTTACAAGACTGTCCTCACTTCAGGCACCAGCTGCAAGTTCGGGGGTTCTCAGGGCAACCCTCATTTCTGACCGTCTGGCTCCAAATTCAGGGGTTCCCACTATACATTCAGGTTCAATAATTCGCTGTAATGACTCACAGAGCGCACTGAAAGCTCTATACTTAAAATTGCAGCTTTGTTATAGCAAAAGGATAAAAATCAGAATGAGCCAAAGGGAGAAACCCATAGGGCCAGGTCTGTGAGGGTCCCAAACACGAATGTTCATGTTCCCTGGGATGCATACCCTCCTGTCACACTGATGTTCGTGGGATTTTGTCAACCAGGGAAGCGCACCTGAGCCTCCAAGCCCAGAGTTTTATTGAAGCTTCATTACTGTCAGCATGATTGATTAAATCGTTGGTCGTGTGATTGAACTTAATCTCCAAACTCACTCCCCTCCCCAGAGGTCAAGCTGATATCATAAAGCTCAAAGCTCCAGACCTCTAGTAACGTGGTTAGCCTTTCCGGTGTGGCTAGCCCACACTCAATAATCTCATCTGCATAAACTAGCTAGGAGCCCAACTGGAGTCACCCACATATTGTAAACAGGCATAGTCCAAGGGATCTACCATAATCAAAGACACTTCAATCACCCAGGAAATTCCAAGGGTTTATAGTTTACCTCCCAGGAACGAGGAACAGGGGCCAGATCTCTCTTTGGGTAATATTTATTCTTCACTGCCCAGATGGCCATTATCACCCTCATTTCCCACATGAAGATGGTGAGAACTGGACATTTTTAAGTGACTTATACTCCTGAAAACGTAATTGCTGGACTATCGGAATGCAGGTGAAAATCCAGATTTTGTGGTTTTTCTCCAAATCCTATGCATTCTCTATAACATCAATGGCCAATTTTCAATGGCTAACTTTCACTTCCTTTGTATCTTTTTTTCCTAGAACTGCCTCTAGCCATGTCAAATTGAAAATGTTTGCTCCTTGCATATTTTCATAATAACAGTAACAATAATAACCATAGGAGCCCTAGCGGTCCAAATGTTAAGCACTTGGCTGCTAAACAGAAGGCTGGTACCTCAAACTCACCCACTGACTCCACAAGAGAAAGACCTGGCAATCTGCTCCTGTACAGATTACAGCCTAAAAAAACCCTATGAGGCAGTTCTACTCTGTTGCATGGGGTTGTTATGAGTCAGGAAAGACTCAAAGGGACACTGATTGAAGTTGCTGGACCGAGTGTAAGACATTTTAAAGTATACTACTAATTTAATTCTCAGAAAACACAAAGTAGGCAATATTTATCCGTATTTTAAGACTAGATAAAGCTCAGAGAGGGTTTGTGACTTGCCCTGGGTCACAGTTCTTTAAAGAGGCAGAATTATAATTAGAAACTAGGTCTACCTGACACCAAAGCCTGTGCCCATAACCCCAACGCCATTCTCCCTTTTCCTATGTTATTTTCCCTTGTGAGAAATGATGTCCGTGAATAGGTT
The DNA here is from genome assembly GCF_030014295.1 of Loxodonta africana. NCBI lineage: Eukaryota > Metazoa > Chordata > Mammalia > Proboscidea > Elephantidae > Loxodonta > Loxodonta africana. The sequence continues at coordinate 27,358,093 of NC_087354.1, forward strand.
ACATTCAGAGAAAAAGACACACTTGTTTCCACTTTGGGCTGTAAAATATGAAATATGTGGTTAATGAGAAGGGAACAGTGCTAAGATATAAAGTGGGAATACATTACAAGCTGGCAGCCGCCTGTAACGGTGTTGCAAATGAAGGCCTGTTCCCACCAATGTATGAATCTTAGGAAGCCTAGGAATATAGGATGGAGTCAAACTTGTCATTGGCTGCAGGCTCCTCTCTTAAGAGAGCAAAATAGCAACCTCCACCCCCAGGTGCTGGCATACACCATGAACATGGCCCTACTTTTAAAACTGATTGCCTGGGCTAATCAGGCACTGAGAGCAGGCAGGAGAGAGAGTGGCAGCTATGCCAACTGGCTCTGGGTGAGCTCATCTCTCTTGATTGCTGCATGGATCAGATTTGATGAGGAGAAGATGAATGTTGGTGAGAACACAAGTTTTACTCTATATTCTTGTTCCTTCCGGGCCCATCAGGAGAGAGATTAAGTTGCAGCTGTGACTGGGAGCATAGAATAGAGTGTGGTGGGGGCAGACACTGGGCTGGGTAGGAGGTAGAGTTAATTAGATAATCAGTGCATCATAAGGAGACCGTTAGCTGCTTTCTCTGAAGCTGGACCTATGGTTTATCCAGTCTTGGCTTTGAACCCCAAATGTACCCTTCAGAGTGCTGGCTTATTTTTGAGTATTTCCTGCTGCTGTTGTCGTTAGCTGCCATCGAGTTGGCCTGCGACTCATGATGACTCCATGTGTTACAGAGTAGAGCTGTGCTTGGTAGGGTTTTCTTGGCTGTAATCTTTATGGAAGCAGACTGCCAGGCCTTTTTTTTCCATGAAGTCCATGGGAGGTTCAAACCACCAACCTTTAGATTAGCAGCTGACTGCAAACTTCTTGTGCCACCCAGCCACTGCAGTTTCTGCTGGGACTTCCATTTAACATTTGAGTACTATTTTTCATTCTTTTTAATTGTGGTCAACAAAAAACGTCACTGACTGTCAGAGCTGGAGATGATTTCAGAGTTTGCCTAGTCCAATAAGTCTCTTTCTTTCCTTCTCTGTTTCTTTCTTGTTTGGATCAGTAAGGAAACAAACGTTCAGGGACATCAATTCATTTGAAAAAGAGTGAAGATTAAAATACAAACGCCTTACTTCACGTTCTTTGACTCTGGGTAGACAATTACTCCTATTTGTGCCAAAATCCATTTTTAAACAAATCCCCACTGAATTTTCTGTGTGTGGCTCATGTTGGTGACAGATGTGATGGAGACAATGAGAACAGTCATCTCTGAAGCAATCATTGCAATCTGCAACCTAGGAAGAGTGGCAACTTGGCCTGAAGGATTCAGAACCGTTATTCAACACAGCCACAAACAAGCCTGACCGAGCCATTGCTGTTATTTCACAACCAGCATTAAAACTCTCAGGGAATGTTCTGTTGCCTAGAAACAGAAGACCATTACTGAATCCATTAATATTCAGCCAGTTTGCTTTTATGAGCCTTATTATATGAATATTCTTCTTTGATCCTAATTAACAGGTAAATACCATTAAATGAAACATTCTCAAGGATTTATGGATCTGAGTTTGAATTTGCTTTTTTTTTTTCTTTCCCTTTCTAACTTCCCAGTGATTAGATTGATACTTTTTCTGGGTTCTTACACTGGTTAAAAAACCAGACTACATAAGATGTGTTCTTTGAGAAGGCCAATGTTTCTCAATTTGGGGTAGTGGTGGTGCGGGGACTGGTATAATCTAAGAAAGAAAGAATTGTGAACATTGAATTCAAGTCAGTAAGAGCAGACCTAAAATGGCCAGAGATGAAGCTAAAGCTTGTGACTCTGACTTAAATTCATGAACTTCACAAATATGTCTCCAGCCAGACACTTATGGTAAAAGATTCATTAGATAACAAATTATAGGTAGCTTTGGGGAGAAGGATCTAACAGTTAATAGATACCTCTTTCCAAGATCTACCATTGTAGCTCTTCATTCATCTTAGCCAAAAGTCATTGTTCAGTGGAAAACCACTGCATGTTTCAAATGATTTAAATATTTGTTTTGTCACATAAATACTGAAAATATCAAATTTTATAGAAGAGTTCAAACAACAGGATCTGTGGCTAAGCTTTTTGGTTCAAATACACAAAAAGAAAGCACTTCCAAGCTTCAACAAAGACTTTTTCTAATAAACTTGATCAATAGAGGCTACACATAATCTGTATCCTGAAAGATATGTTCACAAGAGCTTGAAAACAAAAAAAACCTGTTGCCTTCAAGTTGATTCTGACTCATAGCGATCCTATAGGACAGAGTAGAACTATCCCACAGGGTTTCCAAGACTATAATCTCTATGGAAGCAGACTGCCACATCTTTCTCCTGTAGACTGGCTGGTGGGTTCAAACTGCTGACTTCCGATTAGCAGCACAGTGTTTTAGCTACTATGCCACCAGGGCTCAACTTGGCTAAGACATCCTTCATTTGATTTTGCACTGTTTTGTCTTAAGATTTTTGGTTGGAAACCGAAGCCATTAATTTATTACTTCGCTCATTTATTTGAACATTTATTTACAAGTCATTTCTTAAGAAATCACACATGATGTTTTATAGATATTTCATTCTTCTGATCTGCCTTTCTAGCCTATGCTTTCACAAATCAGAGTTATCAACACTTGATGGATATCCGCAGCATCCAGGGAGCCACCTAGTAGATACTCAAGTGATCTGATGTCAGTTATCAATCAGGAGCTTTAATTATAAAACAAAATAACTGACTTATCCTGCTAATGCTTTTCTATCATTGCCATATTAGATGGTACATACTAGTATCCTGAAAGAATGAACTCTTGAGATGAAATTGGAAAGGTCTAACAATTTCTAGTTAGCTTTATGAACTGAACTTGAAACCTGGAGGTTCAAGGCTGGCCCACCAACTTCTCTTGAATGCCTGCCTTTATTCTTTTTGACTTTAGAGTTGTATCATTACATGGGCTATGATAAAGTCTGGAATTCTTGATTCATTGATAGCAGGAACAATGACCGCCATGTAATAAGTCCTATAAACTCTTTAAGTCCATTTTTTATGCCAAAGAATTGTGGAAACTTTTTAAAATAACTTATCTTTGTTAAAAAAAAAAATTTAAAGAAAAAAAAAACCTAGACAAAAGTCATATGTCAGATGTTAATACAAAAGATTGTTGTCACATATATGCAAAAATAGTGGAAATGTAAGTAAGATATTATATCATTAGTAAAATTGCTAGTAATTCATCAGGAAGAGACAATTGCATATATTCAGTGCTTCCCAAAGTGTTTTCAATAAGGAACCACACATGAAAGAATTAATTTTGCTGGGTTTTGATGACATAACCTAAAGCAATTGCTGGAGTGCAGGATTTCTTCAAATCTCATTAATTTCAATATTAGTAATAATACATTTTATTGGCTGATATACCAGGTTTATTGTAAAAATAAAAACGGCAATTTTCTACCACAGAGTAACAGAATTAACGATTGAGCAAGATGGGTGAAGTGGACATTACTAGAGCTTACCCATATCTGGGTCTCCTCCCTTCCATGGACAGCGAGAAGTCTTATCAGTTCCCTGCAGTTGTTAGGGCCACGTGACCATTGTTTTACTAGATTATGAATAGAAGTGACATGAATCACTCCTGGTTCAGGTAATGAAACACCTCTGCATAATCTTTCAACCGGTTCTTCCCCTTTGGTGCTGAGTGTGGAAGCCATGTGTTTAGACGGTGAAGACACAAGACCAAAACAGTTTGGGCCACCACACATCACTGAGTCAGACAGCAGGACGCTTCTGGAGAGTACCCAACATAGAGAAGACTTTGAGAGTTTAAGAAATAAACTATATAATAAACCATTAACATCTCAAGTTTATTTGTTACCACAGCATAAGCCTAGCATTGCCTGACCAAGAAAATAGGCCAGGCCTATCATGAGGCTTCATGAATCCCCAGACCCACAGGTCTGTGCATAGCTAGAATTGAGAAGTCATATTTGAATTTTCTTAACGCTTTACCAATAAGATATGCACGTAGGATTTAGGAAGAAAAAACAAAAGTTTTGGCCAGAGCATGATGGATTAAAAATGCCAGGCTAAGAAATTTAAACTTTATTTCTTAGCCAATGGACAGTCATCCAGAGTTTTACTGTAGAAGATTGGCTTGCTCAAAGTTTTGCTTAGGGAGATTCATCTGGCATTTGGGTATGCAAATTAGGGAATTGAATCTAGAAAAGTCTGAGCTGAGGAGGCCATTTAGAAGTCTATTGAAATAGTCCAGCTAACTGCTGATAGAATTAGGGACAAAAGGAGGTATAGAAATAGACAAGAGACACATTTATGAGGGACAATCTGGAAATAGAATTGATAGGATGTGACAACTGGGGCAAAGAGAAAGGGGGAAAGAAAAGACTACAAAGTTTCAAGTATGAGTAACAAATAATGTTGGTCTCATTGGCAGAAATAAGGAATCCGTTAGAAGAAAGGGTTACAGAGAGATGCTTTTCTGATCACAAATCACTGAGTTGATGTGTGCTCTGCTCTCATCCATGGAGAGACTCAGTGATGCAGGCTTTTTCCATCTTGCAGCATCACCATCTCAACACTGTAGCCTCCACTCTAATGGGGTGGTGGGGGAGGGAGAGTTATATGATTTTATGGGGGCCTTTCACTGCCTGACCCTGGAAGTGACACATGTTCTTTCTGCTCATGGTACATTAGGTCAGACTAATCATGTGACCCTGATAAACTGCGAAAGTTGGGTGAATGAAATGCATCTAACCACCAATCAGCTAAGTATTAGCAGGTGTCTACTTCTATTTCTACTGCCTCAGTAAGACAGGAAAAAGGGAAAAACACAAAACATCTTGGATTCATCTATTTTAGAAAGGATAATTCTTCATCTCATATTGGTACATTAAAAATGAAGGGGGATCTAGCAATGTTTGTAATTTCATATGAAACATAGACAATAGAAAGAAAACAGTGAAATTTCAAGGGGAGATAATAAAATACTTTGGGGAACAGAAGTCTTGAATTATAAAGAGTTGTCTGCCTGACTATCCAAATTCCCTGGGAGACTATCAGCATTCCATTCCATTAAGTTATGGGTAAATTTTGGAAAGTCACCTCACATATCTACCCTTTTTACTTCTTTGAGGGAATAGTTTCCGCCTACAAGCCACTATCATTAAAGAAATTGTTGGTGTTCTTTATTGCTCCAAGATAGACCTACTCACCAGTCAGCTTAGGCAAAACCACAATCCTGTCACCCGAAAGTAGAGTTTCACCAAGAAGTTTAGGGTTAGGTGGGGTTGTCACTTATTGGACCAAATATTTGCCTGTTGTCACTCAGTCAAACACCAACTCCTCTATACTCCGCCCTGTACACCCGGGGCTAGAAGTTGTCAAACAATATTTCTCAGGCTCCTGGTCTACCTGGCTTTCTGTTAGGGTCCACCAACAGGACATATTGTTGGGAAATCAAAAAGCAGGAGAAAGAGAGAAATGTCTTGTTTCTGACTCTGTCAGTGTGGTAACTGATGTAAAGGTAACACCAAAACCCAACCCATTGCCATTAAGTCGATCCTGACTCGTAGTGACCCTATAGGATAGAGAGCTGCCCTGTAAGGTTTCTAATTGGTGGCTGGTGAATTTGAACCTCCGACCCTTTGGTTAGCAGCTGAGCTCTTAACCTCTGCACCACCAGGGCTCCAAAGTTAACACAGGTAGTGTGATTTCAGACTTTAGCAGCTCAGACAGTGGCAGCGTGTTTTTACTTGTCAAAATGGTATTTCTCCAGTGGTACTGACCCCAAAAGCACACCCAGTAGTGCATCAGTAGGTACAGGTTCGTGGTTCTACCCAGGCAGGATATTAGGAGTTTTTGATTTTGAGTGTTACTTAATTTTCATTTTGCCCCTCCAGCCCTCTCCCCATTCCCTATTCACTCTTGTATTCACTATTCCAACGCCAGAGTAACCAGTTCTGTGAATTAAATTCCGCCTGCTTTGAGCTAATAATATGGTCGATAGGATCCTGACAGATCTCTTGGGAAGAGTTCTAGCTCTTTATTCTGTAAACAGAAACTTTTTGTGGGCCAAGGAGATCTTTAGACTGGGCCACAGTATAAGAAGAGACCAGGTTGCTGGTGGAAGCAAGAGAACCAGGGTAAAGGGGGAATAGAATAACGGCCATCTGGATATTTACTAAAAAAACAAAAAGATATTTACTACTTCCCATCAAAGTTCCGTTTCTGTGTTCCCTAAAGGAAGTAGAATCATTTCAAGATTCTATTTGTACATTCAATGAAGTGAAACCATTTTGCTATCCGCATTTGAAGTATGCTGTATCCTGGGTGGCACAGATGGTTAACTGCCTGACAACTAACTGAAAGGTTGGTGGTTCAAACTTACCCAGAGAAGCCTCAGAAGAAAGGTTTGGCACTCTCTTCAAAGGTCATGACTTTGAAAACTCTGTGAAGCACAGTCTACTCTGCATACGTGGGGTCACCACAAGTCGGAAGCCACTTGACGGCGACTGGTTTTTCTGCTTTGTGGAGTTAAATAAGTCATTTTAAAACATTAATTGGGTCATACACTAACTGGTAAATGTCACTGAGCCTCACCAGCCTTTTCTGTGAAAGGGACATAATGGTAATATCATATCATTAAAGGATATTTGTTGTAATATATTGGTTATTAATATTAAACAGAACTAATACCAATCGCTAACATTTCTTGAGTGGTGCCAGTGTAGGTCGTATGATAAGTGCACCTTCACATGGGATGTTGCATAACCCACAATCCTGTGCAGCAGGTGTCATTGTAACATACATTTTTCAGACGCGGAAGCTAAGACTTAGGGAGGTTGAAAAGCTTTTTCCACACCCTTGAACTTGTAAGTGAGGAAGCTATCACTCCCACCTCCACAGTCTGATTCCCAAGCCAGCAAGGTCATCTCCCTGAGACCATGCCACCCTTGGTGTAACAAAACTGCCTAATACGGTGCTGGTATACATCAGGCACGTAACGAACGGCAGATGTCTTTACCTTACTATTAGCAACTACACAGGAGCCCTGGTGGTGCGGTGGTTAGGCACTCAGCTACTCACCGAAAGATCGACCGTTTGAACCCATCAGCAATTCCACAGGAGAAAGATGTGGCAGTCAGCTTCCTTAAACATTGCTGTCTTGAAAACCTTATGCGACAGTCCTGCTCTGTCTTATATGGTCATTGTGAGTTGGAATCAACTCAACAACAACAGGTAGTAACAACTACAAGAATAAGGTGGGCCTTGTGCATCTGACTATGCTCAACCAAGAGCATCGCAGCTTGGTCCTTGACTTGGCCTCCCCTATTTATTTTATGCTCGGCCAACATGGCAGTTGCTACATAGTACACCAATGCTGCTGAACAATAGTGCCCCTGCCCCAGGGAAGCTGGCGGGTGTACATTTTTTCCCTCTACTTACACACAAAATCAGGACACAAAAGACAGGCTGTGTGTAAACCCTGATAAAGCAATGGTTAAGCACTTGGCTGCTAACTGAAAGGTTAGTGGTTCAAACCCACCTACTCCCTCTGTGGGAGAAAGACTTGGTGATCTGTTACTGTAAAGATTACAGCTCAGGAAACCCTATGAAGCAGCTCTACCCTGTCGCATGGAGTTACTAGGAGTTGAAATGGACTGAATGACACTTAACAACTTCTTTACTGTAAGCCAAGTCCATTAGATGGACTAACGATTAAAATCATTAAATGTCAGAGCTAAATTAGAGAAATAACCTGATCCAGCAACAACAACAACAAAAAAAAAAAACACTGGGATCCTAAGAAGCAAAGCATCACTTCCTAACACTTTTCTTCAGATCATTTTCAATGGCCTCCTCTTTGAGTCCTACCTGAAAAGCCTGCCTTCTCTCTCCTTTCCAATTGCAGCACTTTGTGATATGATGTATGCAGAATGCCATATAAAAATAAATTGGATAGTATTCCTCCCTATTATCTATGATTTCTTGATCTTCTAACAGAGTTTTTAATAAATGTTTGAATTATTTACAGTAATCTACAAAGGCATTTTAATAGTGCATATGGTAGAGGGAAGAGAGTGAAAAATGTCTTTGTTTCACTCTGACGGGACCGATGAACCATGACGCAAATGATTGCCTGCCTCGTTTGTAATTATTCATGGCAAAGATCTTCATTCAGTGGCAGAAATTCTTCTGGCTCTGGGTTCTACTGATTATGTGAGCGCGACAGTTATTTTCCACAATCTCACCCGAGGGCATACTGTAATGGATACAAGTGTGGGGTGGACTTCAGTGGAGCAAACACAGAAGCTGCCAACTGCTCCAGAAAGTTAAGTCATTTGGTGCCTAGTCCCAGGGGGAAATAGGCATATCCTCCACTGATCGAGAGGCCACCTCTGGTCAGTCTGACTGCATCATTGACATGTGTGCTTTTAGCCATATTATGCAGACAGGTAGATTTTCTGACCAGACCAAACTAACCTGAACCAAACCAGTTGCCATCAAGTTGATTCCAACCCATGGAGACCTAATTTGTGTCAGTGTAGAACTGTGCTCCATAGGGTTTTCAGTGTCTGATTTTTTTTGGAAGTAGATCTCCAAGCTCTTCTCAGGCACCTCTGTGTGGACTCGAACCACCACCCTTTCCTTAGCATCTGAGCACATTAACAGGTTACACCACCCAGAAACTCCTGTGTGATCAGACCAGGCACTTTAACTTGCACCAGACAAAGGCTTGTAAATATTTCAGGCTTGGCTAACATCTATGATCCTGTTTACTTTGTTTTTCCACTGGTTCCCTTCTACTTCCTGTTTTTTTTTTTTTAAATTTATCAGCTGTTCTCAGCCTGCTTCTTCTCTCTGGGTATTTCATTTGTTTTGTATTAGTAGATCATTTTACCACTTAAATTCCTGTGTTCTCTAAGAATTTGGGGAACAACTCTCCTTCTAGATTCTTCTGCTAAAGTCCCTTTGGACCAAATGAGTGGCAGCCCATGGGGAAGGCAATTCAGAGAGACAGGTAAATCATACGTTTACCATGGGGTACCTTAGAACCACTGAGATTTTAAGTAAACCAACTTTGAAGTTCTAACCTGGACAAATGGAAATAGAATTTCTGGAATTAAAGCCTGGGCATTGGTGTTTTTTATAGTTTCAGGATGATTTTGATATTCCAATAGGGCTAAAAACCACAGATACAGGTAATCTGGGATGTCACATCTCCCTCAGAAAGTAGAGCTATTAACCAGCTGTAGGTGAATGAGAGTGAAAATGACATGACAGGGGCATCTGACCTCCTCTAAGTTCATGAGGGAGAGAGGGATTCACCATCAGAATCAGCCCAAAGCTGATTCCTATGAAAAGGAGGTCAGACATACCTCTTTTCTCCAAACTTTGTACCAATTCTGACACCAGCCGTCACATCCATGGCACTCTCTACTTCTCTGCTGGATTTGATAATTCATTGCAATGGTCACACAGAACTCAGAGGCAATACTCACAATTATGGAGTTTGTTAACAAGTTACAATTCAGGATCACAAATGACTCAGGATACAGTTCTTTGGTCAGGACGGCTTCTTAGCTGTGCCCATAGGCAGGACTCTCTCTGGCCCTCAGTCTCCAGCCTTTTGGGCCTCTTGGTCTTCTTGGGCCGACCTCTGTGCTGCTTGGGCAGATGTTATACATCTCTGTAGCTCCACAGATAGTGACCTGAGGCATCCCACTCTGCTAGCTAGCCTCGGCCCAAAGGTGCTCAGCTTTTTAGCTCTGTGGTGTAGACAAATGCCCAGAGGCACCCCGTTCTAACAAGCCTCCTGCCTGAAGGCACTCAGCGCTCTCACTCTGTAGGTCCGGCAAGCCTAGCTCCACCATCTGCCTAGAGGCACACCACTCCACCAGCAAGCTTCCTGCTTGAAGGCACCCAGCTTTCTTGCTCCATGCCATCTCCTGCTGGTTGCCTGGTTCTGCTGCCATCATTTCTCTGCCACTGTTTCTCACCATCTTGCACCATTCTGGTGTTACAGCTCTCTCTTTCTGCCTCCTGGGTCTAGGAGGTTCTAAGCGTAGGGGCCCTGGGTTCAAAGCACGTGCTCCACTTCCAGCTCTTCTTTCTTGGTAGTAGTGAGGCCCCCCTCTTTCCACCTCTGGGATGGCTCATTTTAAGCCTAGGGGGATGGCAAAACTAACCAATCCCCTCATTAGGGTTCCATATCCATTATTTGCATGGTCCCATCCCCACAAAGGTGCCATGAACCTCATTTGCATTATTAGCAAGCTATCCAATCCCTTGGTTGGCCACATGCACTGCATTTGCATAGTCCTACCCAGTCATTTGGTGAGAGTTACAAGACCATGGTAAGAAAGGCTGTATAGAAGAGATTCATCACACCAGAATAAGCTATGTCTACACAGACTGAAGGAATTGAAAATTGATCATTATTCAGTAATGATCAAGCAATTGTCTATGCATCGAGTCTTCCTGGAAGCCAGCCCTGACCCTGGCAAATTTAAGTTGTATGGGATAATATGTCTTTTTGTTTAAGCCACCTAGGTTGGGGTTTCTGCCACCTGAGAGTTCTCCTTGATACTAAGGGAACGGAAAATAAGTGTGTATGAGAGTGGATATAAAGGAGAGAATAAGAGTGTGCTTGTGTGGGTGTATGAACGAGTATGTGAGAGTGAGTGTGTGTGTGTGAGAGAGAGAGAGAGATGGTGTAAATAAGGAAAACATACTCCCTCCATCCAGATACAAAGGGAGAGGGGCATTGAAATCATTGCCCATTGTTTGAGTTCTTTTAAAAGATGATTGACTCTTTCATTGAATTGCCCTGATTTTTTGACTCATTTAATAAAATTGAGCATTGGTTTTATCACCATATGGGTACTCTGTGTATATGTGTGCACGTGATGTGTGTGTAAGAGAGAGGGAGGAAGGGGGGGAGGGAGAAGAGGGAGAAACGGGTGTGGGTGGAAAGGGTATACAATGAAACTCTTTTGTCACAAATTTTATTCCCTCAGAGGAGGTTTTACCCCAAACAGATATTACATTATAAGAGCCTGTTGTGATGCGCTAGAGCATTTGAAATAAAAGTTTCACAACATTCAAATGTGCTGTTAAAGGTTTCCACTAGAGATGAACAAAAGAGGTGTGAAAGGAAGCTTCTGTGAGGAATTGCAGCCACGGGCTGCGCAGGGGGTGGAGAGGTTTTTAAGTGGTGCTGTAAAGCCAAATGTGCCGAGGCGAGGTGCAGAACTGCACATTATCAATTGCAAGGTCACGGGCATGCGCAGCGAAGGGGCTCTGTCGGAACCAGAATGAAGCCTAAATGACTTGTATTGCCATTTGAACTGGGGTTTTGACGTGTTAAGCTCCAACTGACAATGTTGTTTCATATCCTTTACAAGTATTAAAAAAAAAAAATCACAGGATCTTTATTAATACTTTTAGGCCGTTTCTTTGTTTTCATCAATGTTTTAAAATTTCCTTTATAATTAATGTGTGTTTTTATTTGAGGAAAGTTTATTTACTTATTTATTTTGGTAATTTACCACCTACTGCCAATAGCATCCTATGCATTTCCTGCCTAGTTGCATCTTTAAGTAAAAGAATATGTCGCCTCTCACCTCCCATCGGACTTGCCTGGAGCACAAGCACATGACATTAAGAAATGAAATCCATTTTAATTTTTCTAAAAAAAAAAAAACGATTTGGAACCCTACTATGTACAAAGCATTTCTTCAACAAAGGCTTATGGCATACCAGTTACATCCCAGTCACTCTGCTGCATGTTATATACATGATCTAATTTAATTCTTATAAAACTCATGAGGAAGGTACTTCAGTCATTATTTACAGATGAGAAAAAAAAATGAGGTATCATTTTTCTGACTATAAAACCTATGCATTTTCAATTATACTAAGTTTTGAGGAGCACTAAGGTGTCCTAGGTACATTATATATTACATGCTACCTTAATCATCTACAATTACCTATTAAAGGATCACCATTTTACTGATGAAGGAAATGAGGTTCAGATAGGATAAATAACTTCTTCATACTCACAGAATGTCAATTTAAATTCAAGTCTGTATAACTCCAGATTTCATGCTCTTTTCACCACCAGTTGATCAATTGGAAGTTGCAAGAAGGAACTGGGGTAGGGGAAGGGGAGACAGAAGGAAAAGCAGAGGAGACACATGTTAAAAACTAACCCATTAAACCCATTGCCATTGAGTACATTCCAACTTATAGCGACCCTATAGGATAGAGTAGAGCAGCCCCATAATGTTTCCAGAGCTATAATCTTTACCGAAGCAGGCTGCTATGTCTTTCTCCCATGGAGTGGCTGGTGGGTGCTAACCATCAACCTTTCAGTTAGCAGCCAAGAATTTAACCTCTGTGCTACCAGAGCTCCTTATTAAAAACTGGAAGTGGTAAATTCATGTTTATATTGAACCCTTCAAATATCACATCTAGCTTTTAGTATGTGAGCCAATTTAATGGCCATTCTAGGAGGTTCATAAGAGCATCAGTCTCCAAAAAATGAAACTAAGAACAGGTGGAAAAATGAGAAAATAATGTGAGACATTTGTAAGCAATGAAAGTGAGATTATAGGTGCTTTTTCTTCTTTATTTTATTTTATCAGTTTATTATAATTTTTAATTTGGAATTAGTGAGTATATATGGCTCTTGCAATCAAAAAAAAAAAAAGAAAGAAAGAAATGTTACTTGAAAGAGAAGGGGAAATGCCAATCAGCCTCATTGCTCTGCATTTTGCATTCATGCTTTGATTTTGACCAAGTATAGCAATGGCTGGCTTTACAGCCCTCATTAGCCAGGCATGAGCCTGGGAAGAGAAACAGAAGACAAACACAAAAATCGAATCCTTGAACAAGGTTATCTTTCAGAGAATAACTGTGTGCTACCACTGTGTATTCTAGGGAAAATGACATCAATTCCCTGAAACAGAGTTTTGCAAATGACTTGGGCAAGTGTAGCATATTTTTAGAAGTACGTGCCCCCCAAAGAGGGTTATTTTGAAGGGGATAAGATTATCTTAGAGCTCTCGATTTGTTTAACATCTGCCACAGTATGTTATAGCCTCACCCAGTTGTCTACTGAACCAGAAGAAAGAGAGATAGAGGTAAAAAAGCAAGCTGAAAACATCGACAGTTTTGAACTTTGAAACACATTCTTCTCTTGGCTGCTAAAGCGTCACAAACCAGTCGCTGTTGACTTGCAATTCCAAAGTATAGACAGAGTATGTTACAGAGTAGTGCTGCTCCAGGGTTTTCTTCACTGTAAACTTTACAACAGCAGATTGTCAGGCCTTTCTTTTTCAGTGCCACAGAGTGGGTTGGAATCACCAACCTTTAGGTTAGTAGTTGAGCACCAACCATTTACGCCACCCGAGGACCTAAAGCAGCACACTCTCCTGATTTTCATCTACTTCATTGACCACTCTCTCTGAGTCTCAGTTGATGTTCCCTTCTTTTCTCCTACCTCTCAGTACTTGAGCTCTTCTTTATATGTAACCACCTGTTAGGTGATAGTATCTAATTTCCTGTGTTTAAATTCCATCTATATGCAATGGATACCAGATTTACAACTCTAGCCTACATCACTCTCCTGATTTCCAGCCTCTGAGGTCCATCTTAATATCTGCTTAATATCTCCATGTGAATGACTAATAGATATTTGAAACTTAGTATGCCCAGAACCAAATTCCTGATCTTTCTTCCAATCTGATGGAAGGGCAACTCCTTATTTATTTATGTATTTATTTTAATTGGCTTAAGCCCAAAACTTTTGAGTTCATCTTCTTTCTTCTTAAACCACATATTCAATCCACTAGCAAATCTTGTTGACTCTACCTTGAGAAAAGAGCCAGAATTCGGGACTTACCAGTACCTTCACCACCATGCCCCTGGTCAAACCACTATCATGTCAAACCTGGCTAACAATATTCTCCTAAATTGTTTCTTTGATTCCAACATCGCTCACTTAGAGTCAATTCCTTAACACAGCAGTTAGTGTAATCTTTTCAAAATGTAAGTTAATTCATGTTACGACTCTCAAAATCCGTCAATGTTTTTACATTTCATAAAAGGTGAATTTCAGCAAAAATCTTTACAATGACCCATCAGGTCATACAAGATACGAACCCTTGTTACTTCTCTCATCTAATCTATGACTCCTCACTAAGTCTGGTTCAGCCACACTGGTCTCCTTGAGGTTCTTTGAACACAGGAGTCCTACTACTGCCTTAAAACCTTTTCACTTACTGTTCATTTGGCTAGGAATACTCTTTCCCATATAACCAATGTAATTGTTCTTTTTATTATTTGAGAGATGGATTTATTGTGCTTTCTCCAAAGGAATTGCTTATAAAAATGGAATAAATTCACTAACTAGCTACTGATTTGATAGTTCCTGATGATCAGGGTAAATTTCATGGAAGTAGATGTTTCGCAAATTCCAAGCTAAAATTGTCTCATTCCACCCCAGTCACCCCAGTCGCCAGAAACTGGGAAAAGGAAGCACAAAATGGAAATTAGAATCTAAGGTGAGTCAGGTTCCTTAACTTTCCTCATCTCAATAGGGGCATCCCAAGAAGTCCCCAAGGAATTGATCTCAGGAAGGAGAACTGATGGTCTCAAAAAACCTAGCCCTAAGGACCCCAGGAAAATCACCTGTGCAAATCTTGCCTGAAAAGACACTTAGCCTACTAATTTTATTTTATTTTTTATGTCCCCCGTGTATTCTTTTTTTAATAATTGTTTTACTGTGGTAAAAACATATATAACAAAATATTTGCCAATTCAACAATTTTTACATGTACAATTCAGTGACATTGATTACATTCATAATTTTGTGCAACTGTCACCTCTCTTTTCCAAATTATTCCACCTCCATTAACAGAAACTCCTTGCCCTGCAAGAGATGAATTCTGCTTTCTCCCTTCCTCCCAGCTCTAGTAACCTCTAATAAACTTTGGTCTCTATACATTTGCCTATTCTAGACATTTCACGTAAGTCGTACGTACAATATTTGTCCTTTTGTATCTGGCATTTCACTCAACATAATGTTTTCAAGGTTCATCCATGTCATAGCTTGTATCCGGACTTCATTTCTCTTTATGGCTAAGTAATACTCCATTGCATGTATGTACCACATTTTGTTCACTCTTTCATCTATTGGTGGGCATTTAGGTTGTCCCCACCTTTTGGCTATTGTGAATAGTGCTATAGTGAACATTGGTGTACAAATTTCTGTTTTTGTTCCTGCTTTCAGTTCTTTTGGGTATATGTCATTGTTGTATGCCGTCAAGTCAATTTTGACTTATAGCCACCCTATGTGGCAGAATAGAACTGCCCCATAGAGTTTCCTAGGGTGCAATCTCTATGGGAGCAGATTGCTAGGTCTTTTCTGCCATGAATCCTTTGGTGGGTTTGAATCATTGGCCTTTTGATTAGCAGCTGAGTGTGAGCCTACTAATTTTAAATCGAAGTTCCAGTTTCCTTATGATGAGTACTATTTCATAGGTTGTTATTGTTGTTAGCTGCCGCCGAATCAGCCCCCAACTGCTCCATTGGGTTTTCTTGGCTGTAATATTTTAGAAAGCAGATTGTCAGGCCTTTGCTTCTGCAGAGCTGCTAAGTGGGTTTAAATCATCTGCCTTTCAGTTAGTAGCCAATTGCAAACCACTTGTGCCACTTAGGGTCCTACTTCATAGGTAGGGTATCACAAACCAGGCATCTGTGACAGCTGTTGCTCTTTCAAATATGCTTCCTTTATATTTCCTGCAGTTAACTATTCTGAAAGTACAAGAGGAATTTGTATTATAGAAAGGCACATAAATGTGAAAGTGATAGTTCATGCTGGCCAAGCCTTTAGAGAACTAGTTAAAATCACCCTACCTATAAAACTAAAATGATAGCATCTTCAAGAGCACATGGCTATTGTTGTTGTTGGCAGGTGCCATACAGTCGATTCTGACTCATAGCAACCCTGCATGCAACAAAATGAAACACTGCCCAGTCCTGCACCATCCTCACAATCATTGTTATGTTTGAGTCCCTGTTGTAGCCACTGTGTCAATCCACCTCATTGAGGGTCTTTCTCTTTTTCACTGAAGCTCTACTCTACCAAGCAGGGTGTTCTTCTCTAGGGATTGGTCCCTCCTGATAACATGTCCAAAATAGGTGAGACGAAGTCTTGCCATCCTCACTTCTAAGGAATGCTCTGGCTGTATTTCTTCTAAGACAGACTTGTTTATTCTTCTGGCAGTCCATGGTATATTCAGTATTCTTTGCCAACACCATAATTCAAAGGCATTGATTTTTCTTCAGTCTTCCTTATTCACTGTCCATCTTTTACATGCATATGAAGTGATTGAAAATCTCAAGGCTTGGGTCAGACGTACCTTAGTCTTCAAAGTGTCATCTTTGCTTTTTAACACCTTAAAATGTCTTTTGCAGCAAATTTCCCCAATGCAATACATCATTTGATTTCCCGACTGCTGCTTACATGGACGTTGATTGTGGATACAAGTAAAATAAAATTCTTGACAACATCAGTCTTTTCTCCATTTATCATGATGCTGCTTATTGGTTCAGTTGTGAGGATTTTTGTTTTCTTTATGCTGAAGTGTAATCCATACTGAAGGCTGTATTCTTTGCTCTTCATCAGTAAGTGCTTAAAGTCTTCTTTGCTTTCAATAATAAAGGTTGTGTCATCTGCATAATGCAAATTGTTAATGAGCCTTCCACCAATCCTGATGCCACATTCTTCTTCATATACTCCAGCTTCTCAGATTATTTGCTAAGCATAAGTATGGTGAAAGGAAGCAACCCTGGTGTACAACTTTCTTGACTTTTAGCCATGCAGTATTTTAAACCAAGCTTAAGATCATCAGTCAGCACAAGGTCATGGGTGGACTATGGAACAGACCATCAATTGCTCATCTGTAAGTTCAAGTTGAAGCTGAAGAAAATTAAAACAACTCTACAAGAGCCAAATTACAACCTTGATTATATTCTACCTAAATGTAGAGGCCGTCTCGAGAACAGATTTGACGCACTGAACACTAATGACCGAAGACCAGATGAGTTGTAGGAAGACATCAAGGACATCATACATGAAGAAAGCAAAAGGTCATTAAAAAGCCAGGGAAGAAAAAAAGGCCAAAATTGATGTCAGAAGAGACTCTGAAACTTGGACTTGAATGAAGAGTGGCTAAAGCAAATGGAAGAAATTATAAAGTAAAAGAGCTGAACAGAAGATTTCAAAAGGCAGCTTGAGAAGACAGTGTTAAATACTATAATGAAATGTGCAAAAACTTGGAGTTAGGAAACCAAAAGGGAAGAACATGTTTGGCATTTCTCAAGCTGAAAGGACTGAAGAGAAAATTCAAGCCTGAGTTGCAATTTTAAAGTATTCTATGGACAAAACTCTGAATAGTGCAGGAGGCATCAAAAGCATATGTTAGGGATACACAGAGTCACTGTACCAAAAAGAATTGGTGATGTTCAACCATTTCAGAAGGTAGCTTATGATCAAGAACCAATGGTATTGAAAGAAGTCCAAGCTGTACTAAAGGCCCTGGCGAAAAACAGGCTCCAGGAACTGATAGAATGCCAACTGAGATATTTCAGTGCTGGAGGTGTCACTTGTCTATGCCAAGAAAATTGGAAGGGAACTACCTGGCCAAACGACTAGAAGAGATTCATATTTGTGCCTATTCCAAAGACAGGTGATCCAACAGAATGCAGAAATTATCAGACAATGTCTTTAATATCACACATAAGTAAAATTTTGCTGCAGATCATTCCAGAGCAGTTGCAGCAGTACATCAACAGGGGAACTGCCAGAAATTCCAGCCAGGTTGAGAAGGGGGTGTGGAACGAGGGATATCATTGCTGATGTCAAATGAATCTTGGCTGAAAGCGGAGAATACCAGAAAGATGTTTACCTGTATTTTATTGACTAGGCAAAGTCGTTAGATTGTGTGGATTATAACAAATTATGGATAATGTTGAGAAGATTGGGAATTTCAGAACACTTAATTGGGCTCAAGCGGAACACGCACCTATGGCTATTAGCACCTACATATGGAAACCCTGGTGGCGTAGTGGTTAAGAACTACGGCTGCTAACCAAAACGTTGGCAGTTTGAATCCACCAGGCACTCCCTGGAAACCTGATGGGGCAGTTCTGCTCTGTCCTATAAGGTCACTATGAATTGGAATCAACTTGATGGCCATGGGTTTGGTTTTTTGGTATATGCAAAGCAGAGAACGTGGATGTTGCAAATGGATAACAGCGGGCTGCATAAGGAAAGGGTAGAGGGTCTAGCCCATCCAGAAGCACCGTAGAAGAAAGGCCTGGAGATCTACTTCCAAAACCTTAGCTATTGGAAATCTTATGGAGCTCAGTTACTCTGACACACATGAGATCACCATGAGTTGGGATCAACAGCAACTTTTTTTTTTTTTTTTTAATATATATGCAAAGCACCATTTGTCCTACAAAATGACGAAAACAAGTCTTTGGCTCCCAAGAAGCTGATGAACTAGTGCAGGTACATACAACCATAAAATCCCTATATATAATTAATAGGATGGTAAGTGCTATTTAAGTGCTATAGTTAAGGTAGAAAGAGTTTTGTAGGGAGAGAACAAATTTAATTTAGGTACCAGAATTGAAGACATTTTCATGAGAAAGCATCTTTTTATGTGGGCCTTTAAGGACAAATAGAATTTCAATAAGTAGGAATGGAGAGAAGCCAGGAAAGCCTTTGTTTATGTAGTTATTCATTTGTCACAATAAATACACACTGGGAATCTTCTGTGTCAAAACATAAGTTTGAAAGGTGTGTTTCTCATTCAGAAGGAAGAGATCTGCAAACAACTGAGGATACATGTGAGAACTCTGGGAAAATAAATCAAGCCAGTTGAGGAATTGGTAACATGAAAGATTAAGAGTGGTTAGTTGATAAAATAAGACATGACTGGTAGGCTGGGAACCAGAGGAAAAAAAAAAAAGAGGAAAAGGGAACGATATCTTGTTTCCAAAAGTGTTTTATTGTAAAGCTGTATAGAAAGAATCAGTTATTTTTCTTACAATCAATAGCCTTTGAGTTTATACAAAGGAAGAGGTTTTTTTTTTTTTGAGTAGGGAAATGACATTGTCACTGTTCTTCTTAGGAGGAAAAAAATGCTAATATCTCCCCAAAGAGCACTGGCATAATGGGGTTCCTCAAACACAAATCCCACAAATGCCTCCATAAAGGAGTTCATTCTGCATTTGCTTCAGGGCATTCTTAACCCATTTAGATATAAAGTAAAACAGGGAAGCACAAGACTGAGAATTTGGTTATACAGAAGCTCGCTTGAAAGGAATTTTCTCAAAACTTATTAAAAATGTCTGGTGTCCCAAGCACAGTTGTCCTTGGACTTAAGTTGTTGGTTTTTGAAGTGGTTATTTCTGACTGTCTGATACAGTAGTGACCCTTGGCCATTTCTCTTTCAAAGCTCTGAGTCCCCAAACAGCCAATCCCTCTTTGCTATGACCATCTTAAACATTTCCATTTGCCCAGCACAGCATGCCTCACATTTCCAATCTATACAACAAGCCATTGTGATTAAATATACCCTAGGCTCTCTATTCTTCCTTGTTCCATAGACACACTGAACATCAGTGTTTTATACTTAGATCCTGTATTCAGCTTATGGGGAACACTGTAATGTTAAGTGAGAGAATCCCACCTGTCTTTAGCAATGTTCATCTTCATATCCCACTGTCTGTGGCCCTTTAGGAGTCTCTGGGGAGTTCAACCAGTTAACTTGCTCGTCTGCTAATGGAAAGTTTGAAGGTTTAAATCCACTCAGAGGCAACTTGCTAGTAAGGCCTGACAATCTACTTACATAAAATCAGCCATTGAAAACCCTGTGGAGAACAGTTCTACTCTGACATACATGGGGTTGCCATGAGTCGAAGTCCACTCAAAGACAACTGGTATTGCCATCCCATTTTTTGTTTTCTTAATTTTTATTGTGCTTTAGGTAAAAGTTTACAAGCAAATTTGTTTCCCATTCGATAGTTTGTACACTAAGTGTTCCATGACATTGGCTGGATTCCTCACAACATGTCAACTCTCTCCCTATTTCTGTCCTGGGTTCTCTGTTTCCTTCCGTCCAGATTTTCTACCCCTTCCTGCCTTCTCGTCTTTGCTTTTGGTAAAATGGTTTTTTGATCTTGTATTCTAAGGAACACAATCCTCTCAAGTATTATTGTTTCTTTTATGAGCCTGTCTATTGTTTGGCTGAAAGGTGGTCCTCCGGAATGGCTTCAATTCCAGATCAGAAGAGTGTCTTAGGGCCATGGTCTCAGGAGTTCCTGTCAGACCAGTAGTCTCATCTTTTTGGTGAATTTGATATTTTATTCTACATTTTTCTCCTGCTCTGCCCAGGACCCTTTGCTGTGATCCCAGTCAGAGTGGTCAGTAGCAGTAGCCAGGGACAATCTAGTTCTTCTGGTCTCAGGGTTGTGTAGGCTGTGATTCATGTGGTTCATTAGTTCTTTGGACTAATTGCTGCCTTGAGTCTTTGGTTTTCTTTACTCTTCTTTGCTCCAGATGAGAAGAGACCAATATTTGTATCTTAGATAGTCACACATAAGCCTTTAAGACCCCAGATGCTACACCAAAGTAAGATGCAAAACATTGTCTTTATGAGCTATGGTGTGCCAACTGACATAGATGTCTCCTGAGTCTATGGTCCTTTGCCTTTGAGCTGAGGAATTTCATCTAGCAAGGTGTTTGATTACGTCCAAGACGTTTCCATGACTGTGCCCCTTGTGTGCTCTATTGTCTATATTAATATACATGCAGCACCTACAATTATGTATGTAGAAATATCCACAACCAAACCTGTATCTGCAGGTGGGTGTGCTCCCTTACGTCTCCCCACACCTCTTTAGTGTACCTATCTATGTATGTATCCATTTGTAAATTACAGTTTGTTAATATTATTATTGCAGGATTGTCTGTGTTGCAGTAATTATCATAAAAAAAAATTTTATAGTTGCCCTTTATTCTTGCATTCTTCTCAGCTCTCAGTGTCTACCTTTTCCTTGGCCATGTTGGGCTGACTTCCCCCATATTGTGTATTGTGTTTCACATGACTAATATTAACACATGTCTTCCATCCAGTTAATAATTTTCCCTCCCTGCCCCTCCCATCCCTGATAACCATCGAAGTTTTTTTTTTTCCCTGTGTGCAAATCTTTTCTTGTTTTTTATTATACTGGTCTCATACTATAATTGTCCTTTTATGATTGACTTATTTCACTCATCATAATGTCCTCCAACTTCATTCACCTTGTGAGATGTTTCATAGATTGATCATTGTTCTTTATTGTGTAGCATTTCATTCTGCGTAGGTGCCAGTTCGTTTTCCATTCATCTGTTGATGGGCACTTAGGTAGTTTCCATCTTTTTGCTTTTGTGAATAATGCTGCAGTGAACATGGGTATACATTATGTTTATTCATGTCATGGCTCTTATCTCTTGTTTATTTAGGGTAAATAGCTAGGAATGGCATTGTTTCATCATATGGCATTCCTTTTTCTAGTTTTTTAATTAAGGAAGCACCATACTGTTTTCCATAGTGGTTGCACCATTTTACATTCCCACCATCAGTGCATAAGAGTCCCAATCTTCCCACAAACTTGCCAACATTTGTTATTTTCTGGGTTTTTTTTTTTGACTAGTGCCATTAGTGTCAGGGTGAGATGGTATCTCATTGTAGTTTTGATTTGCATCTCTCTAATGGCTAATGATCATGAGCACTTCTTCATGCCTTGGTTAGCTGCCCAAATGTCTTTGGTGAAGTGTCTGTTCATATCCTTTGCTCATTTTTCAGTTGGATTGTTTGTCTTTTTGTTGAGCTGTTGAAATTTTCTGTAAATTTTAGAGATTAGACCCTTTTGACTATGTCATAGCCAAAAAAATTTTCCCAGTCTGTAGGTTTTCTTTTTACACTATTGGAGAAACCTTTTGATTAGTGCGTTTAATTTTTAGGAGGCCCCATTTATCTAGTTCATCTTCTGCATTTTGTGCATTTTTAGTTATGTTTGGTATTCTATTTATGCCACATAAGTTCGAATCCACCAGCCATTCCTTGGAAACCCAATGGGGCAGTTCTACTCTGTCCTATAGGGTCGCTATGAGTCAGAATTGACTCAAAGTCAATGGGTTAGCAGCACTCTTATATTTTCTACCATGGTCCTTATCATTTTGGATTTTACATTTAGGTCTTGGACCCATTTTGAGTTAGTTTTTGTGTATGGAGTGAGGTATGGGTCCTGTTTCATTTTTCTACAGATCTATTTTGGCCAGGACCATTTGTTAAAGAGAATACCTCTTCCTCATTTAATGGACTTTGGCCCTTTGTCAAATTCAGCTGTCATAGATGGATGGATTTACCTCAATGTTCTCAATTCTGTTTCATTGGTCTATATGTCTGTCATTGTACCAGTACCAGGCTCTTTTGACTACTGTGGCTATATTATAGGCTCTGAGATCAGGTAGTGTGAGCCCTCTTACTTCATTATTTTTTGTCAGTAATGATGTACTTTCCTGGAGCCTCTTTCCTTTACATGTAAATTTGGTGATTAGTTGTTCTGTCTCATTAAAGAATGCTGTTGGGATTTGGATCGGGATTGCATTATATCTATATAGATCACTTTGGGTAGTATTTTCATTTTCTCAATGTTAAGTCTTCCTATTCACAAGCATGGTATGTTTTTCCATTTATGTATGTATCTTTTGATTTCTTGTAGTATAGTAGTATTTTGTAGTTTTCTTTGTATAGGTCTTTGTCACGGATTGAATTGTGTCCCCCCAAAATATGTGTCAACTTGGTAATGCCATGATTCCCAGTATTGGGTGGTTGTCTTCCATTTTGTGATTGTAATTTTATGTTAAAGAGGATTAGGGTGAGATTACAACACCTTTACTAAGGTCACTGCCCTGATCCAATGCAAAGGCAGTTTCCCTAGAGTGTGGCCTGCACCATCTTTCATTTTACAAGAGATAAAAGGAAAGGGATGTGAGCAGAGAAGGGTAACCTCATTAAAAAAAAAAAAAAAAACCTCATACAACCAAGAAAAAAGCGCCAGAAGCAGAGCGCATCCTTTGAACCCAGGGTTTCTGTGCAAAGAAGTTCCCAGTCCAGGAGAAGACTGAAGAGAAGGATCTTTCTCCAGAGCTGACAGAGAGAGAAAGACTTCCCCTGGAGCCGATGCCCTGAGTTTGGACTTCTAGCCTACTAGATTTGGAGAAAATTAATCTCTCTTTTTTAAAGCCACCCACTTGTGGTATTTCTGTTATAGCAGTACTAGATGACTAAGACAGTCTTTTACATCCCTTGTTAGATTTATTTCTGAGCACTTTATCTTTTTCATGGGTATTGTAAATGATATTGTTTTCTTGATTTCCTTTTCAAAGTTCTCTTTGTTGGTGTAGAATTCAACTGACTTTTTATGTTGCTCTTATATCCTGTTACTTTGCTAAATCCTATTAGTTCCAGTAACTTTCTTGTGAAATCTTTGCAATTTTTCTGTACATACAATCATATCATCTGCCACTAATCCCGTCTCATTAACATAACTGCTGCTAATCTCATCTCATTAATGTCATAGAGATAGGATTTACAACACATAGGAAAATTACATGAGATGACAAAATGTTAGACAATTACACGATACTGGGAATTATGGCCTAGCCAAGTTGACAGATATATGTGGGGGACACAATTCAATCCATGACAGGTAGATATATATTTATCACAGTTATGGCCTCTTGGTGGATTGGCACTATAATCTTTCTATAATGTCCTTCTTTATCTTTTATGGTGGATTTTGCCTTAAAATCTATTTTATCTGAGATTAATATTGCCACTGTGGTTCTTTTTAGTTATTGTTTTTTCATTTTTTAAGTTTTAGTTTATTTATGCCTATTGTCTAAGATGTGTCTTTTGTACACAGCATATTGATGGCTTATGTTGTTTTATCCATTCTGCCACCCTCTGTCTCTTTACTGGTGTATTTAAGCCATTTACACTCAGTGTGATTATTGACAGGCATGAGTTTACTGCTGTAATTTTTCTTTTTTTGTGTGGTGTTGGTGGTTTCTTTGTTCCACTCAATTTTCTGTGCTGAGTTCTTTTTGTTTGTGGATTTCCTTTCATTCTTTCTTTGTTGTTGATTTTGTGTTTACTGAATCTTTACGGTTTTCTTCTTTTTTATTTTGATGAGTAGGTTTGTTAACTTTCTTTGGGATTACTTTTATCTTCCTAAGTTTAAATCAGTATTTTATTTCTTGTTATCACCTTGGCTTTCTCTCCATATGAAAGTTCTATAACTACACCATTTATTCTCCCTTTTTGTTTTGATGTTGTCATCACTTACAGATTGACATCACTGGTTCCCTGTTTTTAGTCTTTTTGCTTTATTTTATTTTTGAGAATTCTTCATTTGGGTTGATATCTGTCAGATGCTGTCCTGTGTCCTAATCTCAGGTTGTTGTCTCATGCTGTTGGTTCTCTGTCCAAAGGACTCCCTTTAATATTCTTGTAAGGTTGGCCTGGTTTTTACAAATTCCCTTAATTTCTTTTTATCTAGGAGTATCTTAATTTTGCCATGGTATTTGAGAGACAGTTTTGCTCGATATATAATTCTCGGTTGAAAATTTTTGTCTTTCGAGGTTTTATATATGTCATCTCATTGTCTTTTTTTTTATTAAAAAAAAATTTTTTTTTTTATTTTTTTTATTGTCTTACGCCTTCATGGTTTCTGCTGAGTCATCAGAGTTTAGTCTTAGTTGAGTTTTTGTTTTTCCTGAGCTGCTCTCAGGATTGTTTCTTTGTTTTTGGTTTTGGCAAATTTGATTATGATATGTCTTGGTAATTTCTCTTGGGTATCCTATATGAGTTTGTTGAGCTTCTTGGATGGATATCTCCCAGTCTTTCATGATATTAGGGACGTTTTCTGCCACCAAATCTTTGAGAATTCTGTTTTTTTTTTTTTTTTTTTTTTGCCTCCTCCACTTCTGGAATTCAGATCACATGCAAATTTTTCCTCTTGATTGTGTCCCACATAATTCTTAGGCTTTCTTCATTTTTCTTCATTCTTTTTTCTGATTTTTCCTCAAATAAATTGGTGTCAAGTGATTTGTTCTCTATTTCACTGATTCTGTCTTCCATTTGTTTAATTCTGCCCCTATGTCCTTCTGTTGAGTCGTATATTTCTTAAATTTTATTGTTAATCTTTTGGATTTCTAGTTGCTGTTTTTGTATGATTTCTAATTGTCTATTTTGTCATTTTGTTCTTGCACTGTTTTCCTGAATTCTTCTATTGCTTTGTCTGTGTTTTCCTTTATTTTTTTTGTGTTTTTCTTGATCTCTTTCTTGGTCTCTTGGAGAACCCTATATATTATCCTTTTGAATTCCTTATCAGCTAGTTCCATTACCATTTCTTCCTCCAGAAGACTTTCTGGTTCTTTATTTTGGTCACTTGCTAGGCCACCTTGTTCTGCTTTTTTATGTAGTTTGATATTGTCTGTTCTCTCCTAGGAATTAAGGTTTTAGTATATTTATTTATTGTATTTTTTTGTTGTTACATCCTGATCTTTGTTTTGTTTTGATATATCTGAGTAGGCAGGGCATGCATGCTACTCTGATTGCTAGTCTGGCTGCACTGGTGTGCTCACCTCCTGTCTCTGGGTGGGTGGTGCTGTGACTGGGTGTGTGAGTGCAGATCTTTGTTAGCTGGTCTTGCAGGGTAACTGAGGATGTAGCTGGCATTGCTGGTAAGGTGATACATCTGTCTGTTTGGTCACCTGGGTGTGGGTGCAGACAGCGTTTTCACTGGCCTTTGGGTTGTGTGTTGCTGGGTTGGGTGTTGTGTGTGTGCACTGCTGGTTGCCAGGTGGCTGGGGCAGGGGTGTTTGGGTTGTCATTCATCTGGTGGGTGGTACAGAAATTCTCACTGTCTGTTGCAGGGTGATACAGTTGCATGGGTGTGGTAGAGCAGGCACAAGCCTCCAGTTGGTGGGGGGAGCAGTGTGGGGAGTGAGAAAAGGGAGAAGCTACTAGCCCACAGGTGCCTGCTAGGGTGGTATGCTGCTGTCCACTACAGCACAGTGTGTGGGAGGGTGTGCCTCCAGTCCTTGGCCCTTGGCACAAGTAGCTGGGGGGAGTAGGAGGTGCTGCTGGTCTTCAGGCCCCCAGCATGGGTGGCTGGGTATAGGAGAGTGTGCTCCTGGTTTATGGGTCCCAGTGCCAGTGGCTGAGCAAAGCAGTGTGTGCCACTGGTCTGTGTAACCCTAGTGTGGGTAGCTTGTTGTAGGAGCAGGTGCTGCTGGTCCTTGGGCCCTCAGCACAGTTGGCTGGGCAGAAAGGGGGATGCTGCAGGTCCATGGGCCCTGTTTCAGGTAGCTGGCCTTAGCAGAAGGCACCACTGGTCTGTGAGCCCTTGGCATGGGTGAGTGGGGTGAAGAGGAGACACTGCCCATCCACAGGCTCCTGGCTTTGATGGTTGGGTGGAAAAGTGGGTGTTGCCAGATCGAGGGCCCCCAGTGCAATTGGGTGGGTGGGAGAGGGGACAACACCAGTCCACAGGCTCCTGGCATAGGCGGCTAGGCAGAGAAGCAGGTGGTGCCATTCAATGGTCCCCTGGTGCTGGTGGCTAGGCAGAGATATGGGCACTGCCGGTTTGCCAGAGATGGGTCCCTGGCAAAAGTGACTGAGTGAAGGGGCAGACACTGCTGGTCCATGGGCTCCCGGCTCAGGGAGTAGAATAGTGGTGAGTGCCACCAGAGAGCGATTGTGTGCAGGGGGTCACTGCAGGTCCGTGGGCCCCAGCACAGAGGGATGGGGACTTACAGAGGGTGGAGGAACACGGTGGATGAGGTGAGTGCACTTAACTTTTGCAGGGTGGTGAGCACTGCTGCCTGGCTCTGGACATGGGTGTAGAATCACTACTGCTTGGCTGCACCAGGTAATGGGGGCTTTGGCTGGGAACTCTGCTTACTTTGTCTCAATATAGCCGTGCTGTGCAGGTTTGGCTGACAGAAGGTGGCGATCCATAATTCTCTGTGTTACTGTTTTTGTACTGTTTCTCCTTGTATTTGGCACTCGATCTAATTCATCAGCCTTGGCTTTGATGCTCAAGTTTCCAAAGTTGTCATCTATATCCAATTCACTTGTTTTCTCAGCTCTTTGTTGTAAGAGGGACATTATGAGGTATCTGACTATGACACCATCTTGGACCACCTCCACCTTTGTCTCCATTTAAATCTGCCTGGGAGTGATTGCCAGCCGGCCAATATTTAAAAAAAAAAGAAAGAAAAGTAGACAACTGACCAGCTTGTATAGATGGCACAGGAGATCCAGGGTTCACTTAAGTCAATCCTATTATATTTAGAATTTAATACCCCAGTTCAGTCAAGTTTCCCTACATCCTCACAGAGAAGCTTCCATAAACTCCTATTTTTCCCTAAGTAGAAATCCATAGCTATAAAATACTCAGAAATTTATCAAACAATGCAGCTGATCCAAAATCCAGATCTCCTCTGCAAGCTTCGTGACACATAATTTCATGGCTTCCAAACTCAATGGTTCCCAGGTGGCTTTTGTGACACATATGTGTCTTAGTCTTCTAGTGCTGCTACAACAGAAATACCACGAGTGGATGGCTTTAACAAAGAGAAATTTATTTTCCTACATCTAATAAGCTAGAAGTCCAAATTCGGGGCATCAGCTCCAGGGGAAGGCTTTCTCTTTCTGTTGGCTCTGGAGGAAGGTCCTTCTCATCAATCTTCCCCTGGACTAGGAGCTTCTCTGCACCAAACCCAGGGCCGTCAAGTCGATTCCAACTCATGGCAACCCTATAGGACAGAGTAGAACTCCCCCATAGAGTTTCCAAGGAACGCCTGGCAGATTTGAACTGTCGACCCTTTGTTTAGCAGCCATAGCACTTAACCACTATGCCACCAGGGTTTCCATGTCTCACATAGACTACTACAAAAGACCTGTAATTGAGGTCCTTGCTCCTAGGTTTACCACACATCACTTATCATTAATTTTGCTGTACCCTAGGAAGGCACTGATGATTCAGTGATAGAATTCTCTCCTTCAGTGTGGGAGAGCAACCGAAGTTCGATTTCATTTCATGCATAGACACCACCCATCTATCAGTGGAACCTTGCATGTTGCTATGGTGTTGAACAGGTTTCAGCAGAGCTTCCAGACTGAGACAGACTAGAAAATCCTGGAGATCCTCTTTTGAAAATCAGACAGTGAAAGCCCTATGGGTCACGACAGTCAGACCTGCAGCTGATCATGGGGATGGCTAGAACCAGGCAGTGCTTCATTCTGCTGTGCATGAAGCTGCCATGACTCAGAGCCAACTCAATGGCAGCTAACAACAGCAACGCTTCCTGTGCTTTTAACACAGCTCTTTTCTGCCTCCAGGTTTTTATACTTACTGGTCCCTCTTCCCATAATTTTTCCCCAGGAGCTTTGAATAGCTGGATCCTTCACCTCAGGTGGGTTTCTGTTCAAATGTTGCCTCTTCAGGCCATCCTTTTTAAAATAACCTCTATCTTTATTTATCTCCATTCTCTATACGCTAACCACTTACAATTTTTTTTCTTCTTGACACACCACCTGAAATAGTACGTATTTATTTGTTAAATCTCTGTTGCTTTCATTTGATCATGATTTCCATATTAGGGCAAGGACTTTGTTTCATTCACCACTGTGTTCTCAAAACTTAAACTAGTGCCTGGTATATAATAAGTACTGAATACATATGCATTAAATGAAAACAACCCAAGGCCCTTGGGCAGAACAAGAGAGCTGCCAAACTTTTTCAGCCACAGTGTGTGATGAGTACATTAAAACTACTTGGATTTTAGCTTCAAAGGACTCTCCATTTCTATACATCACCTTTTAAATTCAATGCTTATTATACATTGTTTTCTATTCATTTTTTTTCTCTCTCTTTTTAATGAGTACAAATAAAACGAGTGGCTATGGTCTGCCTTGTTTAGTATAGCAATCACTCCCATGAGGGTTGGAAGGGAAAATGAGATCCAAAGACAATCTTTCTTAAAAGAAAGGCCTGAGGGATAGTGAAAACAGGCACTTAATCTGAAATCACGTTTACTGAGTGTTAGAGTAGACGTTCCTTAGGGAAAGCCTTGACCCTGTTCAGAAATTTCTTTCTCTGGATTAGGGATCAGGAAATTCCTGTAAAAAGAATAAGCATGGCATACCTAACGTAAAAAAGACTCAGTTTAATTAAACTACCATTTACATACTATAATGGATCTTACCATAACTATGAACTAAAGCAAATAATCTCTGCTTATCTTTTAAAATTCCAAATAAAAGGGACAACATAAAAAGCGTCGATGTTGGCTGACACAAGACAGTAACCGAACCTTGGGTACTTCAACTAATAGGGACCAATTATATCTAAAAGAGCTCTGGTGGTGCCATGGTTAAGAGCTTGTCTGCTCACCCAAAGGTCAGCAGTTTGAATTCACCAGCTGCTCCTTGGAAGCCCTGCGGGGCAGTTTTACTCTGTCCTATAGGGTCACTAGGAGTCGGAATCAACTCGACTGCAACTTTTTTTTTTTTAATTATATCTACCGCAACTCAGCTATGATGCAGATTAAATAAGGAAGAGTAAGAAAATAGGCTTGGATAAGCACAATGTGCTAGAGAAATGTGGGGGTTATCATGAATATTGTCAGTCAAAGGAATTCTTTCAATGCCAGGAAGGTTCTGGCCTCAGACAATCACATTGCGGGCTCACATGGTGAGCCCTCATCATTTGACTCAAGCAGCAGACCCAGTGTAGTATTGCAGAAAAAACACTGATATGGGAGGCAGGAGATTGGGACTCTACTCTCAACTCAACCATTAATTTGTTGAGTGTCCTTGAGTCTTTCACATTACCTCTCTTCCCTCACTTTCGTTATTATAAAAAGAAGAGTCAGAGGCCCCACTGGAGTCCCTGGGTGGTACAAACATTTAGTGTCCTCAGTTGCTAACTGTAAGGTTGGAAGTCTGAATCGACCCAGAGGTGCCTCGGAAGAAAGGTCTGGAGATCTAAAAAATCAGCCATTGAAAACACTATGGAACACAGTTCTGCTCTGACAAACATGGGGCCTCCATGAATCCAAGTTGACGTGATGACAATGGTTTTGTTTGTTTGTTTAGGTCTAAATTCTATGACTTTTTTATATTTCCTGGCATAACCATAGTATTTTCATGCAAAATCTGAAAACCCAAGTAGACAATCTATTTTCTCCCTGTGTTTTCCTTCTAGGGCAGTAAATTGAAGGTCATGTCTTTAGGATAAAGGATATTCCAGTGGACTGAGAAATCAATCTCATACTTGGCTCTCCAACAGGAGTTCGGCCATAGTTTCAGTGATCAGCTGTGCTAGGATTAGAGAGAGGCTGTGGCCCGAAAAGCTATCTCACTGAGCACACCACCTTACCCCAGGAGACAGAAACTGGGTACCAGAAGCAGAACAATAAAATGAGCTTATGTTGCTGCTTTCTCCACCCTAGAGCAACTTCATCAAATCTTTTCTCTGCCTTATGAATAGAAGATGTTGTTCTTTTTTTTTGTTTTTTCTAGCAAACCCACCAAATAATATACAAAGATTCAGAAAGTCAATGCTAATGTTTTCTCAGGCTCTGTCTATATTATCATCATCCTGCCAACCCACTGCTGTCATCTGTCATCACAAAGTTCTTTCTGCCATAAACACATAGAGCTACTAGAACATTCTTTACTTTAAAACAGAGATTTGCTTTCTACCTCAAAGGAAGAGGATATGGAAAAGTAAGCTTTTGTCTCCTATTCAGGCTCAGTTCCTCTTTGCATGTTAGAAGACTCTTATAGAGAACAAACATGGGAACAATATTTGAATTAATTCTCATGTATTTTATTACAAAATGTTTATTTTTAGTTTATTAAGACTGATCTAGCCTATCTTGCAAATAACCTATTTTAACACTAAGATTTGCTTTTGCTCTGCCCCAAATCTAGACTGGCTTCATTGAACAGTGTAAGAAAGAGAACAGATTTCTGAAAGTAACTAAGACCTAATTTAAGAAAGGGGGTTGGGAGGAGGAAGAAGAAGAAAAAGTAGAAGAAAAAGCCTCACTACTGTAGCATAGAGATTAAAAGAAGACTGAGGTCAAATGGCCTAGGTTAAAATTCTACTCTCTCACTCAGTAGCTGTGGCCTTAGGCAACATGATGAGTTAAATTCTTGGAGCATGGAATTTGGGACTAAAACAGTCTTTACAGAATCCACAGGTTTTTCCCCGATGTTATCCATGTCCAAATTCAGCAAATACGTGGACAAAAAATAATAATGGTCACCTATGGAATGTCTATTATGAACTGAAAGCATCATGTAATGTGGTCTATATAGATTGCATATAATCTTCACAATAACCTCATTAAAAAAAAAACCCTCATAAAAGCAAGTATTATTATCTCATTTTAGAGATGAAGGGACCGAGGATCAGGGAGAGAGTAAGTAATGTGCCCGAGGTCAAACTGCTAGTGAGTTTAGCATTGTGATTCAAAATACAACCAATCTGAATCTCAAGTCTGTGTCCTCAGACTTTATATCATGTGGCTAAACTACATCATGGCAGCAGCAATGACTTAAATTGGCCCCAGTTTCTATAATAACCAATGATCTATTATGAGATAGCTAAGTTTTTGGAACAGGCCCATATCTCTAGATTTTTGTAACAGTTTTCAATGAGTATTTATTGATGGCTTCAATGGACAGTCATTCATGTGTACCGTACACTGGGGCAACCTAATGAATTAACTGGCAAGTGTTAGATGCTTTATTATTTACAAACTACTACCAAATCAAGTTTTGTAATTGGCATTGTGCCTTTATTTAGATGAGAAAAATCAAGCTGGAGAGATGAAGTGACATGTACACACTTATTCAGTTAAGCGTTACGGAGCCAGGACTTGAATCCAGCTCTTCTGACACCCACTTAAATGGGACCTGAAAAGTGCAAAGATAAATTATCTAATTAATAAAATGAGATGATTCTAATGGCTTGTCAGGGATAAAATTCTAGACTTAAAAAAAAAAATTCTTTATTACTAAAGAAAATATAAGCAAAAACAGCTGCAAAATAAAGAAACTTACTTTAGACAGACATTTTCTTCCCTATAAGTGTATGCAAGTCACATTGATTGTCAAAAACATTCTGGAGAGGGCGGAGCCAAGATGGCGGACTAGGCAGACGCTACCTCGGATCCCTCTTACAACAAAGACACAGAAAAACAAGTGAATCGATCACATACATAACAATCTACGAACCCTGAACAACAAACACAGATTTAGAGACAGAGAACGAACTAATACGGGGAAGCAGCGATTGTTTCCAGAGCCTGGAGCCAGCGTACCAGTCAGGTACAGCACAAGCACAGAGAGCTGCTCCACCCCCCTGAACTAACCCCGGGAGGGGGACCAGCCGGTTCCACGGGCGGCGTGGGACGCAGCCGGTAGGAGAAGTCCCCAGGAGGCAGTGACTGATCTTGGAGCAGAAAGAGCAGCATCCGAGCCGGGGAACCGTCCCGCAGGGATTTGGACTGCACGCAGGTACGCCATAAACATGGAGAGTTGCTCCACCCCCCTGAACTAACCCCGGGAAGGGGACCAGCCGGGTCGTGTGGGCGGCGTGGGATGCAGCCGGTAGGAGAAGTCCCCGGGAGGCAGCGACTGGTATTGGAGCAGGGAGAACAGCGTCCCAGCCGGGACACTCGGTCACGGCACAAGCACGGGGAGCTACTCCACCCATCTGAACTAACCCCGGGAGGAGGCCCAACTGGTTCACGGAGGCTGCACGGCCACGTGGCTGGAGGGACAAGAAGTCCCCGGGAGGCAGCGACTGATTTTGGAGTCGAGAGTGCACCGTCCCAGTAGGGGAGCCTTGACTCTGGGCGTGGGGCTGGAAGCGGAGGATCTGACCGTGACTCCAGCGGGCCAGACCCCCCGGGGGCAATCTCCACACAGCCAGCACACATAGGCGACGCGCCCACGGGAATCTCAGATATAATAGTCATTCCAAGCAAGACAAGCAACTCTGGCTATATTCTGAGGTGCTACTCTCCTATCTCTCTGTTCCCTCCCCCACCCTCCCCAGGCGGCTTCATTAACATCTGAATAGCCTGAGCCAGAGGGAGAACTCTGATAGGGATCTGACTGCAGTTGTTTTTTAGCGGATTTTCTGGAAAAACTAGTTTCCCAGTGATGGCTCGGAGACAACAATCCATATCAAACCACTTAAAGAAGCAGACCATGACAGCTTCTCCAACCCCCCAAACAAAAGAATCAAAATCTTTCCCAAATGAAGATACAATCTTGGAATTATCAGATACAGAATATAAAAAACTAATTTACAGAATGCTTAATGATATCACAAATGAAATTAGGATATCTGCAGAAAAAGCCAAGGAACACACTGATAAAACTGTTGAAGAACTCAAAAAGATTATTCAAGAACATACTGGAAAAATTAATAAGTTGCAAGAATCCATAGAGAGACAACATGTAGAAATCCAAAAGATTAACAATAAAATAACAGAATTAGACAACACACGAGGAAGTCAGAGGAGCAGACTCGAGCAATTAGAATGCAGACTGGGACATCTGGAGGACCAGGGAATCAACACCAACATAGCTGAAAAAAAATCAGATAAAAGAATGAAAAAAATGAAGAAACCCTAAGAATTATGTGGGACTCTATCAAGAAGGATAACCTGCGGGTGATTGGAGTCCCAGAACAGGGAGGGGGGACAGAAAACACAGAGAAAATAGTTGAAGAACTCCTGACAGAAAACTTCCCTGACATCATGAAAGACGAAAGGATATCTATCCAAGATGCTCATCGAACCCCATTTAAGATTGATCCAAAAAGAAAAACACCAAGACATATTATCATCAAACTCACCAAAACCAAAGATAAACAGAAAATTTTAAAAGCAGCCAGGGAGAAAACAAAGGTTTCCTTCAAGGGAGAATCAATAAGAATATGTTCTGACTACTCAGCAGAAACCATGCAGGCAAGAAGGGAATGGGACCACATATACAGAACACTGAAGGAGAAAAACTGCCAACCAAGGATCATATATCCAGCAAAACTCTCTCTGAAATATGAAGGCGAAATTAAGATATTTACAGACAAACACAAGTTTAGAGAATTTGCAAAAACCAAACCAAAGCTACAAGAAATACTAAAGGATATTGTTTGGTCAGAGAACCAATAATATCAGATATCAGCACAACACAAGGTCACAAAACAGATCGTCCTGATATGAACTCAAATAGGGAAATCACAAAAACAAACAAATTAAGATTAATTAAAAAAAAAAAATACACATAACAGGGAATCATGGAAGTCAATAGGTAAAAGATCATAATAATCAAAAAGAGGGACTAAATACAGGAGGCATTGAACTGCCATATGGAGAGTGATACAAGGCGATATAGAACAATACAAGTTAGGTTTTTACTTAGAAAAATAGGGGTAAATAATAAGGTAACCACAAAAAGGTATAACAACTCTATAACTCAAGATAAAAACCAAGAAAAATGTAAAGACTCAACTAACATAAAGTGAAACACTATGAAAATGAGGATCTCACAATTTACTAAGAAAAACGCCTCAGCACAAAAAAGTATGTGGAAAAATGAAATTGTCAACAACACACATAAAAAGGCATCAAAATGACAGCACTAAAAACTCATTTATCTATAATTACCCTGAATGTAAATGGACTAAATGCACCAATAAAGAGACAGAGAGTCACAGACTGGATAAAGAAACACGATCCATCTATATGCTGCCTACAAGAGACACACCTTAGACTTAGACACACAAACAAACTAAAACTCAAAGGATGGAAAAAAGTATATCAAGCAAACAATAAGCAAAAAAGAAGAGGAGTAGCAATATTAATTTCTGACAAAATAGACTTTAGACTTAAATCCACCACAAAGGATAAAGAAGGACACTATATAATGATAAAAGGGACAATTGATCAGGAAGACATAACCATATTAAATATTTACGCACCCAATGACAGGGCTGCAAGATACATAAGTCAAATTTTAACAGAATTGAAAAGCGAGATAGATACCTCCACAATTATAGTAGGAGACTTCAACACACCACTTTCAGAGAAGGACAGGACATCCAGTAAGAAGCTCAACAGAGACACGGAAGATCTAATTACAACAATCAACCAACTTGACCTCATTGACTTATACAGAACTCTCCACCCAACTGCTGCAAAATATACTTTTTTTTCTAGCGCACATGGAACATTCTCTAGAATAGACCACATATTAGGTCATAAAACAAACCTTTGCAGAGTCTAAAACATCGAAATATTACAAAGCATCTTCTCAGACCACAAGGCAATAAAACTAGAGATCAATAACAGAAAAACTAGGGAAAAGAAATCAAATACTTGGAAAATGAACAATACCCTCCTGAAAAAAGACTGGGTTATAGAAGACATCAAGGAGGGAATAAGGAAATTCATAGAAAGCAACGAGAATGAAAATACTTCCTATCAAAACCTCTGGGACACAGCAAAAGCAGTGCTCAGAGGCCAATTTATATCAATAAATGCACACATACAAAAAGAAGAAAGAGCCAAAAGCAGAGAACTGTCCCTACAACTTGAACAAATAGAAAGTGAGCAACAAAAGAATCCATCAGGCACCAGAAGAAAACAAATAATAAAAATTAGAGCTGAACTAAATGAATTAAAGAACAGAAAAACAATCGAAAGAATTAACAAAGCCAAAAGCTGGTTCTTTGAAAAAATTAACAAAATTGATAAACCATTGGCTAGACTGACTAAAGAAATACAGGAAAGGAAACAAATAACCCGAATAAGAAATGAGAAGGACCACATCACAACAGAACCAAATGAAATTAAAAGAATCATTTCAGATTATTATGAAAAATTGTACTCTCACAAATTTGCAAACCTAGAAGAAATGGATGAATTCCTGGAAAAACACTACCTACCTAAACTAGCACATTCAGAAGGAGAACAACTAAATAGACCCATAACAAAAAAAGAGATTGAAACAGTAATCAAAAAACTCCCAACAAAAAAAGCCCTGGCCCGGATGGCTTCAATGCAGAGTTCTACCAAACTTTCAGAGAAGAGTTAACACCACTACTACTAAAGGTATTCCAAAGCATAGAAAATGACGGAATACTACCCAACTCATTCTATGAAGCCACCATCTCCCTGATACCAAAACCAGGTAAAAACATTACAAAAAAAGAAAATTATAGACCTATATCCCTCATGAACATTGATGCAAAAATCCTCAACAAAATTCTAGCCAATAGAATCCAACAACACATCAAAAAAATAATTCACCCTGATCAAGTGGGATTTATACCAGGTATGCAAGGCTAGTTTAATATCAGAAAAACCATTAATGTAATCCATCACACAAATAAAACAAAAGACAAAAACCACATGATCTTATCAATTGATGCAGAAAAGGCATTTGACAAAGTCCAACACCCATTCATGATAAAAACTCTTACCAAAATAGGAATTGAAGGAAAATTCCTCAACATAATAAAGGGCATCTATGCAAAGCCAACAGCCAATATCACTCTAAATGGAGAGAACCTGAAAGCATTTCCCTTGAGAACGGGAACCAGACAAGGATGCCCTTTATCACCGCTCTTATTCAACAGCGTGTTGGAAGTCTTAGCCAGGGCAATTAGGCTAGACAAAGAAATAAAAGGTATCTGGATTGGCAAGGAAGAAGTAAAGTTATCACTATTTGCAGATGACATGATTATATACACAGAAAACCCTAAGGAATCCTCCAGAAAACTACTGAAACTAATAGAAGAGTTTGGCAGAGTCTCAGGTTATAAAATAAACATACAAAAATCACTTGGATTCCTCTACATCAACAAAAAGAACACCGAAGAGGAAATCACCAAATCAATACCATTCACAGTAGCCCCCAAGAAGATAAGATACTTAGGAATAAATCTTACCAAGGATGTAAAAGACCTATACAAAGAAAACTACAAAGCTCTACTACAAGAAATTCAAAAGGACATACTTAAGTGGAAAAACATACCTTGCTCATGGATAGGAAGACTTAACATAGTAAAAATGTCTATTCTACCAAAAGCCATCTATACATTTAACGCACTTCCGATCCAAATTCCAATGTCATATTTTAAGGGGATAGAGAAACAAATCACCAATTTCATATGGAAGGGAAAGAAGCCCCGGATAAGCAAAGCACTACTGAAAAAGAAGAAGAAAGTGGGAGGCCTCACCTTACCTGACTTCAGAACCTATTATACAGCCACAGTAGTCAAAACAGCCTGGTATTGGTACAACAACAGACACATAGACCAATGGAACAGAATTGAGAACCCAGACATAGATCCATCCACGTACGGGCAGCTGATATTTGACAAAGGACCAGTGTCAATTAACTGGGGAAAAGATAGCCTTTTTAACAAATGGTGCTGGCATAACTGGATATCCATTTGCAAAAAAATGAAACAGGACCCATACCTCACACCATGCACAAAAACTAACTCCAAGTGGATCAAAGACCTAAACATAAAGACTAAAACGATAAAGATCATGGAAGAAAAAATTGGGACAACCCTAGGAGCCCTAATACAAGGTATAAACAGAATACAAAACATTACCAAAAATGATGAAGAGAAACCCGATAACTGGGAGCTCCTAAAAATCAAACACCTATGCTCATCTAAAGACTTCACCAAAAGAGTAAAAACACCGCCTACAGATTGGGA
This sequence comes from Loxodonta africana, assembly GCF_030014295.1. NCBI lineage: Eukaryota > Metazoa > Chordata > Mammalia > Proboscidea > Elephantidae > Loxodonta > Loxodonta africana. The sequence goes on from NC_087354.1 coordinate 27,396,110, forward strand.
AAGAATTTTCAGCTATGACATCTCCGACCAGCGCCTGATCTCTAAAATCTACATGATTCTGTCAAAACTCAACCACAAAAAGACAAACAACCCAATCAAGAAGTGGGCAAAGGATATGAACACACATTTCACTAAAGAAGATATTCAGGCAGCCAACAGATACATGAGAAAATGCTCTCGATCATTAGCCATTAGAGAAATGCAAATTAAAACTGCAATGAGATTCCATCCATCTCACACCAGCAAGGCTGGCATTAATCCAAAAAACACAAAATAATAAATGTTGGAGAGGCTGCGGAGAGATTGGAACTCTCATACACTGCTGGTGGGAATGTAAAATGGTACAACCACTTTGGAAATCCATCTGGCGTTATCTTAAACAGTTAGAAATAGAACTACCATACAACCCAGAAATCCCACTCCTAGGAATATACCCTAGAGATACAAGAGCCTTCATACAAACAGATATATGCACACCCATGTTTATTGCAGCTCTGTTTACAATAGCAAAAAGTTGGAAGCAACCAAGGTGTCCATCAACGGATGAATGGGTAAATAAATTGTGGTATATTCACACAATGGAATACTACGCATCGATAAAGAACAGTGACGAATCTCTGAAACATTTCATAACATGGAGGAACCTGGAAGGCATTATGCTGAGCGAAATTAGTCAGAGGCAAAAGGACAAATATTGTATAAGACCACTATTATAAGATCTTGAGAAATAGTAAACCTGAGAAGAACACATACTTTTGTGGTTACGAGGCGGGGAGGGAGGGAGGGTGGGAGAGGGTTTTTTATTGATTAATCAGTAGATAAGAACTGCTTTAGGTGAAGGGAAAGACAACACTCAATACATGGAAGGTCAGCTCAATTGGACTGGACCAAAAGCAAAGAAGTTTCTGGGATAAAATGAATGCTTCAAAGCTCAGCGGAGCAAGCGCGGGGGTCTGGGGAACATGGTTTGCGGGGACTTCTAAGTCAATTGGCAAAATAATTCTATTATGAAATCATTCTGCATCCCACTTTGAAATGTGGCGTCTGGGGTCTTAAATGCTAACAAGTGGCCATCTAAGATGCAGCAATTGGTCTCAACCCACCTGGAGCAAAGGAAAATGAAGAACACCAAGGCCACACGACAACTAAGAGCCCAAGAGACAGAAAGGGCCACGTGAACCAGAGACCTACATCATCCTGAGACCTGAAGAACTAGTTGGTGCCCGGCCACAATCGATGACTGCCCTGACAGGGAGCACAGCAGAGGACCCCTGAGGGAGCAGGACATCAGTGGGATGCAGACCCCAAATTCTCATAAAAAGACCAAACTTAATGGTCTGACTGAGACTGGAGGAATCCCGGCGGCCATGGTCCCCAAACCTTCTGTTGGCACAGGACAGGAACCATCCCCGAAGGCAACTCATCAGACATGAAAGGGACTGGTCAGCGGGGGGGAGAGAGACGCTGATGAAGAGTGAGCTAATTATATCAGGTGGACACTTGAGATTGTGTTGGCAACTTTTGTCTGGAGGGGGGATGGGAGGATAGAGAGAGAGGGAAGCCGGCAAAATTGTCAAGAAAGGAGAGACTGAAAGGGCTGACTCAAGACGGGGAGAGTAAGTGGGAGTAGGGAGTGAGATGTATGTAAACTTATATGTGACAGACTGATTGGATTTGTAAACATTCACTTGAAGCTTAATAAAAGTTATTAAAAAAAAAAAAACATTCTGGAAACCTTCACTTTGGGTATTAAAAGGAAGTAGAGATTATCCTGGGTTATTTCAGTGGGATCAATGTAACTGCAAGGGTTCTTCAAAGGTAGAAGAGGGAGGTAAAAGAAAGACAAAGGAAGGTGTGACTCCAGAAGAAAGCAACAGAGATATGCAACATTCTTGAAGCTTTTAAAGATGGAGGAAGGAAACCATAAAGCAAGGTATGTGAACAGGGTATAGGAGCTAGGAAAGACAAGGAAACAAATTTTCCTCTAGAGCCTTTGGAAAGGAATACAGCCCTGGTACCACAATGATTTTAGCCCAGTAAGGAACATGTCAGATTTCTACAGTCCGTAAGATAATAATTGTGGGCTGTTTTAAGTCACTAAGTTTGTGGTAATTTGTTACAGCAGCTGTAAGAACTAGGACAAATGGTTTGAAGGCAGGAGTGGATATCCAATAAGCAAGGTAAGCACAGTGTATACTTTGCTTACCAGATCATCTCTAGTGAACAATTTCACTTTTTTTTCACCACATTAAAGAGTCTGCTTTTGGTATGGCTGGTATCTATCTCTCTCCCAACCCCACAACACCTTCCTACAGAATCAAAGACTCTTTTCAAATTTATAATCCTTGACAGGAGCAGATGACCCAGTAAGCAAGGTAATGCACAGGCTTACTTGTGCTTACTTACTAATCTGTAGTGAACAAATTCACTTATTAAAGATGTGGTGAAACCTATGTGAAATTGTTTATTACAGATGATTTGATAAGCAAGGTAAGTACCATGCTTACCTTGCCTATTGGGTAATATGCCCCTGTCTGGAGGTCCAGCAGCTGTGTCCAGTGAAGAAGGTCCTGTGTTGGGAGAATAACTTTATGGAAGAAAATGGAGCCTAAAGAGGTCAGTTAAAAGGAAGGAATAGAGCAGCCAATACAACAATGCTAGTCACATATTCCGAGAGGTGGTCACCCTCTGCCACCATAACCCACCATGGCCTACGAATCCTCAGTAGATCTATAAAAATATATCTATTGTTGGTGTGTTTACGTTTCTTGTGACACTGACAAGGAACAGAGTTTGGTACAAGGTTGAAATAAGTGGGTTGGAACCTAAATCTCCCATGCTAATGGAGGAAGAAAGAGAAAGCCAGGAAGGAGAAGGTTAGGAATTCACAAAATCCATACAGAAGGTGTAAAATCAACCACTTAATAAAACCGGGGTTTGATCCAAGCTTAGGAAAGTCTTTGAAGGGCACAGAAGTCATCCATGAGAAATAGATCACAAAAGCACGTAATTTCCTCTTTGTAGCACTGGCTGCTATAATAGTGAATTTTGTCCCTGTCAAGAAGGTTGCACTAAAATTCATCTATTTATGGGTTTATCCCCCTGACTAGTCCTTGAACGTCTCACAAGGTAGATCTCTCATGGCATCCCCAGTGGCTACCATAGGAGTTGATACCCAGAAGACATTCAATAAATATTTGTTGAATCCATAGGCTATGTACTCTTGTACCATCCTTCAATTTAGCCAGAGAAGTAAGGCATCATTATCAATAACAATAAGCCTAATTACCTTTGGTCTAAATTAAGGATCACTCATTGTAAGTCATCGTCAGTATTTGTGGCGGGTATCATACAGAAGCCCAAAGGCAGAAATTAATTGCAGGAGGGAGAGTTCTAGGTCACCATTTTAATAAAATGAAGAAGGAGAAAGAGGTGGAGGAAAGGAAAAGAGGAAGAAGAAGAAGATAGAAGAAAAGAAAGAAGAGGAGAAAACAAAGAAAGAGAGAAAGCGCTTTCTCAGCTGGATAAATAAAAAAGATTAGTGTCAGGCAAGTCTTCAACACTACAAGAACACCTAGCCAATGGAATATGCCTAAGGGGCTGGTTTAGGAAGCTAAGCATCAGCTATAGCCTGTCTAGTCCTCAGGAAACCACACACACAATTCCTAGTAGAGTGGAGTCAGGCCTTTATCCTTCTGACTTTTCAGAAGTAGGTCTGTTCAGCTTGGAGTACAGTGTTTCTTTCTTCAACCACAGTATTAAAAGCCAAAGTCTTGGATGCTCCAAAGAGCTATTAACAATCCCTTTCTCAATTTAGTTTCCTTCCAAAGGAAGACTGTAAGAATTAGTCTGTCTTTGTGTCAGAACTTCATTCACTTATCGCCCTTTTATCAGAGAAATTGTGAGCACACTTGGCAGAAGGACAGAAAGAGAGAACATGGCAGGATGGTGCATGATCTCTTATCTACCAAAATTATTTTTTCTCCAGATCCTAGATTTTGTTTTCTATTATTTTTTTTGAAATAAGAGAGAAGATAGATAAGCAAATAATGCAAACTTTCATAACTATGTAACTCTGGGAAGAATTTGTAGATTATTAAGTGGTATAAATAGATGATTACTAAATTCTCAGTGATTTATCCTACTGAGGACTTGTTTTTGATCTATAATCTAATAATGTGTGAAGAATTGTGTGCTTAATGCTTAAATTAAGAACATGACTTGACATGGTTACACAATCTTTAAAAATCAATAAAATGGTTTTAGGTCCCTTTGACAAAAGTAAAAAGGTATCACTATATTATTACTGCCAGGCAAAAAAAAATAAACTCTGAGTAAAGGTTTGTAGATAAAGAATTGAGTGACTTTTGTCCCAGTTAAGAAGGTTTACATAATCCTAAATAGACTTAGACTAGTATAACAAACATTGCACCAGGAATTTTAATTTTATTATTAAGGTCAACAGTCTTTATGAGGCACAAAACCATCCAATGGAATGCAGAAAGGAATTAGTAGACTTTCTATCTACACTGTTAAGCTAAAAAAATAAAGAAAATAAACTTTACAGCATTGATCATCACCGGAGCCCTTGTTTGGGTCATATGTAGGATGGTCACAAGTCTTGTCTGGTATACAGGTCCCTAGGAGGACCCAAAACAGGGGTTGACAGCTCCACCCTTTCTTGTCTGGTCTCTTGCAGCACGCTGCAACATGCAGCAGTTTATGTGGGCCAGGTTGAGTAGATTTGTGTATTAAATTACCTGGCTTTAATTAAACTATCATAACATGGACAAGGGGTTTAAAAACACTTTTTTTTTTTTTACAAGAGCTGTAGACTGAAGATAATACTAATAACAAGTACAAGTGAGTAACTTGGAAACAGCAAAGCTGACACTTTCCCTTAACCTTGCAGTAGCCCCTCATCAGCCACATGATGAAGCAAAAATAAAGAAAATGTAATCAAATCTGAGAAGGCTTCAGCTAAAAATACTTGAAATTATTGTGTCTTTGCAATATTTACATTTACAATTGTTAAGGATTGAAGCTTGTCCTAAGTGTATATTTGTTTTAAGCTAGTAGCTAATAATAGTATAAATTCAGCATGATTAGCAATACAAAATAAAGTACTATTAACTTCATTCCATTATCATGCCCATTATGTGATATAATTGTATTATTTGAAAAAAAAATTGGAAACCACAGTTTTAATAAGAGGTTTTCACATAGAGCAATAACCTTCCCATCTAGATTTAGAAAGCTAACTGATTGCGTTATGGAGGATAGGTTGGGGGAGAGGATAAATTCAGGCACACCAGTTACAAGGGTATTTTATATTAAAGATAAGAGTCAAAGCAGGTCTCAGGGAATCAAGTAAACTCTCTAGTTCTGCTATGGCAAAATAGTCCTGAATAGAGGTGTTTGTCTACACGGAATTGTCTTTTAAAGAAATAATATGGCCCAAAGCAAAAACCGTAAGAGAATATAAAAACAAGACAAAAAAACAAGAGCAAGGGAAAAAGTTCCTTGTACCAAGAGAAGATAGTTCATAGCTCGCCTTTGGCTTTTCTGAGATAAAAACTAGGAGGGAGGAGAGAAACTTTTCCCCTCACCTGGTAGGAAAATCAGTTGCCACAGAGTTGACTCCAACACATGGCAGCCACACACGTGTCAGAATAGAACTATGCTACATAGGGTTTTCAATGGCTATTTTTTTGGAAGCAGATCACCAGGCCTTTCTTCTGAGGTGCCTCTGACCTCTAACCTTTCATTTAGCAACCGAATGTGTTACCGGTTTGTACCACTCAGGGACTTCCACCTTGTAGGAGAATGGCAGACATAGAAGAGTTTCTACCTGCTCTTTGCTCATAGGATCCCTGTGATTTAAATTTGAAAAAATTCCCAAAGCCAGCCTTTTGTGTTTCTCCAGCTTTACTGGGCAAATGAACCATCAGGGATCTAGTGAAAATGAAGATTTTGATAAATCACAACAAAGAATAGAAATTTTTATAAAGTAATATCAAAAAATGGAAGTAACAGGTCTAATATGGCCTTCTTGTCCCACCATGGATTATATTATACAATCCAGTGCACACACCCAGCTCTGGAGACTCCAGGGCTAGTGGATGAGTATTTTACTTGTTGGTTTATTTTTCATCTGAAATTTGGGTGGTCACTCCAGGTTAATGGTGGTGCCTTGAGGCATGGTTACATGAACCAGTTGTCAAAGCTTAATGTAGAAATTAGTTGAGTGTGGTGTATATTTCTATTATGTAATTTCCTATAAACTTAGTGCTTTTTGAAAATAGCATAAATATTCACCATGAGTTATTAACTTTTACAAAGAATATTTAAGTTAAAATAAATAGCAATTTTCAAATAAAAGCAAATAATCTAGAACAAATCAAGTGTTTTTTTAATAGATAAATGTAATTCAAATAATACAAATTCTCATGTAATCAAAGTTTGCTGGCCCTTTTGGCTTTCACTTGCATTTTGGATAATCAAATATCTCAGTTCATATATTTGTTGAGCAATGGGTCTTAATTTTCTTAAAGGGATCCATCAAAACAGAATTATCCACCTCCACAACCTTCTAAAGTGGGTTAGAAGAGACATGTCATTGTTGTTGTTGTTAGGTGCCTTCAAGTCAGTTCCAACTCACAGCAGCATTACATACTACAGAACAAAACACTCTCTGGTCCTGTGCCATCCTCACGATCTTTCTTATGCTTGGGCCCATTGTTGCAGCCACTGTGTCAGTCCATCTCATTGAGGGTCTTCCTCTTTTTAGCTGACCCTCTGCCAAGCATGACGTCCTCCAGGAACCAATCCCTCCTAACAACATGCCCAAAGGATGTAAGACGCAGTCTCACCATCCTTGCTTCCAAGGAGCATTCTTGTTGTGCTTCCTCCAAGACAGATTTGTTCATTCTTTTGACAGTGCATGGTATATTCAATATTCTTTGCCAATGCCACAATTCAAAGGTGTCAATTCTTCTTTGGTCTTCCTTATTCACTGTCCAGCTTTCACAGGCACATGATGCAATTGAAAATACCATGGCTTGGGTCAGGCACACCTTAGTCTTCAAGGTGACTTCTTTGCTTTTCAACACTTTAAAGAGGCCTTTTGCAATCAATTTGCCCAGTGCAATGTGTTTTTTGATTTCTTGACTTCTGTTTCCATGGATATTGATTTCGGATCCAAGTAAAATGAAACCCTTGAGAACTTCAATCTTTTCTCCATTTATCATGATGTTGCTTATTGGTCCAGTTGTGAGGATTTTTGTTTTCTTTAGGTTGAAGTGTAATCCATACTGAAGACTGTGGTCTTTAATCTTCATCAGTAAGTGCTCCAGGTCCTCTCTGCTTTCAGCAAGCAAGGTTGTGTCATCTGCATAATGCAGGTTGTTAATGAGACTTCCTCCAGTCTTAACGCTCCTTTCTTCTTCATACAGTCCAGCTTCTGGGATTATTTGCTCAGCATACACATTGAATAGGTATGGTGAAAAGATATAACGATGACACACACCTTTCCTGACTTTAAACCAATCAGTATCCCCTTGTTCTGTTCAAACGACTGCCTCTTGATCTATGTAAAGATTCCTCATGAGCACAATTAAGTGTTCTGGAATTCCCATTCTCCACAATGCTATCCATAATTGGTTATTATCCACACAGTTGAATGCCTGTGCATAGTCAATAAAACACAGGAATACATCTTTCTGGTGTTCTCTGCTTTCAGCCAGAATCCATCTGACATCAGCAATGATATCCCTGGTTCCAGGTCCTCTTCCGAATTCAGCCTGAAATTCTGGCAGTTCCCTGTTGATGTACTACTGCAACTGCTGTTGAATGATCTTCAGCAAAATTTTACTTGTGTGTGATATTAAAAATATTGTTAGATAATTTCTGCATTCTGTTGGATCGCCTTTCTTGGGAATAGGCATAAATATGGATCTCTTCCAGGTGGTTGGCCAGTTAGCTGTCTTCCAAATTTCTTGGCACAGAGGAATAAGAACTTCCAGTGCCGCATTCGTTTGTTCAAACATCTCATTTGATATTCCATCAATTCCCGGAGCCTTGTTTTTTTTTGTTTTTTTTTTGTTTTTTTTTTTGCCAACGCCTTCAATGCAGCTTGAACTTCTTCCTTCAGTACCATCAGTTCCTGATCATATGCTACCTCTTGAAATGGTTGAATGTTGACCAATTCTTTTTGGTATAATGACTGTGCATTCCTTCCATCTTCTTTTGATGCTTCCTGCATCATTTAATATTTTCCCCACAGAACCCTTCTGTACTGCAACTAGAGGCTTAAATTTTTTCTTAGTTCTTTCAGTTTGAAAAATGTGGAGTGTGTTCTTCCCTTCTGGTTTTGTATCTCCAGCTCTTTTCACTTATCGTTATAATAAGAGACAGAGAGAAAGACAAAATAAAGTGTCTTTCTTGGGTAATGATAAGACTATGTAGATATTTTTCCCCATAGCAAGTAAAGTTTTTGACAACTACCTCTCTGCTACCACTCATCAATCCTACTAAATTAGCAAAAACAAAGAAAAAGGATCTAAGCTAGTTTTCAAAATCTAATGTGCATAAGAAATTCCTGTGATGTTTTCTTAAAAACAGGTTCTTGTTTGACTGAAATTCTTACCCTTAAGTCTAAACAAAACAAAAATAAAAAACTTAGATCCATACATGTATGAAAATATGATATACATTAGAAACAGAAATTTTAATCAGTAGGGAAATGATGTTGGAGTCCTTGGGTTAAGCACACATGTTTAAGTACTTATCTACTAGTGGAAACGTTGGAGCTTTGAACCCACCCAAAGGCACATCATAAGACAGGCCTGGTGATCTGCTTCCAAAAGGCCACAGCCTTGAAAACCCTATGGAGCAATTCTACTCTCTACACAGGGGGTTGCATGAGTAGGAATGACGATGGCAACTAACAACAACAAGGGAAATGATAGGCTGTAAGTGGTGTTAGAATAATTGGATTTATGTATGGTTAAAAATTTTAAAACGGGTTCATTTGGATCCCTGAAGCAGATAGATGGTATATACCTATTGGGCACTTTGAGGAAAGTTTTATAAACAGACTATTTACAGAGATGTTGGATGGGTTTAGTGAAACCACAGAGGAGGTCATATCCTAGGGCCAGTACAACAAAGCTGTCACCACCCATAGACCCAAAGAGAAAAAAGGTGGAAGAGAGTTGCCAGAATCTGAATAAAAGGCTGTTGTGTAAGGAGGGCAGCTTTGAAAGGAAATATGAATTTTTTTTGTTTTGAATTTTTTTAATTGTAGTGAAAATATACACGCCAAAACATTTGCCAATATAACAACTTCTATACTTAAAATTCAGTGGCATTGATTACATTCTTCATGTTGTACAACCATTACCACTACCTTTTTTCAAAACATTCCACCAGGAAAAATATGACTTTTAATCAAGAGACACAATCAGTCAGAGGCAACACTTCCAGGAAGAAGACTGAGCATTCATCTATTATAAATACCCCAATCTCACTTTGCTCTCTCCCTCTAATTTCCTGCTTTGGCTCCTCATTGCCTGAAGCAAACCAAAAGCCTGAGATCAAGGAATCCTTTTTTTTGTGTGCCCTACAGCTGAGTATTTCTGGGCAGAGAGCAGGGTGCAGAATGCAGGAGAACCGATGTGGGTGGACAAATATATCAAGTGAAGATTGCTAATGAGCATCCTATAAAAAATAAATTCCAGGTGCATTGTTTCCTTTTTAATTATGGTATTCCTAAAATGTCATTATTATTGGTTTATACTTATATAAAGTAATATATTTTATATATATATAAAGAAATTCTGGTGGCTCAGTGTCGTCAGTTCAAATCAAGAGAAAGACCTGGTGATTTGCTCCCATAAAAATTATAGCCTAGAAAACCCTGTGGGGCAACTTTGTCACATAATGCCACTATGAGTTGAAAACTGATTCAATGGCACCTAGCAACAACAACAACAACAAAGTAGTAAACCTAGTTTTAGTAAATTTTTGTTGTTGTTGCTCAGGGGCAAATTTTCTCACCATTGGTTAAATAAAATTACTGTTCTGTGGCCCAAGTTCTCACCAAGATGCTGAAGTAGCACTGCTTCTGGCTGTCTTCTCCAAGAACAACCCCAAAGGAAGTATAAAAGGAAAACGAGGATACACAAAGGACTGAGAAATCCCTGCGGTACAGACTAATTTGTGTGGTGTAGTGTTTTTATGAGAGAATAAAAGGAAAGAAAATGTTCTCTTGTTTCTCTCCACCATCACTTTGGAATCAGTTAATGGTCCTCAAAGCCTGAAACCAGGCCAGCAGCATTGCATCCTCTGGGAACTTGTAAGAAATTCTAATTTGTGGGTCCCATCCCAGACAAAATGAATCAGAAACTTAAGGTATGGAGCCCATAAGTATGCGTTTTAACAAGCCTTCAAGAAGACTCATGGAAGTTTTAAGACCACTGGGATAAACAATGCCAACATCCCTACTAGCATTGCCTGATTGAGTAAATAAAAATACAGGACACCCAGTTAAATCTGAATTTCAGATAAACAGTAAATATTTTTAGTACAAGTATGTTACTGAAATTCAAATTGAACTGAGTGTCCTGTATTATATTGGATACTGCTAATCTAGACCTATAATTAGTTATACCTTTGGTCTATGTGTCTTCCAGAGTAAACTCAGGATCGCCCAGAAGCACAGCGATGGTGAGGAGCTGAGAAAAAGAGGTGAGTCCTGATTCAGTGTTATTCAAAATGTGGTCTTCCAATTGGCAGCCATTGGAATCACCTGAGAGCTTCTAAGAAATGCAAATTCTCAATATCACCTCAGAACCACTAAACCAGGCACTCTGGGGAAGTGACCCAGAAATCTATGGCTTACCCAACCCTCCATGTTATTCTGATGCATCCTACTATTTAAGAAGCATTTTACTACCTAATCTCAGACAATAAATCTCACTGCTTCCCCTTTCAAGTGCCCAAAACTGACGAGATCCTATTGGTAAGGTGCTTCTTCTCGGGGAGCAGAGAGTGAAGCTTTCACCTAAGGAATTGTTCTGCAGGGTATTTGGTGCTGGATCTCTCCGACCTAGGGTGCATCCACTTCTTCCATCCTGAGTATACTGTGGTTGGCAGAAAAAAGGTGGTCAACTTCCCCCATTTGGATTGCCTAAGAGAATAGCTGATATCTCAATGAGAAATGAGCTTGTAGGTCAAAATGAAAAAAAAAAAAAAGATAATCTGAGGTGTAAAATTATTTCTATAGGAAAAAACATATATCAGAACCAAAGATGTTAAAGCTAAGAACTAAAAACTAGTTTACTGTACTAATAGAGATAAGAGAATATATTATAAGCAAAAAAGGCTAAAAAGCAAGCTAAAATGTTAGGTATGAAAAATATACTTAATGAAGTATGATACTTAATAGGTGAGATAAGTAGTAGAATTATTAGTAAAATGAAAGAAGCATGAGAAAATAACGTGCAAGGAAAAGGACAAAGAAATAGAAAATATAGAACAAACGCTATGAAATGAGGCAGATTTGCTATATTCAGGTAACAGGAGTCCTTGACAGACAGAAAACTAAAAATGGAGAGGAGGTAATATTTGAACATGAAATGGATACAACAAAAAATGCTGGACAAACGGAAAGTCATTGATATTTCCTGGAGTTCCATCAGAGAACTGAGCTAGCAGAGAAAACCACCATCTTGAAATCTAGAGAGACATAGCCAACATCTGCTCACCTGCCACTGGAGCCATAAACTGGTAGGAACACTTAAGTGGCAACCTTAACAAATTGCTGTAAGCTGAGTGTGGGGTTTGGTAAGAGTTAGTAACTCCTGTGCATCACTCTTTTAGGAATGCACACTTTTTTGTGGGCTTTAATTCCAGGGAATCCCATCAGGTTCCCACAATAAAGATCTGAGAAAAATATATACTTTTGTGGCCTTGGCAGGGACTTGGAAAAAAAGCAATTATTGTGAAATGCACCCAGAGATTTCTCCTTAACAAAGACCTACTCTCCAAGGAAAAAAAACATTGTCAAAGCTTTATCTTAACTGAGAGTTAGGAATTCTTCCCACTCCACCTCCTCCAGGCTTCTTGCCTGACGTAAGAGCCGAGGAGCTGGGGAGGGGTGGGGTAGATAGAATAGAGTCAATGGATCCCAGGCTTCAAGGAAATACATTTGAAATGCTGCAAGCCACAGAAGGGTGTAGGGAACTGGGGAGAGGGAGGGGGAGCTGTACAACTGGAGAAACACTGGTGAAGGTCACAGCTCCAAGGCACAGGTTTATTTATCACAAACCTTCAAAGCCTGAGATTCCATAGGAAGAATATAGAATGCTTCCTTCTTTACCACCACACCAACAGGGTTTCTGTGTAATACTGATGGATTCCAACTGAAAATCTCCAAGACTCAGACTGTCTCTGAGGAGAAGTAATTAGGAAAGTCCAAAGTCAAGAGGAGACAAAAACAAGGGCACTAGAGTAATTTGGAGCATCTGGCACCTATTTTTTTTTTGGCACCTATAGCTACAGCAAACATTTAAACACAGGATAACTCCTAGACAGATTAACATAAATCCCCACACAAAAGCTTGTTCACCTCAGTTTCTATTACTCAGTAGAGTGTGGCTGGCTTTCAAAAAGATGTCACGAGGTATGCCAAAAAGGAAGACAAAGGCTGTCTGAAGACACAAAATAATCATCAGACTCAAACTCAGATATGACACATATGTTAGAATTTTCAGACAGTAAATTCAAAATAACTATGATCAATATGTTAAGGGATCTAATGGAAAAAAGTAAAAAATGTAACATTCAAGAAAATATGGCTAATGTAAGATGTAATGGAGAAGCATGAGAAAATAACCTGCAAGGAAGAGAAAAAGGACAAAGAAATAGAAAATATAGAACAAACTCTATGAAATGAGGCAGATTTGCTATCATTCAGATAACAGGAGTTTAAAAAAAAGGAGTAGGGATACAGAACAGCAAAAAGGAGAGGAAAAGATAAAAACACCTCTAGAAAGATTAGAGTGAACATTAAGGATATCAAAGACAAAGAGAAAATTCTAAAATCTTACAGAGAGAAAGAGGATATATATAAAGTGCAAAAGTTACATTGGCATTATATTTTTCAGCAGCAACTCTGGACGCAAAATAATAGAGTTGACATTTTAAAGTACTCAAGAAAAAGGGCTTTAATCCTAGAATTTTATACCTAGCCAAACTGTCATTAAAATATGTGAGCATGATAAAAATATCCATAGGCATACAAGACACTGAAGGTTTGCAGTAAAAACATCCACATCAAAAACAGTTGCTACTGAAGTATTTAAATAAAGGAGAGAAAAATGTGGCAGGTATTGCAAAAGATTGAGTAAATGAAATAAAATACTTTGGGAAAGTTTGTTGTTGTCTTAAATATATGGCTGACCAGAGAAAAAGGAAACAAAAAAAAGTCTATAATAACCCAGAATTAAAAGTCCAGGTAATAGCAAAAACAAGGGATGTGAATGCATGCTTGAATTCTTGTCTTAGCAAAAGGATATGCCAAAATCCTTTTAGAAATAAAAACAATTAGAAATAGGAGTTAGAATTAAAATAATAAATTGAGATAGGAGAAACATGTCTAAATATATCACTAATTAATGTGCTAAACTCAGATGGCAAATATCAACATATTGTATTAAGACAACAAAATCCAAATAAATGGTGTTTGCAGAGATACAATGAAATATAAGGGTGCTGCATTAAGTTTCTATTCTGAGTAACACATTTTTCTAAAGCTTAACAGCTTAAAAGAAACATTTGTTATTTCACATAATTCCTGAGAGTCAGGAGTCTAAAAGTGGCTTGGTTGGGTGCTGCCTGCTCAGAGTCTCTCATATTGCAGCCAAGGTATTGATGGGGGCTGCAGTCTTTGAAAGGGTTGGAGGGTCTGCTTTCAAGCTCATTCAAGTGGCTATTGGCAAGAAGCTGTAATCATTGTCACATGAGCCTCTCCATAAGCTTCCCCCAAAGCAAGAGAAGGAAAGAGAGAGACAGACAGATAGACAGAGAGGGGAAGAGAGAGAGAGACAGACAGAATGGGAAGGGAAGGGAAAGAAAGGAGAGAGAATTAGTTCTAGTATCCAAGACAGAAGCTGCAGTCTTTTAATAATTTCATCTCAAAAGTGACACACAATCATTTCTGCTGTATTGTATTAATTAGGAGTTACTAAGACCCACACTCAAGGGAAGAGGAATTAAACTCCATCTTTCAAAGGAAGAATATTAAATAATGTGAAGATGTATATATTTTTTAAACACGACACAAAAGATTTGAAACTAAAACGATGGAAAAATAATATCAATCAGATGCTAACCAAAAGATAGCAGGCATGGCTATACTACTATCAAATAAAATGGATTTTAAAACAAAACAAAAACAAAATATTAGAGTTCAATGGGGTCACATAATAGAAGATAAAGGGCTTAATTCAGCAAGAAAAATATAACAATTTTAAAGATGTAAGAATTTAATAAAATTGCTTTAGAACATATAAAGTAAAAGTGATGGAAATACTAATAATGCCTCCCCTTTAATAGAAAAATTCAAAACATCTCTCTTAATTATTAGTAGTTCTACTAGACAAAAAAAAAAAAATCCTATATATGACCATATACAGAATTCTTTATGAAGCAATTAGAAAATACATTTTAAAAATATATGCATTTAAAGATTGGTTACATCACTCACTCACTGCCGTGGAGTTAATTCCGACCCGGAACTACCTTACGGGACAGAGTAGAACTGCCGCATAGAGCTTCCGAGGCTGTAATCTTTACAAAAACAGACTTACACATCTTTCTCCCGTGGAGCACCTGGTGAGTGTGAAGCACTGACCTTTTGCTGAGCAGCGGTTGCTTTAACCACTGCACCACCAGGGCTCCTTATTGGTTATATACTAAGCTATAAATAAAAGTGTCAACACATTTCAGAGAATGGATATTCTTCCGACTACAACAGATTAAAAGGCAATTAGGTTAAACATTAAGAACTGAGGTTTTCCAAATCCCCACTTAGATGGAAATTTTAAAATGTACAGATAAATAACTTATGCACTGAAGAAAAAATTATAATGAAAATTTAAAGATGCGTGCTCATAATAAAAGTATAGTGAAAACAAATACCACATAACAAAACCTGTGGGATTCAGCAAAAATGATGCATCACGGGATATTTGTAGCCTAAAGTACATACGTGAGAACAGAAGAAAATCTCAAAATTAACAAACTAAATGTTCACCTTAGGAAGTTAGCGATAGAATAACATGATTAACAAAAAACAGAAAAGTTATAATAGAAGCAAAGACAAAAATTAGCGAAATAGAAGACAAAATACAATAATACAGATTTTTAAAAATTCATCAGTTTTTTTAAGTTAAAATAAACTTGGCAAAAATAATCAAAAAGAAAGGAGAAAAATAATATTATAGAGGAATATTATAGAAATTGAGAAATATAGAGAGAGTAGAAGCAACAGAAAAAAAAAAAGAATATATTGTCAATTGCATTCCAAAGTTTAAAAACTTAAATGTAGACAAATTCTTAGGAAAAAAAGGAATATAATTTGTTACCGCTCAATGAAGAAAAAATAAAAACTTGATTAATCTTATCATTGTCCCAGTTAAAGAAACACTAAGCCAAGATAATTTGAAAATAGATTTTTTTCAGTCTTCCAAAGTTAAAAAAAAAAAATCCAGAATGCAAACAGAAACCTGTATACCAGTGTTCAGTGTAGCCCTTTGCACAACAGCCAAAAGGTGGAAACAACCTGAACGCCCGTCACAGATTGGATAAACAACATGTGGTACGTACGTACAAGGGAATAGTATTACTCAGCAATAAAGAGAAACAAAGTCCTGATGCATGTCACTACATGAACCTCGAAAACATCAGACTTACCGAAATAAGTCAGTCGAAAAAGGACAAATACTGTATGATCTCACTTACATGAAATAAGCAAGTATATAAGAACCAAAGATCATTAGTGGTTATCAGGGGCAGGAGGCAGGCATACAGGGGGAGTTTTTGCTTAGGGGGCAGTAAGTTTATGTTAATCGTGGTGGAATGACTTGACTAGCAAAGTTTTATTTGAATTTGACAGTTCTAAAATATATATGGCGGCATAAAAGATGAAGAATAAGAGCCAGGACAATTTCAATAAGTGCAGGAAGGAGGGGTTTGCCTTACCAGGTATCAGGACTTACCATGAAGGTATAGTAAAAAAGGGTCAGTCCCTGTAAGTGCTATATGCGCAGTTACTAACATAAGGACTGGGGGTTCGAGTCTACCCAGAGGCACCTCAGAAGAAAGGTCTGGCAATCTGGTTCTGAGAGGTCACAACCATGAAAACCCTGTGAAGTGCGGTTCTACTCTGCAACACGCGGACTTGCCGAAGGCCAAAATTGAGCAACAGCAATTGGTTTGGTTTTAGTATTATAGTAACAAAGACAATGTAATTTGGGCATAATATGGACAAATTTACCTGTGGAAATTAGAGCTCAGAATCAGGTCCACGTACGTACAACACTTCAGCATGTGACACACGGCACATGTGAGGCCAGTGTGTAAAAAGAGAAACTTTTCAATAAATGGACTTGGTAATTTAGAAAAAAAAAAGATTATTCATATGGGAAAAAAATTGAAATTATTTTCCATTCTTGTACCAGAGGAGCAGGGGGAGGAATACAACTTTGGACGATTCAATCAGCATCAATTACAATGTCTGACAAAATCAAATATTGGAAAGAGAATATTAATAAAATCTTACACATTTTGCTGGAAAGAATGTAAATTGGGGCAATTAGGCTTTCAGTTTGGGTTCCAGTCTGTAAAGAGCTTAGAAGTCATTCACTCAGCAAGAAAAACAAAACAAAAAACTGAAAATCAGCAGCTCTTCTTAGATCCATCAAAGAATTGAGGTCAGAGGGCAAACTGCAACTCCCCAAACTGGAGAGACAAACAGGTACAGAAAATCACTGCTTCCTGGAAGGAGAAACTTCCAAGATGGCCCCAGCACCAGGTAGGAATACTTAAAGGGTAACTAACCAATTGCTGGAGAATGAGCACAGACTAGATGGAGAGAGAAGAACTGGAGACCCAGCTCTGGGAGCCCCCACATTTTCCTGAATTTTTTTCCACGAGTCCCACCAGGTTCTTGCTATGAAGCTTGGAGAAAATTCCCCCTGCACATCTGGCAGAAAAAGAAGAGAAGTAATCATGTTGAAATAGTGCTCTGTTTTCCTTAAATTGGGGCAAGTACTTTGGAAAATGGTTTAGTCCTCCCCTTTAAAATTGAACATTCACCTATGTTATGGCCGGGCAATTCCACTCCTAGGTATATACCCAAGAGAAACGTGGTCTGGAATGTTTGTAGCAGCACTGTTCACATCATCCAAAACTTGGAAAGAGTCCAAATAAATGCTCGCCAGCAGGGGATTGGGTGACTAAAATGAGGGGCATGCTCACAATAAACATAATGAAATATTGCACAGACGTCAGAATGAATAACTACAAAGACATACAAGAATAGGGAGAAATTTAGTAATACAGTATTATATAAAAAGTAAGTCTTGGAGGTTTACATACCAGCATGGAACTCATTTTTTTTTTTTAATGAAGTTAAAAATAAACAAAAATAATGTATTTTTGGAATTCTTATGGATAAATAGGAGCCCTGCTGGCACAGCGGTTATGAGCTCAGCTGCTAACAAATATATCATAAGTTTGAATCCACCAGCCACTCCTGGGAAACCTACTGGGCAGTGATACTCTGTCCTATAGGGTAGCTAAGAGTTGGAATTGTCTCGATAACAATGAGTTTCGTTATAGATAAATAAACATGGATAAAAAGGAAAGCAAGGGAGCAGTGAATAAGGGATTCAAGATGATCAGCTTCTCATGTGAGGGATGGCAGAGTGATGGTTGGGACAATATGGCCATTTTCAACATCCCAGCTTGATAGGATCTTGACACCAGGGAAGAAAACCCAGTCTTTACTCTGTGTTGGAGAAACTTGAGTGAAGCCTTAAGCATCAGCCAAGTTGGAAACAAAATTCCTGGGCAATTAAATGGTTAATACTCTTGGCTGCTAACCGAAAGGTTGGAGATTCAAGTCTACCTAGAAGCCTCTCAAAAGAAAAGCCTGTCAATCTATTTCCATAAGGAAAATCAGCCATTGCAAACCCTACGGAGCACAGTTCTACTCTGATAGACGTAGGGCCTCCATGAGTTGGAGTCAACTCACTGGCAACTGGTAGCTTCTGTTATAGGTGTCGGGTTCATGGATGGCTCTCATGTTATTAAAAATAACTAACTAACTAAAGAGAGTCATGCATAGCTCAAGGATGAGAGGATTCTGATTAATCCAATTCTGTGCACCTGAGGTCCAAGGAGAGGGAAAAAAAAATCACTCTCTCGTTCAGGTAATTGAGATTCTGGTTATAGAAGGCATGGCTGCAGGGAAGGGCTGGGCAGACCTGCCTGGGAGAGATCCTTTCTTCGTCGGGCACTAGACCTTTGTCCTCTGGGAGAAGATGCTCCTTGTCCTTTGTGGTGGCCAGGAGTTAACCTCCACTGCTCTGCCTCTCTCTCTTGCTATAGTAAGAGAGTTCTCTTTAGGGGGGCAAATCCCATAGTTAGCTTATATGACAAAGGCTGGGGATGATATGCTAAGTCACAAAAAACAAAAACAAACAAACAGTTGCTGTTCAGTTGATTCTGACTCCCAGTGACCCCATGAGCATCAGAGTAGAACTGTGCTCTATAGGGTTTTCAACGGCTGATTTTTCAGTAGTAGATTGCCAGACCTTTCTTCTGTGGTGCCTCTGGGTGGACTTGAACCTCCAATCTTTCAGTTAGCAGCACAGCCTGTTAACCACTTACATCATCAAAGGACTCCTTAAGTTTTATTAAGATCCCTGCCAGTTGCCCCATAGCCGGCTCCAGACCGTGCTCATGCTTACTCTGGTCTTAAGGGAACCCCTTCTCTGGAGACCTTCCCTTACTTATGTTGCATGTTGAGATACTCACTTTGTTTTATTTTTTATTATGTTCTCAATTACAGAACTTTGTAACCTCTGTAGATTCTTAAACGTTATGGTCTACTGATGGCCAGCTTCCCAGGTTCCTAACGCTGGTCTGGGTTTGCTTTTATTTATTTATTTCCCATTTTTTTCTGTCATTTCCCCGGCCTATAGGTCAGGAGAGAGCAGATATACCCTCAAATGCTCCAGCAGCCATCTTGAACCAAAAGTTCCCAGAAATTCCTTTAGAATGAGGACAGGGAGCTGGGAATGGTTTGGTCTCTTGAAAAAGAGAAATCTTTTTGTTGATGCTTTAGAAAGATGTGTTCTAGTGGTTCGAGTTGAGAGTCTTATTTACCAGACTCAGGCTGAGCTGCTAGAACTGAACAAAACAAACAGAATGAATCTAAAAGAAAATTGGGTTGCCAACAATTGAAGCTTTAAACAGAAAGCCTACAGCCCTCAGCACAAGTGCTGTGTTCCTCAAACAGACAGAGGAACCACACGTGCATGGTGAGTACATTAAGAGTTGTTGAAATGATAACAAGCTGAATCTTAAATAACCTGTTAGAATGGCTTTCCTTTTCACGCCCTCTTTTTTTCCCTTTGGAAATGATCACTTACGTTCCCCAGGAATGGTCTGAAATTTTAATTTTAATTTATTTGCAAGCTATTCTAACCCATTGCAAAGAGAGATGTACTTGCTCCCCCCGCACCCCCACATGACCCCTTTAGGAAATCTTCTGTTGGGGACATTTCAATGGGTAGATGTGTTATATTACATAAGCAATATCCACCAAAATTTCCAGACAAATTTTTGGAAGGTAAAACAGGGAGGCACCTTAAGGTATAATACACTACATTCTATCTCCTGAGACATCTAAGGCTTATCTTCAGTGCTAGCCAAGATTTTCGTCAATGGATTTGGCCCTTTGTTTTTCATTTTTGTTGTACCCTGGTTTTCTGTCCTATCCAATATCCAGATACTAGCCAATCTATCAATTCTACTTTCCTTATTATGACTGAAAGTCCCTGGGTAGTGAAAAGGTTAACAGGCTCAGCTGCTAACCATTCAGCAGTTTATAGTAGTGCTGAGCACAACCTACCGAAATAACTCAGTGATCATTTCCTGGGTTCCTGATGGACTTAAGCTGTAAGGATATAAGATAAACTCTAACCCCAAGAGGCCCCACGTTCAAGGTCTTCACTGATGATAATTGAGAGAGAAAACTCCAGGCACAGGCGAATTGAACATGAGTTATAGAGGGGCACTGTGCAGAGAAAACAAACTTAGACACAAAATTGACTTGGTAGAGGGAACTTTAAAAATATTGCAAACCAAATGTGTTTAAAGACATCATGATTGTCTGGGAGCAAAAGCTAAGGCCAGTGAAATGAGGGAAGAATCTGCCACGCTTAAACAGGCATTGTTTTTCCCCCTCCACCTCCTTGTTCATGAAGAACATTGACAAGGTTGGCAAGTGTTTGGCAGGAGGCCTAAAATAGGAAAAAATAAGGGGTCTCTAATGCTGCTAACCAAAAGTTCAATGGTTTGAATCCACTAACCACTCCTTGGAAACCCTATGGGGCAGTTCAACTCTGTCCTATAGGATCCCTTTGAGCTGGAATTGACTCAAGGGCAACAGGCTTGGGTTTTAATGATCACACAAATGGATTTTTTAAACCAATTGAGAATGGATTTAGATTCTACCTCTGATGACATCTTATCATATTCTTATTAAAAGTGTAATTATGCAAGTAAATTAAATGCTTTTTATTTACTTTTCCAGGTATTGTCCAAAGAATCATTGGAGGATGTCCTGGAAGGTGTTTGTGATGTAATCACCTGCCTGGTTATTGATCCAAGATTTGAAGAAATCTGAAGTTGAAGGTTAGCCCAGTCAAGAGGAGTAAGAGAAGTGGAGGGAGCACATTAATACAGCTAAAATCTTCAGACAGAAATGAACACAATTACTTTACAATACTTCTCTTATTCTTTTCCTTTAAATGAGCCAAGTCTTTTGACTTAATTCTCACTGGATCCATATTTGATGACTACATTAAATGGTGATCAACAATATTCTTTTTATAGAACTCATAACAGGAGACAATATTGCTATTTTTTTCTTTTAGAAACCGTATATATTTGTAACGCTAGCAAATAATACATAGAAAATCCCAGCCATATGGATTTATTCCTCATAAAAGTTCTTTCCTTTCAAGTTTAATTCAGTGTGAAAGCCATTTCTGTGTAGCCTAGTTAATATTAACCTTAACTCAATCCTATTTTGAGCCAAAGATAAGGGAGGAGATAGGGAGTGAGAAGTTTTGTTTTTGAATTGTATACGGTGAATGTAAGCACTTGAGCAAGCATATCCCCGTTAAGATCAATGACCCTGGTAAAGCTAATTACCCCAACCCTCTAGCTCTAAATTAAAAAAGACCTCGGTAACTGGAAAGACCATATGATTAACTTGCTCGGTAGATTAACTGTGACAAGAGCAGACTGGTGCTTCTCGGTTTCCTCTCAGCTACCTATCTGTCACTTGCTGAATATACTCTATGTGTTTATGAGCTGCATCTCAAAGGGCTGCGAGATTATTTCAGGGAGAATGATAGTAGTGGTGGAAGGGTGGAGAAAAATATTTCAGTTCCTAATAAGCTTGTACTTCCTGGGAAAACATGGAACGTCAGTGGGCCCCTAAGGGCTGTGCTGTCATGGGCCAGTCCAAGTGACATCGTCCCATTTCTTTTCAACCCATAACTCGGATTCTCTTTTCTAGATAGAACCATCTGTGGCATCCAGCCATCATTTTCCATCTCATATTGGCACTATGTTTATTAAAATGAAAATTAATGTTGATTGAAACTTTTTTTTTTTTTACTACTTCTCTGTATGTTACTTAGGAGTCCCTATGTGCCACCAATTGTTAAGTGTTCAACTACTAACCGGAAGGTTGGTGGTTCATACCTACCCAAAGGCACCTCGGAAGAAAGGTCTGATGACCTACTTCTGAAAAATCAGCCTATGGAGCACAGTTCTGCTCTGACACACATGAGGTCATTGTGGGTTGGAATTGACTCAACAGCGACTGATTTGGTTTCGGTTTGGTATGCTACTTACACTTTGTCTGTACCTATTTGTTACTCTCATTCTAGCCTCAGCTCATGAATGTTCTTCTTATGCTGTCAACAGGAAACTTTCCTCATCATAACACAATTCCAAGTCACATACTGTCTTTTTTTCTTGTATTCCTTTCATCCAAGCCTTCCACATCACACAGTGTTAATTTACTTATCACTTGTGCTAGAGTAACAAATACATCACACAAGCCAAAGCTTAATTAGCATGTTTTCTGAAGTTACGTGATGTTTAATGAAAAATTCTGCCACCACCCACATAAATTGGCACAACTTTTTAGACCCATGAAGTTGTTTATACACTTTGGCTCAGGAATAGCATTTCTGGGAATTTATCCTAAAGAAATAATTCAGCAGATGTGAAAACAAACAAACAAACAAACACAGTGTTTATAAGGTAATCATTGTTGATTATTTAAAAAGCTCTTAAAAGCTATCCAAATATCCAACAACAGGAGAATAGCTAAGTAGATGTAATAGCATTCAATAAGATATTAGGCAGACATTTAAAAACTCATAATGATTAAGACAACATGGGAAACGAAAACTATTTACAATGCAAACCAAAAACCAAACCCATTGCCTTCGAGTCAATTCTGACTCATAGTGACCCTGTAAGACAGTATTAACTGTCCCACAGAGTTTCCAAGGAGCAGCTGGTGGATTCGAACTGCTGACCTTTTAGTTAACAGCCACCTAATCACTGCACCACTAGGACCCCATTTACAATGTAGTGGTACTTAAAAAATCATTATATAAAATAGTATGCTATGTTTTACCATTGTAATTATATACAATTATATACGATGGAGATCAAGAGTAGAAGGTAATACGCAAAGATGGAAGTTGTCGCTGTGCTAGGTGATAGAGACATCAGTGACGTATTTCCTTCAGAACTTTTTATTATTGTTGTCATCTCAGTTTTTATTTGTTTGATATAAGTTTAGTGGTATTTTCAAATCATAAAATATGTTAATTTTCTTGTGGTCAAATTTATTTTTGCACCCTTCAGTTGTTCACTAAAACAAAAAATTATTGACTAAAATAAAAGCTTAACATTAAAAATGTGTTCTTCAGAATTTACAAAACTAATAAGTACAAAGGACATTTTAAATCATTAACTGTTCAAATGATGTTTTGATAAGTTTGTAGCATGTATACTTCTGAAAGTTACCGAAGCTTAAATCTGTACGAGGACTATCACTATCTATGGTACAGAAGCAGACATGCATATATTATTTTTCCTAAACCATTACAGAGTGAGTTAAAGACAGTTTGTCTATGGAAAATACTTCAGTGTGTATTTCCTAAGAAAAAGAACATTCTTTTATATAACCACAGTACAATGATCAAAGTCAGAAAAATTAACATTATTACTATTATCTCATCCGTAATCCATATTCAAATTTCCTTAAATATCCCAATAATGTTCTTATAACTTTTTTTTTCCATCCTAGTCTTAGGATCCAATGTAGTATCACGTACCGCATGCAGTTGTTACATTTCTTTAGTCTCTGTTTCTAGAGCAACCCTCACTTGAGTGTGTCTGATCTTTCCTCGTCACAGGACTCAGGTTATGAGTTTTAACAGGAATGCCAGATTAAGTGGTGTGGTAGCTTTGAACACTTCCTTGCTAACAGTTAAAAAAAAAAAAAAAAAGATAAAAGAAAACTTTTCCTTACATCTTTAATTAAATATAACCACACACACAAAATGTAAGTCACTGGAGATAAATAGCAAAATTTTCCTTTGAAAAGATCAACCCTACCAAGAGAATGTGGCATTACACGTGTTAAATTGAGCTTCCTAGAAGATGAGAAAAGAAGTTACCTCTGAGGGGTCATAAGATCAGTTGGTAAGGTCAACCCTTCCATCAAATGAGGAGCTTGGATGGGTTTAATTTTCAGAAGCTTGTTTACAAGCCATGTCTCCTTGACCCTGAGAGCAACCATGAAGGGCATAGACATTTTTAAACATAGCTTTGGTCAGAACAATTGAATCAAAATGATGTCTTCGTCTACGTCTCGGGATCATTCCAACCTCTCTCTGCCTGGCGATTCCGGTCAGCCTCAGCTTTTCAGCCTTTGAGAGTAGACAACAAGGAAGTGGCTGCTGGGCTGCGAGCAACGGCAAGCAAAGCCCCAGTGAAGCCACGAGGCAGGCCCTCCGTTCCCAGGGATAGTTCCAGACCCAGAAAGACTCTGTCGAGTGCTCACACCTGAAGGGGGGCTCCCAGCCTGCCAACAGGGAACTCATTAGAAGTCACATGCTGAGAACTTGGGATCTGGATGGCATGGAGAATAAACTGGGAATCCCTGGCATGTGTGTTTTTCAGACTCTTTTGTAATTGGACTCATGCTCAAGATAATGTCTTCGCTGTCTGCCGGCAATTCTTCTGGAACATGGTGTTACTTGATGTGTTTATTTCGGTTCTGCTACATTATTCCAAAACAGACCGCCACAAATTATACTTGAAGAGATATGGGTCAGGCAGACCTTTCGAAAAGATAATTTATTCAGTCCCCAAGAACTACTGTTGACTTTTCTGCCTGTGCCTCAGTTTATTTTTTCTATTTAAAAGGCGTGTTTGCTCAACAAGAGAAACACACAAGCAGCCTTATACATTCACAGGTGCATCACTTATCTGACACTTCTAACTTTCAAGCTATGATTTTATAAAATCCTAAGGGAATGAATACTGTTTCCCTCCCTCTTGCCAATAAGATGCTTGGAGAGCTGTTGTTTATATGTTTAGCTGAGCACCACTGAACAGGAACAGACAAGGCAGGTTTACCTAACGCCAACCCTCTCAGCATCTTCAGAACGAGAAAAGCTAAGGGTGGGGGAAGCACGGAGAAAACCTAGGGTGTAGCAAAGCTTCCTAGCACAGGCTGAAGCAGAATGACTACTTTCAAGGCAAAGAAAAGGAGCCAGGGCATCTTCTTCTGCAAAGTCATGCAACAAGCCCGTCATAGGTAGATGTGTGCCAACCAGGTCTCCTCATCAAGGGATTTTGGAAATGCATGACGGGGGGAGATAGAGAACAACCTGGACAGAGGGACAGCAAGAACACAGGCAAAGGGGAAAAAAACTTGCAACATTGTATAAGTTAGCTGTTGCTAGCAAACAAACCACCTCCAAACTTAGAGGTTTAGGATAGTAATTTCCGATTTCTTGCCAGGCCTTTGATTGGGCAATTCTACTGATTTGAAGTGGGTGTGGTGAGCTCATTTGTACATCTGTGGTGAACTGCGGGTCAGCTAAGTGGCTCGGCTGATCTTGGATAGGCTCTGTCATAGATGTTGGGCTTTGGCTGGAGCAGCTGGGCTGACTTGGCTCTGCTCCATGGGTCTCATCCTTCAATCCCAATGAAACCCAATGCCATCCAGTCGATTCCAACTCATAGCGACCCTATAGGCCAGAGTAGAACTGCCCCATAGAGTTTCCAAGGAGCGCCTGGCGGATTTGAACTGCCAACCCTTTGGTTAGCAGCTGTAGCACTTAACCACTACGCCACCAGGGTTTCCACATCCTTCAATAGGCTATCCCAAATTCTCACAACAAAGGCAGAGGAACAAGAGGGAGAATGGAAGCATGCAAGGTCCTTGAAGTCTAAGCTCAGAACTAACTCACATCACTTTTACTGCATTCTTTTGAGCCATTTGAGTCACAGGCCAGCCTGGATTAAGGGGCAAGGAAGTAGAGTCTGTGTTTTGATGGGAAGAACTGCAAAACCATATTGCAAGGGGTATAGATTCAGAGACACTATCAGGGCCATTTTTGCAGTCTACCTACCCCAGGAATGATTGGGAAAAGGCTAATAGTCTTATTGGGATAAACACTGTGGCTATAGATAAAGGCAGGTCCCTGGGTGGCACAAACGGTTTGTGCTTGACTATTAACCTGAAGGTTGGAAGTTTGAACCCAGTCAGTGAAGCCACGGAAGAAAGTCCTGGGAATCGGCTTCTGAAAAATATCATAGCCAAGACATCCTCATGGAGCGGGTCTGCCCTGTAACACGTGGGCATGCACGTGTCAGCATATACTCAGCAGCGATGGGTATAGGTCAAGGGCAATCGAGGGTCCTAAGGCTATGCTTGTAATCAAAGGCAGAATTGGGTTTAACGCATTTTCAACAAGCTGCCACTGGGAGAATCTGAGCGCAGCCATGATAGGATTGGAGACATTAACCTGGAGACATTATGTAGCATTAATTGGGGTAGGAAGGGGACAATAGGTGGGAAGTTCAGTTTGTAGGCTATTGGAAGACAGGAATGGAAACTAATAAAAGTTGGATACCTGAAGGGAGCAATGGAGTTGAAGAGGGGCAGGTGGGCTTGAGGTTCCTGGCAGAAATAAAATCAAAGGACTTGGTATCTAAAAATTGTGGAAAAGGAGGAATCTAACTCCCTCTATGGGTTTCCAGCTTTGATGACAGAGATATTTATAGCTAATGTACACAGTAGAACTTCTTAAGAAATGATCTGGAAGGGAGAAGATCAATTTATTCATTGGGGGTGTTGTTTTTATTACTCAATATAAACAAATTATGCTATGTTATGTAAAAAGCAAACTCACAATCTCAGTGCCTTATCACAAAAAAATCTATTTTTCCTTCATGTGCCATGACCAACGTGAGCCAAAGGGTTTTTTTTCCACATAGAGCCTCATCAGGTTCCCTGAGTGGAGGCTCCACCATCTTGTGGCAATGCTATCTTAGGGTTACCAACTTGTCCTGCTTCCCCAGTTTTAACACTGAAAGCCCTACATCCCAGGAAACCCCTCAATGCTAGAAAAACCAGAGTGATTGGTTACGCTACCAAAGCAAAAACCAATCCAGTTGCCATTGAGTCAATTTCAACTCATGGCGACACTAAGCGTGTCGGTACAGAACTGCTCCATAAGGTTTTCACTGGCTGATTTTTCAAAAGTAGATCACCAGGCTTTTCTTCCAAGGTGCCTCTTCTTCCACGGTGCCACTCAAACTTCCAGTTTTTCAGTCAACCTACGTATGATACAAATAGTGTTGGTCCCTTTGTTGGGAGAAGTGACAGTTGGAGGCTTTTGCCAATTCTTCTCTGCTTTTTCCAAAAGCCATACACGCCATTTCTTCTTACTTGCCAGTGACCAGAATGTGTCATGCAGTGCAATCTAACAGAAAGGGAGCTGAGAAATGTGGGGGAGCCGAGGGAATGTTTGCTGAGCACCGACACCCCTGCCTTAGAGACCTTTCAGGAAGAGCTATCCAGTTGAGTATACAAAAATTGACATTCCTTAAAGACAATGTAGGGGACTGAAACTTTTATGCAGTCAGATGGTGAGAGCAATAGACTTAGGTTTGGATAACTGCTATTTAACCTTTTGATTTTTGCAAAGTAACTGCAAGATTCTGTTTACATTTCTCACATGTCAAAATAAATCCTACAGTTACTTTTCCTTTACTGTCATTCACTTCATTTTTCCAAGGTCTGTCACTGGGTCATACATGATATCTTTGTGGTGTCCTTTTCTCCAGGAGACATAAGCAAGGTACAGAGGGAGTGGAACCAAGTCTGGGTTTGTCCCCACCCTTCCCTTTTCCAGGGGTCCCATGTAGGGAACAACTTGCACAAAGGTACACAGAGGCCTTTGTTCACCCAAATAGTTTCCATAATGCATCTGAAGGGAGCAAGGGAAGAGGACCCAACAAGAGGAGGTTAGCTTCTCCCAAGAGCTGCATCTCCTCCTGCATGAGAGAGGCAAGGACACGACAAGACATTTGATATATCAACTTTTAAGGATTTGAAACATCACAGCCATTGATGGAAATATGTTCTTCAGTATTTCCCACTTGAGGTTTCACTAAATCTATGACAACATAGAACAGCCCAGAGGCTCACTGTTTCATTTGGGCATGAGCTTCATGAAACAAAACTTGACTCCACTTTTCAAAGGAAATAAATTGTGAGTTAAACTAGCAGATTAATTCAACAACAAGAATACCTTTAATATAACTAATCACAGTTATCCTATGTAATCTCCCTTCTATCTGTTTATATGTCTATAAATATTATTCTTGTCCTCCACGTTGGAGACCGACCAATGCACCTTACTCACAGCCACCACCCATCTGTCATTGGAGGGTTGTGTGTTCCAATGATGTTAAACAGGCTTGAGCAGAGCTCAATCAGCCAACGAAGACTTGATGGATCACAACAGTCCGATCAACAACTGATCATGGGGATGGCGAGGGACCATACAGTTTTGTTGTGCATGGGATCACCATGAGCTGAGGGTCTACTAGGTAGCAGCTAACAACAACAAAAAAACATTATTAGCATTATTGATATGTTAGAATTCATGACCTACCCCTCCCTGTCTCAGTGCTGGGGAGGGCATCATAGGGTGTCAGAAGTATGCTGCCTGCTACAGGGGAGGGAAGGATTCATGGAATCCAGCTGGCTGGAATAAAATGACATTAAAGTGGAAAAGAAGGTCCTGTTGGATTAAAAAAAAAAAAATTTTTTTTTTTTTTTTTTGAAAAACAGGAGTTTCAGGAAACTAGAGCAAGCAGGGCGAGATCTTCAATAAGAGTTGCCTGGAATTACGAACTTGGACTCTCTTAAATGGATGGAGTAAAAGTTATAATCCCTCTTTTGGCTGTGTTACCAAATTCTAGTCTACTTTCTTTTCTATCATGCTATTCTGAATACAGTGTGTACTCCGTATCCCAGGCTCGTCTTGAACTCTTTGGCCCCTGAAAAGAAAGTAAAAGCAACAGTTTCTCTATCCCTTTTCCACTCATTCATCTCAAGCTGTGCTTCGTGTATTATAGCTCCAATGTCCCAATTCACACTATATAGGAGACAAATATAATAAAAGCAATTTAGTCTTCATGGAGACCTAGTAGGTAAATAAAATCATCAATTTATTACTTAAAGCAATGACTACAGAATAGTTCTTGGTTCACCTGATGATCCTCCATGGCTATAATTGAACTGGTTAATTCTCCTTCTAAGTTTTTTTTTTTTTTTTCCTTTTATAGAAGCATGTACAACTGAAAAAAAGCAAGGAATTATTAATAAATAAACTCTATGATGAGGTCAGTGACCGTGCCAAAGGGCAGCTTGAGGGTACTGAAAACACTGCTCTTCTTCCACTATAATGCCCTTTAGTCTCCAGAATTGTCCAAATAAATAGACACTGTGAACAAAAACATTGTGCTTAATATGCATACACAGGTTTGAGCACAACCTCTTGTCCCATATCCTGCCAGACTGGTGCCTTAAAGGCCTTCCTCTATGGAAATTCTAAAATAGAATTTAGAAGCTGAGGGCTTAATGATTGGTTTCATTCGGTACATGTGTGTGCATGGATGGATGGTTGTATAGATGATAGATAGATCAGCGATAGATAATAGATAGATAGATACATGTGTACATACACAGATGTTGCTGTTAGCTGCCCTCGAGTTGACCCTCCGTCAACGTGATGCCATACACAATGAAAAAAAAATGTCACCTGGTCCTTCATCGTCCCCATGATTGGTTCCAGACTGGGCTGATTTTCAGAAACAGATTGCCAAGCCTTTCTTCCTAGTCCACCTTAGTCTAGAACCTCCGCTGAAACCTATTATGCATCTTAGAACATGCAAACCAGTGGCCAATGTATGGTGGCTATGCATGACGTACATGACTGGATATTGAACAGTAATCTCTTGCACAGAAGGGAGAATTCTACCACAGAACCATCAATATCCCATAGATAGATAGACAAATGGATGTATAGGTAAATGAATGGATAGACAGATACACAGATTTTGCCAAAACAATTTTAAAGAGGCAAATGCTGTCTGCTTCTTGGACCTCATCTCCCACTATACCTCCAAACCAATCACATCATTCAGCCTATTGAACCCATTGTCATGATCCGCTCCAACTCCTTGACTTTCCATATGATGTACTTTTGCCTAAAATATTCTTAAATTTTGTTTAGTCTCCATTTTCTGCAGGGCCTACATTACCTTCTTATGGCATGTGCCCACCCAGCTCTCCTAGGGACATCTGCTATATTGATTAGACAACTTCTTACCCTCTCACCTCAAAAGTGCTGGTAGTATTAGACTATATAAAGAAGTTCTATTGACTAATAGGATATATGAACGTAAGAAGTCAGCAGATTCAACATCAAGGCTGAATCTATAGCACATTTCTTGATGGCAGGTAGTTTGACATAGTATGAAGAACACAGTCTTAGCA
This sequence comes from Loxodonta africana, assembly GCF_030014295.1. Taxonomy (NCBI): domain Eukaryota; kingdom Metazoa; phylum Chordata; class Mammalia; order Proboscidea; family Elephantidae; genus Loxodonta; species Loxodonta africana. The sequence goes on from NC_087354.1 coordinate 27,426,588, forward strand.
ATCAGAAGACCTGGGCGTAACCTCTGGCTCTGCCTCTTATAAGCTCTCTGTCCTTGGGTGAGTCACTTAATCCTTTTGAGCCTCTCTTTCTTCATCTGTAAACTGAGGGATAGTAACAATTGCTTTGTTAGCTTTCTGTGTGGAAATAAAATAGGATAAAGTACATAATATGTTGAGCAAATACCCAGCACATTGTGGTTGTACAGTAAGTGAACATTTCTTTCTCTTTAATTAGTGAATGGGTCTCTGTGTTGAACTTAGAGAAGCTAGGTGGAGGCGGGGCTCTCTAATGCAAGATGCACTTAAAATATTTTCGGATAAGTTACAGCCTCTTGTTTGCAGAAGTCTTCCCCATTGACAGATTATCACGTTCCATTCTCTGTTGAAATTGCCTATTGCTGCATAACAAGTGACCCTAAAATTTGGTGACTTAAAACAACAGCATTTACTCTGTTCATAAATCTGAGATTTTTGTTGGGATCAACAGGGACAGCTCAATTTTGGTCTACCCAGCAACAACTTGGTTGGTCCAAAATTGGGGATTGGAATCATTGGCAGCCTTGCAGATTTCTGTGCCCATGAATTATTGCTGGCTGCCCACTGGGACCTCATGTGGCTTTTCCATGTGGCCTCTTGCCTTCTTCACAGCATGGAGGCTGAGTGGCAAGGGCAAATATCCCAAGAGAACCAGACTGAAACTGTATTTTCTTTTATAATTTGGCTTTAGAAGTCATACAGTATCACTTCTACCATAGTCACTGACCCAGACAGATCCAAGGGGAGGCAAAACAGAGCCCATTTCTCAGTGGTGGAGTACCAAGATCACATTGTAAGAAGAGTATATGGATGGGGGTATATTGGTACAACCATCTTGGGAAAACATAATCTGCCATATTCCCCAAACAGAAGTGAACTCAACTCTGCATGTTCTTTTGGATTCACATCATAGTTTCTATAATCACCGTATTAGGCTGAATGCATCACCTATAATTTATTTTCTTTCTAGTATGGGAGAGGAAGGAGCCCTGGTGGCACAGTGGTTAAAGTGCTGCTAAGCAAAAGGTCAGTGTTCGAACCCACCAGTCACTCTGTGGAAGAAAAATGTGATAGCCTGCTTCTGTAAAGATTTACAGCTTTGGAAACCCTATGGGGCAGGTCTTCTCAGTCCTATAGGGTCTCTATGAGTTGGAATCCAACTGATGGCAGTGGATTTGTTTTGGGTTTATGGGAGAGGAGGTTCAAAGGCCTATAAAGATATTTCTTCAATAAAAACTGAAATACTACTTTTTATTTACTTGATTGCAAATGTAACACCTTTATTTTTATCGGAAAGAAAGAGGAAGGGGGGGAGAGGGAAGGAGGGAGGAATCAGAAAGGGATTAAGGGAGGGAGAAAAAAAAAAAAACAAAGTATGAAAGTATGTACTGTTCAAACTATCTCCTAACTGGAATCATGGTGTATATAGTCCAGCAAACTGATTTTTTTTTTTTTTCAACTTTCCTGGCATAGTGGTCCACCTTACGGATGTACTAGAATTTGTTTAACCGATATCCCATTGCTGTAATATCTCTGTTGTTTGCAACATTTTTATTAATACAAAAATACGAGACAATGCACTTTCTAATAAGCACATCATTAAATGCTTACCTTAGTATTTCCTTAATCCTTAGATTAAACCACCTATGAAATTGAAATTCATATATGTGTATATATATATATATATATATCCCCCGCAAGTCTGTCAGTTTTTCATGTGGGGGCTTGTGTGTTGCTGTGATGCTGAAAGCTATGCCACCAGTATTAAAATACCAGCAGGGTCACGCATGGTGGACAGGTTTCAGCTGAGCTTCCAAACTAAGACAGACTATGAAGAAGGACCTGGCAGTCTACTTCTGAAAAGCATTAGCCAGTGAAAACCTTATGAGGAGCAGTGGAACACTGTCTGATACAGTGCCAGAAGATGAGCCCCTGAGGTTGGAAAGCACTTAAAATTTGACTGGGAAAGAGCTGCCTTCTCAAAGTAGAGTCAACCTTAATGACGCAGACGGAGTCAAGCTTTTGGAACTTTCATTTGTTGATGTGGCATGACTCAAAATGAGAAGAAACAGCTGCAAATATCCATTAATAATAAGAACATGGAATGTATGAAGCATAAATCTAGGGAAATGGGAAATCGTCAAAATGAAATAGAACACACAAACATCAATATCCGAGACGTTAGTGAGCTAAAATGGACTGGTATGGGTCATTCTGAATCAGACAATCAAATGGTCTACTCTGCTGGGAACGACAACTTAAAGAGGAATGGCGTTGCATTCATCATCGAGAAGAACATTTCAAGATCTATCCTGAAGTACAACGCTGTAACTGATAGGATAATATCCATTAGCCTATAAGAAAGGCCAGTTAATATGACATTATTCAAATTTATGCACCAACTACTAAGGCCAAAGATGAAGAAATTGAAGATTTTTACCAACTTCTGCAGTCTGAAATTGATTGAACATGCAATCAAGATGCACTGATAATTACTGGTGATTGGAATGCAAAAGTTGGAAACAAAGAAAAAGGATTGGTACTTGGAAAATATGGTCTTGGTGATAGAAACAATTCCAGAAATTCCACGACAGAATTTTGCAAGATCAACAACTGCTTCATTGCAAATAGCTTTTTTCAACATCATAAATGGCAACTATAGACATAGACCTTGCCAGATGGAATACACAGGAATGAAATCGACTGTATCTGTGGAAAGAAATGATGGACAAGCTCAATATCATCAGTCAGAACAAGGCCAGATTCAGACATAAGTTCCTCCACCTATGAGCAGCTGATACTTGACAAAGGCCCAAAGTCCATTAAATGGGGAAAAGACAGTTTCTTTAACAAGTGGTGCTGGCATAACTGGATATCCATCTGCAAAAAAATGAAACAAGACCCATACCTCACACCATGCACAAAAATTAACTCAAAATGGATCAAAGACCTAAACATAAAGCCTAAAATGATAAAGATCATGGAAGAAAAAATAGGAACAAAACTACAAGCCCTAATACATGGCATAAACAGAATACAAACCATAACTAAGAAGTGTACAAACACCAGAAGAGAAACTAGATAACAGCGAGCTCCTAAAAATCAAACACTTAATGCTCATCCAAAGACTTCACCAAAAGAATAAAAAGACAATCTACAGATTGGGAAAAAAATTGTTGACTATGACAAATCCGATCGGTGTCTAATCTCTAAAATCTACAAGATACTGCAACAACAAAAAGGCAAATAACCCAATTAAAAAATGGCAAAAGGATATGAACAGGCACTTCACCACAGAAGACAGACAGGCGGCTAACAGATAAATGAGGAAATCCTCACGATCATTATCCATTAGAGAAATGCAAATCAAAACAAGGCTAGCATTAACCCAAAAAACACAAAATAATAAATGTTGGAGAGGTTGTGGAGAAAGTGGAACACTATACACTGCTAGTGGGAAAGTAAAATGATACAACCACTTTGGAAATTGATTTGGCACTTCCTTAAAAAGTTAGAACTAGAAGTGCCATACGATCCAGTAATCCCACTCCTGGGAATATATCCCAGAGAAATAAGAGCCCTCACACAAATATATATATGCCACCTGTGTGCACTCCAGCACTGTTCACAATAGCGAAAAGATGATGCCCATCAACAGATGAGCGGATAAATTATAGTATATTCACACAATGGAATACTATGCAACAATAAAGAACAATGGTGAATTCTCAAAACATTTCATAACATGGATGAACCTGGAAAGCATTATGCTGAGTGAAATTAGTCAGTCAGAAAAGGACAAATATTGTATGAGATCACTATTATAAGAACTCAAGAAAAGGTTTAAATACAGAAGAAAACATTCTTTGATGGTTATGAGGGTCGGGGGGAGACAGGGAGTATTCACTAACTAGATAAAAAAAAAAATAGTAGACAAGAATTATCTTAGGTGAAAGGAAGGGCAACACACAATACAGGGGAAGTCAGCACAACTGGACTAAACCAAAAGCTAAGAAGTTTCCTAAATACAGCCAAACACTTTGAGGCAGAGCAGCAGAAGCAGAGGTCTGAGGACCACAGTTTCAGGGGACATCTATGTCAATTAGCATAACAAAGTTTATTAAGAAAATGTTCTGCATCCCACTTTGGTGAGTGGTGTCTGGGATCTTAAAAGCTAGCAAAGAGCCATCTAAGATTCATCAATTTCTTCCAACCCACTTGGAGCAAAGGAGAATGAAGAACACCAAAGGCACAAGGAAAATATGAGCCCAAGAGACAGAAAGGGCCATATAAACCAGAGACTCCATCAGCCTGAATCCAGAAGAACTAGATGATGCTTGGCTACCACCAATGACCGCCCTGACAGGGAACACAACAGAGGGTCCCTGATGGAGCAGAAGAAAAGTGGGGTGTAGAACTCAACTTCTAGTAAAAAGACCAGACTTAACTGAGACTGGAGGAACCCCAGAAGACATGGCCCCCAGAATCTCTGTTGGCCCAAAACTAAAACCATTCCCAAAGCCAACTCTTCAGACAAAGATTAGACAGGACTATAGGACATAAAATGATGCTCATGAGGAGTGTGCTTCTTAGCTCAAGTAGATACATGAGACTAAATGGGCAGCTCCTGTCCAAAGGCAAGATAAGAAGGCAAAAAGGGACAGGAGCTGGTTGAGTGGACATGGTAAATCCAAGGTAGAAAGAAGGAGTGTACTGTGACATTATAGGAGAGCAGCTAGGGTCACATAACTATGTGTGTATAAATTTTTGTATGAGAAACTAACTTGAACTGTAAACTTTTACTTAAAGCACAATTAAAGAAAGAAAAAAAGAACAAGGCGAGGGGCCAACTGCAGATCAGGCCATCAATTACTAATATGCAAGTTCAAGTTGAAACTGAAGAAAATTAGAACAAGTCCACATGATCCAAAGTACAACCTTGAGTATATCCCACCTGAATTTAGAGGCCATCTCAAGAATAGGCTTGACGTGTTGAAAACTAATGACTGAAGACCAAGTGAGTTGTGGAATGACCTCAAGGACATCACACATGAAGAAAGCAAGAGGTCATTAAAAAGATAGGAGAAAAAGAAAAGACCTAAATGAATGTCATAAGAGGCTCTGAAACTTACTCTTCAATGTTGAGTAGCTAAAGCAAAAGTAAAAAATGAAGTAAAAGAGCTGAATAGAAGCTTTCAAAGGCACCTAGAAAAGACAAAGCAAAGTATTATAATGACAAGTGCAAAGACCTGGAGATAGAAAACCAAAGGGGAAAAACGTGCTCAGCATTTCTCAAGCTGGAAGAACTGAAGAAAAAATTCAAGCCTCAAGTTGTAGTACTGAGATATTCTATGGGAAAATATTAAACGATGCAAGAAGTGTCAAAAGAAGATGGAATTGGCCAACATTCAACCATTTCAGGAGATAACATGTGATCAGGAATTGATGGTAATGAAGGAAGAAGTCAAAGCTGTACTGAAGGCATTGGCGAAAAACAAGACTCCGGGAATTAACAGAATACCAATTGAGATGTTTCAACAAATGGATGCCGTGCTGGAAGTGCTCACTCATCTATGCCAAGAAACTTGGAGGACAGCTACCTGGCCAACTATTTATGCCTATTCCCAAGAAAGATGATCCAACCAAATGTAGAAATTATTAAACAGTATCATTAATACCACATGCAAGCAAAATTTTCCTGAAGATCATTCAAAATTGGCTGCAGCAGTATATCGACAGGGAACTGACAAAAATTCAAGCTGGATTTAGAAGAGGACATGGAATCAAGGATATCATTGTTGATGTCATATGGATCCTGGCTGAAAGCAGAGAATACCAGAAGATGTTTACCTGTGTTTTATTGACTATGCTAAAGTGTTCAACTGTGTGGCTCATAACAAATTATGGATGACATTGCAGAAAATGAGAATTCTGGAACACTTAATTGTCCTCATGAGGAATCCATATGTGAATCAAGAGACAGTCATTGAAACAGAACAAGGAGATACTGCACAGTTTAAAGTCAGGAAAGGTGTGCATCAGGGTTGTATCCTTTCACCATACCTATTCGGTGTATATGATGAGCAAATAATCCAAGAAGCTAGACTATATGAAGAAGAATGGGGCATCAGGATTGGAGGAAAACTCATTAACAACCTGTGATATGCAGACAACACAATCTTGCTTGCCAAAAGTGAGTGAGGAGGACTTGAAGCATTTACTGATGAAGATCAAAGACCTCAGCCTTCAGTATGGATTACACCACAACATAAAGAAATTCTCACAATTGGACCAATAAGCAACATCACGAAGAACAGAGAAAAGATTGAGGTAGTCAAGGATTTCATTTTACTTGAATCCACAATTAACGCCCATGGAAGCAGCAGTCAAGAAATCAAAAGATGCATTGCATTGGACATATTGAGTGCAAAAGACCTCTTTAAAGTGTTGAAAAGCAAAGATATCACCTTGAAGACTAAGGCGTGTCTGGATGCAGAGATCACATGATAGAATTTTGCAAGACCAATGATTTATTCATCGCAGGTACCATTTGTCAACAACATAAATGGCAATGAAGCATGTGGACCTCACATATGGGATACACAGGAATCAAATCAACTACATCTGTGGAAAGAGAAGATGGAGAATCTCAATATCATCAGTCAGAACAAGGCCAGGGGCCAACTGTGGAACAGACCACCATTTGCTCATATGCAAGTTCAAGTTAAAGCTGAAGAAAATTAGAGCAAGCCCCAAACCAAAAACCAAACCCGCTGCCATCAAGTCGATTCCAACTCATAGCAACCCTATAGGACAGAGTAGAGCTGCCCCATAGTTTCCAAGGAGTGCCTGGTCGATTCGAACTGCTGATCTCTTGGTTAGGAGCTGAAGCACTTAACCACCACGCTACTAGACTTTCCCATGAGAGCCAAAATACAATATTGAGTCTATCCCATCTGAATTTAGAGACCATCTCAAGAATGGATTTGAGTTGTTGAACACAAATGACCGAAGTCCAGACAAGTTGTAAAATGACATCAAGAGCATCAGACGTGAAGAAAGCAAAAGATCATTAAAAAGACTGGGAAAAAAAGAAAAGACTAAAACGGATCTCAGGAGAGACTCCGAAACTTACTCTTGAATGCAGATTAGCTAAAGCGAATGAAAGAAATGATGACGTAAAATACCTGAACAGAAGATTCCAAAGGGTGGCTTAAGAAGACAAAGTATTATAATGAAATGTGTAAAGACCTGGAGTTAGAAAACCATAAGGGAAGAACAATTTCTCAAGCTGAAAGAATTGAAGAAAAAAATCAAGCCTCAAGGTGCAATATTGAAGGATTCTATGGGGAAAATATTGAAAGATGTAGGAAGCATCAAAAGAAGATAGAAGGAATACACACAGTCACTGTACCAAAAAGAATTGGTCAATGATGTTTGGCCATTTCAGGAGGTAGCATATGATCAAGAACCAATGGCACTGAAGGAAGAAGTCTAAGCTGCACTGAAGGGAATGTCGAAAAACAAAGCTCCAAGAATTGAAGGAATACCAACTGAGATGCTTCAACAGACAGATGCAGCACTGGAGGCACTCACTTGTCTTTGTAAAGAAATTTGGAAGACAATTTCCTTGCCAACTGTCTGGAAGAGACCCGTATGTGTGCCCATGTCCAAGAAAAGTGATCCAACAGAACACAGAACACAGAAGTTATCTAACAATATTATTAATATCACACGCAGGCAAATTTTTGCTTAAGATCATTCAAAAGCAGTTGCAGCAGAACATCCACAGGGAACTGCCAGAAGTTCATGCTGGATTCAGAAGAGGGGATGGAACAAGGGGTATCATTGCTGATGTCAGATGAATTCTGGCTGAAAGCAGAGTATACAGAAAGATGTTTACCTCTCTTTTACTATGCAAAGGCATTAGACTCTGGGGATCATAACAAATTATGGACAACATCGCAAAGAATAGGACTTCCAGAACACTTATTTGTGCTTATGAGGAACCCGTACATAGACCAAGAGGTAATCATTCCCAGAGCAAGGGGATACTGCATGGTTTAAATGCAGGAAAGGTATGTATCAGGGTTGTATTCTTTCACCATACCTATTTTTTGGTTTTTTATTCAAACCTGTGGAATCTTGGTGGCCCGGTGGTTAAGTGATGTGGCTGCTAAGCAAAAGGTCAGCAGTTCAAATCTACCAGCCACTCTTTAGAAATTCTGTGGGACAGTACTACTCTGTTTATGAGTCAGAATTGACTCGACCGCAACCGGTTTTTTTTTTTTTGTTTGTTTACTCAACCTGTATGCTGACCAAATAATCTGAGAAGCTGTAATATATAAAGAAGAATGTGGTATTAAGCTTGGAGGAAGACTTATTAACAACCTGCCATATGCAGATGACACAACCTTACTTGGTGAAAGCGAAGAAGACTTGAAGCACTTACCGATGAAGATCAATCAAAGACTACAGCCTTCGGTATGGATTGCACCTCAACATCAGGAAAAAGAAAACCCTCACAACTGCACCAATAAACAACATCATGATAAATGAAGAAAAGATTGAAGTTGTCAAGGATTTCATTCTACTTGGATCTGCAATCAAGGCCTATGGAAGCAGCAGTCAAGGAATCAAACAACATATTGCATTGGGCAAATGTGCTGCAAAAGACCTCTTTAAAGTGTTTAAAAGCAAAGATGTCACTTTGGGGACTAAGGTAAGCCTGACCCAGGCAACGGTATTTTCAATCACGTCATATGCATGTGAAAGATGGACAGCGAATAAGGGAGATGGAAGAAAAATTGAAGCTTTTGAATTATGGTGAATGGACTTCCAGAAAAACAAACAAATGTGCCTTGGCAGTACAGCCAGAATGGTCCTTAGAAGCAAGGATGGCAAGACTGCATCTTGAATACTTCAGACATAGTATGAGGAGAGACCAGTTCCTGGAGAAGAACATCATGCCTGGTAAAGTAGAAAACGAAAAAAAAAAAAAAAAAAAAAAAAACATTGCCTTTGAGTCAATTCCAACTCATAGCAATCCCACAGGACAGATTAAAACTGCTCCATAGGAGTTGCAAGGAGCAGCTGGTGGATTCAAACTGCTGACCTTTTGGTTAACAGCCATAGCACTTTACCACTGGGCCACCAGGGTTCTGGTAAAGCAGAGGGTCAGCAAAAAAGAGGAAGACCCTCAATGAGATAGACTGACACAGTGGCTGCAGCAATGGGCTGGAGCATAACAAAGGTTATGAGGATGGTGCAGGGCCAGGTGGCATTTCATTCCATTGTACACAGGATCACTATGAGTTGGAACCAAGACCAGAACCTAAGAACGACAATACATATATTCATATCCATACCCATTTGTATATAATATATATGTATCAATTTGTATATAATATACATTAGGTATAATACAATGGGCTTTATATAAATTATTTTATTTAATTCTCAAAACAACTATATGAAGCAGGTATTAATATTCTTATCCTACAGATGAAAAACATGAGCCTCAAAGAGGTTAAGTTATTTCCCCCAAGGATCCATAGCCAGCAAGAGGCAGCCCTGGGTTTCAACTGGGCAACAGATGTTTAGCCTGACTCCCTTTCCACTCTATAACAATTATTCCCACTGAAAGGTATATTAAATATCAAACAGAAACAAAATGGAATCGAATTTTTATACACAGAAGAGTGAGATTTTCCTGGCATCCCTTATTTTTCTCCCAAAGTTCCCAACAGCTTTCTTATTTATTTCCTCCTCCATTTGCACTCCCAAGTCTACTTTCTTGACTGCTCAGCTAAAAGGGAAATAGCTAATGCCTCTGCCTGCCCTGGGTACTGTCATGCACTGGCTTTCTCCTGCCTTCAATCCTTCTGCATTTTCTCTGTGGCCATCACTAGCCCCCTTCCTCCCTCTGCCCTCAGCAGGGGGTCTTTTAGAAGCAGCAGCCCTCTTTGCCTTTGATTCTTTTAACACTCACTCTGAGAAAGCTCATCCATCCATTCTCATGGCTTTAAACATCACTTCTATGCTAATGACCACTAGATTTACATTTCCAGCCCCATCTTCAATCAAGGCAAACCCTCATTAATCAAGGAGCTCCTGTTCCCTGTCTCCAGCTGCCTACTGGACATATTCAGCAGGAACAGCTCGCTATTACCTCACCCTTAAAATGGAGCATATCATTTACCCACCAAAATTAAACCTTCTAACCTCCCTTTTGTGGTCAAAGTGACCATTCTTCCCCTCCTTAGGTAAATTCTGCCAGCTGTCTCCACCTGGATTCTGGATTTGGGAATTGCAGCCTAACCTGAATGCTTCCTTTATTAATTTAATTTGCATTTTTAAGCAGAGTGATAGGGGAAAAAAAAAATGCTAAATGCATGTTTAGGGGTGCTTCTCAAAACTTCACCTGAAGCACAGGACATATATGGCTCAGATCCTCTTTCTTTGATGATGATACTGATAATGGCTAATATTTGTTGGGCATTCTATTATTTAGGCATTATTATAAAACACCTTTAATTTTCACAAATCGGCCAGGTAAGCCTAATGCTATCCCCATTTTGCAAACTGGACATCTAATGCCAGATCACAGCACGATCTGATATCATCACCTCCCCTTCGCTTACATCTTAAGTCAGTTGGCATCAAGTTGATTCCAACTCATGGGAACACCCTATGTGTCAGATGAGGGTTCACAATGGCTGATTTTTTGAAAGCAGATCACCTTCGGCTGTGGGTGGGCTAGATCCACCATCCTTTCAATTAGTATCAAGCATGATAAAGGTTTGCACCACCCATGGATTCCGCTTACATCTTAACTCCCTTGTGTTAGAGTTTTCCAGAGAAACACTGTATGAATGGAGAAAGATTTACGTTAAGGATTTGATTTACTCAACTGTGGGAGTTGGCAAATCCAAAATTCGTAGGCCAGCAAACAAGCTGGAAACTTTGCAGAAATTGGTAGGTCAGCAGTGGGCTGGAAACTCCTATAGGGCATCTATTTACAGTCTTGAGCAGAATCCTCCATCCTAGGGAAATCTGTTTTGTTCTTAAGGCCTTCAACTGATTGGATGAGGTCCAGTCACATTGTGCTGGGTAATCTGCTTTAAGTAAAGTCAGCTGATTTAAATGTTAATCACATCCAAATATCTACACAACAACCCTGGTGACAGCCTTTATCCTTTCACCTGGAAACAAAGTTTTCCTCCTGGTCCTCCATCTACCATTGTCCATCCACCATAACCCATCCTGTGTGTGTTGCTTATCACATGAATCCTCCATACACACCCTGTTCATTGTGAGGGACCAGTTCTGCTGGGACACAGTAAATGACTACATGTTCCTTAGCATCCCCACAAATCTCTCTCAAATTATCATACTGCTGCTATGAAAGTTTTTTTTCCTTCTACTTTTTGAGTTTTGATAACACAAAATTATATTTAAAATCCAAGGCATTTAAAAATCTGTATCCCAAAAAAAGCCAAACCCGTTACTGTCGAGTCGATTCCTACTCATAGCGACCCCACAGGACAGAGTAGAACTGCCTCATAGAGTTTCCAAGGCTGTGATCTTTATGAAAGCAGACTGCCACATCTTTCTTCTCCGAACGGCTTGTAGGTTCAGGCTGCCAACCTTTGACTTAGCAACAAAGTGCTTAGCCGCTTTGCCACCAGGTCTCCTCTTGGGGGAAGTTTAGCCCTTTCAAGACCCAATTATTTTCTCCTTTGAATTTTTTGTAAATACCATATATTTTCACTAATAGAAGGCATGCTGATTAAAGGATCAATTCAGAATTTTTGTTATAATTTATGGATTTTGATATCTGTTATCTGGGTTTCAAATATATGTCCTAGGGAACCCTGGGAAACCCTGGTGGCATAGTGGTTAAGAACTACGACTGCTAACCAAGAGGTCTGCAGTTCGAATCCACCAGGCTCTCCTTGGAAGCTCTATGGGGCAGTTCTACTATGTCCTGTAGGATCGCTACTAGTCGGAATCGACTCAATGGCATGAGTTTTTTGGTTTAGGGGATGCTGGATGTCATAAATCCCGCTGATATGAGTCAATAAGTGATAAATTTTTTTTCTTCATTTTATTTCTTGAAAATTTGTAAAACATGATTTTTTTACAGGACAAATGTATGCATGTATCACTTGCATAAAAATAAACATTTTCAAAAATTTTAGGTATTTATTAATGTAAATGTATATGCCTTGTTTTCAAATTCCCAATTACTAATATTCGCACCTACAAATTAACCTTATTTTGCATTAATCAAAAATATGATCCTTTTTGTCCAGTCAGGTGGAATACCTTAAAGTCCCAAGAACACATTTTGCCTACCCTTGTCTTTCTTTGCTCTCTCCTTTGGAAGCCGCATGCATTTGGGTATACTACCTAGGCAGAGTAGCCCTGGTGGCATAGTGTGAAGAGCTTGGCTGCTAACCAAAAGCTCCGCAGCTCGAATCTACCAGCAGCTCCTTGAAAGGTCTATGGGGCAGTTCTACTCTGTTCTACAAGTTGGAATTGACTTGATGGCACCCGGTTTGATCTTTTGTTATCTAGGCAGATGACTTCTGTCTTAGATTCCTAGGACTGTTATAACAAAATACCTCAAAATGGGTGGCTTTAAAGAACAGAAATGTATTGTCTCACAGCTTGGAGGCTAGAAGTCTGAATTCAGGGTACAGTGAAGCTACCTTCTCTGTCAGCTCTAGGGGAAGATCCTTTCTTGTTTCGTCCAGCTTTTGGTAACCATACAGCATTTCTTCGTGTTTGTTCCTTGGCTTGTAAACAAATTACCATACGGTGTCTTCCTCCTGTGTGTGACTGTGTTTGTGTTCTCCCCTTTTATAAGACACTGCTTAGAAGGTAAAAACTGATAAAATCTCCCAGGAAAGACCCTATTTTAAGCAAGGTCACATATACAAGTACAATGGTTCAGACATCAACATATCTTTCTGGAGGACACAATTCAATCCATAACAATTTCCAAATACATGTCTTCTGGACTGCTATATCCCACAGCTCCACTCCTAAATTCCAACTGCTCCTGGGCCTTTGTATGTAAATTGTTTGCTGTTATCTCAAACTCAGTCTGTTAAAAATTGAACTCTTCTTCCCTCTCAAAGATTCCCAGTTGGCGGAAATGGTTTGCGCTCGACTACTAACCTAAAGTTTGGTGGTTCAAACCCTCCCAGCAAAGCCATGGAAGAAAACCCTGGTGATCTGTTTCCGTAAAGTTTACAACCATGAAAACCCTATGGAGCAGTTTTGCTCTGTAACACATGGGGTTACCATGAGTCAGAATGGGCTTGAAGGTTATAGGTTCCCTCTCAAGCTGACTCCTCCTTCTGTGCTGTCCATATCTGTCCATCTTCTCACTCAGACTCATCTTTTATTCTTTCCTCTCTCTTTTTCTTTCACCCTATTGTCATCATGAGCTGACTGGTGGTGCAGTTGTTAAGTGCTCAGCTGCAAACAAAAAGTTTTGTGGTTCAAACCCACCAGAAGCTCTTCGGGAGAAAGATGTGGCAGTCTATTTCTGTAAACATTTACAGCCTTGGAAACCCCATGGAGCAGCTCTACTCTGTCCTATAGGGTCTCTGTGAGTCGGAATTGACTTGATGGGAATGTTTGGTTCTTTTTATTGCCATCGCATTACCTTTATGCACACTTGGGTCTTTCTTTAACATGGCATTTAATGTTATATAAAATCTGACCTCAGCATAGTTTGCCTCCTGTGTTTCTCATTAGTCTGCACCATGCTTTCTGTATTCCCATGATAATAAAATTCTTACCATTCTTCTATCACATCTTTTCTCACTCCCTGTTCCTCCTCTATAAGTACATAATAATGTTCTGGAGGAAGCAGTCATATCTTTCTATCTTTAGATCACTTACCTGGTATTATGCTGTGCTCATAATAAGCATTCAAGAAATAGTTGTTGAATTGAATCAGTTTCCTTAATCAGATTATATGTGCCTTGAGAATAGAATATTTTGCCCAAGGGAAACCTTGAACACATAGTAGGAGCTTAATAAATATTCATTGATTCATTATAAATGGCTAGCCTGGTTTCATTACCTAGGCAAAATGAAATATAGAAAATAAACCGTAATCTCAGGCTAGCTTCTCCTCTTAGAAATGAGTGGAGATGAATTATCCTATTGAGTTACATAAGATGGGTATCTGGCCTGGTATCCATAGAGAAGAGCAAATTAGATTTTTAAAATACTTTCAGGGTTAATAATGTAAGATGTTATTAGTAACACAAGTAAGGCATCATTTTTAATGCAGTCCATGACCTTTATCTTGATGTACTGGAATAAGAGATTTCTACACCAGAATGGGATGAATTGTTCATTCTCGCCAGGGATTTGGAAACAAAGTGCAGGAACTCAAATTGGGAGCCTTCAGATTTGAATGAAAACTGACTGAGGGAAAGCACTGCAATTTCCCAGGCCCTGGGTAAGTCCTCCAGAAACTGAACTGGCCCAGAGGGAAATGGCAGTTAGGAACAAGAAAGCTACTCCTTACGAATAATTTAAAAGGAAATAAAGGAAATCTGAAAACTGCATATGTCAGGTTAATGAGATTTAGTGAAAAAATACGATATTCTTTAAAAATTTACTTCAATATGACAGGGCCGCTTTAACACATTCCTCGTTGAATTTGGTAGAGGTTAAACAGATTTAACTAATCTTAACCCAAATTTATTAACTTTTATATGGATTTTGTAAACCCACTACAGATTTAATACTAATCACCGTGGAATTAGTAAATCTTCGTTCATGCTAGTTAGCACTTTCTGTAATTTAACAAGGAGCTGGGTATAGTCAACAATAAGATTTAATACTCAGAGTTTTATTGGAAAAAAATAAATGATACAAAGATTTATTCAATATGCTTAAGACTTAACAAATATTGTCTCAACTCAAGCAAATACGTATGGAATGAAAATAGTCCTAATTACTTGCTCTGAGACAAGTATTCAATTTACCCATCTTTTTTTAAATGTATTTAATAAATAGATTATTAAATGAAGTGCAATGCTCATTAAAGACTGTATCTGTTTAAGGAATTCATCTCAACTGTGATTCATTCCATCTAATGCCCTACTGATTAAATGTTCTTCAGATTTTAAAAGTCCACTTCAGGTTTAATAGGTATCAGGTCAATTTAGAAAAGCATTCAGAACACGTGAAAACCAATGAGTGAGGAAGCGATTTGTACATTCTGCTGCGCGGGTGCCATAAGTGGGAGTGATATTGGGAAGTAGTGTACTTAAAATGCTATTTTAAAACATTTCAGAGGAAAAATACTGCAATTCTATAAGATTGTCAGGTGTCTCTGAGTGGGACAGATGGGAGTAAATGACATAACCTGGGGGAAGGGTGGTAGATATAAGAAGTTCACAGGAGTAGGCTTAGGAATATGACTTTTTGGCGTCCCTGCCTAATGTCTAAAGTGCATCTCCAGAAGTCACATGAGTTGAGGGTGTAACCCCATATCAGAGATTCCAGTGGTGTGTTTTACTCTCCATGTGTGATGTCCCCAGGATATCTATATAGAATTATAACTTTGTAATTTGGAGTTCATTATTCCTTGGTTGGAAACCATGATGGCGTAGTGGTTAAGTGCTACAGCTGCTAACCAAGAGGTTAGCAGTTCGAATCCTCCAGGTGCTCCTTGGAAACTCTATGGGGCAATTCTACTCTGTCCTATAGGGTCGCTATGGGTCGAAATCGACTCGACAGCAGCGGGTTTGGTTTTTTCTTTTTTTTTTTTTTATTCCTTGGTTAAATTCCACGATGATATGACAACATTATTCCAAGGCTTGATTCCTAATGGACTCCAATATTTTTGGTGTAATATGATAGACACAGGACATATTTATAAAAGCAAATTTCATTTTTAAGCAATACCTTGGATACAGCACTCAGATATGGACAGAAGATAACATAGCATTTTAATCCAATTATTACAACAAAAGCCCTTTAATAGTAGAGTAGGGAATTAGCAGAGCACAGCCGCAAGCCTTTCATTTGCCATTAGAAGACTAAAAGAATGATATGCTAACACTCATTTATTTAGCAGCTACTTCATATTGGACAACAGTCCCTGAGTGGTACAAATGGTTAGTGTGCAGGCCTGCTAACAAAAAGGGTGGAGGTTCCAGTCTACCCAGAGGTACTTCAGAAGAAAGCCTGGTGGTCTACTTCCAAAAAATAAACCACTGGCAACTGTATGCAGCACAGTTCTACACTGACAGTCATGGGGCCACCACGAGTTGAAATCGACCCAACAACAACTGGCGATACTCTGTACATTATCTCTTTTATTTCTTACAAGTATCCTGAAAGTAATTCTTAACATCTCCATCTGTATTACAGATTAATAAACTGAAGTTTAGTGCTTAAATAACATGCCCAAATTCAAACAGGTAGTGAGTAGCAGAAATGAGATTTGAAATTCTGTGTTACCTCGCTGCCAAGCTGCTTATTCTTTTCCTATTCTATACTGATTCTATGGAATATCAAGACAGTCAAATCTGATTAAAACCAGGAATTCAGTGGCTACCATTTGTTTTTCCTTTCGCAGTGCTGAATACTAAGGATACAGACATAAAAAAGACAGGCTATTTTTTTTTCCAAGTAAATCACTGTATAGAGAAAATTAGCATGAAGGAGGATAAGTGTTTTGACAGAGCAATGCGCAGTTGCTATAAGACACCACAAAAGAGACACTTAACCACACCTTATGGGAAAAATCAAGAAAAGTTCCTGTTATGGACTGAATTTTCTCCCCTAAAAAGATATGCTGAAGTCTTAACCTCTGGTACCTGTGAATATGACCTTGTTTGGAAATCGGGTTTTTGAAGATGTTATCAGTTACATTAACATGAGGTCACACTGAAGTAGTGTGACTTCTAATCAAACATGACTGTGTCCTTATAGAAAAAGGAGAGACACAGATAGAAACACAGAGAGGAGAGGGCCATGTGAAGATGGGGGCAGACATTGAGGTGATGTATCTATAAGGCAAGTAAAACCAAGGATTGCCAGGAACCACCAGAAGTCAGGAAAAGGCAAGTAAGGGTATTCCCCTAGAGCCTTCAGAGAGAACTTGCCCTGCCAATACCCTGATTTTGGACTCCTAACTTCCATAACTGTGAGACAATAAATTTCTGTTTAAGCTATTCATTTCGTGGTACTATATTATGGTGGAAGACCCTCGACGAGGTGGATTGACACAGTGGCTGCAGCCATGAGCTCAAGCTTAACAACGATTGTAAGGACGGCACAGGACTGGGCAGTGTTTCGTTCTGTTGTGCATACGGTCGCTATGAGTCAGAACCGACTCTATGGCACCTAACGACGACACAACAACAACTTGTTATGGTGGCACCTTGGGGGAATAGTGGTTACAGGTCAGGCTGGTTGATTGTGGCGTTTGGATCTCCCACGCCTTTATTGAGCTTCTTTCTAGATGTTCTGTCCTTCACTGAAAGTGGTGTGTTGAAATCTCCTAGTATAATTGTGGAGCTGTCTATCTCACTTTCCAATGCTGTTAGAGTTTGCTTTGTGTATCTTGCAGCCCTGTCATTGGGTGCATAAATATTTAATACGGTTATATCCTCTTGGTATATTGTCCCTTTAATCATTATATAGTGTCCTTCCTTATCCTTTGTGGTGGATTTAACTTTAAAGTCTATTTTGTCAGAAATTAGTATTGCCACTCCTGTTCTTTTTTTGATTGTTGTTTGCTTGATTTTTTTTTTCATCCTTTGAGTTTCAGTTTGTGCCTCTAAGTTTATGGTGTGTCTCTTGTAGGCAGCATATAGATGGTTCGTGTTTTTATAATCTATTCTGCCACTCTCGGTCTCTTTATTGGTGCCTTTAGTTAGTCCATTTACATTCAGCATAATTACGCACAGGTATGAATTTTTTTTTTTTATGGATTTATTTAGTGCTGTCATTTTGATGTCTTTTTTTGTGTGTTGTTGACAGTTTCTTTTTTCCCATTCAATTTTTTGTGCTCTGTAGTTTATATATTGTCTTTTCCTCTATTTGTTGTTGATTTTGTTTCTGCTGAGTCTCTATTTTTTCTTGTATTGTATTTTGATGTGTAGGATAGTTTGTCTCCTTTGTGGTTACCGTAATATTTACCCCTATTTTTCTAAATTTAAACCTAACTTTCATTTCTTTATATCACCTTGTCTTCCTCTCCATATGAAAGATCTATGACTACATTTCTTAGTCCCTCTTTATTGTTCTAATGTTGTCTTCTTTTATGTAATAACATCACTGTTTCCCTGTTTTGAGCATTTTTTTTTCTTGATTTATTTTTGTGATTTCCCTGTCTGGGTTGATATCTGATTGCTCTGTCCAGTGTTCTAGTGTTATGTTGATACCTGATATTATTGATTTTCTAACCAAAGAACTCTGTTTAGTATTTCTTGTAGTTTTGGTTTGGTTTTTATGAATTCCCTAAAATTCTGTTTATCTGGAAATGTCCTAATTTCACCTTCATATTTGAGAAACAGTTTTGTTGGGTATACAATTCTTGGTTGGCAGTTTTTTTCCCTCAGTTTTTTATATGTCACCCCATTGCCTTCTTGCCTGCATGGTTTCTGCCAAGTAGTCCAAACTTATTAGCTATCCTTTGTAGGTGACTTGTTGTTTATCCCTAGCTGCTCTAAAAATTCTCCTTATCTTTGGTTTTGGCAAGTTTGATTATAATATGTCTTGGTGACTTTCTTGTAAAATCTACCTGATGTGGAATTTGATGAGCATCTTGGATAGATATCTTCCCATCTTTCACAATATCAGGGAAGTTTTCTGCCAAGAAATCTTTAACAATTCTCTCTGTATTTTCCATTACCCCTTCCTATTCTGGTACTCTTTTTTTGTTCTGGTACTCCAATCACTCTTAGGTTATTTCTCTTGATAGAGTCCCACATGATTCTTAAGGTTTCTTCATCTTTTTAAATTCTTTTATCTGATTTTCCTTCAAATATATTGGTGCCAAGTGCTTTCTTCAAATTCGCCAATTCTACCTTCCACTTGCTCAATTCTGCTCCTCTCACTTTCTACGGAGTTGTCTAATTTTGTAATTTTATTGTTAATCTGCTGAATTTCTAATTGCTGCCTCTCTATGGATTCTTGCAGCTCATCAAATTTTTCATTATGTTCTTGAATAACCTTTTTAATTTCTTCAACTGTTTTATCTGTGTGTTCCTTGGTTTGTTCTGTGTATTGCCTGATCTCCTTCCTGATGTCTTGAAGGGTATATTAATCTTTTGTATTCTGCATCCTGTAACTCCAGGAAGAAATTTTCATCCAGAAGATTCCTTGATTCTTCGTTTTGAGAGCTTGTTGAAGTGATCATGGTCTGTTTCTTTATGTGATTTGATATTGACTGTTGCCTCTGAGCCATCTATAAGTTATTGTATTAGTTTATTTTATGTTTGCTTACTGTATCCTAGCTACTTGCTTTGTTTTGTTTTGATATGGCCAGCTGGGTTGCTTGAGTGAGCTGGCTTGATTATTTTTGCTGTTGAAGTTCTGACGTCCTGTCACCAGATGGCTAGAGCTGGTGTCAGGTATATCAGTCTAGGAGTCCATTCACTTTTCTAGTATAGATTCAGCTCAGGTGTCCAGGTAGCTGGTCATCAAGTGTGTGGTATACGCTCTGTCCTACAGTCTTAGAGGAGCAGGGGTGATTGGCGTAGGTACCGGTATCTGGTTGCAGCAGAGGGTCACACTCTGAACAAGACAGGGGGCTGGGAATCATCCCCCAGGTGTCTCTGAGGAAAGTGCACCCCTCTTCCCTAGATCATACGGGTGAGTGGGTTCTGCAGACAGACCATGGGCATGCAGTGTTTTTGGTTGTAAGGACTGGGAGGTACCAGTTACCCTTGGACCCCTGTCATGTGTGGCTGGTTGACCTGAGTGGAGCTACCAGTTCTTAGGCCCCTGATGTGGGTGGGTGAGGACCCTGTTTAATAGGCAAGCTGATTTCAAACATCAAACATCGACCTCTCCACCCCACAGCTGAAACAGTTGTAGTCTGCCTACACACGCTTGCTGTCCTGAAATAGGCCCACACAGATCCATGCAGGCACGAAAGATGTTGAAAGTCCACAGACAATTTATGCCTGGACAGGAGCCACTTCTGACCTGAGCTCCCCAGGTTAGTGAAGCTGGCAAACTGTCTTTTCCCCCAGTTGTGAATTTATTCCTTCTCCAAGGCCAGGAGGAATGGCTCCAGGTGCTTAACAAGGCCTGTCTCAGGCCCAGGGATATCAACAGCTACTGAAGCTGGCTTGGGGGCCAGAGGGGTGCAGTAAAATATATGCAAGTACTTAGCTTTTGCCAAGAGTGGCATTATTCTTTGGTTCCGAACGTGTGAGTAGGCAGTGCGGCTGGCTGCTTCTCCCCGAGGAGACTGTGGCAGAATGCTACTACCAGCCCGCCATTGCCATTCTCGGGAATGGTGCCTGAGGGATGCTGGAGAATCAGGTCCAGCAACTCCTCTCCACTTCTGAACCATCTCTCCCTTCCCCTGCTGCTCTGTCCATTTTCTAACTTTGCCTTTGTTGTTCAGGGCTCCTAGCTTGTCATAAATGTAATCGTTTCACTTGTTTTTTTGGGTGTTTGCTCTAAGAGAGATCACCAGAAGCATCTGACTATTACGCCATCTTGGCCCTGCCTCTTTTTTTTTTTTTAATAATGTTAAGCATACATATAGTCTATGGTCCAGCAATTCCAATCCTATGTATGCATACAAGGTCAAAGAAAACATATAACCATTGTAAAACTTAAGAAAGTTTGTAGCAGCCTGATTACTATAGCCCTAAATGGAAAACATGCCAACATCTAAGATGTCTACCAAGGGGCATATTTATATGATGGAATACTCTTCAGAAATAAAAATAAACTACTAATACATGCAACAATATTGGATACATCTCAAAAATATGATGCTGAGGGAAATTAAATAAATCAGACACAAAAATATATAGGTGACTGTTCCTTTGGACATTGTTGTGGGAATTGACTAGAAACGGGCATTAGAGAACTTACTGGGATGATGGAGATGTTCTTATCTTGTTCTGTTTTGGGTTGCAGTTACACAGGCATATTCGATAGTCAAAACACATTAAACTTCAGATCTATACATGATATTTTTGTAAATTATACCTCAATTAAAAAGAGGGGGGTCTTCAGGAACCACAATAGAAACTCTCCTTAAAATTCCCCACTCAGTTATAGTGAATAAATCACACGAATGAAAAGGAAGACCAATTTTTACCTTTATCCTTAAAATTCTGATGGACTGATGAACTTTCCAGTTAGAGTGTACAATATGCTCTATGCCTCACTATTTGAAACCATTTGGGAAACTCAGTTTGTAATTCAGTGGAGAGTGAAGCCATGAGTTTTCCACTCCTGAAATTACTATTATAAGTTGTAGATCAAAATGAACTAATGTGAAAAAAGTACACAGGGATTTGGGAAATTTGGGCATTTAAGTCCTGGTCAGCAATGATATGGGTGATCATGGACAAGTCTATGGACTGTTCTGGAGTTTAATTTCCAACTATAGGTCATTAGTCATACATTGGGGCAGGGGGTGGTTGTAACACCCAGTGATTGACAAACTGTTTTGTGACAGAAATATGACAAGACAGATGAGTGCAAAGGAGATTGTTTAAGGCCAAAGTACAGAGAATGGAAACTTGTTATGTTGTAAGGTGCCTCCAAGTCAGTTTCGACTCATAGTAACACTATGTAAAACAGAACGAAACACTGCCCAGTCCTGCACCCTCTGCACAATTATTGCAAGGTTTGAACCCATTGTTGCAGCCACTGTGTCAATCCATCTCACTGAGGGTCTTCCTCTTTTTGCAATGACCTTTGCTTTACCAAGCACAATGTCCTTCTCCAGGGACTGGTCCCTCCTAATAACATGTCCAAAGTACCTGAAACAAAGTCTCACCATGCTCTTTTCTAAAGGAGCATTCTGGCTGTACTTCTTCCAAGACACTTTTGTTCATTCTTATGGCAGTCCATGGTATATTCAACATTTTTACCAACACCATAATCCAAAGGCATCAATTTTTCTTAGGCCTTCCTTATTCATTGTCCAGCTTTCACATGCATATGAGATGATTGAAAATACCATGGCTTTGGCCAGGCACAGCCCTCAAATTGACATCTTTGTTTTTCAACATTTTAAGGAGGTCTTTTGCAGCAGATTTGCCTAATGCAATTCATCATTTGATTTCTTGACTGCTGGTACCATGGATGTTGATTGTGGATCCAAGTGAAATTAAATTCTTTAACTTCACTATTTCCTTCATTTATCATGGTATTGCTTATTGGTCCAGTTGTGAGGATTTTTCTTTTCTTTATGTTGAGGTGCAATCCATACTGAAGGGTGTAGTCTTTGATCTTCATCAGTAAATGCTTCAAGTCCTCTTACTTTCAGCAAACAAGGTCGTGTCATCTGCATATTGCAGGTTGTTAATGAGTATTCCTCCAATCCTGATGTCATGTTCTTCTTCATATAATTCACCTTCTCAGATTATTTGAGTGAGTATGGCGAAAGGATACAATCCTGATGCACACCTTTCTTCACTTTAAACCACTCTGTATCTCATTGTTCTGTTTGAACTACTGCCTCTTGGTCTATGTACAGTTTCCTCATGAGCACAGTTAAGTGTTATGGAATTCACATTCTTCTCAATGTTATCCATAATTTGTAATGTTCCACACAGTCAAATGCCTTTTCATTATCAATAAAAGACAGGTAAACATCTTTCTGGTATTCTCTGCTTTCAGCCAAGATCCATCTGATATCAGCAATGATATTCCTTGTCCTATGTTCTCTTCTGAATCTGGTTTGAATTTCTGGAAGTTCCCTGTCGATGTACCACTGCAAACATTTTTGAATTGTCCCCAGCAAAATTTTACTTGTATGTGATATTAATGATATTGTTTGATAATTTCCACATTCTGTTGGGTCAACTTTCTTTGGAATGGCACAAATATGGTTCTCTTCCAGTTGGTTGGCCACGTAGCTGTCTTCCAAATTTCTTGGCATAAATGAGTGAGTACTTCCAGGGCTGCTGGAAGTTGAAACATCTCAATTTGTTTTCCATCAATTTCTGGAGCCTTGTGTCTTGCCAATGCCTTCAGTGCCGCTTGTACTTCTTCCTTCAGTACCGCTGATTCTTGAGCACCTGCTACCTCCTGAAATGGTTGAACATCAGCCAGTTCTTTTTGATGCAGTGACTGTGTATTCTTTCCATCTTCTTGGGATGTTTCCTGCATCACTCAACATTTTGCCCAAAGAATCCTTCAGTATTGCAAGTAACCAAAACCAAACACATTGCTGTCGATATGATTCCAGCTATTGCAACTCAAGCCTTGAATTTTTTCTTCAGTCTTTCAGCTTGAAAAATGCCAAGCTTGCCCTTTTGATTTTCTAACTTCAGGCCTTTCCATATTTCATTATAATGCTTTGTCTACTAGAGGAGCTCTTTGAAATCTTCTGTTTGGCTCTTTTTCTTCATCATTTCTTCCTTTTACTTTAGCTACTCCATGTTCAAGAGACAGTTTCAGAGTCTCTCCTGACCTCCAATATGGTCTTTTCTTTCTTTCCTGTCTTTTTAGTGACTTCTTGCTTTCTTTATGTGTGATGTCCTTGATGTCTTTCCACAACTTGTCTGTTCTTTAGTCATTAGTGTTCAATGTGTCAGATCTGTTCTTGAGAAGGTTCTAAATTCATTTGGTATATATTCAAGGTCATATTTTGGCTCTCATGTATTTGCTTGAATTTTCTTCAGCTTCAACTTGAACTTGCATATGAGCAATTGATGGTCTGTTCCACAGTCATGCCCTGGCCTTGTTCTGACTGATGACAGTGAGTTCTTCCAACATCTCTTTCCATGAATGTAGTAAATTTGATTGCTGTGTATTCCATTTGCGAGGTCCATGTGTATAGTCACTGTTTATGTTAGTGATAAAAGGTATTTTCAACTAATAAGTAACTGGTCTTGCAAAATTCTGTCATGCAATCTCTGGAATTGTTTCTGTCTTCAAGGTGATATTTTCCAGCCACAGATTCTTCTTCTCTATTTCCAACTTAGATGGAAACTACCCTCTTATAATTCCAAGATGCATTAAGGCACTAACTGGTAAAAGAACTTTGATTAGGATGTTCTGAAATTTGTGATCCAGAATTAGGTTCTTGAGTAAGGGTTGTATGTGTGGGGCTAAGGTGCCAGAAGCTGTAGTGTCAGAAGTGGCCTTCCAGTGGGGAAGGCAAAAAATGAAAATCCTCTCTACAGCTCACGAATAACATTAATAAAAAGCTGAAAATTAAGAGACAGACTGATTGATTTTGGAATATCCATGTACATACTTAGCATAACCAACCAAACCAAACCCATTGCCATCGAATTGATTTTGACTCATAGTGACCCTACAGGACAGAGTAGAACCACCCTAAAGGGTTTCCAAGGGGTGGCTGGTGGATTTGAACTGCTGACCTTTTGGTTAGCAGCTGTAACTCTTAACCACTACGCCAGTATACATATGCTTAATGTGAGTGATACCACACATGTACATATTCTAAATGTAAGCTTTATTTCTGCAGCCTTGGGGTAAGAATGTGTGAAAATTGGGGTCAAAATAGGGCCTATTTTGTAGACTAGTTATTCACATGTGTGCTTAGTACAATAGGTCAAATATATGGGAAGCTTCCTAAAAATATTGTGGAGGGAAAATATTTTAAAGTAATAATCAGTGTGTTTTAAATTTCATATCTTTTAATAGCAGTTTCCTGGGCCCCCTCACAAATCATGATGGAAATATATCTATTAAATGATGGATATCTATATATTTCCCCTGGCATAACTTTTTCAAGAACCTATGAGTCTAAGTAGCATTTTGTTCTGGAAATATTCTCCATCAGGAAGCTGAATGTATTAGTTTGAATGTGTCATTAGTATCCTCAGTCAAAAGTATTTCACTGCTTTCCATTATATACTGGGGACAGTTTTCAAGGCTAATACATAGCTCACATTCCACTGAGTGTCACAGGTTCATGGGCATATTATTTCAACACTTGCAAGTACACGTGATTCATTCTAGAATACTTAATGAGCTATCGTGTTCAAAACACTGTTAAGGGAAGTATAATATAAAGACTTTTGTGCACGATGCTCACAAAGACCTGATATTTATGCATATCATTAGACTCTCCCAATAACTTTTGAGATGATAGGGCATCCAACTGACAGATAAGAAAACTGAGGCTCAGGCAGCTGGTAATTCGACAATTGGGTGAGGGGGAAACAGTTGCCTTGAGTCGATTCTGACTCATGGTCACCTCATGTGTGTCAGAGTACAAATGTGCTTCATGATCAATGAAACCCAGGTATTAATAAGTATGATAGGAATGACCTCTTGTCTTCTGACTTATATAGTAAAAGACTTTTCACTGCCCCAAACAACCTCTCTGACTTCCACCTCATTTCTAGATTCCTATATACTCTTTGTTATAAAAGCTGTACAGCTTATCTTTCACATGAAAAGTAACTATGACTCATGTCCTTGACTTCAATCTGCTAACCTTTAGCAGCGTAGGAAAAGGGACTTCAGAATTTAAGACAAAGAAATCTGGAGGGAAAGTAGACTCAATACAAATAAGCCTAGTTATCCCTAGCTAATGCTCTTTTAAAATAGATCAGCCCAAGGAATTTCTGGGGGGAAAGGAGAGAAATCATTATTCAGAAGAGATAATAATCTTAATTGAAATCAGAAAACCTTCAAATCTCTTTGTGTATAAATGTGTGTGCAGTAATAGGGAGTATTTAGTATCCTTTTGGGATTTTTTAGATGTGGACAGTGTTTTATCATTCTTTCTTTCTTTTTTTTTAATCGGACTGGGTAGAGAAGAGGAAGTTGTGGAGAATCAGTATCCCTGAACAATCCTCTGCCTCCAGAAAGTTCTCTCCACTGTGTTTCACTGGGCTTTCTGGAATACAGGATCTTAGGAGGAGGCAGTGATTTGATATTCTAGCTAAGGAAACAAGTTGTGATTGTAGGCATACAGCGATTCCTTTGCAGGGTGGAAATTAAGTTAGTTAAAATTCTGCAACTCAAACAATAAAGATAGAGATAGACGTATGAGGATGGGAAGGAGAAACGACTCAACTATGATTCAGCTCACACCATCCTTTGCAGAAACAATTATGAAATGCAAATATAATGGTGACATCTTTAAACACAACTCATCTATGAAAGTCCCTACTCTTTTCTGTTCTCAAGTATCTGATAAAAAAGAGCTAACTCTAGGACAAAACTAAGGAAAGTTATTGATACAATTCTCCAGTCCCAGGCATGGGAGGCAGACACAGCTCAGATAAAAGCCTTTCCCATATTTTCCCTTAAGGCTTGACTCTTTAAAGTGGGAATCATCACTCTTAACCCCATCCTAAGAGAATGGCAGGAGGCAGGGTCCTTTCAGTCATTCAGAAGAAAATACAGGGAATTCCAGTTTCAGATATGACCTGTACAGAGCTTGGAAGTTGCCACTCTCATCCTTACAATAAGAAAAGTCCTGACAAACTGAGCACAAATAACTTTCCTTGGAACTGTCAGAAGAAAATGAGTTTCCAGGGCAAACCACCAACCTGAAATCTGAAGAGATGGGTGAATTCAAAGCCAAGATCTGCTTACCTAGAGCAGAGACCACTGGAAGACTTAAATGATAATTTTGATGAATTGCTGGAGGCTGAGTACAGACCACCTTGAAAGTGAGAAACACTTGGGGGCTCTGTCTTAGGGGGACTCCCACACTCTTACCGGCTTTACCTCCAGAAACTCTTCCCCTCCAGGTACACAGGATGATCTGAGAAAGGCCTCCTTATAGCACTGAGTAATCTTTAAGAGGAGATCTTTCACAGAGAAGTGTAATCTTTGTGAAATATGCCCAGAGCCTTCCTGACAACAAAGTCCTACCCTCAGAGGAAAAGAATTTCCAGAGCCTTGCCTCAGAGCCATGAGGAAAGGGCTTTTCTCTCACTCCTCTCTTCTCTAGACTTTCTGTCTCACCAAACTGAGGAGAAGATGTGAAGAAACTATAAAGAAGCACTTTCTATAGCTTACAAAATAAATGCTTTTAAAAATAACAGTCCAGGAAAATAACAGTCCAGGAACAACATTGTTCACGAACATAGACAAAAAAAATCTTCAACAAAATACTGGCAAATAGAAAGTAATAACGTATGAAAAGAAGAATATCCCAAGATGTCGTGGGATTCATTCCAGGTATGCAAGGCTGATTCAACATTTGAAAAGCAATCAATGTAATGTACCACATCAACAGGCTAAAGAAGAAAAATCATAAGACTTTTCCAACTAATGCAGAGAAAGCATTTGACACAATCCAACACTCATTCATGATAAAAATTCTCAGCAGATTATAAATAATTTGATAAAGAACATCCATAATAAGATCTAGAGAGCTAACATCCTACTAATAATGAGAAACTAGACTCTTTTCCTCTAAGATTCTAACCCTTATTCAACATTTTACTGAAAGTCCTAGCTGATGCAATAAAACGAGAAAAGGAAATAAGAGCTATGTAAATTGAAAATAAAGAGATAAAACTGTCTCTAATTGTGGATGACATGCTTATCTACACAGAGAATCCCAAAGAATTAAAAACAAACAAAAGAACTCCTGGAATTAACAGTAGGATATTGCAAGATCACAGGCTATAAGGTTAATATACAAAAGGCAATTGCTTTCCTATATGCCAGCCATGTACAATTGGAATTTGAAATTTAAAAACAAAAGACCTTTTACAATTGTACTCTAAAAATGAAATAGCTAAGTGTAAATCTAACTAAATATGTACAGAATCTATATGCAAAAAACCCCGAAACACTGATGAAAAATTTCAGAGAGAACCTAATGGAGAGATAGTCTATGCCCTCAGATCATAAGACCTCAATTATTTCTGATTTGATCTATAGATTCAACATAATTCAAATTAAAACCCTAGAAAGTAGATATCAATAGATTCTAAAGCTTATATAAAAAGGCAAAAGACCTAGAATAGTCAGTTAGTTAGTACTGAAGAAGAACAAAATTAGAAAACTCACATTACCCAATCTCAAGACTTACTTGGCCTACAGTCATTAAGACAATATGATATTGATGAAGGAATAGGCAGTAGAACAATGTAACAGAATAAAGAGCCCAGAAATAGAACCATACAAATGTAGTCACCTGATCTTTGACAAAAAAGTAAAGTCAATTCAATGGAGAAAGAATGGTCTTTTCATCAAAATACATTGAAAAAATGAATGTCCATATTAAAAAAAAAAAAAAATCCTAAGCACCTGCCTTACAGATTACACAAAAAATAACTCAAAATGGACTGTTGACCTATATTGAAAATGCAAAACTCTAGAACTTCTTGAAGAAAACATAGGAGAAAATCTATGTGAACTTGGTTTTAATGATGAGTTTTTATATACACCAATAGCCTGATCTATGAAAGAAAAAAATTGACAAATTGATCTTCATTAAAATAAAATTCTGCTCTACAAAAGATTGCAAAAGAATGAAAAGTTAGAAGGGAGAAAACATGTGTAAACACATATCTGATAAAGAGCTTATACCCAAAATATACAAAGAACTGTTAAAACTTAACAATAAGAAAGCAAACATCCCAGCTAGAAAAGGCAAAAATGTTAAAAACCAATTCACCAAAGAAGGTATAGAAATGGCAAATAAGCAAATGAAAAGATGTTCAGCACCATTTGTCATCAGGGAATTGCACATTAAAACAACAATGAGATACTACTACAGGCCTATTAGAATGGCTAAAATCCCCAAAAACCAACAATATTTATTACTGCTGGAGAGAACACAGAGCAATTAAAATTCTTATTCATTGATGGTGGGAATGCAAAATGGTACAGTCACTTTGGAAGACATTTTGGCAGTTTCTTACAAAGCTAAACATAGTCTTACCATGTAATACAGCAAGTTTTGCTCCTAGGTATTTGCCCAACTATTCTGAAAACTTAAAATTACGCAAAAACCACATGTGAATGTTTATAGAAACTTTATTCATAATCACCAAAATCTAGAAGCAACCAAGATGCCCTTCAATGTGTGATCGGATAAACAAACTGCTGTATATGCCATACATAGTACGGTGTTAAGCAATAAAAAGAAATGAGCTAACAATGAAAAGGCATGAAGGAATCTTATGTGCATATTGAGAAATGAAAGAAGCCAGTGTGATAAGGCTATACAATGTATGATTCCAATTATATGACATATTGGGGGAAAAAAAACTAAAGTATATATGCAGTAAACAAATTAATGGTTGGCAGGGGCTGGGAGAGAAGGCTTGAATGCATGAAACACAAAGCGTTGTTCAGAGTAGTGAAACGATTTTGTAGGATTCTATAATGGTTACTGTAAGACATTAAGCATTTGATTGCTCTGTGAGTCTCAGTCATCTCTCACCTCTTTCCTCCTTGCATTCCACACTGCCCCCATTCCTAATTTTTTAATTCTTCAAATATGGTAAGTTCTCATCTCTAGCTTTTGTCACATGCTGTTTCTTCTCCCTTATACTCTTTGCCTGACTCCTACTCATCCTTAGATTTCCTTGACCATTCCAGCCTCCCAAGACTTGGTTAAGAACCATCCTTTGTGCTCCTCTTGTGTCCTGTATTCTCCTCCTATAGCACCTACATGACACTACATAGTGATTGCTGTTACTTTTCTGCATCTCCCAGTGGCCTGGAAGCGCTATGAGAGTAGGGCCCTTCCAAGCTGAACCCCAGAGCCCAACACAGTGCCTGAGATATGGTCTTCACACAGTGTTCATTTATCAACTCAATGATCCTCACTGCTACACTCTTGTGTGGAAGGTATAGAGCATTCAAAATATAGTTTCTTCTGAAAAGCACTTTAAAAAAAAATGATATGGCAGTTGCACAACATGATGAATGTAACAAATGTCACTGAATTGTATATGTAAAATATGTTGAATTGGCAAGTGTTTTGTTCTATACGTTTTTATAAAAATGGACAATTTTTAGAATGATATGGCAATATTAAAAAAATAGAACTTCAGAACATAAAAAATAAACATTAATGTTTTCAAATTAAAAAAAAAAAAAAATCCTTTAGGATGGCAGAGGCTTCCAGGATGGAACGCAGAATGTGACAAAAGAATTTAAATGCATTACAAACATATAAGAACACTTCATTGAAGGGGATGGGGAAATAAAGCTATATATAGCTTAGGAAATGAGTGGATTCTGTTAGACTAAAGCAAAAACACTGTACATATGACTGTGCTACAGTTGATAAAGTTGTTTCACATGGGGTGCAGGTTACAATTCTGATATGGCTATGCATTTATAATGGAAATTAACAACAAAGTAAATGGATGGTGAATGGTGGGAGTCAGGTTTCTCACTGTTGGAGAGGGAATTTACAGATAAGCAAGAGAAGGCGGTTTCCGTGACACATGTGGTCATAGATTAGAGCTGGAGAAATCAGTGTGAACTCATGTTTAGCTTAATTTAGATACAGATGATTACATATAGAAATGTTTATAGTTATGTGCATATACATGGAGCAATGAAATCTCAGGTGCAATGAGCACACCTAGTGCTGAGATCTTGATTTCTAAGAATATGCTGCAATAAAAAAAATTAGGACGCCTTGGAGAAATGGCTGACCCTCAGACTGTTGCAGAGAATTTATGAGATGATCCTGGAGCATCTTGTAGTGCCAGAAATGAAGAAAGAGCTAAAACAAGCAAGAAACAAATAGACACACATGAAAGAACAAACACAATGAGGGACATACGTTAATGGAATGCAGCAATCCACTGAGAAGGCTCCCAATGGCCATAGCTGAAACACTCTGAGTAAAAAAATCAGTAAAGTAGTACTGAATTATAGCACAAAATATCAAATAGATAGACATGGGTCCATACTGATATAAATAAAGGACTGAATAAGTAAATGAATGGGAGAGAATAAACGAATCTCCCATGTAGAAGAATTCCAAACAACTTATATAGATAATCCACCCTTAAGGAAGTGGAACATAAGTCTGGACTCCTTAAGTACTGTCTGCACATCGTGACTTTCTTCCCAGAAATACAGTTTGAAAAGTGAGGAAAAAAAATGGATACACCTGGTAATCCCTAGCTCAAACCAGGTGATCAAGGTTGCATCAACAATGATAAGACATATTTATAGCATACAACCTTGATATGATGTGATGGCAACGTCACTTTACCTCTTTGATCTTCCTCCCCAAACCATATAACCCTTGTCTAATCACAAGAAAAATATCAGACAAATCCCAACTAAAGGACATTCTATGAAATACATGTCCTATAATTCTTAAAACTCTCGAGGTCATCCAACACAAGGAAAGACTGAGAAATTGTCACAACCAAGAGGAGTCAAAGGAGACATGACTATGAAATACCGTGTGGCATCTTGGTTGGGACTGGCAGGGGGTTGGAGCATTGGTGGTTCAGTGGTAGGATTCTTGCCTTCTGTCAGGGAGACTTGGATTTGATTCTCAGCCAGTGTACCTCACACACAACCACCATCTGTCTGTCTGTGGAGGCTTGAGTGTTGCTGTGATGCTGACCAGGTTTTAGTGAAATTTCCAGACTAAGACAAACTAGGAAAAAAGGCCTGGTGATTTACTTCCAAAAACCAGCCATTGAAACCCTGTGGATCACAGCGGTCCAATCCACAACCAATCATGTTTCTTCTGGTGACTGGGTTGTTTTTTTTTTTTTTTTTTTGCTGTTCTGTTTCTATTTGTTTGAGCTGTAGGTAAATGTTTTGATTTTGGCCCTTTCTCCCTTTTTTGATGTCAATGATTTTTTAATGAATAAACTTTAGGTCATTTATTTGACTCCCAAGTTTTGCCATCTTGTTAGTCCCATTGTTAATTGGCTTTTGCTAAAGCATGGAAAGAAACTTTGGAAAAGGAACTATTCATTTAATCGTTTCTGTCACAAACATTATGGAGCACCTCCTTTGCGCCATTCACTGTTCCTAATGCTGGAAATACAATAATGAACAAGACCAACAAGGACCCTGCCCTCATGGAGTCTTCTGTGAAATAGTACAAGAGTTGCCAGGCAAATTTGCCTCTGTGAAAAATTTTTTTAATAGGTGTCCCTACTTGAAGAACAAAGCTTCACAAGTGCACAGCTTGGTAGGAAGTCAGTCCCTTTTGGGGACTCCAAGTTTCCTTTCTCCAGGTGCAGTCCCTTGTCAGCATACAACTTATGCACAGGGACTTGGGCTATCCTTCTAACACTTCTAACACTCTCTGCTGAACATCTCTGTGCCCAGCACAATTGTGTCAAACTTTCCTATGGGGCAAATGTCAGGTTAGCAGTTGTATATGTCAGTTTGGTTTCCAGGGAAAGGTCAGGACTGAATATACACCCTTGGGAGTTGTTAAAAATAGAATGGCATTTAAGTTATAAAAACAAAAACAAACCTGTTGACGTTGAGTCAATTCAGACCCATCATAGGACTAGAGAGAAATTGAGAGTATGGAGCAGAGCTGGGGGATAGTCCTACATTTAGAGGCTCAATAGAGAAAGAGGAGGGGCCAAACAAACTTTGGAAAGTAATGCTTCAAGAGCCAAAGGTGACTGAGTATGTATCCATTGGTGATCTCAGCTTCACAATGACTGAAATATATATGGGGGCACAAACTATGCAGGCATCCTCCCTACTTCTAGAGAATGTAGCAGCCTTGGAGGGATGAATGCCTCAAGGTTCAAGTTCAATGCTTCATTACAAAAGGCTCACTGCCACAGAAAAATGGTGGAGAGGGCCCACAATGGGGAGAGTTGCTATGGTATGTATAAGCTAGAGTCCTTGAGAGAGACCCAAGAGACAAGACCTAGGTAAACCACATGATAAAAGTAAAAGTGACAAAAACAAGAGAGAGACTCCAGAATCAAGAAACACATTGCATCAAAGGTAGAATAAGTTGCCAACTAACAGGTGAAGGTTGGGGCAACAACAATAAGTAGCAGTCTCGCTACAAATAGCTGTCTGATGGTGAGTAAGTTACAGACCACTCTGTCCCCTGATTTTTCTCTTCTATGAAATGGGGAGAGTAACTAACTCATAGGTCTTGTGTGAGGCGTGAATGGAATCACACACATAAAGCACTTAGGGGAGGAGAGGGCCTAGCACCTAGTTTGTGTTTAATGTTAGCTCTTCTTTTTATTGTTGTCATTGCATTTGTAGACATGCTGGTGCATGATATGGAGAACTGATTAGAGCAGGGAGAATCTGGAAACAAAGAAACATCTCAGGCTGGTTGAAAGGAGCAGGCTAAAAGAACATTTTAATGCAAATGGGTGCATCTGCACACACACATGGAACATAACAGAGAAAGACTCCATTACTAAACCTGCTAGCTGACTTTGGATGGCCAGCAGAATCATCACCCACCTCCCATGCTGAGACACCTTCCCTGCAGCGTATAGAATAGTATAAGTTTATAGAATCAGGCATTAACTTAGGGCACACAGAGAGAGAGACAAAATCGTCTTTTCTTCCGAATGAAATTGTTCTAACGAACAGGTGCAGAGAGAACATGCAATATGTTCCTCTAAGCAGTCTCTTTGATGAGCTCAAACTGTCCGCCCTTTCTGTATTTGTTTATTGAGTGTTAACTATAGCTTTGCTTGTTTCTCCCCAGATGTTTGGACATCCATTAATTAGCACATCCTCTACAACATATTCGTGGATGATTTTCACCAAGTAAAAGGAAAGGCTGAATTTCAGCTGGAAAGAAAAGGCAATTAAAAAACAAAAACACATGAACACACAAAATCAAGACGATTTCAGGAGAGCTTGTGAGGAAGACAGGAAGACAAGGGAGACATGAGTATGAGGAACAGTGATCCAATGAGGCTGCTTCCTAGTTTGAACACTTTGAAGCTCACGGATCATCAACAAACATTTTAGCTAGAATGTGACTCTAGGGTCAAATTTAACACAGAAAAAAATATATATTTTCAGAGGAAAAAAGGGGGCTTTTATGCTCTACTGTGAAATTAAGCAAAGTGGGAATTCTCAAAATTTTTCTTAACTTTCCTTCCACCATATTTACTCTAGTGGAGAAGCCATAAAAGTAACTAGAAATTAAGTGCAAGACAATGCAGTATTGATTGTTAGGGGTCATGGGTGTTGCAATGTTTAACATGCTGGGCTGCTAACCAAAAGGCTGAAGGTTTGAATCACCCAAACTCACCTTGGAAGAAAGGTCTGTCAGTCTGATCACAGCCATTGAACACTCAATGGAACACATTTCTACTCTGACACACATGGGGTCACCATTAGTCGGAGTGTACCTGATGGCAACTAGTCTGTTGAGTGTTAAATAATCAAACTGGCTATTTGGTCAAGAGCTTGTTAAGCGGTCCCAATTTTCATACTCTAACAAACTTGCCTGTTGAGACACTGAGTAGAAGGCAAAAATGATTATTTGATTGCCTTCCTGTAGAGTCATGTCCAGTTGCCCACCCATCCCTCCTACCACCTTTCCTACCACAGTGGTCATGTCCCCTTCTGTTATATAGGATGCCATCAATTCCTTTACCAAACAATGGTGCCAACCTCACTTGGCTCCTGGATATCCTATAAAACTTTCATTAGTCAGATTTTACTCACTCTCGAAAGTCCATTTTTTTTTTATTTTAATCTTTTAAGTTCAATCTTCTCTTCTCCTGGCCCACACTGCCCTTTCTATGGACAAAGATGCAATGATATGCAAAAAGCCAGCCAGAGGGGCTGGGAAACTAGCTCATGTAGCCCGTAAAGTTGTCTCTATGGAAAATTAACAATCTCTATAAAACCTCACTCCACCAATCCCAGTAACTACTATAGAGACAGTTTTTTGATTGAATTTTTAATTTTTAACAGGTCATTCCATATTTAGCCAGAGCAATAATGTGAGGCTATGGTTAGCAAACGTTACTTCAGTTTTCATAGTGATTATTCATCATCATTTTCATATTTTACCCCTGGTTGTATTTCCTAGAAGGAAACCAACTAAATGCTCACTAAATTCTAGTAAAGCCCACTGTATATTAAGTGTCCGCTATACTAAAAAATGGCACTGGGTTTTGTTTTTTTTATACTAAAAAAGTGCAATAAAACAAACAAAAGCTACTGGGGGACTGTGAATGAGACAAGAAGACAAGAGGGAAATGTGATACTGTGCAAAATATAAGATCTTCTTTGAATCCCCACAATAATTGTGTAAACTTGGCATTATTATTTCCACGGACAGATAAAGAAGCTGAGACTCAGAGAGATTAAGTAACTTCCTCAAAGTCTAAGACCCAGGAGAGGTATTTGTAACACTATTAGCACTGGTTAAGAGAATGGGCTCGATAATCTGAAAGCGCTGGTTTCAAGTCTTGGCTCAATCAATCAAACAGCAGTGGAAGAGGGGCAGACTAGAGAGTCAGGCTAAGATGGCAGCCTTTGTGCCCAGCAGGAAGTTCAGATCACAGAGCACAAGGAGAACAGGTGGGTACAGAGCTATGAGACTTGCAGATACAAGGCTGCAGAGAAACAATTGGACAGCAGATTCAGAATACAAGTAGAGAAGTAAGTATTTACACAGAAAATGAACTACGTCAGCTTTAGCCTCAAAATTTACTTAAAATATATGGGTCAACTGCCCTCACTGTTAGGGGTGCAGGGTAAACTCTAAATCATGGCACCAAGAGACCAAACTTGAAGACTAGCAAAGATGGGGTATAAAATTGGCCGGAATTGGTAACTCCATTGGGTAGCTTAAAAATGGCTGGCTGGTCATTTTGTGTGTGTGTGTGTGTATATATATATATATATGCAAACCCTGGTGGCATAGTGGTTAAGTGCTACAGCTGTTAACCAAGAGGCTGGCAGTTCAGATCTGCCAGGCGCTCCTTGGAAACTGTATGGGCCAGTTCTACTCTGTCCTACAGGGTTGCTATGAGTTGGAATCGACTCAACGACAGTGGGTTTTTGGGGTTTATATATATATATATATATATATATATGACCTATTGACTTTTAGTGGATTCTGACTCATAGCAACCCTATAGGACACAGTAGAACTGAACCATAGAGTTTCCAAGAAACAGCTGATGAATTCAAACTGCTGACCTTTTGGTTAGCACTTGAACTCTTAACCACTGCACCACTAGGGCTCCATATATACTTTATATATATATATATATATACACACACACACACACATACACACACGTATGTATATATATATATACACATACACACATACATATATGGAGAATCTCTTTCCATATACATACAGACATATAAAAAAATTAAAAAAAAAAAGACATATATGTACATATAAAAACAAACCTATACACACACACACACACATATATATATATATATATATATATGGCTCTGGTGCCACAGTGGTTAAGAGCTTGGCTGCTAACCAAAAAGGTCAGTAGTTCACATCCACCAGGCCCTCCTTGGAAATCCTATGTGGCAGTTCTACTCTGTCCTATAATATCTCTTTAAGTCAGAATCGACTGTATGGCAACAGATTTGTTTTCGGTTTTTATATTTATAAGTGTATATGGAAAGAAGGAGATTCACCTTAACACGCATCTTGCAAGGTAGGCATTATTATCTCCAACTCCATAGACATGAAAGCAGAGAAGAGCATAACTATATAACTGGATGCAATCACCCAACTATTCAGCAACACAACTAGGATTTGAACTCAGGTATGACTGACTTCAAATCCCACACCCTTATACAGTGCTGTCACTTATAGACTACAATCAACCAAAACAGTGGTCCACTTGAGGCAGATGCCAGGAATCGGAGGGCGGCCATAGAAGTATGAGCAAAGGATATAAGCAGTTGACAGAAAAAAAAAAATTTTTTTCCAGGTATCTAAAAAGCTGTGAAAATATACTCAACCTTGCTAATCATCAGGAAAATGAAATTAAAGCATTAGTGAGATAACCGTTTCCTACTAACTAAACCAAAAAACCAAACCCAGTGCCCTCGAGTCAATTCCAACTCATAGCGACCCTATAGGATATAGTAGAACTGCTCTATAGAGTTTCCAAAGAGCGCCTGGCAGATTTGAACTGCCGACCCTTTGGTTAGCAGCTGTAGCACTTAACCACTATGCCACCAGGGTTTCCTGTACATTGCTAGGAGTATAAATTTATACAGCTTTTTTAGAGGACAATCTGACAATATTTTTAAAATTTAAAATGTAAACAATTTTAAGTTATCCAGTCCACTTTTTGGTGTATATCCAAGAAACTTTGCCATGTGCACAAAGATGCATATACAAGGACATCTGCTACAGCATTTTTTGTAGTGGCAAAAGCTCAAAAATAATCAATATGTCCAAATAGGAAGAATAAGTAAATCAAAATTATGGTTACGTATATCGCAGAAGTTTAAAAATGAATTAGATTTATGTGTACTGCTGTGGGAAAATCTTTCAGATATGTTGTCAAATAAAAAGAATCAAATTCTAGAACCATACCTACACTTCCATAAGCAAACAAATAATACACGTTTTATATTTCTACCTATAATTATAAAAAAAAAAAAAAAAAAAACCTGTTGCCATCAAGTCGATTCCTACTCACAGCTATCGTATAGGACAGAGTAGATCTTCCCCATAGGATTCCCAAGGAGCACCTGATAGATTCAAACTGCTGACTTCTTGGTTAATAGCCATAGCTCTTAACCACTATGCCACAAAGGTTTCCACCTGTAAGTGTATGTGTATATAAAAGCAGAGGAAGGATACGGAAAGGTATGTACAAAACTGAAAATTATGGTTACACCTGGGAAGGGTTAAGCATTAGGGGAATGGTCAAGGGGAATTTTCTTTTTAGATAAAGGAAAGTTGGATAGCCTGAAACTGTCTGAATTTTTAATGAAGATATATACTCATATGTTACTTGTGTAATCAAAAATATATAACATTGAAAGAAAACAGAAAAGTAACAGACTCAAGATCAGAAGGAGCTATAAAGTTCTGGGTGGAGAAAGTGGGTTTATTATTGCAATGAATTGATCTGAGAACAGAGGGTGAAAGACAGGGAAGACAGTTATAAGTTCTCAGTACCTCCAAGCTGACAGGCTTTCCTGGTTATCAGCTTGAAAACTCAATTGTTATCCATTTATTCTTTTCATTCCTTCCCATTTCCCTGGTGGTCCCCCAAGAACACATCAAAGTTATACAAGGAGAGTAGAATGGTATCAACAGGAAAAGAACCATATTTGTTTTGTAGACAACTCACTCTTTAGAATTACCCAAGGCCTGAGAGAATAGACAAACAAGGGCCAAGTAAATGGCCTTGACTTGGTCTCCTTGTGAAAGATATTTCAGAACTGGGATTGAGCAGAGTGTTTTGGAATGAGGAGAGCCCGCCAGACTGTAGTTTCAAGAAAGTCCTTTACAACTGTACTCTTGAGCACAGAGCAGTAGAAGGTTGCTTCCAATTCTTGTTGATTCTCAGAGTGAGGTAATTCTGGGGCTGGCTGCTCCCTGGTTCCCAAAGAATGAAGGGACAGACCAAAAAGAGAACTGGGCAGTCTTCCCAAACACCTGGGAAGACAGCTGTTGTTACTAGTGGAGGCGAGATGAGAGAAGAATCCTGCTCTCATGTCCTGCCTGTGCACCCAGAGCTAAAGTCACATGTTGATAGTAGCAGCCCTAGAGATGAACATAGGTGAGACTGGAAATAAACAGTTCCCTTTCGCCTTGGGTGATGGGACTGTGAGCTTCTCCCTGGGATGATTCTGAGATGGCGGAATCCCTCAGCCAGAGTGGTCCATGCCTCTAAATCTCTCTGTGGTTAAAGGTACAGGCTGTAACCAGCCCTGGAGCATGGAGCAGCATCCCAAAACACTTCCTTGTAGACAAAGCTAATTAACTCAAAATGACGGGAAATGATTAGTCATGTTAATTAAAAATAATTTTTGTTCCCACTCCTAAAAAGGTCAGACTGTCAGCTGTATGGAAAATTGAGCCTTCATGCATTTTCGTTTGATTTCCTATTCAAAGTCTTATTAGTCACAATTCCTTGTTAAAAGTTTTTTTTTTTTTTTTGGAGGGGGGATAAGGTAGTTGCTTTTGACAGTGTCACCTTCATTATCATGGTAGGATTATCCTTAATATTGTCACAGATCGTAGTGTTTTTTAGTCTTCCGAGCAATGAAATAATGAGCTAATGCTTTCTCAAGTGCCATTGATCAAATCCAGAAAGATCACAAGATGGTTTCACTGGAATGGCAGAGACAATTCTTTCCGTGTCTGGATTACGACATGCTTTCCATGGAAATAAAAAGGGTAGGGGTGGGGTGTGGGGTTGGGACAGGAGACCCAAAGCAAAATGCTCAGGCTTTGGGGTCAGACGGGCCTGTGCTCAATTCCGTCTTCCCCACTTATAAGCTGGTGGTCAGAGGAAACTTACTTTCCCTCTCAATCGTGTGATTCCCCGATTAAAAAATAGGCATAATAACACCTATCTCACTGGTTGTCAGGAAAAAACAACCAGTGTCAAATACCTAGCGTAGGGCCTGGTGTTCAGGAGGCCATCAGCAAATGTTAGTGAGGAGAAGCCCATTTAGTGATAATGTATCTATTTCCTCTTGGCTAAGGTACATCAGAAGGCATTGGTGATTCAGTGGTAGAGTTCGCACCTTCCGTAGGGGAGATACGGGTGCAATTCCTGGCCAACGTGCCCGGTGTGCAGCCACCATCCTTCTGTTGGTGGAGGCTTGCAGGTTGCTATGATGCTGAACCAGTTTCGGCAGAGTTTTCAGGCTAATATGGAGTAGGAAGTAAAAGCTGGTGATCTGCTCCCGAAAATCAGGTCGTGAAAACCCTACAGATCACGACAGTCCAATCTCCAACCGATCGTGGATACTGCACAGGACCTGGCAGCACTTTGTTCCATTGTGTGTGGGTCTGCCACGGACCAGGGGGGCTGACTTGATGGCACCTAGCAACAATACAGGGTCTAAATGATAGTATTAAAAATTATCTACACTTAGTCCTTTAGTGTTCATTATGTTCTTTTCCATATATTATTTAAACTTCCTGCTAGCTGCATGATATATGTTGTCTCAGAGAAATGAAGTGACCTGTACCAAGTTACCTAAGGGGTGACTGGTAAAGCCAGGCTACAGTCCTAATTGTTTAAAAAGAGGCCAATTTGAAAAAAGCAGTCAGCACCCTGCGCAACACATGACCCTTCTAAGGAGTGTTGGTTGCCCGTGGTAACAGACCACAGGCAAAAAACAAAGAATCCTTTAGTATTTACTGGTGTTTTCTTCATTTCGTTTGGGAATCTGAAAACAAACCTCTTTCTGTTAAATAAGGGCTTGGAATTAAAGCCTCAGTGCAAGTACTAAATATCACCCATCAAAATAGAGGAAGAAGGGGTCTGAAGCTAAAAGCTACACCACCCAGTCATGGTCCTCAGGGTCATAGGAGGAATGTTGAAGGACTTACTGATATTACCTCTTAACCCCAAACTGTTCCTAACTGGGATCTGAGAGGACAGGAGAAATGAACGGAATTCCACCTCTACTATTAAGGTACTATGTCCATGCTGATATGTATTGATGTGATTATCCTACCTAAGTCCATGCATTGTCTCTTAATACAAACCTAAAAGATAAAATACAGGTGAATAAAAGAGTACCTTTTTGATTCTCTGTGAAAGACAGCACATCTTAATAGCACCCGTCAACAGAGAAAGTCCATTCGATAGTGCCAGTCAGAGGAGAATCCACTTAGGAAAGCAGCAGTGTGGTGGATTAAAAAGGCTTTTTGTCAAATATAAAGGTCACTGAGGCAGTAAACTCCTTAAAGGGAAAGACAATGCATTTCACGCATGAGAAGCGCAGCCTGAAACGAGACATGTTGACCATACAGATGTGTAATCCTGTCTGAGTGGAAATAGACTCAGAGACTTCATTTGTGGATTTAATGGCATAAAGACGCATCAGCAGAGGAAATGGGCAAGATTAGGCCTGACTCAGATGCCACCCACAGGCAAGCTTCCTGGGGAATCTCTGGAAGTGTCGTAAAATTTCTA
Source organism: Loxodonta africana (assembly GCF_030014295.1). NCBI lineage: Eukaryota > Metazoa > Chordata > Mammalia > Proboscidea > Elephantidae > Loxodonta > Loxodonta africana. The sequence goes on from NC_087354.1 coordinate 27,467,879, forward strand.
GATTGCCTTGCCTGAGACCTTGACCTAAACCTGGTGGCTTCTAAGTACAAAGAGGTGAAAGGCCCACAGGCTAGGAGCTTTCCCAAAAGCAAATAGAAGACACATTCTCTCCTCCTTAATGGGCAATGTCAATTCCTTCTGCAGGACAGGCTCATCTGACCCTCTGTGCCATGACCTCATTAACCAAGTAAAGCAGAACAGATTGCTGGTGCTCATGTTAACTAATAACCATCACTGAGGGAGCTGTGCGGGCCAACAAAATAATCTTTTGGAAGAACTTGCTTGTGTATTAACTCGCTGTCCCAAGGCACTCCCCTGTTTGCCAAATCATCAGAGCCAATTGTATATGGTAATCACGCAGGTCAAGTAAGGGAATAGGGCTCCAGAAGGGAAATCCATCAACTGCCAAATTGCTGATGGAGGGTTCCAGGGCCCAATTTTCTCCCCTGTACTATTGCAACAGGACCATTATCATCCACTAGCTTTACACTTTTCTGTTCAGAGTGGTTCACTCAAGGTGTGTGCCAAAGCTCAGCCAAACCACCCTCTTCCAACTGAGCCAGATATCTTGGACCTATTCTCTTCTGCACCTCCTCTGGGCCTGCCCACTTCTTCATCTGCACCACTGGATTCTACTATACTCAAACCGCCTTCAGTAATGAAGGGAAATTTCCAGGTGGGCACGTGTGGTTGCACAGGTTGTACGCATCCAAAACAGTGATTGTGTACTGATTCAATCCCCCACAAAAACCCTGGGATTAGAGTATCATATGAGCAGGAGAGCAAGCTAGATTCTGGGATTTATTTGCCTTTTTCACTTTGTGATAGTCATCTCTGTTGGGACGCTTCAAGGTGAAACATAAGATGTTTAGACTAATTTTCAGGGCTTTTCAGTTGTAAGCAACAAGAACAGCCTCTGGTTATAGTTTATGTAAAAGGGAACTTACTGGAATGAGAATAGGCAACCCAATGAACTAAAAGACTAGTGGAATGAGTTCAGAAAGAGATGGGAATCAAGGAAGTTCTGGGGTCAAGGTAGAAGGATTTACCCGACCAGTCTTGTGAGGCAGCAATTTTCCTACCCAGTGGTTACTTTACTCAGCGAGAGAGTCCAATTGGCCTGGCTTAGATCAGCAGGGCTGCATACCAGAGGGAGAGAAAGCTCTCCAAAGGGAGGCGTGCTGTTACTAAATAGGGAATGGATGTTGGGCAGCCAAAAGCAACAAGGGTTTACCCCAAACCTGAAGTCTGTAGTTATTTTCCAAGAAAGTAATGAGGATTTAGTAAATACCTGCTCTGCTCAGGGCTGCCCAAGGTAAAATGAGAAAAGAAAAGCTGGTCATGGTCTCTGACTTTGCAAACTAAGACAAAAACACATGTAAGGCACATATCCCTACATCTGTTCTAATTTATAAAAAGTGGGGGGGGGAGGGGAGGAGGTAGCAGAGTAAATAATTTTCACATTTTTATACTTATGTTTAATTGGGAACAAATTACTTGTGATACACCTCACAAGCCTGTGGCTGTAAAATTCTAAGCTAGAGAATGAGTGCTCTCAAAAAGTGACTTTCCAATTCTTCTCGACACAGTCCCTCGCTGCCTCCATGTCCCCTCCAGGGAGTGAAAAGTAGCTGCCTCTTTAATCAGAGGGACACCTTTTACCCAGCTGTCACCTCTAGGAAAGTCATCAGTTGAACAAAACGTTTTCTGGCGAAATAAATGTGCGAGTCACTGCTCTTGGAGTCCAGAGTAAGGGGACTCTGAGATTGCCTGAGAGAGCTTCACAGAGAAAGGGGTTTAGAAAGAAATGTAGTTGATTTAAATGAAGGTAGAAAACCAAAAACCAAACCAAACCCCTTGCAGTTGAGTTGATTCTGACTCACAGCGACCCTAAGGGACAGAGTAGAACTGCCCCATAGGGTTTCTGAGGATTTGTTGGTGGATTCAAACTGCTCGCCTTTTGGTTAGCAGCCTTGGCTCTTAACTACTGCAACACCAGGGCTCCAATGAGGGTAGAGTGGTGGGGAATACCCTAGGAAAGGAACAGAGGTTGACATGCAGGACATGTTATGGAATAACAGAAGCACGGGTCTGACTGAGAGAGGAACAGAACAAGAGAGTCTACGTATCTGGAGAAGACAGTGAGGATAGTCCTTCCTTAGTTGGTTGTGGTGATGATGAAAAAAGACCACGTTTGCGAGGTTCTTAGAGTAGGAGATAGTGAACAGTGTTTTTAAAAACACATTCTGTGAATTCCAGCAATGCGCTGATTATAATTTTAGGTTCTTAAGCAAAGGATGAAACTAGGGCTTGAGACACAATAGCTTCAACTGCCATTGCAAGGCCAGTAAGGGCAAGTACTGGCCCTGTTGTTCTTGTGAAGGTTACTTGGGTACTTGGATTATGGGTGCCTGAAACAAGGCGGTGGCAGTTAGAGTCAAAATGAAGGGGACTCGATGATGACAACATGGTGTGTCAGGGTCTGTACACAAGAATAAGCATGCAAAGCCAACAGGGAATTGAAGACACCCAGAAATAAGTGGAGGCACCCCAAGCTAAAAGAACAAAGGAAGGTGTGTTCCGAAACCCCAAGGCTAGGATCGCCACACAGAAGGGTTGTCAGGAGGGTGTTGAAAACATTGACGGGATGGAGAAAAAGGGGCACTGCTAGTGGTGCTTCCTAAAGCTGAGAGAAAGGGGAGCAGTGCCCTGGCTTCCCCATCCTTCCCACACTTCAGTCTCTCCAAAGGCCTCTCAATGGCTAACTCAGCCTGGAAGCCAATTCATAAGAGAACCTGGAAAATCCAGCCTGTGCGCAGCCAGGGGTCACACAGCACAGCAGGGAAAAGGCAGGGATGGTTTTCAGGGCCAACAAGCCCAGGACAGAAACAGGAATTGATGAGTGCCTGGAACAAAGAGTCCATGACATGGGTAAGCCCAGCCTAGGTAACTGAGGACTAGGTATGTTCCCTTGATGATAAGGAGTACAAGGTGGGGGGCTTCAGGAGGTGAATTGGGACGGCAGGAAGAATAGAACCTCACCCCAAGGCATGTTCCTTCTCATGGGACTTCAAGTTTATCCCTCCGTCTGAGATTCTCCTGGAAGGTAAAGCTGGATTTCACCTTTCATGGATCTCTGCATCTCTTTATGTGTGTATGTGTGTGTGGTCTTGTCACAATCACCCACTATAGTTGGCACACTCTTGCTTTAGAAATGCTAATGTCATTGATTAGCCCGCCAACAGGTGCTCTTCCTGCTCTCAGCTTCTGTGTCTTACTTAACCTTAGATGTTCTATTAGTCAAACTCACAGAGGTGAGCTCACCTTCCTCTGACCCCTGTGGGCTCCATGCCACCTTACTGATTCCAGCAGGAAACCAACGTATTTTGGGCAGAGAGGGCTTGGGAAGGGAAGATAATCTGAACCACCACAAATGGATATGTTTTAAAAGTTCTAAGAAAGCATAAAAATCTCTAGAGGATAGGCTAGGACAACTTATTTTCTTTACTTATTTTTATTTTATAATTGAACTACCAATTGGTTGGACTGAATTTGACATTTGATTCATTCGTTGTTTTATATACCCTGCGGACATAATCGGAAAGCATGTCTTCCTTGGCTGATGTATAAACAGCTGGCATAAGGACCACCATGGTCTGTCTCATTCATCAAATATGATGCATCTTTGCCAGCCTCGTGACTTTTACAGCCTTCGGTGAACTGTACATCTGTGTTCATACACCTTGTGAACACATTTCCTAAACCCAAGGAAATACAGCCAGGGGCTGCTATTTCCCGGGTACTTGTAGCTAGGATTTACTAAGTAAGGGGCATAAACCAAAACAGAACTAATAATACAGAATAAGAGAGAAAGCTCTGTGTGTGTGTGTGCGCACGCACGCGTGATGTGTGTGTAAGAAGAACTGATTTGTACTTGGATACCTATGTGTTCCTTTGTGGATATACAAGAACGAACTTGGAATGAGGATATCATTTCTTCCTAAGAACTAGGTTTTTTCACGCCACAACTAAAGGGCATGCATTTTCCTGGCTGAGATGTTGAGCTGAACAACATTGTGTATTCCTTTTAGCCACCTGAGAGGCTCCAAACTATGATTGAATACCTGGCTTCAAGCTGGCCGAACTCCATAATAATAATGGGAAATTTGTTCTCAACATTTTCCAAACCACAGGTATCAAAATTAGGTGACAGGTCTTTTGAGGAACCACTCTGTCTCTGACATTTATATGAATATACACGTATGGATATGTATGTACTCATGTGTATGTTTATGAATGTATATATGAGTATGTGTGCATTGGTATGTGTTTAATTACATATACTCTCTAAGATGTAGAATAGCTTCAGGAATAACCTTACATTTGCCATATCTACTTTGATCAAAATCAAGAAATAGAATGGCCCAGAAAAAAGAAGTGAACTTTGCCAGATGAATATTTGTATCATCTTCCAAGTCACCTTCTAACATAAAACCAGACAAACTAAAAAAAAAAAAAAAAAACTACATTTGCCATATCTACTTTGATCAAAATCAAGAAATAGAATGGCCCAGAAAAAAGAAGTGAACTTTGCCAGATGAATATTTGTATCATCTTCCAAGTCACCTTCTAACATAAAACCAGACAAACTAAACCCTCAAAAATGTCTTTGATTCTTCAGCTCTTAGCCTTGTGGAGGCTACTATAAAGGCTACTCTAGGAATGAATTCTAGTCACTAATCACAGTCCAGTTGCTCTGTTCCTTTGCTAATTTTATAGATTTAAGTTAATTTCTTAATGGAACAGATGGGGACGTGGGCGTTTGAAGGTGCTTTGCAGATAGCGATGGGGAATAAACCAATTCATCAACTTTTAGCAGCAAACCATCTGAGGACTTAATTGAGAATAGTCTTTAGAACTCAGGGCTGTTGTTTCACTCAGGTATGTTTTCACAGTGTGCTAATTGTTCCTTAGGGAACTCATTCTGTCACTTCTTTCTTCCCTGCCTGTCAATGCTCTCCAGCAGCTCTCCTCCCACTTACAGCTCGACAGCATCGCCTGCCTGATGTTTCCACTTGTCATCAACCTGCCCATCCACCTATGTATTTCTATCCTGCAGAGCACCAGGCATTGCAGACACTTTGACAGCAGAGCCAAATTAGCATGAACAGTATACAGAGGGCATCTTCCTTGGATTCAACTATTTGCTACCTTCAGAAAGAATCTGTGAGGAGTCAACAAGGAGAACCACCCAACAATGAGTGGTTTTGCCATGTCTCCTGAACCTAGAGTCTGGGGAGACCAGAAGAATTCAGCCTCTGAGGAATATGTGAAAACCCGAAGCCCACTGCATCTTACCACAAGATTTCTTTCTTTTCTTGCAGCCACTGCCCAAAGGATCTGTTTAAATGCGCGTCCCTCGTACTACAGACTCCTGCTTTTGATTACTTGCCAGTGGCATTTCTCCTCCATAAAGGGTTCTCAGTACAATACAGCCAGCTGTGAAGTCCATTTAACCACAGTGTGAAAACTTCTAGCCTCCAAACAACAGGTAGGTAGGTAAATAGGTGCCTAGCTTCACTAGTCAATTCAGCTTAGCCTGAATGTATTCTCGCTCCACTGATGGGTATGATGGGTATGGGGAGGGGCCTGTGGATGGGCGTAATGCCAAGGTTCTCCAAACATCCTCAACTCTACTCCCAGTTGTCAGGGTGGAGGCTTGCACACTGAGTAAATGCCCCCTTCCCCACCAGTGACCAAGGCCTGGGATTAAGGCAAGGCTTCTCAACTCCCTCCCCAGGCCTCCATCCTCAAAGAACAAGGAGCTGCCCCAGGCATACAAACCTTCCTGCCCCCTTTATTCATTATTCTCTACCTTGAGTCCACTAGGAGTTAGTTTCATTTTCCCCTTTACCCCTGCTTAGGCAATCATAGGAAACTCCAGAATTACAGGTCACCCTCATCCCTCTCACGACAATCCCCTTAAGGCATTCCATGTGCCTTCCTTATTCCCTACCTCCATTGCTTCCCAACTTTTGAAACCCTTCCACTGCACCCCCTAGAATTCACAGTTCATTGGCAGCACAATATCCTATATCCTCAAACTTTCTCCGAAGCTCTCCTTCAACTTCTCACTGTAACTGAACAAAAAGTCTCTACTGGAGGTTTGTTTCCCTGCAGCCTTCTCAAGTGGCAGCTGTTTTTTGTCCCATAATCTTCTCACCGCTGAGCCTGGAGCTGGGGAAGGCATTCTCCTTGGGTCTCTTCGACCTTCTAGACTATTCTCCCTCCATTTCTCTCTCCTCCCCCTAAAACCTCCAGCTTGGAATCTTATGACATTAGATTATATCAGGAAAGACCCTCCCTTGTTTTAGTTATCTCTTTACTCCTGCATCACTCCCCTTCATTTCTGGAAGTTTTTTTTTTTTTTCCTCCAGCCTCAATGTCCTTCCTGATACTACTCCTATTTATTGATGACTTCAATACACTTTGCAACACCTCAGCATTTCAATTCTGAGGTTACCAGTTTGCCTATATAACCTAAAAAAACCTATTGCCATTGAGTCGATTTCAACCTACAGTGACCCTATAGGACAGAGTAGAACTGCCCCATAAAGTTTCCAAGGAGTGGCTGATGGAGTCAAACTGCCAAACTTTGTGGTTAACAGCCATAGCTCTAACCACTGTATGCAACCAGGGCTCCTCAGTAGGTGATATTTCATTCATTCATCTACTGGTTTTAGTAAAAGTGTAAATAAATTTCAGCTCCAAAGAATAAGGGTTAAGAGCAAGAAATTGGATAAGGGGCTGGGAAGGAAAGAGAAATGTTGGCCAATCCTTAGCAGGATTAAGGGCAAGTATTGTGAAGCTCAGTGGTAATGTATACCTGGCCATTTGGTGAGTGGGTTCCTTGGTGTCACTTGGAAGCTGAGTAAAGATGCAGGCAGTTACATAGGCTGAGTAACACTGATAATCAAAGCCAAAAAAAAATCAGTTGCTGTCAAGTCGATTTTGACTCATTATCACCCTACAGGACAGAGTATAACTGCCCCATAGGGTTTCCAAGGAGTGGCTAGTAGATTCAAGCTGCCAGCCTTTTGGTTAGTAGCCAAGCTCTTAACCACTATGCCACCAGGGCTCTGAGTGGCATTGATAGAGTGTGCCAATATTTATAAGTTGCATTTAAAATTGCATCAACTTTTCCTCTTAAATGCAACGTGATTCCCACCTGCAATATGACAGCTTGACCAAAAAGAAGTGGATGATTTCTTCTCAGTTTAAAATGAAAATTAAATACCATTATTAGCCCCGCAGAGGTGCCTCAGAAAAAAGGCCTGGTGACCTATTTCCAAAAAAATCAACCATTGAAAACTCTATGAAGCACAGTTCTACTCTGACACACACGGGGTCCGAGTCTGCTCAACAGCAACTGAGTAAGCCCCATGCTGTGCCAGATGCTTTAAGCGATAAAGTACACTGCTTGGGCTACGGAGTCAGACTGGCCTGGCACTGCCAGCTAGAAGCTGAGTGACCCCAACCCAATCACTTATTCAGTCCAACCCGTATTTTCTTTGTCTAGGAAATGAACATAATAATAGCACCTACCACACAGATTTGAAGAGAGTATTCAATGAGTTGATTCAATAAAGTTACCAACATAGGGCCTGGGAAGTCATAAGCTCTCAATAAATGTGAGTACTTTTTGTGCACCACACACCCAACACTTTAGTGAGGTAGATAGACATCATGATCCCCATACTATAGGTGAGAGAACTGAAGATCAGAAAACTCAAGTAACTTGCTCAGAATCACTTGTCTATGAGTGACAGAAAGAGGACTCAGGTCTCAGTTGGCCTGACGCCTTTTCTACCACTCCTTGTCTACCATACTCCTCAGATACTCCTGGGAATGTCTTCTAGAACCTAAAAATAACAATGCCAATAATGAGAGCTCTCATGTATTTGGAACTTATTATGGCACCCTGGTGACACACTGGCTAAGTTTGCCTGCTAACCAAAAGGCTGGCAGTTGGAATCAACTGGCCACTCCTTGGAAGCCCTATGGGGCATTTCTACTGTGCCCTACAGGGTTGCCGTGAGTTGGAATTGACTTGAGGGCAACAGGTTTTTTATTTTTTGTCTTTTTTTTTTTTTTTTTGATGTGCCAGGCTCGTTCTGGGGGGCTTTGCACATATTAACTCACCTAAACTTCACAGTAATCTCATGGAGTAGGTGTTGATGTTATCCCTTCTTCATGGATGGGGGAAGATAGATACAGAAGGGCAACGTGTGGCCAAGGTTTAAAAAAACACTTGCCATCAAGTCAACACCAACACATGGTGACCACACACGTGTCAGAGCACAACTGTGCTCCATAGGGTTTTCAGTGGTTGGCTTTTTGCAAGTAGATGGCCATGCCTTTCTTCTGAGTTTTCTCTGGGTAGACACAACCCTCCAACGTTTTGGTTAGTAGCTGAGCACTGAAGCCTTTTGCACCACCCAGGGACTCTGTGGTGAAGCTCATAAACACTCAGGGGGCAAAGCTGTGAGTCACACCCAGACGGTTATCTCTAAAGCCCACTTCTCACAGCCTGAGAAACTACCAGAAGGTACCCCTTGGTAAAGAATGAGGTTTCCAAGCCCAAGAGTTTTTCTGCTCTTACCCTTTTATAGTAATTAAGCCTCGATTTTCCCATTTTTAAGTCCAGTCATCATAAGGGCTCTCCAACTCAGTAGTTAGCAGTAATAATAGTGATATCTTGTCCTGCGCTGAGAAATCTGACACTGACTAAAGCAGCACATCTAAATAATTGATATTAATTACATGAGGTTTTTAGGAATAATCTGCCTGAAACAACTCTGAAATGAGAGGATTAAAAGGCAGAGGGAATTCTCAGCAGCTGCTGCAAAAGCATTAGGCAGAGGTGTGACTGACACCAGCCTATCAGCTCTGAGTCAAAGCACGCCTGGTCCTCAATGGCTTTGTCTACATTTTGTAACCAGGACAGGTAGCCAGGCCGTTCATTGGTCATTGAACAACTAATTTTGCCCAAGAATCCCCCTTTGTGTTTCTAAACTCTGGTGCCTTCATAACCTAAACATTTCTGTTGCTCCCTCCCCCTACATCTGACCTTCATTTCACAATTACAGGAAGAGAATAGCATCTTCACTGTCCTGAGGCTAACGCTGTTCCAGTTCCTCCACCTTGAGGATTTGCTACCCCTCTTCCAAGGAAATCTCAAAAAGCACACTGGGAATATCTTTGCATGTTGACAATCATCATTTTTGTTGTTAGTTGTTGTTGAGTTGGCCCCAAATCATGAGGACCCCATGTACAACAGAACAACACATTGCCTGGTCCTATGCCATCTTCATGATCCATGGTGTGCATTGTCCATTGTTGCGGTTGCTGTAGGTTTTGAGTACCTTCCAGCCTAGAGAGATCATCTTCCACCACTAGATGGGACAATATTCACTTGTGATCTGTAGGATTTTCACTGGCTAATTTTCAGAAGTAGATCACCAGGCCTTTCTTCCTAGTCTGACTTTGGAAGCTTCACTGAAACCCGTTCAACGTGGGTGACTCTGTTGGTATGTGAAACACCATAGCGTAGCTTCAAGTATCATAGCAACATGCAAGCCACCACAGTACAACGAACTGACAAACAGGTGGTAGAATCATTTAGCTATCCTAATTACCACTCCCAGAAGGCTGGGAACATTAGACCACAGACGCACCCATCACAATCCACAGCGCAACTTACTGGAAGGGAGAAGTAAAAGAGCATTAACCAAGCACCTACTAAGCCTATGAGCAATGCAAGATTATGTCTTTACGTACTGTATTTCATTTAAAACTCTCAACAGCCTTGTGGGTATTATTATCCCAGTTCTAGAGGTAAGAAACATGAGTCTCAAAGAGTTTAACAACTAATAAAAAAAAAAACATACAATTAGTAATGGCAGCTAGCAGGTTTGGATTCAAGGCCAGTATAAAAAAAGGGAAAAGAAAAAAACAGAGAGAGAGAAATGTAGCGTTGGGGTAGGCATAAGGGTAGAGGTAGCAACTGGAGTATGTTAAAAAACCAACAGGATAACTGTTGGACCACGGCAGAAAAGTTTAAATTCACATTTCCCCCCAAATGAGCCATTTTATAGCACAATAGAAGACAGCACATGTGATACAATCTAATGCCACCCATTTGATTAATCATTATATCCTTACGGCCTCCCCAGACATCCATCACACTGGGCCCAGAACACTTTACAAGTCCATCTACAGGCTGCACTTTCGGCTCACACTTCAGCGGAACCACTTGGAGGAGAAATGGGCTCCCAATTCCCCTAGTCTGGGTTGAAGCACTTGTATGCCTGAGCCTCTTAGCATAAACACTGTTTGGACCAATTAATTCTGCCTGAAGATAAAGAAAGTCCCTTAAGGACCCACCGGGAAAGAGAGACTGGTGGAGGTGAAATAGCAAACATCAACTATTCATGTGGTATACAAAGGGAACAGAGAAATAAGCAGACATTTCCATATTCAAGATCACTACTCTGCTAGCCTTTGATAGATGAGGGGCAGCTTGTCATATTTGCTGGAGTCACTTGTTGCTATTATTGTTGGTTGATATCTAGTCGATTCTCATTCATGGCGATCCCATGTGCGCAGAGTAGAAACGCTCCATAGAGTTTTCAAGGCTGTGGCCTTTTGGAAGAAGATTACCTGGCTTGTCTTCTGAGGCAGCTCCTGGTAGGTTGGAACTGCCAATCTTTCAGCTAGTAGTTGCTTGCCATTTGTGCCACTCAGGGACTCCTATCTGCAGATAGACATGAGGATTATCAAAAAGGTAATTCGTAGTTATTTTCATAAATGTCTACGTCCCTAGACTTCTCCTTGGTTTCACTGTTTATAGAAGCATCTCTGGTATAGAAACACAGACCTAGCTGAATCCTAAGTTGCCTTCTAACTTGAAGGTGACTATCCCTCTAGATAGTCAAGAACTTCTAGATAATACTCGCTCGGCACACATGGCCATGTGCATGGGCGGTGGGTACAGGAGGCTCATAGACAGGTTAGTGGACAATATTGGAAGTTTTTAGCAGCAAATGTTAGTTGAATATCCTTTCCCAGTGGTAAGCTGAGCCATAATAAGGGTCAACATTTATTATAAATAAAACAGATGGGCCAAAGATTGGATCCTAATGGGACACAGATGTGGGTTCTGGAGGACGTCTATAAAAATAGGCAAGCATTCCAGAAAACAGCACTTTCTGTGCCTCCGTCCCCCCCGAAAAATCAAGAAGAGCTCCATCCTTCTTGAGGATCAAGGCCCAAGACCCCAGTTACATTGACACTGTTTATTATATGTTTTTTAAGTGATTAAGGGTAAAGGGAAGAAGAACATTGAAACTATAAGCTCTAGGAAATCTAGGACTCTATAAGCTCTAGGTTTTTTTATATAGGAACATAAAAGTACACATTTTTTGGAATCTTCTCCAGATAATTACTTGGTAACACCACTTTTGGATCTTGGTCAGCCTGTATATTTTAATGCTGCTATGAACTTTATTTCATACCACACCAGGGAGCAGGGAGAGAAGGGGCTGAGAAGGTTGTAGTACTCAGAGAGTACGTGCAATAATGAGGCCATAAAAATTAAGGTAAATTTTAATGCAAAAAGTATGTGGGCACCCAACCATTCAAATCAGGAGATAAGACAGCTATAAACTAGGGTCAAATTTCCAGAAAGTAGTTTTTTTTTGTCTACCTGCACCAAAGGTATGCAGTAAAGCTAATTCCTGTTTGTCAAACCATGTGTGAGTTAAACATCTTCTTAGCCATGTTTTGGGACTTATTTCCCATTTGGAGAACATAACCACCATCTTAATAAAGTAAAAGTACCCTTTATTGAATTTATTCTATCTGGTAGGCATTGTCCCAGGCAGTTAAATTATCATTACATCCACAAGTTAGCTGTGGATATTTTTACTCTTCCCATTTCACAGATGAGAGTTCACAGATGTTAGCGTTCTCCTAGCCCATGTCACACATCAAAGCCAGCCATGACTGACTGCAAAACCCATGATCTTTACCAAATACATGTTCTGATTCAGCTTTCACATGCTGAGCACCACGGTGGGAATTTCCATTCATTGATTTAATGAATGCTGTGAAGAAAGAATCTTTGTTTCTTCTTTAAAACCTCAGAGCAAGAATCAGAATACTTTTATCAGCTTTAATGGTTTCTCCTTGATTGATACGAAAAAATTCCCCTCAGGACCCAAATTTCTCTTCATTTGTGAGTCACAAAGTCGTGAGGAAGCTTTCCCATAGATAAAGAAGAAATAAATCCAGAATCAATTACTTTGGAAAGTTGGTGGATTCTTGATCATTTCAGGGGAGTCTGGAGAAATCATTGATAAAACAAGCTTAGAGCCCACAGTCTAGGTTTAAGTTCTTATTTTATCCTTTCCTGGCTGTGTGACCTTGGACAATTTACTTAATTTCTCTGCGCTGCTTTTTTTATTTCTCTCATTCTTCATCTTAACTAGCAGGGCAAGGTAGTTGTGAGGATTACATATATAAGACAATGCATGCTTAAATCAGTCCAGGGCTCATAGTCGGTCCTAAAGAGTTCTGTTTATTATTTCTGTAGTTATTAGTAGTAGTAGTAATAGTTCTCTTGACTTCCACTCTCCAATTCATTAGGTGGCTGGAAGATAAAATGAGACTGGTTAACTAGAGGCCAGGTGCGCAGTTCATGACTGTGGAAAACAGGCAGCTCTGGGTAGCCTATGTTTGACGCTCAGTCTCTAAGTCAAAAGTTTGTCACCAGCAGTTTGCCAGATTCTTAAACACATCAGACATAAACAATTAAAAATGGAACAAATCAAATTTATGGTCAACTGCTTTTTGACAAGAGTACCAAGACCATTCCCTGAGGAAAGATTAGTCTGTCTTCAACAAACGGTGCTGGAACAACTGGATCTTCACATACAAAAGAATGAAGTTGGATCTCTTCCTAGTCCTGTGTACAAAAAAATAACTCAAAATGGATTATTGATCTAAGTATAGGAGCTAAAATCCTTAGAAGTAAATCTTCATGACCTTGGATTAGGCAAGCATTCTTAAATATGATACCAAAATGATAAGAGACAAAAGAAAAAAGTAGATAAATTGGACTTAATCAAAATTAAAAACTTTTTATTTTTTTGCTTCAAATGACAGCATAAAGAAAATGAAAAGAATGGAATGGAAGAAAATATTTGCAAATCATATACCTATATCAAGGATATATAAAAAACACAACTCAATAATAAAAAGACAAATGACCCAATTAAAATGTGGAAAAGGTTCTGAATAGACAATTTTCCAAAGATATACATACAGCCAAAAACCATATGAAAAGATGCTCAACATAATTAGTCGTCAGGGAAATGCAAATTAAAACAACAATGAAATACCACTTCACACGAACAAATATGCCTATAAAAGAAAAAAAAAAAACAGGAAATAACAAGTGTTGATGAGGATGTGGAGAAATTGGTGGCCTTATGCACGCTGATGGGGATGTAAAATTGTGCAGCTGCTTTGGAAAACAGCCTTGCAGTTTCTAAAAAGATTAAACACAGAGTTACTGCATTATTCAACAATACCACTCCTAGCTATCCAAGAAAAATGAAAATATGTGTCCATACCAAAATTTACACAAAAATGTTTATAGCAGTATTCTTCATGATGTCCAGGAAAAGCACAACAACACAATTTCCATCAACTGATGAATGAATAAGTAAATATGTTATACCCATACAATGGAATATTATTCAGTCATAAAAAGGGATGAAACACTGATAACGTGTTACAACATGGGTAAAACTTAAAAACCTTATGCCAAGTGAAAGAAGCAAGTCACAAAAGCGTATATAGTGTATAGAATGGGTAAATCCATAAGACAGAAAATGGATTAGTGATTGCCTAGGTTTTTAGGGGTTGGGAGGAAATAGAAATTGATTGCTTATCAGTATAGAGTTTCTTTCCGGGATAATGAAAATGTTCTAAAATTAATTGTGGTGATGGTTGTAACTCTGTGAATATACTGAAAACCAATGAAACCACCAAACTGCACCAAAAATAAATAAATGCATTAGAGAGTATGGCTTAAAAAAAATAACTGAATGAACAAAAAACCAGAACAAGTGATGCAGAATCAGGTATCCTTATCACTATAGAGACTCACAAGAATAAAAAAAATATTAGTGAGATATTATCAAAGATGAAGAAAAAAATTATCTCAGTATTAACAGCCTGGGTAATAGGTACATTGCAATTTAGGTTTCAAATTAGAAATCATTACAGGCCTTAAATCTTTATAAAGAAATAAACCCTGCTAGAATTCTTTTTTCTTTTCTGAGTGGTTTTACATGGTGACACCTATGAAGAAAAAAAACGCCTTGTTACACAACATTAACACCAAAGATTATATAGTAAAAAGTCTACCCATATCAACAAATAAGAAAAAATGTATACAGAGAATTGAATTATTGTCATCACAAAACCCTGAAATAATACTCTGACATAAGTTCCAAATCTAAAAAGAGAGCCAAGCTCTGTCAGTTCTTTGTCAGTAACGTTTCTTGCATCTGCCTGTTCTTACCACCACCAGTCTCTTAACACCTCACACCTGTACTGTTGCCAGAGCTGCCCAAATACTCCCTGCTTTATAGAATTCTATTCTTTCCAATCCGTTTTAAGATGCTGCTGTCAAAATAACCTCCTTAAAAATATGGTTGTTACCATTTAATTCTACTTTCCAGAAATATTCAGAATGTCACTACTTCTAGAAAAAAAAAAAAAGCCCCAATTCCTTATTTTGGCCCTCAAAGACATCTCTCATCATGTATCAATCTACTTACCCAAACTTATCTTCAAATTCTCCTCCTTCAGTGCTCTCTTCTAGCTGGACTACTCCTACGAGAAAAATCTGTTACTATTTGCCTTTCTGCCTTGTTTTTCTCTGGCCATGTCCAAGTTCTACACCTCTTTAAAAATTCAGCTACTTTTTACTTTGTCACCTATGCTATGATCAAATTTTTTGAATGACATCTTACCTTTCCTAAAAAACATTTCCTGACTGTTTCAGGCTACCATGATTTCTGGCTCAACCTTAATACCTATTGCCTTGCCATCCATTGGATATTCATCACATCCTTCCTTGTCTAGCCAAGTGGATTTTAGCGATTTCAATAGTGCCAATGACTTAAGCATTTTGGAACCCCCAGGATTCTATAAACATAGCCAATGCTTCATATAAATAGTTCATGAATGAATAAAGGAAAGTATCATCAACAGAACTGAATCAAATAGTTTTAAAAGAACAACAAAATGTGAGGAAAGACCTTAGGCCATCTAACCCAATTACTTTGTTTTTATACTTGGGGAAACCAAGATCAGAGATAAGAAGAGATAGGCTCAGGGTTCAACCTTTTATCAGTGGCAGAGACAAGTCTAGACTCTGCCTTCCTTGTTCCTACTCTCCACCCTCCCCTACCCTGCAACATGTTGCCTAAATCTGAATGCTTCTTTTAATATAACATCATCTTAGAGATGACCGAATTTCTCTAGTTTGTGCCCAAGTAGGTATGCAGTGATGGAAGAGGCAGACAGCTCCTGACCTATCCTGAAATCTGGAGAAGAGGCTCAGAGAAGGGGACACAATGCCTGTTCTCTTTCAGTAGTTGACCAAGAAAGAAACTTACCTGCAATGGCTGGGCCTTTTGCCATCTAGAATACCTCTGTTGTTATTAGTTGCACTTAAGCCAGTTCTAACTAATGGCAACTTCATGCACAATGGAACAAAATGGAGCCTAGTCTTGTATCATCCCCCTGATTAGGTGGGGATTAGACCCAATGTGATCCATAGGGTTTTCATTGGGTGATCTCAGGAAGTAGATCTCTAGGCCTTTCTTCCTAGTCTTAGTCTGGAAGCTCTGCTGACAACTGCTCAGCCTCGTAGCAACATGCAAGCCTCCACAGGCTGGTGGTGGCTGCGCATGAGGTGCACTGGCCGGGAATCGAACCTGGGTTTCCTGCAGGGAATGCAAGAATTCTATCACTGAACTAGCAATGCCCCCAGGATAGCTCTAGATCCAGGTAACTCCACCAAAGAGTTTGGATGAATTCAGAAGATGTGTGAACCGCGGGCACAATTTCTCACAGAAAGGACTGGTCTGGCTTTTCTTGCCCATGCCTGTTCTAGAGACTGGTTTTGTGCTTTCCACCAGAATATCTTTACGTAGCTCTTCAACAACACTCAGATCTTTCTTTGACATCATTGTAATCAGACCTTTACTCTTCTTTCGTGGCCCTGACCTCCCAACTCCTAACTGGGTTCAAAAACCCTGCATAATGGGGTGGGTGTAGGAATTTAATCCCTCTAATTCAGAAATCAGTTTATACTTTATACATTTCTATTTTAAATGCAGTGGTGAAAAAAAAAAAAAGAAAACCTGTAATCACTTACACACTTACACGTATGCTACAGCATAAGTATGTTGATCCCATCATTATTATTGGGTTAGTGAATACTAGCAGCAATAAAACACATAAAGCCACGATCACTAGCCTAAAGCCTTTCAACTGAAGCAAAGCACATGGCTTAAAAACAGAAGCAAGCATTCGAAAAGCTGGCTAAGCCTCTGAGGTGTGATTGAGCTCTCAGATGTAAGCATTGAATACGGATACTCACTCGCTGTCACAAACCCCACAGTCACAGAAATATTCAGGGACTGAGTATTATGAGGTTTTCTGATTCGGTGCACACATATGTATGTGCTGTTTCAATTGTTACAACTTCATTGCTTTTGTAACTGTTTTTAATTATGCGTGAGACCATTTCTCAGTACGATCTGAGCATATGGGCACTTTGCATTTTCAAAATCCTAGTTTTGGAGTTATCCATGGGCTGAAAAACCCTAGCATTTATTTTTAAGTGTAAACAAGGTGCTTTAGAAGCCTTCAGTCCAGCAACATGAGGGAACCATCCTGGTGGGTCTCCCTCAGGTCACTACAATGAAAACTCCCCCCTAGAAACCTTCACGCACGATGGTATGTTTCTGGTTGCTGGATGCCATTTAATTATTCATTTGACAAACATTTATTGAAGAACTATTGTGAGCAAAACTTTGGCTGGGGATAAGAAAAGGAATGAAACAGGAGCCTTCCTTTAATACTATCTGTGCATGATAAGGGAGTCATTGAATCATTCATTCATTTGCAACTGTTTGCATGCCAGGCAGTATGCCAGGAACTGCAGATAGAATAGTTTAAAAAGGTAGATATGTTTCCTGCCCTTACTGAGCTTAAATAATATTTAAAATATGTGTATACTTTAAATGTACAATACATATAACCAACTAAGGACTCATACCTGGACGGTATAAAGAACTATAAATTAATAAGGAAAACCCAATAGAAAAATTGGCAAAATACATGGACAATTTACAAAAGAGGGTATTCAAATAGTCCACAAATCTAGAAATTTATGCTCAACTTCACTAATCATTAGGGAAATTGAAATTAAAACCACCATATGACACTGGAGAACACCCACCAGAATGGCTAAGATGAAAAAATACAGAAAATACTAAGTGTCAGCAAGGATATGGTACAACTGAAACTCTCACTCGTTGCTGTTAGGAGTGTTGATTGGTAAAACCACTTTGGGAAACAGTTGGATGATATCAACTAAAGTATAACATACCCCATGACCTAGTACTTACAATCCTAGGAAATACATACCTAAACTTACCAAAAGATATAAACTTGAATGTTCATAGCAGTATTATTTGTAGTAGCTCCAAATCAGGAATTACCCAAATGCCCTTCCATGGTACAAAGGGATAAATAAATTGTGGAATACTCACCCAATGAAATATTATACAGCAAAGGGAGTGAATGGTGTATGAGCACACATAACAATAGGGATGAGTATCACAAACTTAAAGCTGAATGAAAGATAATAAATAGAAAATAATAATTATTGTGCAGATCTATTTATTTAAGATACAAAAACAAACAAAACTAATTTACGGCGCTGGAATCAGGGTGGTGCTTACCCCTGAAATGGATGTAAAGAGGTTGTGATTGGCGGGAGTACGAGGGGGCCCTGTGGTTGCTAATGCTCTCTTTTTGTATTTGGGTGCTGGTTACACGGGTGTAGTCACTTTACAAAAACCTGTTGAGCTGTACACACACGCTTTGTTTTATTAAAAGTGCATATGAGGCATTCCACAATAGAGATTTAAAATAATTGTGAAGATAGTCCATGGGAGGGGGCTATCTTTCCCTAGAAGGAACGAGAGTTTCCGTTGGTGACGTGTGCACTAAGCTTTAAAGAATGGGTATGATTTCAACATACAGAGATGGAGATGATGAATCTTATGATGAGCATTTTTTTTTTCCCCAGAAGAGTGGACATAGAAAAATATGGAATAATACAAGGAATTTGATGTATGTGGAAGAAAGGTAAAGCTAGAAAGGTATGCCCAAGCGTGAAAATAGAGGCATATGGCTCTTGTTAAGCTGGCGATGGGGAGTCACTGAAGGGTTCTAAGCAGGGCAGAGATGATCAGAGCTGTGCTCAGGGAAGATTAACTTGGCATTTGAGTTGTAGAATGAATTGGAAGGAAGGGAGACCAATTTGGATATAAGTGCAATTGTCCGGGTGGTATGTAATTAAGCCTAAATTAGGGTGGTAGTGTGAGTGGAAAACAGGAGATATGTGTAAGAAGCATTAGAGAAGACAAAGCAATTTACTGGATTTTTTTGTTGTTGTTGTTGAAGGGATGGGAAGAATTCAAGGAGGCCAGTCTGAGCGACTGTGGAAGGTAAATCATGCCCTTACCTGAACCGGATGAATTAGATAGAACCTTTTCCTTGAGGGCAAGGGCTGAGCATTGGTAGCTTTTTGTCCCTCAGGCACCAAAACTGTCCCCGGTATGTAGCAGCTCAGAACAGCTCAGCATGGAATCTTGGATCTCTCAGCAGGATGCAATGGCACTTTGCCAGCCATCTGCTTATAGAATAGATTCTGGCTCTTGTAGAATGGAAGCTGTCCAGCTAAAAACTCAGACTGGCAGTATAAATGGGTTACAAGTGGAAGTAAATTATATCACTTTCATTCAATGCTCCTCTCCTCCTCCCCCATCCCCTTCCTGTTAACTGAAATATAGATGTGATGGCAGGAGCAAGAATAACCATCTAGGACCATGAGCAGAAGCTGTGGGAGGAGAATCTCAGTGCAACAAGATGCAAGCAGCCCGAGTTCCTGATGATTTAACACTTCACTGGCCTAGATAATTTACTTGGGCCTTTCTGTGACAGAGAAATTGTTTCTTGTTCATGTCCCTGTTACTTTGAGTTTCTATTACTGTAGCTAAACTGATATCCTAAATAGTTCCTATAAAAAGCTTGTAGTTTTGATCCCTGGCATGTATATATTTTTTATTAAACCATAATTCACTGAGAAATCCTTAGATGCTTGCCATTATACTAGGTGCCAACGATAAAACAATTAATGGATGCTAACATACTCCCAAAACATCTATGAACCTTCTGAAAATGTGGACAATGCACCAAGCAAGGCTTAATAACAATGATTGCCATTACTGAGCACTTTCCATATGCCAAATGCTGAGGTTATATAAGCATTACAAGAAAGTTGTGAACTAGTTCCTATTTTTATCCCCATTTTACAGATGAGAAAACTGAGCCACCAAGAAGACATGGTGATATTGATAACGGTAGAGTCAGAATTAGAAGCCAGGATTTTCTGTTTCCAAAATTAAAAACCAGTTGCCATCAAGTTGATTCTGACTCATGATGACGTCATGTGTGTCAGACTAGAACTATGCTCCATTGGGCTGTCAATGGTTGATTTTTTGGGAAGTAGATCAGCAGGCCTTTCTTTCAAAGAATCTCTGGGTGACTTGAACTGCCAACCTTTCAATTAGCAGGCAAGCGTGCATGTTAACCATTTGCTGACAATACAAAGAGCCTCACTGAAAGACCACAGAGATAAATGAGCCTGAATTTTCTCCAAACCAAAAAAAAAAACCAAACCCAGTGCCGTCAAGTTGATTCCGACTCGTAGTGACCCAATTCTCCACCACGGGCAAAAGACTTAGATACCAAGTCACAGAAAAGATCAAAGCTTCCTGCTTCATGGAATATGGAAGTCTTCTCTTGATGAAGACTGGTGTCTCCAAAGCCTCCCTCACTTGTGGTCACTGTCATTATGCTTGGCCCTTACCAGACTGTTGGGGAGGAACTTACAAGCTAAGTGAAGCAAGGAGAAAGGGACAGACTGAAAGGGCAAGGAAGAATGTGAGTAAGAGTATATTTTCTTGAAATTTTATCAAAGTTATTTCTTCCCGGCTTCAGTAAAACTAATTTAGAAAACAATATGAAAAGAAAGGTGCTACGATATTTGTAGGAATATTGTGTGTTGCTGGGATGAGAGTACAGCCCACAAAAGGGATGGATTTGAAGTTATTTTTATATAAAAATGTTGAATATGTTTAAAAAAAAAACTATAGCAATAATAATAAAAATTGCATCTATTTTAAGTCAGATAGCTTGTTTAATCATGTTATGTGTCTGACAAAAGAAAAAAAAGGAATTCAACAGCTGATGTTTTGTTCATAACTATTGGTCAAGAGGGGGCATGTTGTGACTAAGGTAAAAATGAATGGTGATTGTATGACTGTGGAAGAAAACTTCTCTAAGGCTACGCTGGAGTTTGACGACCATTTCAGTCAAATCTTAGTTGCATATGACATTCTCATTTAACCAAAAGTTGAGGGGTAGATGGCTCAAGGGTTTGGAGCAAATCAGGGTTGGTGCCAAACTGTAAAGGCAGGGTCACTTCCGGGGCAAAAGATGCACAGGAAAAGGAAAAGCTGAGGAGGCAGTGCCTCAGGAAACCAGAAAGGATCGTTAGAAACCTATAGAAATATCAAACACCTCATGTTCACAGTCCTTTGCTATAGGGATATGTGGAATGAGCTAAAAATGGTAGCACTAAAAGAGACATCGTTGGGCCTGTTTTTTGGTGAAGCCATCAAATGGTGCAAAAGCCTCCTCACAACTCTCCTCCCAGAAGGACATCTTCCTGGAGAAGATCTTCTGCCCCTGTGGAATTGTCCCTTAACCTCCTTGTTTGGTGTCAGAGAAAATATAAAGATAACAAACACTCCCTTGGTAAAATTTGGAACATTATATTTAACTTCATAGACATTAAAAATAATTTCCAGGTTATGAAGTAAAATGTCGGTCCTCATTTTTCTTGTAAAATTATTAAAGCAATTTAGGCACTCAGCCATTGTCCAGGAATATAATTCCAGGTCTGTATTGTACCCATGGAAAATCCAATTCAAATTACAGTATGTTTTCTCTAACATAATTTGCCATGAACGTCTGCTTGCCTGTATCTAAATAATATCTGCAATCTAATCTAAGAAATAACATAAAAATCAATAGATGGGATGTATAATTGAAAAGAGCCCATTATTTCATCTGATCTTTCAGAATCCTTGAGAAATGGCCAGAGAAGATGGTGCAGGGTCAAACCTGGCAAATGTAAGCAGGGAGATTGTACTAAAACTTTCACCCCCACTACTGCTCAGCAATTTACAACTTTAGCAGCCAAAGAACACTGTCTCTGTACACAAATAATATGACACCCACACGATTTGGAAAACAGGGTAAGGTTAAGTGTTATGAGAGCTGGAATATGACCAGCACTATATTATTATAAAAGGAATGCTGCCTTCTATTTATGTAGTGCCTTGTGCCTGCCGAGCTCATGGTACGGCCATATCTTATCGTGAATTCTATTAATACATTATGTTCAAAGTCATCTTTCATGCACAGATCATTACGGGCGTTCGTTCTCACCCAGCCCCCATATGGGGTTACCTAAAATTAATCTTGCTGTAGAAGCAGAGACTCCGAGTATGAAATGCTTTGGTCAGACAATGTCAGTGGTCACTGGAGGAATAAAATTAGATCCCAGTCTTGCATTATACCACAATCCTGTAATTCTCCCACTGCGTGCTCGGGACAAGTAATCCGATGGCCCTTATAGCTCTGACTCCATGATGCTAATGATTGTATCTATCAGAGAAATCCTGCCTACCTCCCCTCTCCATTAACTACTTCAGGTGAGGTACAAGCAGGATGGAGAGGCAGAGGGTGTGATGGGAAGCCAGCTGATCTTAGCAGAATAGTAGCTAGGAATGTTTCTGAGCCTCTGTGCCATGGCCTATTTGTTCTTTCTTTCTTTCTTTCGTTGTGCTTTAAGTGAAAGTTTACAGCTCAAGTTAGTTTCTCTTACCAAAATTTATACACATATTCTTACGTGGCCCTAGTTGCTCTCTCTGTAAGGTGACAGCACAATCCTCCTTTCCACCCTGGATTTATTGTGTCCGTACAATCAGCTCCTGTCCCTTTCTGCCTTCTCATCTTGCCTCAGACAGGAGCTGCTCATTTGGTCTCCTTTTTTTTTTTTTTTTTATCTACTTAAACTAAAAAGCACACTCTTCACGGGTCTACTCATTCTTAAAGCGAGCCCAGAAATTCCTACTTTGCAAGGTCATTGTGATGATTGGAAATAGGTGACCCCCAGTCAGTATAGCCCTCGTTATTATGAAACAAAACAATGAGATTTTGGACAACAATGAGAAATGCTTGAACTGTCTTTATACAGTTTAGAAAAGGGATAGATTTAACCACGAAGTTAAAGCAACAAATGAGAGGTCGTATATCATTACCATAATTCAAATTTTTGAGGGAAATTCTTAAAATTGACACTTTTGTTCCTCATTAGTTTGTCCTCTCCACCAGAAAGTACATTTTCTAAAAAAAAAAAAAAACTCCTGACTAGAAGAAACTTGGAATTATTTAAGTTTGGTGTCATGGGTGACCTCACTGTTTCAGCAGCCTCATCAGAATTTAGTTGCAAAATGTATTCTCAGCTCAGCTGAATTCTATTACTAGTCTTCCTACTACAACACGCTACCTCTCGCTTCTGGGAGTTTACGCATATTATTACTTCTTCATAAAATGCCTTTTGTCTCCATATTTACTACTATTGATAGGTGCCGTGGGGTCTATTTCAACTCATAGTGACCCATGTGACAGAGTAGAACTTTCCCACAGAGTTTTCTTGGTATAATCTGTATGGAAGCAGATCACTAGGTCTTTCCCCTGCAGAATCACGGGGTGGATTTGAACGGCCACGCTTTCAGTTAGCAAAGCTCAGCTCTTAACCATTGTGCCATCAGGGTGCCTTCCATATTTACTAAACCACTCAAGCTAGACCTTCCTTATCTATCACTGCTTGTGCTACAGGACTGAAAGCCCAGGTTGCAGAAAAAAAAAAATCCCTTCCCAGCTTTTGCTGGTGACGATCTTAAGAGGGAAATGAGGAGAGAACGACTTGGAGGGAGGTGACCACAAAGCACAGAAGCAGAGAGAGAACCTACTGAGCTGGAGGCCTTGGGGGTGAACAAAAAGCAGGACACCCACCTTCCTCCCTAAGGAGCTGGGATGAGCACAGAAGCAAGATGGAGGCTGAGGAGGCCTAAGGAGGTCAGATGGGGACTCTCAGCTTTTGTAAAGTTTCCTGTGCCCTAGCACTCTCAGCAGCTTGAAGCTTCCCATCCTGACCTGGACGATAAGAGCATCATCATTGACCAGAGTGACTTGACCTGAAAACCATTCTGGAAGGTTCTTCTGTGTGTAAGGAGGAACCTAAGATAAGTTCTGCAGTGAGGGGAAGGTTGGAAAGGGTCTTAAATTCAGGTTCAGATTTTAGAAAACTATTATATCATTTATGCTCAACTGATTTTTGAAGTGAAATTTCTTATCTCCTACAATTCTGTATCCCCAGTGCATAGAACATAAAAAAAATTAAAAAACCAGTGCCGCTGAGTCAATTCCAACTCATAGCAATCCTACAGGACAGAGTAGAACTACCCCATAGAGTTTCCAAGGAGCGCCTGGCGGATTCGAACTGCCGACCCTTTGGTTAGCAGCCATAGCACTTAACAACTGCGTCACCAGGGTTTGCATAGTTAGTATTTATTTAATAAGTAAATGAGAATTTGTTTTTGTACAGTTATGCTACTAACTTCCTTAGGGGCCTAAATCAGAAACACTGTGTAAGGGTTCACATCTTCTGCACATGCAAGTGTCATTAATATGATTAACCTAAGAATGAGGCGGAGGGTCAATCCTGACCACCTTAGAGTATATAAGCTCTGAGATTAAAGTTGCTTGTCCTGCAGTCTAAGACAGGGTCCTCTGTATACACCCCTCCCTGCCTCCCACCCACCTAGGAATCTGATCTCCCTTTTCATCAAGCCCAACAATACTTCCCTCCTTCCTCTCTCCCTTGGCAATGAGCACTTTTTCAGGATGCAAGATGTAAAAGGGTTAATTAAGACCAGTAAGGAAAAGGTAGGGAGGAGTGGGTACGCTCATCAGCTTAATGCCTCTCAACCCAAAGAGTGATTTTAAAGCCATGAACTGAAACCTGGGTTTGATTCCCAGCCAAAGCAGCTCATGTGCAGCCACAACTATCTGTCAGTGGAGGCCTGTGTGTTGCTATGCTGCTAAGCATGTTTAGGTTAAGCTTCCAGACTAAGATGGACTAGGAGGAAAGACCTGGTCCTCTACTTCTGAAAACCAGACAATGAAAGCCCTATGGATCACAACAGTCCAAAGTGTGACTGAACAGGGGATGGCACAAGACTGGACAGCTTTTCAATCCATTGTGCATGGAGTCCCCATGAGTTGGGATCCAACTCAATCGTAGCTAACAACAACTAGTTCTTAAAGCCAAGAATCACCAATCCTACCAAACCTGTCCCTGTTTTTCCCCTTGTCTGCGTCATCGAGCACTGCCATAACAGAAATACCACAGGTGCATGGCTTTAACAAAGGGAAATTTATTTTCTCACGCCTCATAGGTTACAACTCCAAATTCAGGGCGTCAACTCCAGGTAAAGGCTTTCTCTCTCTGCTGGCCTGGAGGAAGGTGACCTGAGTAATCCTTTTAACCACAGGCAGAGATTATGATTTATAACACATACGAAAATCAAGAAATGGAGGACAACTACACATGGCCTAACCAAGTTGACACGTATTTTGGAGGAACGTAATTCAATCCATTACAGCCCTCTACATACTTGTTGGGAAAATTAAGAGTAATGTTTGAAAAGGGCACGAGATCTGTGAGCTCTTCAAACAGAAGCTACTATGATGCTAAGTATGAAGAGTGCACTTGTTGAAGTCATTTGTATTTCTCCTCTTCGTTTTTAATCTTTGTTTTCCCTTCCTGTCACTAGGTACCTGATTCTTTTTTTAAGGCCAGACATTATATTATAAAAAATGAGATGCGGCAGAAGAGTCCTTTATGCAAATGCTAAGGGATGCACAAGAGTAAATGAAAACAATTTATAATAGGCAAAGTTCTAAATCAGCTGCTGTTTAATAAAAAACAAAGTTTAGACAAATGTTCTCCATAAATCACTTTTGAGTTTATTTAGCCTTCTTTTTTTCTCCACAACACAAGGGCTTCTTAGTTAAGGTAATGTAACGACTCAGGAAAGTGTTGACAGTGACTCCCTTGTGTATTACATGTGTCTTCTTTTCTGTTTTTGTTTCTCTGATTTTATATTGTCTCTGCCAAATTGGACAGAATTTTGTGAATGTGTGCAGAAAATGAAAATTTTCATGGAAAACCAATCTGTATCCATATGCCTGTAGAATAACTCTAGTTATCAGCTTAGTCTCACAATGGCTAAGGTCCAAGACCTCAGAGACATCCTAATTCTTTTATTCCCCCCTCCCCGACATGCACCTGGTCCATCAATAAGCCCTACCAGCAATACCTTAAAATATGATTCAAATCCAACCATTTTTCATCACCACCACCCTTTCCATCCTAGCCCATTTCAGCAACATTTCACTGCTAGACTATTGTAAAACGGTCTCTCTTTTTTCACTATTGCTTCTGTATTATTGAAACCTCCTGAAGCACACTGAGTGTTATGTACAAAACATGTGTCGTAAAGAGTCTTTCCTTCCCTTTTTCTATTATTATTTATGTATTTTTAAGGCCAGACATTATAATAAATGAGATACAACAGAAAGAGTTTAGTTGTAAAGAACGTCACTTCCACCTAAGCAACAAGAAAAAAATCAGATAAGGACAATATTCATAAATTTGCCTAAACCCCTCAGATTGCGAGGTCACAGGGGAAACTAAGTCACCTCAAGTCTATAGAAGAATATCATGGCCCTTTCCCCACCCAAGGAGTGATGAGCTGCACAGAGCATGAGCAGGAGAGGGGACTGCCATACAAACAGGAAGAAGAAATAAGCTAAAATGGAAATGAGTTGACAAAGGCCAAGTATGGGCCAGTGTGATGGTTAGAGTGAGAAAGTTCTCCAGAGAAGAAGAACCAGTGAAGTCTATATCTAGCTCCAGGTTCAGATCCGAATCTAGATCCATATCTGTGTCCATATCTATACCTATAGAGTGAGAAAGAGAAATTTATTTTAAGGCTTAAATCCCAAATTTCAGTTACCATGATTTAACTGATCCCCCAAAACATGTCATATTTCAGTTATGTTATAATAATTGCAAATAATTGCATAAAGAACAAACATCATTTCCAGGTCTTTAGTCTAGGAATCACTATGTAAATAACAAGTACTTCATAATCAGTGACCAATCAAATTACTTCTTTCAACGCCTGTCCGGGTTTGGTCACTGTACACCTGATTTTCAGTCTATGCACAGACAGCAAAGGGAGTAGTTTTGTGCTTCCTTGTCTCCCAGTATAAGCCCACATGACATTTTACAAAAATGGATAATTAAAAGGGAAATGTCCAGCAACCTAGAGTAGCAAACAAACCAAAGGAAAGTATTTTGTAAGTGAAATTCAAATCAAATATAAATGAAATTAGGGAAAAGTAGCTGACTGTGGGTATGCTGACAGGGTGATCGTTCAAAAGATTCTAGATGAGCAGAGAAATTTCCTGAGGGTAAATTTACTTACTTAAATGAAGAAGGCACTTGCTAAAAAGCAAAGATATCACTTTGAGAACTAAAGTGTGCCTGACACAAGCCATGATATTTTCGATCACTTCATATGCATGCGAAAGCTGGACAATAAAAGTGGAAGGCTGAAGAAGAATTGATGCTTTTGAATTATGGTAGTGGCGAAGAATATTGAATATACCATGGATTACCGGAATAATGACTAAGTCTGTCTTGGAAGAAGTACAGCCAGAATGTTCCTTAATAATGAAGATGGCAAGACTTCTTCTCACATACTTTGGACATGTTATCAGAAGGGACTGGTCCGTGGAGAAGGACATCATGCTTGACAAAGTAGGAGATCTATGAAAGAGAAGAAGACTCTCAGAGGAGATGCACTGATACAGTGGCTGCAACAATGGGCTCAAACATAGCAGTGATTGTGAGGATGGTACAGGACCAGGCAGTGTTTGTTTTGTTGTACATTGTGTCCTATGAGTGGGAACAGACTCGATGGCATATAACAACAACAAAGAAATATTAACCTTACTTTTTTTTTTTTTTCCGTTTCTCTGTACACTTCTTAACAGTTAGAAAATCCAGATGTTTTGACAAAAATTTTTAAAGGTCATAGAATAATTGTAGAGTTTCCCACCTATTATTATGATCACTTTGCACTGTTTCAGCTTTCACTGTCATTTTTACTGCCTCACATTATTGTGCAAAGCAAAGACTATTTGTAATCACTTAATCTAAAAGCAGCAGAAAAGAGGAGAAATGATCAAGAAACAGGTAAAACAAATAAAAATAATAGCCAGGTGTTAGATTTTAAACCAAACATATTAATAATTTCATTAAATGTATGTGTTCTGAACATCTCAATTAAAAGACATATATAATATAATAATTATATAGTATGGTATCTAAAATAATAATATGAAACAAATATAATATCTGTTTTTCGATCGAGATATAAAAAAGACCATGTAGCTGAAACAGTGAAAAGCGATCATAATAATCAGTGGGAAACTCTACAATTATTCCATGACCTTTAAAAACTTTTGTCAAAACATCTGAATTCTCTGTTAAGAAATGCGTAGAGAAATGAAAACACTGTAAGATTAATACCTCTTTGTTGTCAGGTGCCATTGAGTCAATTCCCACTCATAGCGACTCTCTGTACAACAGAATGAAACATTACTTGGTTTTGGCGCCACCCTCACAATCGTTGCTACGTTTGAACCCATTGTTGTAGCCACTGTGTCAATCCGTCTCTCTGGGGGCCTTCCTCTCTTTTGCTGACCCTTTGCTTTACCAAGCATGATGTCCTTCTCCTGGGACTGGCCCCTCATAACACATTCAAAGTATTAATCCTACTTTGGTGAGTAGCATCTGGGGTCTTAAAAGCGTGTGAGCAGCCATCTAAGAAACTCTACTTGTCCCACCCCATCTGGAGCAAGGAAGAATGAAGAAAACCAAAGATACAAGGGAAAGGTTAGTTTGAAGGACTAATGGACCACAACTACTACAGCCTCCACCAGACTGAGTCCAGCACAACTAGATGGCTCTTGGTTACCACCACCAACTGTTCTGATGGGATCACAATAGAGGGTCCCAGACAGAGCTGGAGAAAAATGCAGAACAAAATTCTAACTCACAAAAACAGACCAGACTTACTCGTCTGACAGAGACTGGAGAAACCCTGAAAGTAAGGCACACTGACACCCTTTTAACTCAGTACTGAAGTCCCCCCTGAGGCTCACCCTTCAGCCAAAGATTAGACAGGCCTATAAAACAAACAATAATGCACATAGTTCAATCACATATGTGAGGCAAAATGGGCATAGCAGCCCAGGGGGAAGGACAAGAAGGCAGAAGGGGACAGGAAAGCTGGATGGATAGAAATGGGGAGCCCAAGGTATAAAAGCGGAGAGTGTCTCAAGGTTGGCAACCAATGTCACCAAACAATATGTGTATTAATTTTTTAATGGGAAATTAACTCACTCTGTAAACTTTCACCTAAAGCACAATAAAAAAAAAGACCAATATTATTATACTGAATTTTAAAAAGCAAGGCCCAATCATATACTGTTTTTAAGAAATATAGTTTAAATATTATATATGTATAAATGTATATTAGATATTTGTATAATATATATTAATTATATATATGATATACATGCATAAAAATATATTAAAGTAAAAAAAAAAACAACCCATTGCTGTCGAGTTGATTCCAATTCATTACAACCCTATAAGAGAGTAGAACTGCCCCATAGAGTTCCCAAGAAGTGCCTGGTGGATTTGAACTGCCGACCTTTTGGTTAGCAGTTGTAGCAATTAACTACTATGCCACCAGGGTTTCCTATAATAAAGTAAAAGGATGGACAAATATATGCCATGAAAACACCAATCAAAATGAAGCTGGAGTGGGTATATAATTATCAGACAAAGTAAAGTTCAGAACAAAAAATATTACTAAGGGTAATAAAGGACATTATATTACTGATAAAGGAGTCATTTCACCAAAAAAAGAGAAAATAATGCTAAACGTGTATGATAACATCAGCATTTCAAAATACATGAAGCAAAATCTGATAATGACTTCAAAAATCCTCCCTCAGGAATACATAGAGCAAGTGAAAAAAACATTATCAGTACAGCAATGAAGACATGAACGACAGTATCACCCAGTGTGACTTAATTTACATTTACAGAACATGCCACCAAACAGCAGAATACATGCTGCTTTCAAGTTTACACGAAATATTCACCAAGATAAATTATAGCCTAGGCAATAGGACAAACTTCAACAAATTCAAAGTAATTTAGATCATATAAACCATATTATTTGACTGTAAGGAATTAAACTATAAATCGATACGAGAAAAATATCTAAAAATTCCCTAAAATTTGGACATTAAACACACATTTATTAACCCATGAGCTGAAGAAAGATACTATAATAAAATATTAAAGGCATAAAATATTTAAAAAATTAAACAACATAAAATATTAAAAATATTTTGGATTGAATGAATATAAAACATATTAAAATTGTGGGGACACAGCTAAAGCAGTACTTAAAAGAAAACATATAAAGTTAATGGTTATATTAGAAAAGAAGACAGATCTCAAATCAATAATTCAAACTTTTACCTTATGAAACTAGAAAAAGAAGAGCAAATTACACTTACAGCAAGCAGAAAGGAAGGAAAAAATAAGAGCAGTGATCATTAAGATTGAAAATAGAAAACAATAGAAAGAGATCGATTAAAACAAAAGGCTAACATTTGGAAAAGATCAATAAACTTGATAATCTTCTAGTCTAGTGGTCTGTAAACTATAGCCCAAATCCAACCCACTGTCTGCTTTTGTAAAGAAAGTAGTCTTGGAATACAGCTATGTCCATTTGTAGACATATTGCCTAGGGCTGCTTTTTACTACAGTAAGAGGGTTAAGTAGTTGAGACACAAATTACGTGGCTTGCATATATGAAAGCATTTACTATATAACCTGTATAACAAACGTTCGCCAAACCCAGCTCTACCCCAACTGATAAAGAAATAAAAAGAGAATAAATAAATTTGCAACATCAGGAATGAAATAGAAAATTTTATTACACATATTTAGGACCACTATGAGTCGGAATCGACTCGACGGCAACAGATTTGGTTTGGTTTTGGTTTTATAGACGTTAAAAGGAGAAGAAAGACATAAAACA
This sequence comes from Loxodonta africana, assembly GCF_030014295.1. Lineage (NCBI taxonomy): Eukaryota > Metazoa > Chordata > Mammalia > Proboscidea > Elephantidae > Loxodonta > Loxodonta africana. Next base: position 27,498,712 of record NC_087354.1, read on the forward strand.
AAAAAATCTGTGCCCTAACATTTGACAAAAGTAGGTGAAATAAAAAGACAAAAACTACCAAATCTCACTCAAAAAGGAATGGATAACCTCAACAGTTCTTTATCTATTATAGAATTGGAATTGTGGCTAGAGTCCTTCCCACAGAGAAAACTTCAGACCCAGATGGCTTCACCAGGGATTTCTACTGAGCATTTAAGGAAGAAATAACACCATTTCTATATAAGCTACTCCAGGAAATAGGAGAGGGGGGAACCTTTCCCAACTTGTGTTATAAAGCCAGAATTACCCTGATGTCAAAACAAAGATATTACAAGAAACAAAATCTATACAGTGATACCCCTCATGATCATAGACACAAAAATCCTCAACAAAATATTAGGAAATTGAATCCCGCAACATATAAAAAAGAATAATACATCATGACCAAGTGCAGTTTATCTTAGGAATGCAAGTTTGATTCAACATTTGAAAATCAGACAATGAAATTCATCATATTAATAGACTAAAGAAGAAAAGCCATACAATTTTCTCATTACAGGTAAAAAAACCTTTGATAAAAAATTTTGATGTCCATTTATGGTAAATACTCTCAGCAAACTACGAGAAGAAGTAAACGTCCTCAAGGTTATAAGGTTATATCTACAAACACCTACATCTAAGATCACGCTTATTTATGGAAGATTGACCTCTTTCCTTCAAACCTAAAATCAAACCAAACTCGTTGCCATCAAGCCTTGACTCATAGCGACAGAGTAGAACTGCCCCATAAGGTTTCCCAGGAGCTGCTGGTGGATTCAAACTGCCAACTTTTTTGGTTAGCAGCCATAGCTCACCATAGCTCTTAATCACTGTGCCACCAGGCCTCCCTTTCCTCCCTTCAGGACTGAGAAAAAGGCAAAGATGTCTGCTGACACCAATCCTATTCAACGTCGTACTGGACATCAGAATTCAATAAAGTCAAGGAATGGGGAAAGTGCGTGCAGAATAAAAGGAAAGAAAAGGAACTATATTTGCAGATAATTGATTATTTCAGGAGAAAATCCCAAAGAATCCAGAAATAAGCAACCAGGATTAATAAATGAATTCAACAAAGTCACATGACAGAGATCAGGGAAAACATTCTATTTCTAAATGTTAGCAATAAACAATTAGAAATTAAAAATTTTAAAAGTGCCCTTTACAACAGTGCTGAAAGCATGAAATACTTGGGTACCAATCCAACAAAATGTGTACAAGATCTTTATGCTGAAAGCTACAAAGCACAGAGGAAAGGAATCAAAGAAAGCCTAAATAAATAGAGAGATAGAGCATGCTCATGGACTGGAAGACTCACTGTTATTAAGTTAACAATTTTCTTAAAAAAAAACTGATCTACAGACGTTATGCAATTTCAAGTGAAATCCCAGCAAGATATTTTTAAAACACACAAGATGATCTTAAAATTTACATGGAAAGTCAAAGAAACTTAGTAGCCAAAATAATTTTGTAGATAAAAAACAAAGTTGGAGGACTCACACTTGATTTCAAGACTTACTATAAACCTTCAGTAATCAAATCAGTGTGATATTGGTGAAAGAATAGACACATAGAGTAACTGAATAGACTACAGATCCGAGAAATAGACGCAAATAGTCAACTGTTTTTTTGCAAAGATACAAAGACAAATCAATGGAAAAAGAAAGGATAGTTTTTTTCAGTAAATGGTGCTGGAATAATTACATGTCTATATGCAAAAAAAAAAAAAAACTCGACCATATCTTAGCACAAAACGGATCATAGACCTAATGTCAAAATAAAACTATAAATCTTCCATGAAAAAAGACAGTAGCAAATCTTAGGTCATGCAAAATTTCTTAGATTTGACATCAAAAGAATGACCCTTAAAAGGAGAAAAAAAATGATAAGTTGGACTTCATCAAAATTAAAAACAAAAAAGACACTGTTAAATTTAGAATTAAAAAAAAAAAAAGATTACAGCCAAGAAAACCCTATAAAGCAGTTCTACTCTGTCACATGGGTCACTACGAGTCAGAATTCGACAGCACCCAACAACAACCATATAAGCAAGAACTGAAATAAATGGAAAATTGAAAAAAAGAAATTTAAAATCTCATCCATAGGCTAAGAGAAACACTGATTTCTAAAACACGTGTATGATGACAGACTTGTGTCCAGAATTCTCAAAACCCAGTAATAAGAAAAGAAATAACCTAATTTCTAAAAGTGGGCCAAAGCTTGAATAAGCACATAACTAAAATAGATACATGGATGGCAAAGAAGTACATGACAAGACTTCCAACATCATTATTCATTGTTGTTGTTGTTGTCCTTAGGTGCCGTCGAGTCAGTTCCAACTCACAGTGACCCTATGTGCAACAGAATGAAACACTGCCTGGTACTGTGCCATCCTCACAATCGTTGTTATGCTTGAGTGCATTGTTGCAGCCACTGTGTCAATTCATCTCGTTGAGGGTCTTCCTCTTTTTCATTGACCCTCACTATACCAAGCATGGTGTTCTTCCCCAGGGACTGATCCCTCCTGACAACATGTCCCATTATTCACTGGAGAAATGGGAATTAATCCAAAATGATGTACAGCTTCATAATTAGACTTGATTATTTCTTAAATGGGCAATACCAAATGCTGGTAGGATGCAGAGCTACTTGACCTCATATTTTGTTGGTAGAAATTCAAGATAGTATAACCACTTTGGTAAACATTTGGTCTTTTTTTCTAAAATTGAAATTGTGACTCAACAATTCCAAGTATTTACTCAGAGAAAGAAGCACTTTATATCAAAAGCCTTATGTATAAGTTTATAGTGGCTTTATTCATTATCACCAATAACTAGAAACGGTTCCAAAGTCCATCAACTGATGAGAGATAAACAAACAGTGGTGTATTCATACAATGGAATTTTACTCACCAGTAGGAAGAAACATACTACTGATACGTGCTATAACATGGATGAATCTCAAATGCACTACGATAAAAGAAAGAACTATATTCAAAAGGCTACAGTCTCTATAATTCCATTTTTAAGATATTCTCGTAAATGCAAAACTATAGGAACAAAAACAGATCAGTGTTTTCCAGATGCTAAGTACTTGGGGAGGGTATGACTACAAAGGGACCCAAGAAAATCTGGGGGAGTTATGGAACTATTCTATATCCTTGTTTCAGTGGTTATCATATAAACGTATGTATTTGTCAACACTCACGTAAGCATTGACCAAAATGGGTAATTTTACTGAATATAATTACAGCTTAATAAACCTAATTAGTTGCTCTGGAGAGAAAGGCAGGAGGAGAAAGTGAAAAGGAAAAAGCAAAATCTTGTGGAACACAGGCTAAAATGACTACGGATTGTAGGATTCCATTTACGTAACATTTTTGAAAATGCAAAATTAAAGGGTGAGAAAGCAAATCCAACGAGTCTTTGTTACTGGTTGGAATGGTGGAAAGGTATATTAGTGTTTTATTGCTGGGTAAAAAATTACCACAAACTGGACAGCTTAAAATCCATTTATTAGCTCATAATCTTATAGGTCAGAAGCCTGGCACAGTCTGAAAGCGTTCTCTACTGAAGACATCACAGAATTGAAATCAAGGTGTTGGCCAGGCCGAGTCCACATCTGCAGGCTCTGAGGGAAATCCAGGGCCAAGCTCGTTCTAATCAATGACAGAATTCAGCTTAGTATGATTATGGGACTGAGGTTTCCAGTGTGATTCCTGGATGTATTGAGGTTCCCATTTCCTTGTTGGCCGTCAGCCAGGGGCTGCTTTTAGCTCCTAGAGGCCACCCACATTCCTTGCCACATGGCTCCATCCATCTTCTAGGCAGCCATGGCAGACTGAATCCTTTTCATGCTTCGAATCTGACTTCCTTTTTTTTTTTGATCACCCAGGGAAAAATCTGCTCTTATAGGGCTCATGTGATTATAGTCCTTATACTCCTTATTTTAAGGTTAAATTTTGGGGGACCATAATTGAAGCTACAAAAATCCCTTTACAGCAGCACCTCAGTTAGTGATGGACTGAATAACTGAGAGAAGGTGTGTGTACACCAGGGACTGAGAATCTTGAAGGCCATCTTAGAATTCTGCCTGCCACAGAGGGGGTTGACTACAGAGAACTGAGGGCACTTTGTGGTGTCATAGAAATTTTCTATATTTTGATTTTGGTAGCTGTTACATGACAGCGTGTATTTGTCAAAATTCATAGAACTGTACACCTAGAACTGGAGAATTGTATGGTATGCAGATAACATCCCAATAATCTGACTTTCAAAAATGTATCATTGTCATGGTCATAAAACACAAGAAAAGGCTGAAAAAATATTCCAGATTAAGGAAACCACAGAGGCGTGGCAACTAAGTGCAACATTTGGTCCTAGATTGAATCCAGAACTAGAAAAATACCGATTTCAACATAAGATACCACTCCATGCCTACTGAAAGGCTAAAAACAAAAGAATAAATAAATAAATAAAACACAACCAACCAACCGAACAAAGAAGCGTGATTACATACACAAGTCTTCAGGAGGAAGGGCAGCAACCGGGGCCCTCATACATTGCTGGTGAAAATGCACTCACTCTGGAAAATGATTTGGCAGCTGCATATGAGGTTAGACATGCTTATATTGTCCAGCAATCCTACTTCTAAGTATTTATCCAAGAGAAATAAAAACTTATGTCCATATAAAAACTTGTGCTCAAAAATGCATAGGGACTTTATTTATAATCGCCCAAATCTGGAAACATCTCAAATGTCCATGGGTGATGACTAGATAAGAAAATGATATGTGCATACAATGGAATATTACTAGTAATATAAAGAACAAACTACTGACGCACACAACGACATGGATGAATCACGAAAGCGTTATGACAGTTGAAAGAAGCCAGACCCAACTCCATATTGTACGGTTCCATCTACTTAAAGTTCTAGAAAAAGTAAATTCATAGCAACAGAAAGCAAATCAGAGGTTTCCAAGCCCGAGACGTGAGGATTGTAAATTGACTGCAAAAAGGTAGGAGGGAACTTTTTCAGAGTATCAGACCACATCATGGTGGTTATACTATTGCACCAAAGAAAAAAACAAAAAACATTGCCATCAAGTTGATTCCAACTCTTAGCAATCCTGTAGGACAGAGTGGAACTGCCTTACAGGGCTTCCAAAGCTCTAATCTTTATGAAGCAGACTGTCACATCTTTCTCCCACAGAGCAGCTGGTGGGTTCAGACCCCCAACCTTTCGGTTAGCAATCCAGCATTTTAAGCACTGTGCAACCAGGACTTGTCGCACTATTGTACACATCTATTAAAACTCATTAAATTTTACACATGGTACTGGTGAATTTTATTATATGTAAATTATTCTTCAATAAAGCTGAATAAACATATATTGATTTTCAGTAGAAAAAAGCTATAACAACAAAAGAGGACATTAGTGGTGCAATTGGTAAAATTTGAATAAGGTCTGTAGGTTAGATAATAGTATTGTATCCTTGTTACTGCCCTGATTTTGTTAACTGTGCTTTGGTTTTTACAAGGCAATACCATTGTATTTAGGAAATGTATACCGTTTAGTGGTAAACGGGCATCATGTATGCAACCCCCAAAGTGTTTATGGGGAATATATCTACATATCTATATCTACATTTACATCTATTTTTTTTTTTTTATCTATTAGAGAGTTGAGGAATTAGATGCAGGTATATAAAAATTCTTTGTATTGTTCTTTTGACATTTATGTACATCTGACATTATTTCAAAGTAAAATGTCAAGAAAGTATCATTTATCAGGTCATCTACTCCCTGCTCAAATGCTTCTAGGGACTCTCCATCACTCTTAGAAAAAACAGCTCCCAACCACTGGTGTGACTTACAAAGTCTTCCACGATCTGGTCTCTCAGTCCTCCTGTCTTTCTTTCTTCAACGTCACGGTTCCAGCCACATTGGCTTCTTGCTGTCCTTAGACATGCTAGACCCCTCCTGGCTTTGGATTTGCTCTTTCCTCTGAGTGAAAAGCTCTTCCTTCAAATTATTGCATTGCTCATCCTCTCTCTTCTTCCATATCCTTGGTCTTCACTCTCTACACTGACCCTGGAACCCCTTCCCTACCATCACGAGTCTCCATCACCTCACCTCGCTTTACTTTTCTGCATACCTGTTATTACAGCCCAGTGTGATCCTTATCCGTTTTTTCTGTCTCTACCACTAGAATAAAGGCTCCATGAAGGTAGAGACTTTGCCCACTCGTTGTGGCATTCCTAGCACCGAGAAGGGTGTGGGGCACATTTTAGGAGCCCTGTAAATTCTATCGGGTAATTAAAGGAATGAACGAATGACTAAATGATGCATAGTTCACAATTTCTTAGGTTTAAGTAGGGCTGATTATATAAAATTAAAGTATAACTGGAATTCCAAGACCAGGAAATTCACATGAATTAAGTGTTTGTGCATTTTGTTTGCATATAATAAAAGTTGCCCTTGAGTCGATTCTTATTCATGGTGATCCCACGTGTATCAGAGTAGAACTGTGCTCTGTAGGGCTTTGATGGCTGAATTTTTGGAAGCAGATCACCTTTTTTCTGAGGTGACCCTGGTTGGACTCAACCTTCAACCTTTTGGTTAGCAGTTGAGAGTGTTAACCATCTGTACCACAAAGAGAATTCTCTATTCACATAATTACTTCGTATTCCTTCTTTGTTTTTATGTGCAGGCATAGAATGTCATGAAGTGATGCCATATTGCAGTCCGACAGAAGAAAACAAGTAACTCCATTCTAATCTCACATAATAGAAATCCCACATTCTTTCAAAGTCTACACACACACTTCCTCGATAGGTTATTCTTCCTGTAGCATAAACCTTGCAAAAAATTCTCTCATGTTACCACCTTTTAAAATGATTTACCAGCCGGACCTCCCATTATGAAAGAATTAAAATCATCGATATATTGATTACTCGACCAGTGTGAAGAGCTGCTCCCCAGGTGACCAAGTGAGTAAATAATTACCCCAGTAAGAGAATGTGAGGGTGAACTCTAGTCTCAGAAAGAGGCATACAGATTTCCTTATATTTTCTTCCTATTCCTCAGCTGCATATTTCAGTACATTTTTTCCTTCAACTAAAATATTTAAAAGGTACGGTTTGAGATGTACCTTTTGATATATACCTTATTCGATTCTAACAATAGTGTGACACAGAGTGTTATCCCATTTAATGTTAAAGTTCAGAAAGATGAAGCTACGCGATCCCAGTTATTACTATTGGGCTAAGATTCAAATCAAAGTCTTCTGCTCCAAATCCTCTATTTTTGCACACTTTTACCTTTAATCAAAACTTAGCCTTTACTTCTCAATACTAAACTTGTTCATTCCTAGTTTCTCTCCTTGTCTGCACACAGATAAAGACAGCAGTGCATCGTTAATTAAGATTTCACCTTAGGGAGACCTGTTTTTAATATGCCATTTCAGGAATATTTGGGTTTAAAAATAGGGGCTGCTATGGATTGAATTTTGTGTCCACCCAAAAGATATGTTGACATTCTAACCACTGTACCTATGCATGTGGCCTTGTTTGGAAATAGGGTCTTTGAGGATGCTATCAGTTAACATGAGGTCAGGCCTGAGTAGGCTGGGTTCTAATCCCATCTGGCTACTATCCTTATAAAAGAGTAGAACAGACACAGAAAGAGGCGGAAGAAGGATGGTCGTGTGAATACGCATCTGCAAGCCAACAAACACCTGGAGCTACTAGAAGCTAGGAGAGAGGCATGGAAGTGATTCTCCCTCAACGCCTCAGAAGCTATCAACACAGTGGACATCCTGATCTTAGACTTTAGGCCTCCAGAACTGTGAGACAACAAATTTCTGTTTTTTAAGGCCATTCACTTGGTGGTATTTTGCTATAGCAGCTCAAGGAAACTAATACAAAGGCCATCTCAATTTTATATACATCACCATCTTGAATTTCCCTCTGCATGACCATATCATTTTGTATTTTATAATTATTTAAAAACACAGACCAAAAATAAATGAATGCAATAAATTGGATTAACCCGTTGTCAAATCCACCAGCTGCTCCTTGGAAATCCTATGGGGTAGTTCTATTCTGTTGTTTAGGGTCACTATGGGTCAGAATCGATATATATATACATATACATAAAGCAGCTGGTGGGTTTGAACCACTGACCTTTACATTAGCAGCTGAGCATTTAACCACTGTGCTACTAGGAGGTCTCCTATACATATATAAAATTTAATTTCTTTTTCATTTTGATACTGTAAGTACAAGAACAATACACTCTTGATATAATTCTCTTTATACCATCAAATTGACAAACCACTGGAATCTACCAGTGCTCAGAATTGGGCTAGCACCATGAGGGAAGCAAAAAATTATTCTACTCCGACACACACAGAGTCACCACGAGTTGGAACTGACTCAACAGCAACCAGTTTTTTTTTGCTTGTTTCATTCTGGAAGAGGGGGAATTTATATTATTTAATATTCTTTGCGGCATTTAACATGTACAACAGTTTAACTCCAACCTGAGCTATTGTGTTTATCACAATAATTTCATCTCTTTCCTTGTGTCTTAATTATCTAGTGCTGTTACAACAGAAATGCCACAAGTGGATGGGTTTAACAAACAAAATTTATTCTCTCACAGTTTAGGAGACTGGAAGTCCAAATTCAGAGCACCAGCTCCAGGGGAAGCCTTTCTGTCTCAGTTGGCTCTGAGGGAAGGTCCTTGTCATCAGTCTTCCCCTGGGTCAAGGAGCTTCTCAGCCCAGGGACTCCAGGTCCAAAAGACAAGCTCTGCTCTTTCCTTATCTTGCTTGGTGATAATAAGGTCTTTCTCCATTCTGTTCACTTCTCTCTTTTATATTTCAAAAGAGATTGACTCAAGATACAACCTAATCCTATGGATTGTGTCCTGCCTCATTAATATAACTGCCTCTAATCCTGCTTCATTTAATATCACAGAGGTTAGGATTTACAACAGAGATTATTACATCAGATCACAAAATGGAGGACAACCACACAATACTTGGAATTATGGCCTAGGCAAGTTGGCACACATTTTTGGAAGACACAATTCAATCTATAACACCTCTTTGTATGCCCAGATTTTGGAGTTGGGCATAGTAGAAGTTTCCTTTCTAATAGAAAATTTCTAATATCCTGTAGCCTTAAAACCAGAGAATATAAGTTTTTTGTTGAGTCAACAATAAATAATATTGGAGTTAAAAAAAAATCATAAACTCCCATTCTTGCCCTAATTAGCTTATGAACTAATTGAGGAATAAGAATCCATGTGTTGCTTTGTGCCATCTTGTCAATTCCGACACATAGCGACCTTATGTGATCGAGTAGAATTGCCCCCATAGGTTTTCCTAGCCTGTAATCTTTACAGAAGTAGATCACCAGGTCTTTTCTCCCACAGAATCAAGCGCTTAACCATTATACCACAAACCATGGGTAGTGATACAGTAATAAATAATAAAAAAAAAAAAAGTTGATGAAATAATACAGCACTTCACAAGCCATCAAAATGTTCCACAGCTATGTGTGCAGAATGTCAAATATGAGGGGGACTTAGAGGGACTGTGTTCTGAGGACAGAACAATCCCTGTGCGCTAGAGTAGCGTGGGAAGGTCTCTTAGTAGAAGGACTCGATCTTGATATAAAGTAATAGAGATGGCATTCCATATGAAGATACATAATCTACAACAGCTTTCAGCTTGAGAAATACCAAACATATTCTTCCCTTTTGGTTTTCTAACTTCAGGTCTTTGCACATGTTATTATAATACTTTACTTTGTTTTCTCGAGCCACCCTTTGAAATCTCCTGTTCAGCTCTTTTACTTCATCATTTCTTCCACTTGCTTTAGCTACTCGATGTTTAAGAGCAAGTTTCAGAGTTTCTTCTGACATCCATTTTGGTCTTTTATTTCTTTCCTGTCTTTTTAATGACTTCTTGCTTTCTTCATGTATGATGCCCTTGATGTCATTCCACAGCTTGTCTAGTCTTCAGTCGTTAGTGTTTAGCACATCAAATCTATTCTTGAGATGGTCTCTAAATTCAAGTGGAATGTACTCAAGGGCATACTTTGGCTCTCGTGGACTTTTTCTAATTTTCTTCAGCTTCAACTTGAACTTGCATATGAGCAATTGATGGTCTGTTCTGCAGTCAGCTCCTGGCCTTGTTCTGACTGATGATATTGAGCTTTTCCATTGTCTCTTTCCATAGATGTAGTCAAGAAATCAAACAACACATTGCATTAGGCAAATCCGCTGCAACAGACCTCTTTAAAATGTTAAAGACAAAAGTGTCACCTTGAAAACTATAGTGTGTCTGACTGAAGCCATGGTGTTTTCAGTCACTTCAAATTCATGTGAAATCTGGACAATGGATAAGGAAGACCGAGGAAGAACTGACACCTTTGAATTATTTTTGATACTTACTGTTGTAAGAACGAACAAATCTGTCTACGAAGAAATACAGCCAGGATGCTCCTTAGAAGCAAGGATGTTGAGACTATGTCTCACATACTTTGGACATGTTATCTGGAGGGATCAATCCTTGGAGAAGGACATCATGCTTGGTAAAGTAGAAGGTCAGGGAAAAAGAGGGAGACCCTCAGAGACATGGATTGACACAGTGGCTGTGACAATGGGCTCAAGCAAAACAAAGATTTGAGGATGGTGCAGAACTGGGCACCTCGGCAGCTTGACAGCAACTAACAACTCAATGGCACTTAACAACAGCAGCAATCTACAACAAAATGTATTTCTTCCTCCTATGAAGGGAAAATTCATCATTTTCTTTGAGAAATAGAGTAGTGGGCAGGAGTAACCAAAATAAACTTTTTGAAATCAGTAAAGTGCCCCCAGACTACTGCTTTGTGGAATTTTCCATCAGTAGACTCTATAACTAAAAGTACAAATGTGAATGTGGCCCCATCCAGGCTTTCTGCTCTCCTGGAAACCCCTTTATGGCCAGAGGTGAGAATTGGCCATTTCCTTTGAGCCTCTCATTTCTGAAGTCCACAAAGAGCATGTAGAATGAATGGCCGGCATCGTGTTAACCTTGCCCTTGATAAACAATTTTTGGTCCATTAGCCAGGCTCAGGATAGACAAAGATCAAAGATATGTACACCATGCATCTCTTTTATACAAAAATATTTTGTTTGGTTTGTGCTATCAATAAGCTTCACATAACTGATACAGCTTACCTGTGTGTTTTTTTTTTTTTTTTTTTTTTTAATCCCCCCAAAGCAAAGGGAAAAGGCTTTTTAGGTTATCAGTGTGTTTACAAATGATAGCCTTCTGCATTTGTCTAGCTCTAACTAGACATCTATGTGACCACTTTTTGATAAATGATGATCTAGTGGCCATAAAAAGTCAGCTCTTCCTGGGATTGTGGTTGAGGCCAGGGCTGACACCTGAAGGCACAAAGAATTCGGCAAATACTTTCCAAGGCCAAGTCAAAGGACAGAACTCAACCTATTAGCGAGAAAGGACACCAAGATCCACAGTACATTTTAGTTACTATGTTGATGACACTGGTGGTGAATTGATTTTACAGTGGAAAAGCAAATGGCTGCATGGGAGCCAGGGCTAAATACCGGTAATCAGAAACTAGCATTGTGCCTAAGACCCCTTCTAGCAGTTACTCTTCCTGCCAAAACTCAGAAGGTGACACACACATCACCCGTTACTCTTCTTCAGCGCAGTTGAGTTCCAAAAGAGAAGATGATAGAAAGAGAGATCAGGGGAAGGGAAGAGAAAAAAGAGCAGAGAGAGAAAGGCCATTCCTTAAATGAAAAATAAAAACAAAACAAGTTGCCATCAAGTTGACTCCCAACAGTGCTCCATAAGATTTTCAATGGCTGAATTTTTGAAAGTAGATCGCCAGGCTTGTCTTTTGAGGCACCTCTGGGTGGGTTCAAACCTCCAACCTTTCTATTAGCAGCCAAGAGCATCAACCATTTCCACCATCCAAGGTGGTAATCATTACTTTACCTCTCAGACATCCCTACCAGAATGTGAGCACACAGAGCTAAGAAACCTTGTATTTTCATCTAGCACAGGGCCTAACATAGAGTAAAAAATATATAAATATTTAAGGAAGGGAGGGAGGGAGAGAAGGAGAAAGGGAGACAGGATGGAGAGAGAACTTTTCGTTTTATAAGAGAGACAAAAGCCTCCCTATTTCTGTGTGGTAATAATTAAATCATCCCTCTATGACTGACAGAACTCCATGTATTTTAAAAGTTGAAATTTCATCTTACAAAGAGATCCTTAATTCTCTAAGATAAACATATAACCAATTTTTACAGATCTTAAATATTTTACTGGACAAATATGGTGACCTGTTTCAAATATATCACTGTGCCTTTCAAATAGCCTTTTTGAAGTCTGCTCACTGATGACATCCAGATCCTCCTTTTCCTTCTATGCTGAACTTCACGACACTTGTTTTCCTGATTTGAGCATCCTGAGGTCCCTCCCCCCTGTTGACTGCAGAGAAGGGAGTTCTTTGAAAGGCTTTAGGTTGTTTTCAAGTACAAAGAGAGCATCTGATTTTGATGGGTAAAGTTACTGGATCCAGGCGCCACCCAGACCTGGGCTGCCTGATCCCTTTCTGCCAATGCAATGGTATAAACAAGACCTTGTTTTAAATTCCACATCTATGGTCTTTCTCTACAATGATTGTGTGGACCCGGGATGACTTGGGGCCCATGTAGCCTCTGGAGGAGAGAATTACTGTTCTGGTAGTACAATACTGTTGATTTTGGAACAGGCTGCTCAGCTATATCTTGAACAGTACCTGTGCCATTTTTTTTTTTCCTTCCGTAGCCTGTTTCTGTCTCTAAGTACGATTTTGCTGTTAGCTCCACTAAAAGTTAAAAGCTAACCAGTGTTTCCCCTAGGACCATGGAAAAACAAGTGATATCGATCTAAGCCTGTCAAACAAAACAATGTATGTGTCTTGTGACCAGGAACCAGGATGGTGCCAGTCACCCCCTGGGCTGATGGGATAATGGCAGGAAAAGATCAACATGTTTGAGATGTGACCACTAAAATGACACAGAAGGAGAATGGACAATCCACAAGCTCCTAAAAGCCATGGCTTTTTGTGGCAGATGGCTGTAACTAGCGAAATGGTGGTAACAATTTACCCCCAGCATTTGAGGAGAGAAATGTCCACATGTTAATTTCTATCACACCTAGGGTTCATCGTCCTCATTCAATTTCAAAACTCATAATGACCACTTTTGCCTGTATTTAATCTTCTGATCATCAAGAATCCTCCACAATTACGGTTTGTGATTTTGAGATTGCATTTGCAAGTTCCTTTAGGACTCTGGGCTAAGGATTTAAATTTCTTTAAACAGGTAAGCCCTTACTTCTCATCTTCTCATCTGTTTTGAGAAGTAATTCCATTTTTACTTTTTTTTTTTCTCGTGTTCTTATTAATTTAAAGACAAGCTCGGTTGCTACAGAACTCCAGAGAAAAATAATTTAGCAATACCTCTCTCTCCCCGCTACCACCTGATAAAATGCCATTGTCAGCCAGCAATGGGCCTAAAGACTTCTTGCTACAAACAAAGCTTAAGAGACCTCTTGTGTTGCTTTAAGTGTCTTTGCATTTTTTAACTCATTCTAAGCTTCAGTCTTCACGATATTGAATTAAGGTTCTATGTTTCTCTCTCACTCATAATTCTTGTTGTGGTTGTTATGGTCCCTCCTTACAAAATGTGTTCTTTTAAAATTCTTTTTTTATCATAAAATAAAATTGGTTTCATAAAACTATATGCAAATGGAGAGTCCTATACAAAGATTTTTTTTTTTTGGTAAAAATAAATAATTAAATAATACAGGATACATAATACACACGCATGTTGCAGTATAAAAAGAGGCAAAATGATACGTCTTCACTATGTAAGCCTCCCTCCTAGCTCTGTCCTTTCTACCGAACCAGTAAACCAGTTGCCCTTGAATCAATTTCAACTTGTGGTGACCCCATGTGTTGTAGAGTGGAGCTGCATTCCACAGGACTTCAAGGCTGTGACCTTTTGGGATCAGATTACCAGGCCTTTCTTCTGAGGTGTCTCTGGGTGCATTCAAATTGCCAACCTTTGGGTTAGTTGTTGTTGTTGTTGTTAGGTGCCGTCAAGTCGATTCCAACTCACAGCGACTATATGCACAACAGAAAGAAACACTGCCCAGTCCTGAGCCATCCTTACAATCGTTGTTATGCTTGAGCTCATTGTTGCAGCCACTGTGTCAATCCACCTCTTCGAGGGTCTTCCTCTTTTCTGCTGACACTGTACTCTGCCAAGCATGATGTCCTTCTCCAGGGACTGATCCCTCCTGACAACGTGTCCAAAGTACGTAAGACGCAGTCTCGCCATCCTTGCTTCTAAGGAGCATTCTGGTTGTACTTCTTCTAAGACAGATTTGTTCGTTCTTTTGGCAGTCCATGGTATATTCAATATTCTTCGCCAACACCACAATTCAAAGGCGTCAATTCTTCTTTGGTCTTCCTTGTTCATTGTCCAGCTTTCAGAAGCATACGATGCGGTTGAAAGTACCATGGCTTGGGTCAGGTGCACCTTAGTCTTTAAGGTGACATCTTTGCTTTTCAAAACTTTAAAGAGGTCCTATGCAGCAGATTTACCCAATGCAATGCGTCTTTTGATTTCATGACTGCTGCTTCCATGGCTGTTGATTGTGGATCCAAGTAAAATGAAATCTTTGACAACTTCAATCTTTTCTCCGTTTATCATGATGTTGCTCATTGGTCCAGTTGTGAGGATTTTTATTTTCTTTATGTTGAGGTGCAATCCATACTAAAGGCTGTGATCTTTGATCTTCATTAGTAAGTGCTTCATGTCCTCTTCACTTTCAGCAAGCAAGGTTGTGTTATCTGCATAATGCAGGTTGGGTTAGTAGTTGAGCACTTAACCATTTGCCCCACCCACACTCTATATACTCACTGTCTTTTTTTGAAATGAGAGCATTTGCCAGGTACATCTTTTTTTGAAGGCAACTTCTCCTACCAGTTTCCCAGGTTTAGGCTTTCCCTGCAAGTGATCAGGGGACTTACCCACTGTAGGCAGTAGTCTTTGAAAATTCCACTTATCTTTTCAAAGAAGACAAGACATATAAAACTACATTTCAACAAAATTTCAAACCTTAACTATATAGAGGCTATTCTCTCATATTTCCTAATTAACTTTTCTTAGCTTAAAGAACTGATTAAGCTCTCCCTGAAGCTCACTATTGCTTATCCTTTTTTTGGATTAAAATCCTTCAGGGGCTACCCAACACTTACAAAATAAAATCTACCCTCTTTATCATTCACTTTTTCTACAAACACAAGCATTTTTTTCTAGCCTCCTAATCAAAAGTCAGGAATTTCAGCTTTACTCTCCAGCTCCCTATTGCTGCCTCTCCGTCCTGTGACTTTGCACAGCCTGTTCTGTGCTGCTAGAATGACCTTAACCCTCTTTGACTTCTTAATAAAGATCTCTTCATCCTTAAAGACACAACTAGATCTCCTCTCCTCAGGGGATACCCTCCCCCATTTCATAGTTAATTTTCTCTTCCCCTATCACATCAGCTTCTTGGTATTTATTATTGCATTCACAACACTGCATTTTTTCTCACGATCAAAGAAAGTCTTCCTTATTTCCAATATGTATGATTCATCAAGAAGTTTAGTGATGCTGTCTATTCACATAAATCTGATCACAGCCAGGGTGCAATTACTTCTTATAGTCTCTGTTTATTCTCTTGAGTGTGATTGTAGTTTTCAGCAGTAGAAAATCCCACAAAGGTTCCATATTGCATTGTATATTTTAGTTATTTGACCCTCTGTTTCCCTCACTAGACTATATGCTGTTTGAGGGCGGAGACCTTGGATCGTTCATGGTGTTGCTCACTGATGATCTAAGCTTCATCTTTACAGTTCTCAATCAAAATTCTCTTTGCTCTTCTCCATCTACACCTTGTCACCTCACCTCCCTGCCTTTGCACATATTGTTTCTTATATCTGAAAGTGCCCCTGTATTTATTAATTTCTTGGCTAATTCATATCTAATCTTCTAAGACCTGACCAGTCTACGCTGGCTGTCCTTCCTTTGGTTCCTAGTCTGTCCTTCACATCAGCCTCCCTCACACTGTATTGCAGTTACTTACTGATCTTGTCTCCTAATTTGTAGGCTCCTGGAGGACAAGGACTGTATTTTGCCTTTATAGCCACAGGATTAACAACAAGCCTGGCATAGACTAGCTAAACCAAACCAAACCCAGTGCCATCGAGTCGATTCCGACTCATAGCGACCCTGTAGGACAGAGTAGAACTGCCCCATAGTTTCCAAGGAGCACCTGGCGGATTTGAACTGCCGACACTTTGGTTAGCAGCTGTAGCACTTAACCACTACAGCACCAGGGTTTCCATAGACTAGCTAGGCCTTGGTAAATGCTTACCAACAGGATGATTGATGGCTTTTCATTTCCCATCAATTGTCTGGCTTCACCTACAGCTCTGATTCTTGGTTGTTCCTAGTTCACCCTTCCTTCTACCTTTATACAAGTCAGAATTACTTTCACCTGTTTCCTTGGCCATAGAGGAACCAGGCTCTATCACTTCCCACATCCAGGATTTAACCTCACATTTTAGGTTGAAACAAATTCTGTCCATCTGAACTCAAAGTGGCATGTGTTTGACCTCACTGATAGGCAGCCCTTAACTTATATTTATCACCTCTGAGCAACCAAAAATGAAAAAAAAGCACTCTCATCGAATTCTTCTCATTGCATCTACTTTCAGATTCTTTATTCTTCAGTCTTCCTAGCTCCAACATCACCCAGAAGCCTTTTCTGGGTCACCTCCATCCACCCTTCTCCCAGGGACTCACAGGCCAGTCCCTTCCTCATCTTTGAGCCACTGGTTCTTCTCAGACATTAGCAGATAACCAGATAGAGTCAGCATTTAGATGTAATCTGGTTCCTTTGGTCACAGCCAAGCTGGGGCTCCTCCCAAACACGAGTGTTAATTCCCAGAAAGAATTTTGTTTTACATTATAACATTAGTCATCTGAAGTCCCTGGGTGGTGCAAAGAGTTACCATGCTTGGCTGCTAACCAAAAGGTTGGAAGTTTGAGTTTTCCCGGAGGAACCACAGAAGAAAGGCCTGACAGTCTACTTCTAAAAACCTGAAAACCCTATAAAGCACAGTTCTACTCTGACATATGGGGGTCATTATGAGTTAGAGTCAGCTCAACTGCAACTGGTTTCATTAATCCTCAGTGATGGTTAATGTTATGTGCCAACTTGGCTAAGCCATGATTCCCAGTATATGTAATTATCCTCCATTTTGTGATATTATGTAATTATCCTCTATTTCATGTGTTGCAAATCCTAACCTCTATATGTTAATGAGGCAGGATTAGGGTGGGGTGCATCTTGAGTTGTACCTTTGCTCAAGTCACACTCTTATACAAGTCACGCTTTTACAATAGTCACACCTTTATTCAAGTATCTGATGTAAGGGGAGTTTCCTTGATCATGTGGCCTACATCCAACATATATTGGATGCTCTGGGAAAGCTCTTTCTCACTCTGGATTCTGCATCCAACTTGTCATCATTTAACCTCCAGTTGTTGGGAGTGAGTCAGCTGTGTGCTGCCTGACCTGGAGATTTTGGATCATCCATCAGTGGTTTTCAAATGTCCTTTAATCATGCTGTTATTGTCGGGTGCTGTCCAGCCAATTCTGCCTCATAGAGACTTCATGTGACAGAGTATAACTGTCCCATAGAGTTGTTTTGGCTGTAATCTTTATGGAAGCGGATCACGAGGCCTTTCTTCCATGGCGCCACTGGGTGGGTTCGAACCACCAACCTTTCAGTTAGCAGCTGAGAACTTAACCGTTGCACCACCAGGGTTCCTACCTTTTAATCATAGACCTTTTTATAAAAGAAAAATCTTATGCAGACGCTTAAAACATCTATTTGAAGAGGCTGATGTGTTCACTACAGATGTATTTTAAACGCCACACTACAGCAATTACAAAACCAAAAACCTGTTGCCGTGGAGTCAGTTCTGGTGATCATATAGCGATTACTTGTTAGCAAGTCAAACAGAGAACAATAAGACAGACTTCAAGAAAATAAAATGTTTAATAGATGCATATTCTGGTGTTGTATCAGGCATAACATTCAATTTATCTCTACATTTTTTTTTTTTTTTTTTTGAGCAAAAAACCAAATCCATCGCCTTAGAGTCAATGCTGACTCTTAGCAGACTTATAGGACAGAGTAGAACTGCTCTGTTGGATTTTCAATGCTGAAATCTTTATGGAAGCAGACTGCCACATCTTTCTCCCAAGAAGTGGCTTGTGGATTTGAGCCACTGACCTTTCAGTTAGAAGCTGAGCACATAACCACTGAGCCCACAGGGCTCCTTTTTATTTGCACAGTATCTAGATAGCCTCTATTCTCACAGATAAATAGTTGCAAACGGTAATGTTAGGGGACCATAGAGGCTGAAGACAGCTAATTAATTAGTACTCCACCTGTTATCAGGCCACTCTTAGTCACCTCCCCACCATGTCACTCACTTCCTCTAAGTTGTTTTGCAGACCTCTGAAGAGCCCCAGATGAGTCTAAGTCTAACCAGCTCAGAGAGGTCAGGTGTGTTCAGAACAGACAAAGATGACTTAGAGGACCCCAGGCCACCATGCATGCTCAATAACATAAGAGAACTCATCTCAAGGAATGAAAAGACTCATGTCAGGGAGCCAAAATCATCAGACATATGTCATCTGCAGTAGCCGAGCCCATTTCAAAAGCAAAGTCTGTCAGCCACGTCTGTGCCAAGTCTTAGCCCCGCATCATTATAATGAAAAATCAATAGAAACTAAGAATAGTTAAAACTCACTGATCCTGCCCACCACCTTCCTCTACCCATATATGAATATGTATAATTATAAAATGTGAATGCTTCCTCAAACTCTGAGAATTTAGCTTCTTGACATTGGACCCAGACCCATTGGCCCAGTTTTAGTATCAGTTTGGGTTTTTGTAATTCAAACTGTTTTTCCTGAATATTGAGTGTGCTTAGACATTTAAATTCAAAATTGAATCCCTTACAATAACACACAAGGCCACCAAAGAGCATTAAAAGTGTGTACAACATACTACTATTACAATGAGATGTATGATTGCGTTTGCTTGTACTGGCTTCCAGGATTGGATACACAGAGGCTTAAATTTAGAAGAAGAAAAAAAACAAAACCCTGGCTCTTGTACAGAAAGACCAAATATATATCCTGAGGCAGGAAAACCTGAAATCTAGTATCTGAGAAAAATGAATTGAACTGGCAACACAGTTTAAGCATAGATGTGCTCCAACATTCTAAAATCTTCCATATAACTAACTGATAGTTTGCTTTGAAATTTTAAAAATTTATTTATTTTGCTGTTGTTATTGTTGAGAATATACACAGCAAAACATATACCAATTCAACTGTTCCTACACGTACAATTTGGTGACATTGATTACATTCTTTGAGCTGTGCAACCATTCTCACTCTCTTTTCCTGAGTTTTCCCTCCATCATTAATATAAACTCGTTACCAGCTAAGGTTCCTATCTAATCTTTTGAGTGCCTGTTGTCAATCTGATCCCATACAGGTAGTTCTTAAAAGAGCAAAATGCTCAAACATTATTTTTTACTATTTCAGCTAAACTATTGTTTGGTTTTAAGAAGGCTTCAGGGGATATTTTTGGTTTAAAGCTTAAAGATTATCTCAGGGCAATATTTTCAGGGGTTTGTCCAACCTCCAAGGGTTCAGAAATCCTGCAATTAATGAGAATTTGAAATTATTTTCTACATTTTCCCCCTTTTGATCATGGTTCTTCTATAGAACCTTTGATCGAAATGTTCAGTAATGGTAGCCAGGCACCACCTAGTTCTCCTGATCTCATGGCAAAAAAAGAAGTTATTCATGGAGGCAATTAGCCACACGTTCCACATCCTCCTCCTATCCCTTACTTTCTTCCTCTGTGAGTCCAGGCAAATAGAGATCATTTGTTGTGCCTTGTTTTGAAATTTTGATTTGATGTTTAATTTTTTTCTAAAATAGTTGATAACATATTACAGTATATATTTGAGAAATTAGTTTAAGTTTTTGTAAAATTCCCATATCTCAGGCTTACACATTGTTTGAAGACCATTCTCCAAACTTATTTCTCTCATCACCATTACCTCTCTGCCAGGGACTGCCATATTTCCATGTTTAGTTCCAATGTCTTCTTTCCTTTGGTCCTGTTGAATTTTGCCCCCTGATGTCTGACGAGTACCTCATTTAACATGAATAAAACCTCATTATCTTTCCCCTAAAAGAGACCCTCAACTATTTTGATAGATTTGGGAACCCTTTCTGCCTGATTTCCTGTAACACTTATTATCTAAAACTGAAATTTTGGAAATTTATTAATTTCTGTTTCATAATTCTTATAATAATTTGGAGTCCCTGGGTGGTGCAAGCAGTTAATGTACTTGACCACTAATTGAAAGGCTGGAGGTTCCAGTCCACTCAGAGGTGTTTCAGAAGAAAGGGCTGGTGACCTTCTTCCAAAAAATCAGCCATTGAAAACCTTACAGTGTGCAGTTCTACTCTGACACACATGGGGTCGCCATGAGTTGAAATGGACTCGATGGCAACTGGTTACTGGTTACAAATAATTCAAATTTGTAAAATTTTTCTCTGAAACATTTTAGGGAACAGGGGGGTCAGGGATCACAGCCCACACCTCTATCCTCCCACCACAGTATCAGTGCTAAGCACAGAGGAGGCATTCAAGGCAAGCTTTGAATTAAAATTGGATAAACCGTGGCTTGCAGCTGATCCATGATCCTTATTCCCAACACACATGGATTATAGTTTCTAACATAAAAAAGCATCACAGTGACAATAGCAACTTCTCACTTGAATCTCTTCTTTTTATTCAGCTCATAGTATTTTCCTAGTTTCATCATGTTTTCTTTCAACGGACGTTGCTGAGATGAGGAAAGGCAAAGATTCCCAAAAGATCTAGGCTGGGAAATCTTACAGCTGCTACCTCAACCACTCTCATGAAAGTGAACACCCACAACCCTGCAGTGCTAATGGCAATGAGATATAAGTCAAAGATCCCTCGTAACTCAACAAGAATAATATTCCCAAATTCCCATCTTCCTCAAAGTCCCCTTAAGCTGCCTATGGGGCTCTGTGACATCAATGCTCCTTCAAACTCAAAAGGAGAAGGAGCATGCCTTCAAATTTGCTGCCAGGATGAATGTCTTGACTCTGAGTGACTCAATGACTTTATGCCCTCGGGTAAGGCATTTAGCCAGAGTAAGTTTCTCTTTCTTATCTATATATTAAAGGGAAAGCTAAAATAAGTGCCTCCAGGTTTTGCCAAATGATAGGTTATTGGACCCAGAAAACCAAAACAAGCATTCTGCTACACAAATCTCTCAAGCTATGAAGAAAATAAAAAAGAATAAGAGTCACAAATTATTATGCTCCTATGGTATTGTCAAAGAATATTGAATATACCATGGACTGCCAAAAGAACTAACAAATCTGTCTTGGAAGAAGTACAGCCAGAATGCTCCTTAGAAGTAAGGATGGTGAGAATACACCTCACATACTTTGGACATGTTATCAGGAGGGATCAGTCCCTGAAGAAGGACATCGTGCTTGGTAAAGTAGAGGGTCAGTGAAAAAGAAGAAGATCCTCAATAAGATGAGCTCTGACACCGTGGCTGCAACAATGGGCTTAAGCATAACAACGATTGTGAGCATGGCACAGGACAGGGCAGTGTTTTGTTCTGTTGTACATAAGGTCACTCTGAGTTGGAACCTACTCAAAGCCACCTAACAACTGTGTACTCAGCTATTACTCATATATTTATAGTTAATACCCAGAAACATCCCAGGATAGAGGCTAATTGGTGTTCATTGTTGATGAAACACAAGGAGACAAACCCACCTTCCTACAGCATTCTCAGGTATTAAATGGCAGAGCTTGGATTTGTCCTTCATCTCTATGCCCTCAAAGCATGCTCTCTTTAGCTGTTTGCTACCCTCGATGCTATACAGGACCCCGTTCATGAAGAAATTTCTCCCTCCAGGCAAAATAATGTTCTGCTTAACAGACTAAGTGGTTAAGTAAAGCCAAAGTGCCAGAGTTGGCAGGCCAAGGGAGTCCTTCCTAGGTCTGTCAGACCCAAGAGGAGATAGTTTGTGGGTTAAGATGAACTTCTTTCAGCCTGGAGAGTCATGTGAACTGTTGAGTCATCTGCTGCTCAAATGGTTAGCAGAGAACATAGTGCTCTATTCACAAGAGCTTCAACGAATTTTAAAGTAATTTTGAATATAGGCATCAGTTTCTTAAGAGTTGGGGGGAGAAAAATGACGAGAAATCATACAAAGGAGCTCTCAGGAGACAATGGAGGGACAGAGAAAGGCCACCTCCTTTCACTAGTTCGCAGTCACGCTTTATTAACTGTTTCCTTTTCCTTGCAAAATGGCCTTGTATCTGGTATTTTCAAATACAGACTCTTTTAATCTTCTGCTGTTTCATTTCATATGCATTTTAATGAATGTGTTTAGCTTGATTCTTGCCTCCTAATGTGAATTAATCCCAGAGGGCACACACTTTATTGAATAAGGAAAAAATAAAATAAAATAAAGTGGCTGAGTGAAAAGTTAAGCTATTCCTGATGGAGACTACTCAGTAAGAACTGGCTAACTAAGAAAAGCCTCTTCACCCAGCATCAGTGTATAAGGTCTCAATGGGGAGTCTACACCAGGGAAAAAGAAGGGGACAGAAATTTAGATTGTATATGCAAACAGTTTGAGTGATTTTGTGAGATTAAAAAAATATATCATACACACAAAGCTTATGTGGTTTTCAATAAGTTGAAATTTGACAGTTGTGCAATGAACAATGTCAGCAGTCAACTTAGATAATTGAGACCAAATATTAATTTTGGGTCTCGATATGGATCTGTGGATCACAGGTACACAAACTTTTCTTTACATTGATGAAAATTCTTTTCTGAGGCCCTAGGCAACAGAGTAAACTAAGAGCAATAAAATATTAGAGGTTGGGTAATAAATTACAGGAGGTTAAAAATTACAAATCAAACAAACAAGTAAAATAAATGAATGAATTCAAGAGTTCTTGCCCAGAAAAGAGATGATTTCAGGTGGGAACCAATGTGGTTGAAACTGTTACCGTCAATTCCAACTCATAGTGACCCTACAGGACAAAGTAGAATTAGCCCCATAGAATCTCTAAGACAGTAATCTTTATAGAAGCAGACTGCCACATCTTTCCCTCACGCAGCCGCTGGTGGGTTTGAACTGCCACTCTTTTGGCTAGCAACCAAGTCCTTAACCACTGCGCCACCAGGGCTCCTTGTTGGTAGCACTCACCAAATATTCACCTGCTGACCTTCATTTCCCAGTGGGACAATGTGACTGGTCAATGGAATATGAGTAAAAATGATGCCAACCACTTCCCAAGTGACCCTTTAAATCATGCCTGTATCCTTCCCAGCCCTTGCCACGATAATCTTGGAGGCCACGGGTTCAAATGTCGCTTCTCCAGGATGGTCACCCAATGTATTTTGAACTTTGCTTGTGGCAAGAAGTTAACCTTTTCTGTGTTAAGCTGCCTTAGGTTTTGGAATTTGTCTGTGGCAACAAAAAGGATTGTTTTACCCTGATTAAGACAAAACTACTAGAGCCTTTATGGGGGCAGTGGTGGTTCAATGGTAGAATTCTCACCTTCCATGTGGGAGACCCAAGTTCCATTCCAGCTGATGCACATCATGGAAAGCCACTACCTGTCTGTCAGTGGAGGCTTACATGTTGCTCTAATGTTGGACAGGTTTCAGCCACAATTTTAGACTAACACAGACTAGAAAGAAAGGCCTGAAGAGCTACTTCTGAAAAATCCACCAATGAAAGCTCTACAGATCACAAAGATCTGATCCTGTTGTGCATGGGGCCACCATGAGTCCAGGGGCAGACTTCACAGCAGTTAACAAAAACAACTAGAGCTTTTGGATATTCTGAAGTTAGACTTTACGAGTTAACATGAATATTGCTTTTGTACTGTTACTGAAGAAGAGCAGGAAAGAAATATTTGGATGGGATATTAGCAAAAATAAGTTTTGAGGCAGGGAAATGTTCTACCAAGGGACAACACTGGAGTATCTCCTTCTGAGGTCAATTAAGAAAAGACTGAGAAATCTACTATCAATCATGCCATTACACTACATGGTGCTGTATATATCCAAGTCATTTTCTCATGATAGTGTAACTGAAGTTCTTCCAGAACGCTGGAGGTGACCAGATTATGTCATACAGTTGTTCTCTACCTCATTATTACAGAAAGAAAACATGCTCCATCTATGTCCCTCCAGCATTTTACTAGCAAGATGCTTCACTCCATCTCCATCTTTGACAAAGAGAAGCAGACTCTGCGGCTGAAAACGACCCAAACACACCAAAAAATGCCTGGATAATGGCCTTGGTTTATCTCATAGCATTCAGTGTCTGCCCCTCAGGCATGCAATTCATCATCACAATCTCACCAGTGAATCACAGGGCTCACACATTGCTACAAATCCTGCCTTTCAGCATGCCCAGAATGAACCATAACACTTCAACCCAGTATGAAATAATCCCACTGAAACCAGCTGGCCGGTCAGAGGGTACCTAGATAACAGTGAAATACGCAGCACGTAATGTACTGGGAAATCTGTCAAAAACAATAAAGATTGGTGTAAAAACAGGCCACAAGTTATTGATCTGCTATATTACAGTTGCTTCAAAAATAACTGGATTTCACTTTTGCTCTTTAATTTCTTCATCTTAATCACCATCTGTCAAGAGCAGGGAACAAATATTATGCATAAAAAGGTCAAGAATACCCTTGCGTGCTGCCTAACCCAACACCGAGCTGTCGCCAGGATAAGGTCCACATGCATACAAAATTGACCACACACAGACCTCTGTGAACTGAACCAGGCAGAAAGATACAGATTGATGGGACACAAGTCTCTAAGGCAGATTTACAGTCCAATGCATGAAAATGAAATCCGTAGCAGAACAGCAAAGTTTCAGGCAACCTCCCTTCCAGTTAAACTCTAGATTCAAAAAATCGAGTGCTTTTTGGAATCTCCTGGGACTCCTGGGCCAATTAGTTGCCAGCTTTGTTGGGGGAGAGCACTCATTTTTACGACTCTGATGAATTAAATTTGGCCTAATAATAAATGTTGCTCTCATCTTTTGGGGGTTGGTAATATTCAGTGGCTAATTCATCTTGAAGTCCTGGTGGCATAATGGTTAAGCACTTAGCTGCTAACCAAAAGAGCAGTGGTTCAAATCTACCAGTCTGGCAAGCTGCTTCTGTAAAGACTAAAAACCGAAACCAAATCCCTTGCTGTAGAGTTGATTGCAACTCATAGCAAACCCATAGGACATAGTAGAACTGCCCCACGAGGTTTCCTAGGCTATAATCTGTACAGAGACAGATTGCTACATCTTTCTCCCACAGAGCAGCTGGTGGGTTCGAAATGCTGATCTTTTGGTTATCAGCTGAGTGCCTAACCACTGCACCACGAAGGCTTCTTCTCTGTAAGGTCTAAACCAATTCAAATCCATTGCCATTGAGTTGATTCCAGCTCATTGTGACCCTATAGGATAGGGTAGAACTGTCCCATAGGGATTCTAAGACCGTAAATCTTCATGCAAGCAGATTGTTTTTGTTGTCGTTATGTTCCGTTGAGTCTGTTCCAACTCATAGCAACCCTACGCACAACAGAATGAAACACTGCCCAGTCCTGCGCCATCCTTACAATCGTTGTTATGCTTGAGCTCATTGTTGAAGCCACTGTGTCAATCCACCTCTTTGAGGGTCTTCCTCTTTTCCGCTGACCCTGTACTCTGCCAAGCATGATGTCCTTCTCCAGGGACTGATCCCTCCTGACAACATGTCCAAGTATGTAAGATGCAGTCTCGCCATCCTTGCTTCTAAGGAGCATTCTGGTTGTACTTCTTCTAAGACAGATTTGTTCATTCTTTTGGCGGTCCGTGGTGTATTCAATATTCTTCGCCAACACCACAGTTCAAAGGATTAATTCTTCTTCATTCTTCCTTATTCACCGCCCAGCTTTTACATGCATATGATGCAATTGAAAATACCATGGCTCGGGTCAGGCGCACCTTAGTCTTCAAGGTGACATCTTTGCTCTTCAACACTTTGAAGAGGTCCTTTGCAACAAATTTACCCAATGCAATGCATCTTTTGATTTCTTGACTGCTGCTTCCATGGCTGTTGATTGTGGATCCAAGTAAAATGAAATCCTTGACAACTTCAATCTTTTCTCCATTTATCATGGTGTTGCTCATTGGTCCAGTTGTGAGGATTTTTGTTTTCTTTATGTTGAGGTGCAATCATACGGAAGGCTGTGGTCTTTGATCTTCATTAGTAAGTTCTTCAAGTCCTCTTCATTTTCAGCAAGCAAGGTTGTGTCATCTGCATAACCAGGTTGTTAATGAGTCTTCCTCCAATCCTCATGCCCCATTCTTCTTCATATAGTCCAGCTTCTCAGATTATTTGGTCAGCATACAGATTGAATACGTATGGTGAAAGAATACAACCCTGATGCACACCTTTCCTGACTTTAAGTCAATCAGTATCTGCTTGTTCTGTCTGAACAACTGTAAAGGTTACTCGTGAGCACAATTAAGTGTTCTGGAATTCCCATTCTTGGCAATGTTACCCATAATTTGTTATGATCCAAGCACTTGAATGCCTTTGCATAATATATGTGTATATATATATATATATATATATATATATATATACACGAAGTTTTTCTGTCCCTTCCTGCCTTCTTGTCTTTTCTTTTAGGCTGGTGTGTCCATTCAGTCTCATATACATGGTTGAACTACATGTGTTGTTGTTTTGTTAAAACTGAAAACCAAACCCGTTGCTGTCGAGTCGGTTCTGACTCATAGTGACCCTGTAGAACAGAGTAGAACTGCCCTATAGGTTTTCCAAGGTGGATTCGAACTGCTGACTTTTTGTTTAGCAGCAGAGCTTTTAACCACTTCACACAGGTCTGTCTAATCTTTGTCTGAAGGGTGAACTTCAGAAGTGACTTCAGTACTGAGCTAAAAGCATATCCGGGGGCCATACTCTCGGAATTTCTCCAGTCTGCATCAGAGCAGTTAAGGCTGGTCTTTTTTTGTGAGTTTGAATTTTGTTCTACATTTTTCTCCCGTTTTGTTTGGGACCCTCTCTTGTGATCCCTGCCAGAGCAGTCAGTGGTGGTAGGTAGTCAGGCACTATCTAGTTGTTTTTGACTCAGTTTGGTGGAGGCTGTGGTAGTTGTTGTCAATTAGTCCTTTGAACTAATTTTTCCCTTGTGTCTCTGGTTTATAGATATATAAGTGTGTGTGCATATTTCCCACCAATAGTGATAGAAAAGTGCTAAGATTTCATCCTGCCAAAGGCGGAAAGCTTGGGAGACCCAGAAATCAAGGTAGGCCCGGTCGAGTTCTAGTTCTCACAGGTTTCACTGTACATCACTGTGTATCTGCATTGTTCTAGGTCTTTGTTGTACCAAACCCACTGCCATCGAGTTGCTTTCAACTCATAGTGACCCTATAGGACAGAGTAGAACTGCCCGATAGAGTTTCCAAGGAGCACCTGGTGGATTCCAACTGCCGACCTCTTGGTTAGCAGCCGTAGCACTTACTCACTATTCCTCCAGGGTTTCCTCTTGTTGTACAGATGTACCCAAAAACAGACCAAGTCTTTGCTGTCCTGGAATTTATGTTCCAGTGAGAGAGACAAACAATAAAAAAAAAAAAAAAAAGACAGATATAAATGTGATGTTAGTGTGTGATAAGAATTATCAGGGAAAAAAAAAAGCAGGGTAAGGAGATACGGAATGATGTGTTGATTCCTATTTTAAAGGCAGTGGCCAGGGAAGACCTTCATTCTCCTCTGGCTTATTCTCCTTTCCCAGACTATGCTCCTCCCTAAAATATACCAACACTGCCAGTGAACATCCAGAAAATGCCTCTTTCTCCCAGGTTCAAAACCCCCATCATGTCTGAGAGGTTGTATGGAAACCCCATAGGCTTTGGGTCAGTTAAAACAAGATCTGCCTTTGGCTACTTCACAGACTAGCTGACTGACATTGAGCAAATTACAGTTCTCTTGAGCCTCAGTTTTTTCATCTATAAAATGGGAATGATAATACCTACCTCAAAATTTAAAGAGAAAAATCAGTAGCCCATTTGGCATAATAATATAAACCAAAACTAAGCCCTTTGCTGTCAAGTCTATTCCAACTCTATAGAAAAGAGAACTGCCCCACAGGGTTTCCAAGGAGCTGCTGGTGGATTCGAACTGCAGACATTTTGGCTAGCAGCTGAGCTCTTAACCACTGCACCACCAGGGCTCCTGGCATATAGTAGAGACTGTTATTAGTCTTGGCGTATCCCACTCTGACAAAACAGATCCCAACACGTGTTCCAGTAACATGGCACAAAGCCTTCACAATCCAAAGAAAGTATTTAGAACAGGACTTACCACATATCCCTTTCCTTCACTGTGAGGTAAACAGTTGTCCATTTCCTGTCAATGGACAGGCTGCTGGAGCCAATTTTGTATCTTTAGGGAAAGAAAAATAAAGTGGCTGGCTAGGGCTCTATGCTTACCAGCTCTCCAATGTCTTAGACTTATTTCTCAGGCAGTCCAGAGCTGCAGGAGTCGTTAACCCTTCTGGAAAGGCCCTACCTAATCTTTACCAAGTGGGCACCTCCTCCCAGAGCCTGAGCTTTCAAGGAAAAAGATAGTGTACAGACTCACAGTGGTTTATGCAAACACAAAGGCCACTACAGCACGCCATAAATACCTCTTTGCTGAAGAAAGCCGGGAACTACCATCAGAGGACCTCAGGTATCCTGCATTGCCTTTATGAAGTCATATTGGCTCCCATGCCTGTCCCTCCACCCCATGCTATATTAAAGGATTTTGTCTGCATGTGTGCTGCATCCAGAATTGGTCATTATAGAAATTATACCCTTCAGGAATGCTTCTCAAACAATGCATGTATTAGAATCACCTGGAGAGTCTGAAAAGACAGATTCCAGGTGGGGAGGGGGCGCTGCAGAATGGGCATTTCTCTCAAGATCCCCAGTGATGTGGGGCTGCTGCTGTTGGTCTTGGGGCCACGTTATGGAAGCAGTATGGTACACGCCAGTATGTAAAGCACTCATATTCTAAACCCCGAGAGTTTGAAAACCATGTCTTATACAAAAGCCAACAAGAAAGATGTAGTTGGGACTTCCAAACATTACATTTTCAGCAAATGTCATAGATTTATAGAAACATTAAGGATGCATATTTGAAATTGTCACTGTCCTAGAAAATTCAGGATGTCTGTTCTCCTGCACTAAGGGCCACTTACCCAAATAGTCTAATTAGTTCCTTTTTAGAGAGATGATAAAGGGAAAGAAGTTTCCTTCATTTCCTTTTTATCAGTGTATATAGCAAAGGTCCAACGAGGAAAAGGGGAAAAAAAATAGAATACAAAAAATCAGTGCTGACCATCACCATTAACCCACTTAATGTTTTCCCCTTCCCAGGCCCCCCACTGTGGCCCTGGCATGGGCTTGGTAGGTGTATGGTTGGTTGGGGAGAGGAGGGGGCCGCTGACCTCTATCCTGAACAAGGCTGCAATCTAAGAAACTAAAGTAACTCTAAAGGTTGTCAGGAGGGATCAGTCCCTGGAGAAGGACGCCATGCTTGGTAAAGTACAGAGTCCATGGAAATGAGGAAGACCCTCAGTGAGATGGACTGACACAGTGGCTGCAACAGTGGGCTCAAGCATAACGACGATTGTGAGGATGGCGCAGGATGGAGCTGTGTTTCATTCTGTGGCACATAGGGTCTCTATAAGTCAAAACTGACTCAACAGTACCCAACAACAACAACAAAGGATGCACGGAACTTCATCTTTGGCACTATATTGCCATCCCCTGAGACAGGCTGACGGTATCTTCCACTAATATTTTTAAGGAAATAGAAAGATACCAACTAACCAGCACAGTTTGGTCCAGTGGGATCTTTTTCAAGGGTTACAAAACAGCAATTAATGAGCCTGATGTGATCCCGTCAGGAGCAGTTACTAGTTTCCTTTGAGGACTCAGAATTATCCCTTCATTTCCCTTAATTACTCAGTCAGTGTAAAACCAGTCAATGAAAGCAACACTATCCACTGCAGAGAGCCACTACTGCTGGGAAAATAATACATGTGGAACTCCTTTCTTCTAACAGCCTAATAAAGCCTTAAAAATATCATATTTGCTCTTTGTTTCTTATTCTGTTTCCTGAAGTTGTTGGTGGTTCTGCCATTC
This sequence comes from Loxodonta africana, assembly GCF_030014295.1. Taxonomy (NCBI): domain Eukaryota; kingdom Metazoa; phylum Chordata; class Mammalia; order Proboscidea; family Elephantidae; genus Loxodonta; species Loxodonta africana. Next base: position 27,529,249 of record NC_087354.1, read on the forward strand.
AGGGGGCATCCTGGTGGCTTGGGTGTCTAAATTCATCCATTTCTTGACTTGTGTAGCCAACCAGTTGCGGTCCACTCCACTCCAACTCATGCAACCCAATATATGTCAGAGCGGAGCTGTGCTCCACAGGGTTTTCAAGGACTGATTTTTCAGAAGTAGATCAGCAAGACTTTCTTCCAAGGTACCTCTGAGTGGACTTGAGCCTCCAACATTTTGGTTAGCTGCCAAGTGTATTAACCATTTCTACCACCCAGGGACTCCTGCCTCCTGTAGAGCAGTGGCATAATGTCACTTCCTCTAGTTCCTCATTTCTACCTCTTCAGGGTTTAACCTAGTTACTATAAAAGAAAGAAGATACACTGGTTGAAATTGTAAGCCAGAAAAAAAAAAGGGGGGAAGAAAAAAATCCCTTATTTTTGTGGCAGGAAGATAGCAGGACACTTGTGTTTTCATCTAAATTCTTCTACTAACAAAGAGCGTGGTTTTTTACAAGCCACTTGACTTCTGAGTTTTTTTCCTTATCATAAAAAAATGCACTTGATGCCCCTTTAATTCTAAAAATGTTTATGTGTTAAACATTTTCATTCAATTGGTAAAGAAGGAAACAATGTTCATTAGATTTCTGATGTTTGTAGGAAAATTCTCTGGTGGTTTTTATTTCTGTCCAGGTGATACCCATCCTCCCTCCATTACCAAGGTAACTTCTCTTGTCTCTGAAGGGATCCTTCAGATGGACTCATAAGCCATGTGCCTTATACAACACATCCATTTGTTCATTCATTCACTCCTTCATTTATTCCCAATCATCCCTGTTTCTTGGGTGTCCAACATTGTGTTCCATAGACAGACATAGACAAGAGTTCAGAGACCATCTATGGTTTGAGACTAAGTCACCAAACAAGAGAATCTTTTCCATATACAGTGTGTGCTCAACTGTGCCCCATTCCTAATTTCCAAACTTCTTATTATATAGCATCCTTCCCTCTCAGCTGAGATGAGACTGATTGGGGGAGGGGGAAAGGCAGAGTTTGAAATTTCCCGACTAAGGATTGATCCATTTTGATGAACACTGTCCTCTCTGTCCCAAGCCTGGTTTCATGAGGCAGCCAGTGTGATAACTCACAGATTCACCCACCTGTTCTGGACTTTGTCCTTCTTGCACATGCACAGTGGTGCCTCCTGAATTTCTAAGGAAAAGGTTTTGGGGATGGCAATCTGATAGGAAGGAAAGAGCTAGGGGATTTGTGTTGAAAATCAGATTAAGTGGTCAGTAAAAATAACTACGTATTGAAGATGCTTTGATTCACATTTCATTAAATTGAGACGCTGCTTAGATCTTTTGGGGAGAGAGAGGGGAACTGGTGATAAGCCACTGGGTAATCACGTGTTATACATGGTATTTTGAAGATGGGCAATAATACATCCCAACATATAAAATAATACAAAAAACAAAAACAAAAAACCAAACCTATTGCCATCAAGTGGATTCTGACTTATAGCGACCCTGTAAGACAGAGTAGAACAGCCTCATATGGTTTCCAAGGAGCACCTGGTACATTCAAACTGCTGACCTTTTGGTTACCAGCTGTAGCTCTTAACTACTACAGCACCAAGATAATACCAGTGAGAGAATATTAACTGTTGGACAGACAGAAATTTTGCTGAGTGTCCTGATACGACATATGAGGGGGGATCATTGAACGAAAGAAAGAAAAAAAAAAAAACAAGGAGCTTAACTTAAGAAAAGATTTGGAGAAGACACAAAAGCTATGATCAAGTAAATGAATGGCTCTAATACTGAAGGAAGATTTGAGGTGAAATTGGAAGAACAAACAAAGAGAACAGGCTTATTTTGGCTCAGTACAAAGGAAGATATTTATACCAATTAGAAACGTCCCATAAAGAAATAAGCTCTCATGGTAGGTAATGAGCTCTTTACCAATGTAACGATTAAAGAAGGGGTCATCTGTCAATTTTAGGCAGAGATACACACATAATGACAAAAGACTTTGGATTCTTAACTGTTTTTATTTTTCTGAATATTATGTTTTCCACAAAATTAAAGCTCAAAGATATTTTATTCTTTGGAAACTCTTATCCCATCTCTCTCTGCCTCTTTTCTTTCACAATTCTAAAACATCCTCTCAATATAACTTTACCATTTCTATTCTCCCTCCCCAGGGGTACTGGAGATCTCCTTCTTATCATTGTATGTAAATTTCCATTCAGGTAAATTCAGTTCCACAATCCTTGACTGAGTGCCTATTGTGCTTAAGTTCTGTGATAGCTATAATGGGGGACACAAAGATGAATAGCGTGGAGGCCTGGGCTTAAGGGAATTTGAAAGGTTCTAAAGAGAAGAACACAAGCCCCAAAATAGCTATTATATAAGGCAGAGATAACTATTGCTATTAAAAAAGATAGCAGAGATCACATCTTCTTGAATTGCTTCACAGAGGAGATAGCATCTGGCAAAGACTGTAAAGTGTATGGAAGATGGATTTCAACATTCATAAAGGAAGATGGGCATTTCTGACATAGCCAACAGCTGAGTACAGGCACAGCAGCAGAAAAAAGCTGGATGGGTTTGGAATCAGCAAATAGCCCATTTGGTAGAGCCAGAGACCTGAGGCATGATGAGACAAGAAATTAGGTGCTGGAACATACATTGTAGAACCTTGAAAGTCAAGGAGAGGAATTTTTATTTATTATAATGTTAAAGCAATTGCAGACCATTTAAGGTTTAACAGAAATAGCATGCTAAGAGTTGTTCTTTAGGGAAATGAAGGTGCTAGTTTTATTTAGGAAGGGTTGGTGTGGAAAGAGTCAAAAGTGGGAAAATATGCAGATTACTGAGATAGTTTGGAAAACAGCAAGGGATAAAAGAGAGGAGTATGTGTGGCAATGCAAAAGAGAATTCTAGGTTTTTTAAAAAAATGATATAGGTAATACATACTCATTGTAGAAAAACCCAGAAAATACAAGGACAAAAATTAAAATCGCTAATAACCTCACTAATCAATGATAAATAGGGATTGATATTTTTACGTATATTAATTCTGACTGTAATTTTTGTACCGAGGCTTGTTCTTATAAATTTGGATGATACCAGTCATGCCACTTTGTGCATTGCTTTTTTCAGTTGGTAGTATATCTTTCCATGTCAGGAAATTTATATCCCATTTTTTTTTAAAAAGACTACAGAGCATCCAATACGCATGTGTATTATAATTTATTTAGCCAGTCTCCTATTAAGGGTCTTAGGTGATTTCTTTCCCATATTATGATAGAGCTATAATAAACATCTGTGTAATGTATTTTTGAATAATTTCTTGATTACTTTCTTAGATAAATTCATAAAAGTGGAATGAGTCAGAGGTTGCTAAGCTGCCCCCGGTAGTTGTTGCTTGTGTTTCTTTTAGTCTTTAAATTCCTGACTTTTTGCTGAGCACACGGATGCCTATAAGAAGACAATATTTTCCAGCTACTTTTTCAACCAAAAGCTACCTTCCAACCAAGATTTAAACCAAGAAAAGCAGTTGCTTGTGAGTGGACTCCAACTCATGGTGACCCCATGTGTGTCAGAGTAGAACTGTGCTCCATAGGGTTTTCAATGGCTGAATTTTCAGAAGATCACCAGGCCTTTCTTCCAAGGCATCTGTGGGTGGATTTGAACCCCCAATGCTGAATACATTAACCGTTTGTACCACACAGGGACGCCAGACCAAGTTTTAGGCATTTGGATATAAGTGGAGTTTTAGTATGTAACTTCTGAAAAGTGTCTTCTAAAGGTAAAATCTTCTTTTGCATTCCTCCTGGCTGTGGTCTGAGAGAATGGCTAGAGTTCCAGGAGCCACAAAGGACAAGGGAAAGAGCTTTTACTGGGGCTGGTCAAGCAACCAGATAGTGTTTCTGGGTCCATGAGAACCTTCTACGCAGTTCCGTACCAGCCCTGGCTTGACCACCTCCAGAGAGAAGATGAAACATACCTTCATCATGTTTGAGTCACTTTAGGAGTTCCTTTTGTATCCCATACAGCTGAAACTAATCCCAAGTAAAACTTTGTCTTTGAAAGTTTGCACATTTTTAAGACTTTCCATACACATTGCCAAATTTGAGTCCGGAAAGGCTGTGCTGATGAATATTCCCACCAGTAACGTGTAAACTAGATTTCCACTCTCATTTATCCTAGAGAGCACTAGGCATTAGCATTCTTTTTAAGTCTTTGCCAATTTGAGAGTTGATAAATGGTATCTATTTTATTTGTTTTAGTTTGCATTTCCAGGCTCCTTCCTCTGAATCTTTTCCCCATTCCCTTCTCAATCCCCCTGACTTAACCTTCTCTTTGACTAGGAATTCAGAGGCATCATCACTGTTAAAAACAGCCCTGATAATGGTCAGTTTTACTGTTCTTTTAATGTCTTTCTGCCTTACCATCTCAGAAAGCAGGACTGATCCAAAGATAGTGCCCTGGGGGCTCATCCCTTAAATTGTACTAGGATTCTTTCTCCTTACTCACCTGGTGTCCTCCAGCACAGAGTGCTCAGCTGACCCTGAACGTGCCCAGATTATTTACTGCTGCAAGAGGAAACATTAGGACACAAAATTCAAGTAAATTGTGCAAATTACAGGTAAACAGAGAGCTTCAGCATATATGGGCTGATTTGTTTCTATTTCCCAGTCCATGCTCACCTGCCTGGCCAGTCCAAGGCCTGGTTTCCTGTGTCCTCTTGGTCTTTGAGTAAGTGGGTTCTTTTCTAACCAGCCTAAGTTTTTTCCTCAATTTGCAGTGAAAATGCCCTCAGATTTTCTCAGTAAACTCCCTTTTTCCCTCCAGGAACAGCTCCTTAACCAAACCTACCACCCTTTCAAGACCTAATTATTTTTTGCTTTGAATTTTTGTTGATATTATGTGTTTTCATTGAAGGAAGTATGCTGAATCATTGAGTGTTATTGCGTTTTTGGTAGGTAGAATGGATTTCTTTTGTTGTTGTTGTTCACTATCCAACAATCCTACCCTTTGAGTCCCAAGGGATGTACATTGTCCCACTAATTCTACCCTGGAAGCCCCCTAGAGTCCAGCGGGACATGAGATGTCCCCCAAAAAAATCTTCAAAATTTCTATTTCTCCTACCCAAAATGCACACAGCTCATACATCACCCTGTAGAGATAGTAATTTATGGCACAAGACAATTTTTTTGGTTTCAAACAGTCATAAAGGCCCCTGCCTTGCAGCAGCATACATTATCATCAGAAAGCTTCCCAAAGAACCTGAGAGACAGAAAAAATGGATGGGCAACTGTTTATCCCAACTGTTATGAAAGGATTATTAAAATATAAAAGCAAAATGAAAGCAATGACTTCAAGAACAAATAAACTTATAGCAAAACTCCTTGACTTTAAAAGATTCATGATGTATATCAACCGCTTCTCCCATATTGCTGTCCCAACCCACTCTTTCCCAGTATCTCTGAGTTCCTCAGCAACTCTGCCTCCCCCCACAGCATCATGTTGGAGTAGAGATTTCCCCAAACAAGGGTCTCTACTTTCCTCTGAAAGAATGACAACAACAAGAAAACAAACCCATTGCTGTTGAGTCGATTCTGACTCATAGTGATCCTGTAAGACAGAGTGGAACTGCCCCATAGGGTTTCCAAGAAGTGGCCGGTGGATTCAAACTTCATCTCCACACCTCTTGCTACTTCTTAATATCTACATTGCCATAGATAGTAACATTCAGCAATCCAACTAGATTTTAATTACCACTCCCCTGACTAATATGCACTTCTTTCAAATCTAATTTTGAGTTTAAGACCAGGGTAGGGAAGATAGTAGTGTACTGTTTTCTCCATCACCTCTCTCCTATAGGAATCAGGTCACTTAGGAATTCTTATTTCATCATCTCTTCACTGACTGTAGACACTGCTCCTGAGGCCACGCTGGAACTTACAGTCTCCCATCCATGCTTTATCTGAGGAGAGTCCTCATCTACTTGCATTGCTTTAACCATCTCTTTTTTGTTTTTGTTTTAATATTTTATTATGCTTTAGGTGAAAGCTTACATAACAAATTGGGTTTCCATTTAACAATTTTTATACAGATTGTTCGGTGGTGTTGGTAATTTTCACAATGTGTAAGCATTCTCGTTTTTCCATTCTGTTTGTTCTGTTTCCATTGATCTAGCTTCCCTTCTCCTCCTTGCCTTCTCATCTTTTCTTTTGGGTAAATGTTGATCATTCGGTCTAATATAGTTGATTAAGAGAACACATTACTCGTGGATGATACTGTTTGCTCTATAAGCCAATCTACTATTGGGCTGCTACAGCACCTGGTATTCCCAGGCAGTCTCCTATCCAAGTACTAACAAGGCCCAGTCTTGCTTAGTTTCTGAGATCAGATGAGATGAAGCTTGTTCAGGGTGCTATGGCTGTTGACTTTAGCCATCTCTTAATACCACAGAAGGAAGAACTGCCGTCTGATTCCATAAAGATTTATACTGTCTAGGAAACTCTATGGGGCAGTTCAACTCTGTCACATGAGGCTGCTATAAGTCAAAAATCAATTTGACAGCACTCAACAACAACGACAATATCAAACAATATGAGCGTTTGTTACGGGTCAAGCACCTTTCATGTGTCGTCTGGTGGATTAATTCTCAATAAAGCCTTATGAGACAGGTGCTATTATTGTTGTTAGTTTCTGTCAAGTCAGCACCTATATATGGCAACCCCATATACAACAGAACAAGACTTTGCCATGTCCTGTGACACAAAAATCATTGTTATAATCAAGTTCATTGTTACAGCCACCGTGTATTTTCAGTGCCTCCAACATAAGGGGTTCGTTTTCCAGCACTATATTGGGCAATGGAGCCCTGGTGGCACAGTGGTTAAGAGCTAGGCTGCTAACCAAAAGGCTGGTAGTTCGAGTCTATCAGCTGCTCCTTGGAAACCCTATAGGGCAGTTCTATTCTGCCCTATAGGGTTGCTACAAGTCAAAATTGACTCCATGGCAACAGGTATATTGAGCAATATTCTTTTGTGATCTATAAGGTTTTCATCAGCTAATTTCTGAAACTAGACCATAAGTCCTTTCTTTGTAGTCTGTCTTAGTCTGTGAGATCAGCTGATCTGTTCACTATGGGCGACCCTGCTGGTATTTGAAATACCAGTGACAAAGCTTCCAGCATCATAGCAACATGCAAACCACCAGTACAAGCATATTGACAGACAGGTGGTGGAGGTGATATTATAATCCCCATTTTGTAGGTGAGAACACTAAGGCTCAAAGACCCAGCTGGTAAGTGGTACAAACAGGATTTAAGCCATGGTGGTCTGAAACAGTTCGCACACCCAACAAAGACACTTTGCTGCCTCTTCCTAAATTCCTCCAGCTTTTCCTCACTTGAGCCATTGTTCTTCACAATCATATCGCTCTCTGTCAGTCTGAAAACTCTGCTGGAGACCATTCAGCCGTCTGAATATTAACCTGAATTTGCCTCAACTCTTGTTTGCCAGAGGCTATAAGGAGCCCTGGCAGTGCAATGGTTAAGCACTCCGCTGCTACCTGAAAGGTCAACAGTTTGAATCTATCTGGTGACTTCTTGGGAGAAAGGCCTGGTGACCTAGTCCCATAAAGACTACAGCCCAGGAAAACCTATGGGGCAGTTCTACTCTGTCGCATGGGGTCGCTGTGAGTCAGAATTGACTCCAGGCACCGAACAACAACAACATAAGGTAATGTGTTATGCAAACATTAATGTGCTCTTCAGCTAACCTGAAGATTGGCAATTTGAATCTACCAAAGGTGCGTTGGAAGAAGGACCTGGAGCTCTACAGTTGAAAAATCAGCCATTGAAAATCCCATGGAGCTATCGCCCTGAGATAATCTTAAAACTTAAACCAAGGAGGCGGGGTCAAGATGGCGGACTAGGTGGACGCTACCGCGGATCCCTCTTGCAACAAAGACTCGGAAAAACAAGTGAATCGATCACATACATAACAATCTACGAACTCTGAACAACAAACACAGACTTAGAGACGGAGAACGAACAAATACGGGCAGACAGCAATCGTTTTCAGAACTAGGAGCCAGGGTACCAGGCAGGTGACCTTCAGAGCCCGAGCTGGGGCAGAGCCCAGGGGGGCAGACGGCACAGACAAGGGGCCCAGCCCTACCCCCCCGAACCCATCCCGGGAGGGAGTCTAGCTGGTTGGTGCGGGCGGTGTAGCGGCGCAGCTGGTGGGAGAAGCACCCAGGAGGCAGTGACTGATCTTGGAGAGGGGAGAGCAGCTGCCCAGCCGGGGAGCAGTCCTGCCGGGAGTTTGGCGGGAAGCGGGCATGGCGCGAGCGTGGGATCAGCTATATTTCCCTAAAGCGACCCCGGGGGGGGGGCCCAAACGTTCGTGAGAGGGACGCCCACCCAGTTCACGCGTGTGGCGCGGCGCACCAGAGGGAGAAGTCCCCGGGAGAAAGTGACAGGTCTTGGAGCGGGGAGAGCAGCGTCCCAGCCGGGGAGCCGTCCTGCTGGGATATTGGCGAGAGTGGGCGGGGCGTGAGCGCGATCCCCTGAATAGACCCCGGGGGTGGGCCCACCTGGTCGTGCGGGCGATGCCCACCCAGTTCGCGCGAGCGGCGCGGCGCACCGGAGGGACAAGTCCCCGGGAGGAAGTGACAGGTCTCGGAGAGGGGAGAGTAGCGTCCCAGCCGGGGAGCCATCCCGCCGGGATTTTGGCAAACGGGGGCGGAGTGTGTACGCGGGGATTAGCTCTATATTCTGTGGTGCTACGCTCCTAGCTCTCTGATCCCTCCCCCACCCTCCCCAGGCGGCTCCATTAACATCCGAATACCCTGAGCCAGAGCGAGAATTCAGATAGGGATCTGACTGCATTTTTTTTTAGCTGATTACCTGGAAAATTTAGTTTCCCAGTGGTAGCTCGGAGACAGCAGTCCATATCAAACCACATAAAGAAACAGACCATGACAGCTTCTCCAACCCCCCAAACAAAAGAATCAAAATCTTTCCCAAATGAAGATACAATCCTGGAATTATCACATACAGAATATAAAAAACTAATTTACAGAATGCTTAAAGACATCACAAATGAAATTAGGATAAATGCAGAAAAAACCAAGGAACACACTGATAAAACTGTTGAAGAACTCAAAAAGATTATTCAAGAACATAGTGGAAAAATTAATAAGTTGCAAGAATCCATAGAGAGACAGCATGTAGAAATCCAAAAGATTAACAATAAAATTACAGAATTAGACAACGCAATAGAAAGTCAGAGGAGCAGACTCGAGCAATTAGAATGTAGACTGGGACTTCTGGAGGACCAGGGAATCAACACCAACATAGCTGAAAAAAAAATCAGATAAAAGAATTAAAAAAAATGAAGAAACTCTAAGAATCATGTGGGACTCTATCAAGAAGGATAACTTGCGAGTGATTGGAGTCCCAGAACAGGGAGGGGGGACAGAAAACACAGAGAAAATAGTTGAAGAACTCCTGACAGAAAACTTCCCTGACATCATGAAAGACGAAAGGATATCTATCCAAGATGCTCATCGAACCCCATTTAAGATTGATCCAAAAAGAAAAACACCAAGACATATTATCATCAAACTTGCCAAAACCAAAGACAAACAAAAAATTTTAAAAGCAGCCAGGGAGAAAAGAAAGGTTTCCTTCAAGGGAGAATCAATAAGAATAAGTTCAGACTACTCAGCAGAAACCATGCAGGCAAGAAGGGAATGGGACGACGTATACAGAGCACTGAAGGAGAAAAACTGCCAACCAAGGATCATATATCCAGCAAAACTCTCTCTGAAATATGAAGGAGAAATTAAGATATTTACAGATAAACACAAGTTTAGAGAATTTGCAAAAACTAAACCAAGACTGCAAGAAATGCTAAAGGAGATTGTTTGGCCTGATGACCAGTAATATCAGGTACCAGCACAATACAAGGTCACAAAACAGAACGTCCTGATATCAACGCAACTCAAACAGGGAAAGCACAAAAACAAACAAATTAAGATTAATTCTAAAAAATAAATAAATAAACAAAATAATACACATAACAGGAAATCATGGAAATCAATAGCTAAACTACCACAATAATCAAAAAGAGGGACTAAATATAGGAGGTATTGAACTGCCAGATGGAGAGTGATACAAGGCGATATAGAACGATACAAGTTAGGTTTTTACTTAGAAAAGTAGGGGTAAATAATAAGGTAACCACAAAAAGGAATATCAATTCCATAACTCAAGAAAAAAGCCAAGAAAAACGTAATGACTCAACAAACATAAAGTTAAACATTATGAAAATGAGGATCTCACAATCTACTAAGAAAAACGTCTCAGCACAAAAAAGCATGTGGAAAAATGAAATGGCCAACAACACACATGAAAAGGCATCAAAATGACAGCACTAAAAACTTATTTATCTATAATTACGCTGAATGTAAATGGACTAAATGCACCAATAAAGACACAGAGAGTCACAAACTGGATAAAGAAATACGATCCATCTATATGCTGCCTACAAGAGACACACCTTAGACTTAGAGACACAAGCAAACTAAAACTCAAAGGATGGAAAAAAATATATCAAGCAAATAATAAGCAAAAAAGAAGAGGAGTAGCAATATTAATTTCTGACAAAATAGACTTTAGACTTAAATCTGCCACAAAGGATAAAGAAGGACACTATATAATGATAAAAGGGACAATTGATCAGGAAGACATAACCATATTAAATATTTACGCACCCAATGACAGGGCTGCAAGATACACAAATCAAATTTTAACAGAATTGAAAAGTGAGATAGGCACCTCCACAATTATAGTAGGAGACTTCAACACACCATTTTCGGAGAAGGACAGGACATCCAGTAAGAAGCTCAATAGAGACACGAAAGACCTACTTACAACAATCAACCAACTTGACCTCATAGACTTATACAGAACTCTCCACCCAACTGCTGCAAAGTATACTTTTTTTTCTAGTGCACATGGAACATTCTCTAGAATAGACCACATATTAGGTCACAAAACAAATCTTTGCAGAATCCAAAACATCGAAATATTACAAAGCATCTTCTCAGACCACAAGGCAATGAAGCTAGAAATCAATAACAGAAAAACTAGGGAAAAGAAATCAAATACTTGGAAAATGAACAATACCCTCCTGAAAAAAGACTGGGTTATAGAAGACGTCAAGGAGGGAATAAGGAAATTCTTAGAAAGCAACGAGAATGAAAATACATCCTATCAAAACCTCTGGGACACAGCAAAAGCAGTTCTCAGAGGCCAATTTATATCGATAAATGCACACATACAAAAAGAAGAAAGAGCCAAAATCAGAGAACTGTCCCGACAACTTGAACAAATAGAAAGTGAGCAACAAAAGAACCCATCAGGCACCAGAAGAAAACAAATAATAAAAATTAGAGCTGAACTAAAGGAATTAGAGAACAGAAAAACAATTGAAAGAATTAACAAAGCCAAAAGCTGGTTCTTTGAAAAAATTAACGAAATTGATCAACCATTGGCTAGACTGACTAAAGAAATACAGGAAAGGAAACAAATAACCCAAATAAGAAACGAGAAGGACCACATCAAAACAGAGCCAAATGAAATTAAAAGAATCATTTCAGATTACTACGTAAAATTGTACTCTAACAAATTTGAAAACCTAGAAGAAATGGATAAATTCTTGGAAAAATACTACCTACCTAAACTAACACATTCGGAAGTAGAACAACTAAATAGACCCATAACAAAAAAAGAGATTGAAATGGTAATCAAAAAACTCCCAGCAAAAAAAAGTCCTGGCCCAGACGGCTTCACTGCAGAGTTCTACCAAACCTTCAGAGAAGAGTTAACACCACTACTACTAAAGGTATTTCAAAGCATAGAAAAAGACAGAATACTACCCAACTCATTCTATGAAGCTTTACCATCTCCCTGATACCAAAACCAGGTAAAGACATTACAAAAAAAGAAAATTATAGACCTATATCCCTCATGAACATAGATGCAAAAATCCTCAACAAAATTCTAGCCAATAGAATCCAACAACACATCAAAAAATAATTCACCCTGATCAAGTGGGATTTATACCAGGTATGCAAGGCTGGTTTAATATCAGAAAAACCATTAATGTAATCCATCACATAAATAAAACAAAAGATAAAAACCACATGATCTTATCAATAGATGCAGAAAAGGCATTTGACAAAGTCCAACACCCATTTATGATAAAAACTCTTACCAAAATAGGAATTGAAGGAAAATTCCTCAACATAATAAAGGGCATCTATGCAAAGCCAACAGCCAATATCACTCTAAATGGAGAGAACCTGAAAGCATTTCCCTTGAGAACGGGAACCAGACAAGGATGCCCTTTATCACCGCTCTTATTCAACATCGTACTTGAAGTCCTAGCCAGGGCAATTAGGCTAGACAAAGAAATAAAGGGTATCTGGATTGGCAAGGAGGAAGTAAAGCTATCACTATTTGCAGATGACATGATCGTATACATGGAAAACCCTAAGGAATCCTCCAGAAAACTACTGAAACTAATAGAAGAGTTTGGAAGAGTCTCAGGTTATAAAATAAACATACAAAAATCACTTGGATTCCTCTACATCAACAAAAAGAACACCGAAGAGGAAATAACCAAATCAATACCATTCACAGTAGCCCCCAAGAAGATAAAATACTTAGGAATAAATCTTACCAAGGATGTAAAAGTCCTATACAAAGAAAACTACAAAGCTCTACTACAAGAAATTCAAAAGGACATACTTAAGTGGAAAAACATACCCTGCTCATGGATAGGAAGACTTAACGTAGTAAAAATGTCTATTCTACCAAAAGCCATCTATACATATAACGCACTTCCGATCCAAATTCCAATGTCATATTTTAAGGGGATAGAGAAACAAATCACTAATTTCATATGGAAGGGAAAGAACCCCCGGATAAGCAAAGCATTATTGAAAAAGAAGAAGAAAGTGGGAGGCCTCACTCTACCTGATTTCAGAACCTATTATACAGCTACAGTAGTCAAAACAGCCTGGTACTGGTACAACAACAGACACATAGACCAATGGAACAGAATTGAGAACCCAGATATAAATCCATCCATGTATGAGCAGCTGATATTTGACAAAGGACCAGTGTCAGTCAATTGGGGAAATGATAGTCTTTTTAACAAATGGTGCTGGCATAACTGGATAGCCATTTGCAAAAGAATGAAACAGGACCCATACCTCACACCATGCACAAAAACTAACTCCAAGTGGATCAAAGACCTAAACATAAAGACTAAAACGATAAAGATCATGGAAGAAAAAATAGGGAGAACCCTAGGAGCCCTAATACAGGGCATAAACAGAATACAAAACATTACCAAAAATGATGAAGAGAAACCAGATAACTGGGAGCTCCTAAAAATCAAACACCTATGCTCATCTAAAGACTTCACCAAAAGAGTAAAAAGACCACCTACAGAGTGGGAAAGAATATTCAGCTATGACATCTCAGACCAGCGCCTGATCTCTAAAATCTACAGGATTCTGTCAAAACTCAACCACAGAAAGACAAACAACCCGATCAAGAAGTGGGCAAAGGATATGAACACACATTTTACTAAAGAAGATATTCAGGCAGCCAACAGATACATGAGAAAATGCTCCCGATCATTAGCCATTAGAGAAATGCAAATTAAAACTATGATGAGATTCCATCTCACACCAACTAGACTGGCATTAATCCAAAAAACACAAAATAATAAATGTTGGAGAGGCTGCGGAGAGATTGGAACTCTCATACACTGCTGGTGGGATTGTAAAATGGTACAACCACTTTGGAAATCCATCTGGCGTTATCTTAAACAGTTAGAAATAGAACTACCATACAACCCAGAAGTCCCACTCCTCGGAATATACCCTAGAGATACAAGAGCCTTCACACAAACAGATATATGCACACCCATGTTTATTGCAGCTCTGTTTACAATAGCAAAAGGCTGGAAGCAACCAAGATGTCCATCAATGGATGAATGGGTAAATAAATTGTGGTATATCCACACAATGGAATACTACGCATCGATAAAGAACAGTGACGAATCTGTGAAACATTTCATAACATGGAGGAATCTGGAAGGCATTATGCTGAGCGAAATGAGTCAGAGGCAAAAGGACAAATATTGTTTTAGACCACTATTATAAGATCTTGAGAAATAGAAAAAACGGAGAAGAACACATAATTTTGTGGTTACAAAGGGGGGGGAGGGAGGGAGGGAGAGAGCTTTTTATTGATCAATCAGTAGATAAGAACTGCTTTGGGTGAAGGGAAAGACAACACTCAATACAAGGAAGGTCAGTCTAATTGGACTGGACTAAAAGCAAAGAGGTTTCTGGGATAAAATGAAAGCTTCAAAGGTCAGCGGAGCAGGGGCTGGGGTCGGGGGAACTTGGTTTGAGGGGACTTCTAAGTCAATTGGCAAAATAATTCTATTATGAAAACATTCTGCATCCCACTTTGAATTGTGGTGCCTGGGGTCCTAAATGCCAACAAGCGGCCATCTAAGATACATCAATTAGTCTCAACCCACCTGGAGCAAAGGCAAAGGAAGAACACCAAGGTCACACAACAACTAAGAACCCAAGAGACAGAAAGGGCCACATGAACCAGAGACCTACATTATCCTGAGACCCGAAGAACTAGTTGGTGCCCAGCCACAATCGATGTCTGCCCTGTCAGGAAGCACAACAGACAACTCCTGAGGGAGCAGGAGACCAATGGGATACAGACCCCAAATTCTCATAAAAAGACCATACCTAATGGTATGACTGCGACTAGAGGAATCCCAGAGACAATGCTCCCCAGAACTTCTGATGGCACAGGACAGGAACCATCCCCGAAGACAACTCATCAGGCATGAAAAGGACTGGTCAGCGGGGAGGAGAGAGATGCTGATGAAGAGTGAGCTAATTAAGTCAGGTGGACACTTAAAAAAAAAAAAAAACTTAAACCAAAAATATCCCGTGAAGTCTTCTTAAAACCAAATAGTTTAGCTTAACTAGTAAAAAATGTCTACCTTGAGCATTATGCTCTTTTAGGAACTATCCATATGGGATCAAAGTGACAACAGCAACTCAAAGATTAGATGGGAACCTTAAGGGGCTATGAGTTTATGGGGAAGGAACAACACAGAAAAGGTGGGTGAGAATGGTTGCATGACTTGAAGAATGTAATCAATGTCACTAAATAGTAGAAATTGTTGGTGTATGTTTTCCTGTACATATTTTCAACAACAACAAAATTAAAAAAAAAAAAAGATATTGAGATCCCGAGAAATATGAATGGGGCTCTGACCACATTAGCTGCAGTAGACTAGTGTTGTTTTTATAGTTTTCCTACTTCTCTTAAAAACAAACAAACCCCGTGCAATAATAGAAAATATATATATATATATAACCGATGTCACTGAACAATATATATAGAAATTGTTGGATGGGAATCTGTTTTGCTGTGTAAACATTCACCAAAAAATACAAGAAAATACT
The DNA here is from genome assembly GCF_030014295.1 of Loxodonta africana. NCBI lineage: Eukaryota > Metazoa > Chordata > Mammalia > Proboscidea > Elephantidae > Loxodonta > Loxodonta africana. The sequence continues at coordinate 27,544,838 of NC_087354.1, forward strand.
ACTTAAAAACAAATTACAGTATCACCAGATGCCTATCAGAGTGGCTGAAATGAAACAAAATGATTACTTAAAATGCTGGCAGGCAAAGGAAGAAACTGACTCCCTTACTCACTGCTAGCGGGAATGTAAAATGGTACAGTCACTGGCAAAGTGTATGGCAGTTTCTTAAAAAAACTAAACATACAACTGTCATACGACCCAGCACTTGCCCTTTTGGTTATTTATCCCAGAGAAATGACCACTTATGTTTACACAAAAATCTGTACATAAATATTTATAGCAGCTTTGTTCATAGTAGCCAAAAACTTGAAATATTCCTGATGTCCTTCAACGGGTGAATGGTTTAACATCCATAACATGGACTCATACTCAGCAATAAAAAAGAACCAACTTTTGATATATGCAACTGGAATGCTTAAGGAATTAGGCTAAGTGAAAAAAAGCCAATTCCCAAAGATTTATGATTTGATTTATCTAACATTCTTGCAATTACAAAAGTATAGAAGTAGAGAACAAATCGGTGGTTGCCAGGGTCTCAGAATCACCACCCCTCTGTCAGTTTGTTGTACTGTGGTGATTTTTTGTGTTGCTGTGATGCCGGACACTATGCCACCAGTATTTCAAACACCAGCAGGTATTTCAAATACTAGATGGGTGGTATTTCTCTACTGGGGGTGGAGAGAAGTAGGTGTGGCTATAAATGGGCAACATGAGGGATCCTTGTGGTGATGGGAATGTTCTGTATCAATGTCAGTATCCTGGCTGTGATATTATACTGTAGTTTTGAAAGATGTTACCATGGGGCAGACTTGGTTAGTTGGGGACAAGGGTTCTGTCTGTATTAATTCTCATAAATGCATGTGAATTCACGATGATTTCAAAATAAAAAAAAGTTTCATTAAAAAGGAAAAGAAAAGAAAACCCCATGGAACACAGTTTAACACTGACATACATGGGGTCACCATGAGTCAAAGCCGACTCAAGGGCAAATGGTTTACTGGTAAGATTACTAATATCGAAACAGTTAAACAACAAGGCTATTCAGCGGTATCAACCATTATGACTGGCAACACTAAGTGGAATCCTAAGTAGTATCTATTGTGATAAAAGCAAACTGTAGCTACCAGATCCCAGATCCTCCCAGTCTGCTTTATGACTGACAATGGCTAACAATGAGTCTGAGCTCATCATCTATCGGACACTGTGCTGAGTCCTTTGCATTAAACCATTAGATCCTAACATCAGTCCTAGGAGTGGGGCACTGTTATGGTCACCATTTGACAAATTAGGAAACTGAGGTTAGGAGAATTCCAGTAACCAGCCCACCTCATACAGTGAATAATGGTCAGACCCAGGACTCAGGTCCAAGTCTGGTCAAATTCAGAACCTACCTTCTTAATCATAGTTACCTGTTTATTAACCATAGTTCATTGCTTAGTCTTTTTAAAAATATTGTTGATACTATATTAAAATAGCAGAAACCCACAGGGAAAATAATTATCCCACACCCTACCCCAAATTCAATTTTTTTTATATCATCTAATACACGACTGTGTACGTATTCAATTTTACCTACTTACAGTAAGTCATATTATGGATAGAATAATACTTTCTACATTTTCCACTAACATTTCATCAAGCATGCAGCTTTCTGGCAATGAAGCTGAAAACCTGAGAGAAATAGATGTTTTCCTTGCAACATATGAATTACCAGAATTGACCCAACAAAAAGTAGAAAATGTGAATAGGCTAATTACCAGAGTAAAGGGATAACAAAAAGCACCAGTATTATATGGGTCTCCAGCAGAGTTTATCTAATCTTCAGATAATAAGGAATTTCAATATTATTTAAGCCAGTGATAGATAAAAAGGTGGACATTTCTCTAATTCTCTTATGTGTACAATTTAATTTTAATACCAAAACATAATAAGGATGCTAGAGAAAAGAAAAATATTGAGCAATCTCAATTCAAGTAGAATATTAGAAAATTGACCCTTTAAAGTTATTGAAAGAATAATGCATTATGACCAAGTAGGGTTTATTCCTGGAAAACCAGGGCATCTAATATCAAGAAATCTATACACATAATACATTATATCAAGAAAATAAAAAAAGAACAAAACATGTGCAAATAAATCAATGCTGAAATGATAGTTGATGAAATTTAGCTGCCTTTTAAATAAAAAGGTCAAGTAAAAAACAAAGGGTAAGCAAATAAAATAAAAACTACCAAATCCAGTAGCAAATATTATTCTAAATAGTTAATACACAATATTTCAATTAAAATTAGGAATTAGACAGGGATATACTCTATCATGTAGTCCTGGTGGCACAGTGGTTAAGAGCTATGGCTGCTAACCAAAAGGTTGGCAGTTCAAATCCACCAGCTGCTCCTTGGAAACCCTATAGGGCAGCTCTACTCTGTCCTACAGGGTTGCTATGAGTCAGCATGGACTCAAAGGCAACAGGTTGGGATTTTGGGTTTATACTCTATCACAGAGTCCTGGTGGTACAGTGGTTAAACATTAGGCTGCTAAACAAAAGATCAGCAGTTCCAATACACCAGCTGCTCCTTAGAAACCCAATAGGACAGTTCTACTCTGTCCTATAGCGCTGCTATGAGTTGGAATTGACGTGAAGGCAGCAGATTTTTTGTTGCTGTTGTTGTTTTGGTTTTTTGTTTGTTTGTTTTTATTGTTTATCACCATTATAATTTGACATTAACTTAGAAGGTCCAATGAATTCAAAGATAAACCTTGAAAAATTAAAGCTAAAACTTTTTTTTTAATGATCAAGTTTGCATGCCCAGAAAATCGAAAAAACTAAAAATAAATGAATAATAGACCTTGTAACAGGATTTTATAAGTTAGCAATAGGCACCTATAGGTGGAAATGGGAAAAAATATTTTAGACATCACAACAAACATAAATTATGAAAACTTAGAAGTGCATTTTACAGGGAAGACCTAGGAAATATATGATGAAGTTATACAATGTCTTGGAAGGTAGAAAACAATATCTAAACAAATGGAAAGACATACCATCCCTTTGGATAGAAGCCTTAAGATTAAAAACTATAAAATCTTTTTAAATTAATAACTACAGCATTTCAGTTAGAGTCCAAGAGAGTTTTTTTTTTTTTTTGATCCTATAAAATGCTCTTAAAACTTACATGGAAAAATACTTTTCAGATGATAGTCGAAAATTAAAAAAAATAAAATGAAAGGAAGACTGGTGACAGGGCCATGCCAAGTATCAGAATATCCCAAAACAACTGTAATCAAATCTATACGTCGCTGGCCAGAAAAGATTACCAGATTAGAGGAATAGAACAGACAAACCAGGATATATCCTGGTCTATACGAAAATCCAATTTGTATTTCAGTTCAACTGGAAAGGAACAGATTTTTAAATAAATGGTGCTAGCCCAGTTGGCTCTCCGTCTGGAAGAAAATAAAATTGGACCTTAATTGTATGCAATCCACCAAAATATTTTCCAGATGGATTAAAGACTTAATTATAAAAAATGAAACAATAAAATTTTAAAGGACTATCTTGAAGGCAACGTGTTTGATCTAGCTGAAGAGAAAACATTCTAACCCAGACTAGAAACCTCAAACCTATAAAAGATCAATAATTTGACTATAGAAAAATTAATAAATTATGAATAATAGACCATATGATAAGTAAAATAAATAGACAAATATGAGACTTGGGGAAAAGCCAAGAACTCCCACAAATGACCCAAAAGAGTTAAACGAATCACGAATATTCATAACAATTTCACCAAGAAGCAAAACTCAAAAAGCCAACAAATTCATGAAAAGATGTTCAAACTCATCATTGGTAATCAACAAAATGCAAACAAGAAATAAGCTGTCTCATCACACCTACAAAACAAAACAAAAAAGGTGAGATAACCATTGCTAGAGCCAATGTAAGGAAAATGATAGGACTCTAAATTTTCATAATATTTTAAGAAAATGTAAGCAAGGATGCTTCCTGTGTCATTCTTAGAGGCAAAACACTACAAACCAAATGAATGTCCATCCATAGGGTTGATTATTGTGCATCTACATAGAGCAAATTTTGCAGCATTTAAAAAAAATTAATCAGAATTAGTTGCTTGGTTTGGATCTTTTATTGATTTGTTATTTGAGAAAGTAAAATAAGATGCCAAAAAGTAGGTATGAAATGATCTCTTTAAAAAAAAGGGGTCAAAGACAAAAAAAAAAAAACCCTTTATGTGTATGATTATGACATAACCATGGTTAAAAATATATTGTTGTAGTTGTTATTATTAGTTGCCATCAAGTCAGTTCCAACTTACAGCAACCTTATGCGTAATAGAACGAAAGGTTGCTGGGTCCTGAGCCATCCTCGCAATCATTGCTATGTTGGAGCCCATGGTTGCAGCCACTGTGTCAGTCTATTTCACTGAGAGTTTTGCCTTTTTTCACTGACCCTCTGCTTTATGAAACATGATGCCCTTCTCCAGGGATTAGTCCCTCATGATGACATGCAAAGTAAGCAAAACGAAGTCTTGCCATCCTAGCTTCTAAGGAGGATGGTAAGTGAAAGGATACTTTAATAGGTTTTTAACAAGCATTGGGGGAGCGCACCAGGCAAGCCATTCAATTGGCTGAGGTGCAGAAAGGGGATAAGTAAAAAAAAAAAAAAAGGAGTAGAAGATTGCACTAAAAATATTATGTATGCTATATTCACTTTTTTTTAAAAAAACTATGTGAGTATACGTTTAAAGAAAAAATATAAAATCTTAAAAAAAAAAAAAATGTGCTCCATAGAGTTTTCCATGGCTAATTTTTTGTAAGGAAGTCTCCAGGCCTTTCTTCTGAGATGCTTCTGAGTGGACTGGAACCACCAAACTTTTGGTTAGCAGCCAAGCATGTTAATCATTTGCACCACCCAGGGACTCTTGGACAGAACACCAGGCCCAGATAAATAACTGATGACCAGTGGGGTAAACTGTGAAAAGGCCAATGGTTGCACAAACATTGTGTCTTCTAAAAATGAACAATAAGAGCAGATCCACATGCTGGGCTTCCTAAATGCCAAGGAGCAGTTTTACATGAACTCATTGAATCCCCATGATGACTCTGTCAGGTAAGTATGATTTTAATCCCCGTTTACAGAGGAGGCACACAGAGGGTATGTAGTTTGCCCAGTGTCACGCAAGTCATAAGTGACAAAGCTGGGCTTCCGACTCAGCCTTGCTTCAGTGTCCGGGCACTCAACCACTGCCCCACACTGTTTGTTAAAGCAAAGAAAGAATGAAACAAGAGAGAAATGCAAGTATAAAAGATTTTCAGATTCAGTCCTGCAAGGGTTGGTCTAAAGCGTTGTGGTCAAGCTCAGAGCTCGATGGCCAGCAGCAACATTCCTTGAGTAACCGAAGACTGTGACGCAGGTGAATGTTTACCTCCCTGAGCAGATTCAGAGAGATAAGAAATTTTGCTCTGTTTTGGAAATAAATGCTTTCTGCAACTTTTATTTATTTTCTACACGTAGACATACATTTAATGCCAACTTTATTGTTTTTCCCTAATCTCATACTTGCAATGAACCTGATTTTATCAGCTATGGTTTTGCCAACTATGGTGTTTCTTAAGATTTGGCAAGGGATTGCTGCACTGAGATCTCTCTAAAGTTAACCTGTCAGCACTGATGGAGAAGGAAGTGATGCACTTGGCTGATGACAAGCTGTGAGAGGTCCAGGGGGGATGCTGGGAGTTGGAGATGGAACAGGAAGTATATGACCCCCATTTGGTCATATTCACAGCAGAAATGGAACACAGCTCTCTCCTGGGAGGTTGTCTCTTGTGGTTCTCACACATAAACCTCAGCATAACACTCGACGCTATCCCCATTTATACAAAATAAAATTGATTTTTTATTGAGGGTTTTGTAAGTGACACAGCATGGATTTTTATAGTACCTAACACACAGCATTTCATGAAAAACAAATTCCAGTTGTGCTGAGTGAAATAAATCAGTCACAAAAGGACAAATATTGTATGACTTCACTTATACAAAAGACAAAAAAAGGCAAATGTATAGAGAAAAAAGTTTACTAGTGGTTACCAGGGATGGGAAGAAGAGGACAGAGGGATTAATGGTGAAGGAAATATCACATTGATTAAGGGTAGGGTTGTACAGCTGATTATTGTAATTGCTATCAATAAATTGTACTCCTGTAAAAAGTTGATCTGGCAAAAGTTGTGTGACAGATACATTTACAAAATGACAAAAAAAAAAAGTAGCTGCTGAAGCTCCGTATGTACAATCAAAAATCTCATGGGATTTGGTTTCTTGGTTTGGAGGTTTAGGGTCATGGTTTCATGGGCCATCCCAGTTAATTGGACTAATAACATGTTTAATGCTTCCGTTCTACCTCCTAGTTTGATGTGTAGTGCCTGAGTTATTAAAATTCAAGAAAGGGAATTCCAGAAAACTTAACTGTGCCCATGAGAAATCTGTACTTAGACCAAGAGGCAGTCATTCAAACAGAACAAGTGGATACTGCATGGTTTAAAGTCAAGAAAGGAGTATGTCAGGGTTGTATCCTTTCACCGTATTTATTCAATCTGTATGCTGAGCAAATAATCCAAGAAGTTGAATTATATGAAGAAAGTGGTATCAGGATTGGAGGAAGACTCATTGACAACCTGCGATATGCAGATGCCACAACTTCGCTCGCCGAAAGTGAAGAGGACCTGGAGCACTTGCTGATGAAGATCAAAGACCATAGCCTTCAATATGGATTACAACTCAACATAAAGAAAACAAAAATCCTCACAACTAGACCAGTAAGCAACATCATGACAAAAGGAGAAAAAATTGAAGTTGTAAAGGATTTCATTTTAGTTGGATGCACAACCCATGCCCACGGAAACAGCAGTCAAGAAATCAAACAACTCATTGCATTGGGCAAATGTGCTACAAAAGATCTGTTTAAAGTGTTAAAAGCCAAAGATGTCTCTTTAAGGACTCAGGTGTGCTTGACCCAAGCCACGGTGTTTTCGATCACTTCATATGCATGTGAAAGCTGGACAATGAATAAGGAAGATCGAAGAAGAATCAATGTCTTCAGATTACGGTGTTGGTGAAGAATATCGAATATACCATGAACTGCCAGAAGAACAAACAAATCTGTCATGGGAGAAGTACAGCCAGGAGGCTCATTCAAAGTAAGGAAGTCAAGACTTCATCTCACATACTTTGGACATGTTATCAGGAGGGACCAGTCCCTCAAGAAGGATGTCATGCTTGGTAGAGAAGAGGGTCAGCAACAAAGAGGAAGACCCTCAATGAGATGAACTGACATAGTGGCTGCAACAGTGAACTCAAGCATAACAACGATTGTGAGGATGGCTCGGGATCTGGCAGTGTTTTGATCTGTTGTACATAGGGTTGCTGTGTGTGGGAACTGATTCGACAGTACCTAACTACCACATATAGAATCAAATTGACAACAGCAACTGGAAAGATTCGATAGGGGCAGTGAGTTTATGTTAATGGGGGAGGAAAAACTCAGAAAAGGAGGGTGAGAATGGTTGCACAACTTGAAGAATGTAGTCAATGCCACTGAATTGTACTAGTGGAAATAGTTGAATTGATGTATGTTTTCCTGTGTATATTCTCAACAACGGCAACAGAATAAATAAAATTAAAATTTTTAAAAATTCCCTCAAACTTGTCTCTTCTTCCCTAATTTCTTCTTTCTCACCTGTTACTCACTCTCTCTTTTACCTGGGAATATTTGTCCACCAGGCAGCCTCTAACTTCATCCATCTTTCAGAAGCTTCTTTCCTCCAATGCCTACATTCATTTCTTATACATAGCCAGCATTTCAGCTCTTTGAAAAAAACCATTAAATACAGGTTGGCATTGAGCTAGACAAACCAACCAAAACAAAAGATTCCCCTACTATCTAATTATATTCCCTTTAAAAAAGTGATAGGACAAAACTGAATATTTTACCTACCACAAAATTTATTTTTTTCTTATCCCTTATTTCTGTATATAAGAAGTATTCATTGACATATGTTTGGATTATTGAAAGATAACTCTGTGTGTACAAGTCTTCTAGTGTAACTAGCATTTTTCTGTAAAAGTCCCAAGTTTTGAAAATTATCTTTAGAATGGGCTGTAATTACATTGGAGCCTTGACAGGATCTAGCCCTGGTTAATATACAAAACCTACATTTTAAAAGAAACAAATCACATTTGGCTCCACCGAGCAGACAAAACTAATCACAGTACAGGCCTCCACTCCCCCTTTCCCTGGGAAAATTGACCAGGCCCAAAGAAGTGTTCCAAATTTGTTTTAAGTAATAACTACATTATTGGCATAAGCATAAAGCCTCAGGTAAGAATCTTGACACACGCAACACAGATTTGGATGTATATATTCCTTTGTGTTTCCTCATAAAACAATCGGTCCTTCTTAGCTGTTGTCACGTCTCATATGTTCCATGTTCCCTGTGGGCAGTGGGGAAGTAAAAAAGAGGTAAAATATATGGCCATTTACTGTTAGGAATTTATAACAGAACAGAGTAAAGAGTATGAAAGCATGTGCAATTATTCCCAAGAACAGGAAAAAAAAAGCTTAAAAAAATTCACAACCAATTAGAAGCCTATATACATGCTAACTGCTGTCTGTGAAAGATGTCCCATCAAGAACGCAGGCTTGTCTATGTGAATGGGGAAAGTGTCAATGAGTGAGCATGTCGATTTGGAGGTAGAACAAATTCTTATCTCACAGGTTCAAATTTTGCAGGCTCATGAATACTGCATATTAATATTCATTAAGTGGAACATATTATCATTTTAGAAGATTACTGGGGACTCACTATTTTCATTCCCTCACATTTTCCAATTAGGAGTCCCACTTTTGCAAATAATCGGCTTTCTGTTGCCAGAGGCTTTTCAGCCACGTTCTAGCAAGGTGCTTTGGAGCTAAGCTCAGCATCCATTTAAGAAACATGAGAAAACTGAAGTACAATTATATTTTTTAATGACAGGTTAATCTTTGCTGTAGTGAACCTGATCAGAGAGGAGAAGGGAGAAGGCATGAACTCCTCTTGGGGAGAGGAACTCAGACAATGAAGTTTGAGAAGGAATTCCCAGTTTGCTTAGTTGCCTGTGGTTAGCGAGAAATAAATGCACCCTGGAAAAGGTCTTGTGATTCTCATTAAGCAAGGAGAAGAGGCTATGTAAGGGGACAGTCTACTGGTATGGAAGTGAACGAACAGGGGAGGCTGATAACCATCACTGAAGGCTACTTACCAGAGCAGGGAAGGAAACAATGAACATACATGCGCATTTCCTCCAAGTTAACATTTCACTCCTAAAACTTAGAAATTTGTGTTAAGCTTTATGATTTCATCACTGTTATTACCAGATGAAACAGTAGATTAACATCATTTTTTATGAAAAATATCAATGATCTTTATATTTTCCACCTTGATATATTAATATCTACTAATCATTAATCTCTCTAATTGAGGCAGAACTTCTAAAAGAAGTATCTTAATTTCTATTTAAAACATTTATTCATGAATATATGAGGAGGCATCTAAGGTTGTTTTTCTAATTAGAAAAAAATCTCAGTTGTCCTTTCCCTGCATTTTTATGAAGAACTGCACACAAATGACAGAACAAAATAAAGTGAAAAATAATATGTAAAGAAAAGTGAGTTTTTTTCTTGTAATACCCTACTAGTCCTCAGTCCTGTTTCCCAGAAGCATCTGCTTTACCAGTTTTTTGTATCCATTTTTAGAAATAAAGTCTGCACATACAAACATAGATGTACCACTTGTTTTCAACTACATAATTGGAAGCAAGCTCTATATACTCTGCTTTGACAATTTCACTTAAAATTCTATCTCAGGCATAATTATATATCAACATATGTAATCTATAATTTAATTCACTTAGTGGAAACATACTTCAATAAAATAACCTAGCCATTTACTAAACAAATAAATGAGCAATCCATAACAAGCCATGGAGAGGCATGGGGACCAGTGCTCAGAGTTGTTACAATATATTATCTAAAATGTCCAGTTTCCAAGAAGTAATTATAAGACATGCAAAGAAAGAGGAAAGCCTGACTCATACATGGGGAAAAAAGCAGGCAATGGAAACTGCCTATGAAGACAGCCAGCTCTTGGGTATAACAAACAAAGGCTTTAAAATAGCCGTTATAAATATATTCAAAAACCTAAAGGAAAAAAAAAAAAAACAGTATATTTAAAGAAGTAAAATACGATGACAATGTCTTGTCAAATGAAAATTGTCAATAAAAAATATAAATATAAAAAACAATTCTAGAGAGTTAAAAAACAATAATTGAAATAAAAAATATATATTACAAGCCAGGCTCAATAGCAGATTTGAACTGTCAGAAGAAAAAATTAACTAACTTGAAAATAGATCAATAAAGTTTACACAATCTGAAGTACAGAGAAATGATTTTTTTTAAAGGAATCCACGGAAATGAGTACAGTCTCAGAAAAATGTGCAACACTATTAAGAACACCAACACATGTATACTGGGAATGCTGGAAGGAGATGAAAGACAGGAACAGAGAAATTACTCAAAGAAACAGTGGCTGAGAACTTCCCCTTAATTGTTGCAGAACTTATATTCCAAAGACTACAGAACATCGTTGAAAGAAACTAAAGAAGATCTAAAGAAATGTTCATGGATTGGAAGAACTAATATTGTTAAGAAAACAAGATTCCCCACATTGATCTACGGATTCAACACAGTTCCTATCAGAAGCCTGGCTGAATTCTTTGTAGAAATTGACTATCTGTTCCTAAATTTCATATGAATTTAGCCAAAAAGATCCAAAACAATTTTGAAAAAGAAGATGAAAAGTAGGGAACTAACACTTTCAATGTCAAAACTTAATACAAAACAACAGTAATCAAGATAGTGTGGTTCTAGAATAAAGATACGTACATTGATCAGGAGAATAGTCCAGAAATAAATACCTGTGGTCAACTGATTTTTGACCAGGGTGTCAAAACCATTCAATGGGGAAAGAATAGTCTTTTCAAAAAAGGTGCTGAGACAGCTAGGTACCCACATGCAAATCAATGAAACTGGGTCTTTCTCTCACATTATACACAAAAATGAGGTCAGAATGGATAAAACGCCTTAATGTAACAACTGTAACTATAAAAATTTTAGGAGAAAATGTGGGGGTGAATCATTATGAGAATAAATTTGGAGATTTTTTTAGATATGACACCTAAAGAACAAGCAAAAACAAAAAATTGATAAATTGGACTTCATCAAAATTTTTTATGTGTTTTAAAGGACATTATGAAGACCAAAAAAAGCACATAAAAAGGAAGAAAATATTTACAAATTATATATCTGATAAAAGCCTATTATTCAGGATATATAAAGAACTTTAACAATTCAATAGTAAAAAGATCAATAACCCAATTAAAAAATGGACTAAGAATCCGAGTAGATATTTCTCCAAAGAAGATATCCAAATGACCAACAAGCACAGGAAAAGATTCTCAGCATCATTAGTTATCAGAGAAACGAAAATCAAAATAACAATGAGGTACCACTTCATATTCACTAGGTTGGCTATAATAAAAAAAAGATAATAACAAGTGTTGACAAGGGTATAAAAATATCAGAACCCTCATACATTGTTGGTGGTAATGTGAAATGTTGTTGCCACTTTGAAAATAGTCTGGCAGTTCCTCAAGACCTTATGCATGTAGGTTTCCATTTGACACAACAATATCACACCTAGGTATATACCTAAGAGAAATAAAAAACTTGTACATGAATGTTCAGAGTAGCATTAAAAATAGCCAAAAAGAAGAACTAAAGCAAATATCCATTAACTGCTGTATGAATAAAAAATTGTGGTTTATTCATACAATAGAATGTTATTCTACCATAACGATAATGAAATATTGACACATACTACAACATAGATGAACGCTGAAAACATGCTATGTCAAAGAAGCCAGTCAGAAAGGACCACACATTATGACTCCATTTGTATGAAATGTCCAGAAAGGGAAAATCTGTAAAGATAGAAAGTAGATTACTGTTTGCCTGCATAGGAATATTAGGTAGTAATAGATAAATGTCATTGTATTTCTTTTGTGGGTGATGAAAATATTCTAAAATTGATTTAGTGATGGTTACACAATTCTATTAATATATCAAAAAATGTTGAAAAGTATATTTTGAATAGATGGATTGTATAACATGTGAAATACATCTCAACAAAGCTATTATTAAAAAGTTATGTAACTTAACTCTTCACTATAATTTTTCTTTATTTGATCTGTACTTAAATTTCTAGAAACAATATGAAATAATTTCTTACAGAGAAGAACACCATTAAGTTTGCCCAGACAGGGGAAGAATGATACTTTCTCACTAAAAGATGTAAAACTTTCAGGACATTTTCCTGTTTGTTTTCAAGTCCAATGCTGTGAATAAAATTCCCATTTGTGAATAAAGGCTGCCATTTTTTGGTTACTCATGGGATTGGTTACACGTAAAATCCAAACCAAGGGCACAATCTAAATTTGGCAGTTGATTATTATTTCAGGGCGAGCCTGAGTGCAACTATAAAGAAAGAATTACAACTATTTACACTGAATTTATCAATGTTTCATTGGATAATTAAGAGTTTGTCTACTCTCCTGTGAAGAAAGTTGATTAATGGAATCATGGAAAATTAGAGCTGGGAGATACCCTAGAGATCATCCAGTCCAAATGATTAACTTTAGAAAACGTGGATACTGAAACCCAGAAAGGGGAAAGGTTCTTCCCAAGGTCATTTGGGGAAAGTTAGGCCACATCACACCTTCAGATTTTTTTTTTTTTTTTTCTTCCTGAGCTAGAGTTGTAAAAAAAAAGCTACAGATAAAAGAAGTTCAAAATTATTTTGATTAAAAGGAAAGCTTTTGGGGGAAAGATTGTAGACTATTCCAACATGGAGAAAACCTACCTTAAGTAACAATCATTTGTTCATTATAAGCTTAGGTCCAATATTATCAGAGCCAATTAGTTAAAATGTGATTGTGTTCATTTAGAATATTCCTGTTAATGTTTGTGCAGAGAAGATAGAAAGAAAAAAAGAAATCTTGGATTAGTGACTTTGAGTTGAGGGGGAGTTGAAAAGGAAGCATGAATATTTAGAAAAACTGTGAACACAACAAAGAGGGCCTTTTGAAACAGGAATGGCTCAAGGAACCTGACAAGGATCTGATTCTGGACAATTCCAATTATTAGAAAGGTCAATTAGAATTACAACCAGAATGTGCCTTAGAAGCAAGGATGGCAAGACTACATCTCACATACTTTGGACATATTATCAGGAAGGATCAGTCCCTGGAGAAGGGCATCATGCTTGGCAAAGTAGATGGTCAGCAAAAAAGAGGAAGACGCCCAATGACATGGATTGACACAGTGGCTGCAACAATGGGCTTAAGCATAGCAACAATTGTGAGGATGGCACAGGACCGGGCAGTGTTTCGTAGTGTTGTTCATAGCGTCACTCTGAGTTGGAACTGATTCGACAGCACCTAACAACAACAACAGAAAGGTCATCCTAATACTGATTTAAAAAGTTGCTTTCTTGAAACTTTTGACCATTAATCCTGATTCTCACTGGATCGATGCAGAATAAATTTGCTTCTTCATCCATGGAACAGCCTTTAACATTCAGATAAAATTTCCATACATTCCTTTAATTACCTTTTCTTTGAATCAGTCATGCCCAGTACCACCTGTTGTCATGTCGACTCCAACTCATGATGAACCCATGTGTGGCAGAGTAGGACTGCACTCCATAGGGTTTTCAATAGGGGATTTTTTAAAGTATGTTGCCAGGCCTTTTTCTCTAAGGGACTTCTGAGTGGACACAAACAGCCAACCTTTCAGTTAACAACCAAGCACTTTAACAGTTTGCACCACCCAGGGACTCTCAATCATCCCTAAGTCTGTCAATAATTGCCTGTATGACTGGACCCTCAGAGCACCCACCCTGTTGCCCATCCTTCTCTGAAATTCTCTTTTGGCATTGCAAATTTGCAGGGACTCCAAAGTTATTCTTAGCCCAAATATCTTATCCTCTAGTATAGCTCTCCTTCTCTCTGGCTACCTTACATTACTACTGTAGAGACCAACTAAGACCATGTATATGAAATGACCACAAAAACTGCCCACGTATGTACGTGAACATTTATGTAGGCATACATCAGAGATATTGCAATATTGCAATAAAGCAAGCCACACGAATTTTTTGGTTTCTCAGTGCATATGAAAGTTATGTTTATACTATACTGTAGTCTATTAAGTGTGCAATAGCATTATGCCTAAAAAAAAAATACATACTTTTAGTTAAAAAATACTTCATTGCTAAAAATGGTAACCATCATGTGAGCCTTCAGCAAGTCTTAATCTTTTTGATGGTGGAGGATTTTGCCTCAAAGTTGATGGCTGCTGACTGATCAGGGTGGTGGTTGCTGACGGTTGGAATGGCTGTGGCAATTTCTTAAAATAAGATGACAATGACGTTTGGTACATTGACAGACTCTTCTTTCACGAAAGATTTCTCTATAGCACAAAATGCTGTTCAATAGCATTTTACCCACCATAGAACTTCTTTCAAAATTAGAGCCAATCCTCTCAAACCCTGCTGTTGCACTATCAACTAAGTCTATGTAATATTCTGAATCCTTTTTTGTCATTTCACCAGTGTTCACAGCTTCTCCTCCAGGAGTAGATTCCATCTCAAACCACTTTCTTTCCTCATCCATAAGAAGCAACTCCTCATCCATTAAAGTTTTATCAGGAGATTGCAGCAATTCAGTTACACCTTCAGGCTCCCCCTCTAATTCTAGTTCTGTTCCTATTTCCACCACATCTGCAGTTACTTCCTCCACAGAAGTCTTGAGCCTCTCCAAGTCATCCATGAGGGTTGGAATCAACTTCTCCCAAACTTCTGTTAATGTTGACATTTTGACCTCCTCCCATGAATCACAAATGTTTTTAATGATATCTTCAATTCTGAATCTTCCAGAAGGTTTTCAATTTACTTTGCCCATATCCATCAGAGGAATCATTACGTATGGCAGCTATAGCCTTACAAAATGTATTTCTTAAATAATAAGACTTGATCCATGGGCTGTAGAATGGATGTTTTGTTAGCAGGCATGAAAACAATAATCTCTTTGCATAGCTCCATCAGAGCTCTTGGGTGACCAGGTGCATTGTCAGTGAGCAGTAGTATCTTGAAAGGAATCTTTGTCCAAGCAGTAGGCCTCAACAGTGGGCTTAAAATATTTACTATACCATCTGGTAAACAGCTGTGCTGTCATCCGGGCTTTATTGTTCCATTTATAAAGCACAGGCAGAACAGATTTAGCGTAACTATTAAGAACCTTAGGATTTTCAGAATGGTAGATAAGCATTGGCTTCAACTTAAAGGTACCAGTTGCACTAGCCCCTAATGAGAGAGTCAGTCTGTCCTTTGAAGCTTCGAAGCCAGGCATTGACTTCTCCTCTCCAGCTATGAAAGTCCTAGATGGCATCTTCTTCCAATATAAGGCTGTTTTATCTACATCGAAAACTCGTTGTTTAGCGATGCCACCTTCGTTAATTATTTTAGCTAGATCTTCTGGATGACTTGCCGCTGTTTCTATGCCAGCAGTTGCTGCTTCACCTTGCACTCTTACGTTACGGAGACGGCTTCTTTCCTTAAACCTCAAGAACCAGCTTCTGCTAGCTTCAAAGTTTTCTTCTACAGCTTCCTCACCTCTCCCAGCCTTCACAGAACTGAAAAGAGTTAGGGCCTTGCTCTGAATTAGGGAACGTTGTGGCTGGTTTGATCTTCTATCCAGACCACTAAAATGTCCTCTCCATACCAGCAGTAAGACTGTTTCACTTTCTTATCATTTGTGCGTTCACTGGAGCAGCACTTCTAATTTCCTTCGAGAATTTTTCCTTTGCGTTCACAACTGTGTTAGCCATTTGGCACAAGAGGCCTAGCTTTCAGCCTAACTTGCCTTCCTCACTAAGGTAATTATTTCTAGCTTTTGATTAAAAATGAGAGATGTGCAACTCTTCTTTTCACATGAACACTTAGAAGCCATTGTAGGGTTATTAACCGGAGGAATTTCAATATTGTTGTGTCTCAGGGAATAAGGAGGCCTGAGCAGAGGGAGAGAAATGGGGGAGCAGCCAGTTGGTGGAGCAGTCAGAACACACATGACATTTATTAAGTTTGCTGTCTTATATGGGCATGGTTCATGGCACCCCAAAACAATTACAAAAGTAATATCAAAGATCACTGATCACAGATTACCAAAACTGATATAATATTAATAAAAAAGTTTGAAATGCTACAAGAATTACCAAAATGTAATGCAGAGACACGAAGTGAGCACGTGCTGTTGGAAAAATGGTGCTGATAGACTTGCTCAATGACACAGGGTTGCCACAAACCTTCAATTTGTAATAAAACACAGTCCCTACAAAGTACAATAAAGTGAAGCACAAGAAAACAAGGTATGCCTGTATAGTAATTCTATTTTTTTTTTCTTTTTAGTGGATTGAAAATTATCTCAAAAACTACTCCTTTGATACAATACGTAAGAAAAGGGTGGAGGAAATACTAAAATGTTTCCAAACTTCAGTTATTTAAGCTTTACATTCACTGTTTCTGCCATATCTGCATAATACCTGTATTATTACTTAAATATCTTCAAATCAATTTACTTTCCTACATAAGTAATAATAGGTGTACAATCGATTGTTGTTTTGATGGGCTTATTATGTTTTTTTCCCCTAGTAAGTAATTATATAATAATTAAAAATAAAATGATTCAAGTACAATCTAAAATCAGTTCCCATAAAAGCAGCAGAAATCATTCTGCACTTTAGGAATCACTGATCACTGGGTTCATCCTCCAGCCTCACGTCGTTGTCTTGGCTCATTAAAAGAGATCATAATAATTTCCGTGTATCTACTCACTGCCTTTTGGAAAGCAGCAATGACCCTAGAAGTCTGAAATACGTTGGGAATAGCATGACCAGCAGCATATATCAAGACGTTGAACTTAGGGGCCACCATGCCTGGAATGGCATACAACTGGAACATTCATGTAGAGTGGGGTACTGAGCTCATGAAGGAAGAAACTTAAATTTATATTGTTGACTGTATAATCCTCAGTGTTGATCATTCTTGTTGGTATATAATCCATGCCCCTTTACATCTGCTTTAGAATTAAGTCTCATACTGCTAAGAGGTAGATATTATTTTCTCAGAGATTTATCTAATTTCCTCAAGGACACACAACTACCAGGTGTCAGAATTGGGATTCGTAACTAGTTCTATCTGACTTCAAGGCTCTTACTCTTTCCCCAGTTACAGTGTCTAAGTCCAGCCTTGATCTGTGTGGTTTAGGAAAAACTTTAATTCTTTATCTTCCTGGCAATAGAATGATACCAATGGAGTCCATAATTACGGCCTGAGAGAGACCCTGAGTTCAGGCATGAATCTGCTCACTCACCATCCCTGTTGTATACGACAGGCTATGATTTTACCTAAATTTGTGTTGATCACTTGCAGTTACTCCAGACCCAGGTTTTGACTATAAATTGAGTCATTCATCAACAGAAAATGGGAGACCTTTCTTTCATTAACAGTTTAAAAAAATTTCAACCACAAATTGACCTTAATAGTATAAATTTATAATTATTATAGCATGCATAAACTATTGATTTTATTTAATCCCAAAAAATTGTTTTTCCTTTGAGCAAACTAAGTAAAATAGAGAGAAGGGATAAAGAAAGGAAACAAGAAAGGAAGGATGAAGGGAGGGAAGAAGAAGGAAGACAGGAAGGAAAGAAGGGAGGTAAGGAAGAAGGGTGGCTAGAAGCAGGGGCCTGGGCAAAAAGCACTTCTGCATTGCTTAAGGGGAGTCCCCGAGGAGTGCAAACAGTTTATGCGCTCAGCTGTTAACTGAAAAGTTGGAGGTGTGAATGTGTCCAGAGGCACCTCTAAAGAGAGGCCTGGTGATCTACATGAGAAAAATGAGTTATTGAAAACCCTGTGGACTTCACAAGCGCTTATGGGATCACCACGAATTGCAGTCTACTAAACAGCAGCTGTTTTTCTTTGTTTTATTTTTTTAATTGTTTAAGGGGCATTGCGTTTCTGTTAAGGGTGATGAAAAAAATTGGCAATATATAGGGGAAATGGTTGCATAACATGGTGAACATAATTAATGTCTGAATTATATAAATAATAAAAGGCACAAATGGCAAATGTCTTGTTATATATATGTTTATTACAATTGAAAAAAAAACTTTTGTAGGGCCCCGCAGTAACCAAGATTTCAATATCTTCCTTTTAGAAGTTCTGCACATTAGCCATGCCACCGAAACACAGACCACATATTTTTATTATCTTTGAAATGGTCATCATAATTGTAGTTTGGCTATAATTGATATTTGTATAATGCTTTAGGGTTTTCACAATAATTTCATGCCATACGATCCTTTGGGAAACCTGGCGATACAGGTAGAATAATAATTATTATCCCCATGTTTAGATGGGAAATCGAAATCTCAGAAAAGATCAAGTCTCCTCCCCTACACACACAAATACATACAAATGGTGGGTTCAGAAAAACAGGGACTCAAATTGACAGACTCCGACTCTAGAGTGAATATCCTTATGACTATAGCACACACGTTTTCTGTTTTGAAGAATTATTTTTGCCATCATTCATTTGTTCAAATTTAAACAAACATGTATCAATGGGTGCCATGTCCTAAGGTTACTGTAGTCAAAACACAAAGCTGCTGCTCCATTACATTCTACTGTGGATAGAAAAACAATAAATAAATGTAAGTCAGAAGATAATAAGTGCTAGGAGGAAAAATGAAACAAACAAACAAAAACAGGTGATAGGATAGAAAAACGCAGGGAGGATGGTGGGAAGTTCTATTTTATATATTTAGAAACAATATATTTTATATGATGCTGGAATATAGCCTATTTAATATCATTTGGGAAAAGGATATTGTCTTAGGGTTCTACAGAGAAACAGAACCAATTATACATATAGAGAGAGAGAAAAATGTTAAGATGTTCTATATGATTGTAGTGGGTTACAAGTTCAAAATCTATAGGTCTGGCATGACAAGCTAGAAATGCTGACAGTCTCATATCTGAAATTGTCAGGCCAGGCAATGGGCTGGAAATTTTGGCCAGATGTCTACAACTTTCTTTTTCATTTTGTCTCTCAAGAAGCCTTAGTGTTTGTTCTTCAAGTCTTCAACTGATTGGATGAGGCCCACTCACATTGTCGAGCCTAATCTGCTTTACTTGAGACCAACTGATTTAAATGCTAATTGCATGTAAATATCATCATAACAATGTCCCACCTACCTTTGACCGAACAATTGGGCACCATAGCCTAGCCAAACTGACACACAAAATTAACCATCACAGATATAAAAATGTAATCTTACGATACAAACACACAAACTGACTGGGGTAGGAGCTTGTCAGGATCCTGTGTCCTGGAGTAAGAGATAAATTCATATGCAGACCAGAATTCCAATTGCGATGAAATCCTCCAAAGAGATTCCACCTAACCTCTGCTTCATTTCTCAAGCCTGGAAGAGTGCATTAAAGACAAGGAATATTTCTGGAATCTAAGGCTGTGTCTAGACAAAACTTTCTAGTGAGAAATAAATTGTACATAAAAGAAGTGCTTGTCATACGAACAGTAGACATGGGATTCTGGAACACACTGAGGTTTACATTACCACTGTGGCGCAAAGCATCATCTGTCACTTTCCAGGGGAAGGCATGTGTCAAGGGGGTGACAGATTATAGGCCTTGCAAAAGCCCTCCAGCTGACCATCATAATTACCCTTAGTCCTCATTCAGCCATCCATCAGTGTTCTGAAGTCAGCTGGCACCCCGGAGTCTGTGAAGCGAATTTTCAGATTTCCTTCCCTTGCTTATCCTAGAAGTCTTGTTGAGGTCTCCATATCCTTAACAAAGACGTAGAGAAGTTACAGCTATCCTGATATATTACTTTAAAAAATCATAGAATTAAATAATATGGGAAAAAGAAAGGAAGGGAGAGAATCTCCTCTCCTGAATAGGTACTCAACAAATATTTATCAAGAATCTACTCAAGTCAAAAGCAGATTTTTTTTTTTACCAGTTGCAGTCAAGTTGACCCAGACTAAAGGCAACCCCGTATGTATGCCAGGAACTGTCAAAGCAGATACCATGTTGTAAACCCTCATCTAGATATTTACCATCTGCCTCTCTCAATTTTGGAAACCCTGGGGGCATAGTGATCAAGAGCTATGGCTGTTAACCAAAAAGTCAGCAGTTTGAATCCACCAAGCGCTCCTTGGAAAGCTTATGGGGCAGTTCTACTCTGTCCTATAGGGTTGCTATGAGTTGAACTCAACGGCAGAGGGTCTTTTTTCGGTTTCCTTTGACTTTCCTTCCTTTAAAATTGTAACTTCCTCCTAAATTTGTGTTCATCGAGACAGTTTATTTTTTAGAGTAGAGGTAGAAAATATGTTCAGTTTGTCCACTGACTTTGATCAATTAACAATGCCTACCTGTAGTACTGTGTTGAAGAGCATTGGGAGTATTCATGCTCCTTGGCAATGAGTGCTAAGATTGATTAGCAATGTCTGTCCTGGCCTCTGGAGATAAAAGTTTCGGAACCAGAGTTTTAGTTGAGAAAAGTGTTACGGGAATAAAGAAAGGAATCCCAGATACTCAGGGCATTATAAAAGTCCTCAGGAGTATACCAGTAATCATGGCCGTTTTGAATCTCAAGTCTGTTTAAGGGCTCACAAACAGGGCCATGTTTAAACATCATTCCCACCACCAATCTATCAGTTTTTTGTACTGTGGTGGCTTTTGTGTTGCTGTGATACTGGAAGCTATACCACTGGTATTTCAAATACCAACAAGGTCACCCATGGTGGACAGGTTTAAGTGGTGCTTCCAGACAAAAACAGACTAGGAAGAAAGGCTGGGAAAACTGTTTCCAAAAACTGGCCAATGAAAACCCTATGGATCATAACAGAATATTGCCCTGTACAGTGTCAGAAGATGAACCTCCTAGGATGGAAAAACCCATACCGGATGGAAGGCACTCCAAATACACAGTGGCCGTAACAGTGAACTTGAACACATCAAAGATTGTGAAGATGACACAGGACCAGGCAACATTTCATTCTGTTGTGTATGGGGTAGCCGTAAATCAGAGCTGACTCAACCACAACCAGCAATGACAAAACAGAATATATTTGAGACATGAGCATAACAACTCATGGACCTTTTTGGTCATCTCTATAGCCTTGAGTACACATTCTGTTTCTGTGACTTACCAGCTATGAGACTTTGGGTAACTTATTTGACTTCTGCAATATAAGACTTACTCATATACTGTTGTTGTTGTTAGGTGCCGCCGAGTTGGTTCCGACTTATAGCGACTCTATGCACAACAGAACGAAACACTGCCCGGTCCTGCGCCATCCTTACAATTGTTGTTATGCTTGAGCTCGTTGTTGCAGTCACTGTGTCAATCTACCTTGTTGAGGGTCTTTCTCTTTTCTGCTGACCCTGTACTCTGCCAAGCATGATGTCCTTCTCCAGGGACTCATCCCTCCTGACTACATGTCCAAGTATGTAAGATGCAGTCTCGCCATCCTTGCCTCTAAGGAGCATTCTGGCCACACTTCTTCCAAGATGTATTTGTTCGTTCTTTTGGCAGTCCATGGTATATTCAATACTCTTCGCCAACACCACAATTCAAAGGCATCAACTCTTCTTCGGTCTTCCTTATTCATTGTCCAGCTTTCACATGTATACGTGTTTGAAAATACCATGGCTTGGGTCAGGCGCACCTTAGTCTTCAGGGTGACATCTTTGCTCTTCAACACTTTGAAGAGGTCCTTTGCAGCAGATGTGCCAACGCAATGCATCTTTTGATTTCTTGTCTGCTGCTTCCATGGCTGTTGATTGTGGATCTAAGTAAAATGAAATCCTTGACAACTTCAATCTTTTCTCCATTTATCATGTTGTTGCTCATTGGTCCAGTTGCGAGGACTTTTGTTTTCTTTATGTTGAAGTGTAATCCATACTGAAGGCTGTGGTCTTTGATCTTCATTAGTAAATGCTTCAAGTCCTCTTCGCTTTTAGCAAGCAAGGTTGTGTCATCTGCATAACACAGGTTGTTAATGAGTCTTCCTCCAATCCTGATGCCCCGTTCTTCTTCATATAGTCCAGCTTCTCGGATTATTTGTTCATCATACAGATTAAATAGATATGGTGAAAGAATACAACCCTGACGCACATGTTTCCTGACTTTAAACCAATCAGTATCCCTTGTTCTGTCCAAACAACTGCCTCTTGATCCATGTAAATGTTCCTCATGAGCACAATTAAGTATTCTGGAATTCCCATTCTTCCCAGTGTTATCCATAGTTTGTTATGCTCCATTAAACACAGTGACCGCAGACCAGACGAGTTGTGGAATGACATCAAGGACATCATCCATGAAGAAAGCAAAAGGTCACTGAAAAGACAGGAAAGAAAGAAAAGACCAAGATGGATGTCAGAGGAGACTCTGAAACTTGCTCTTGAGTGTTGAGAAGCTAAAGCAAAAGGAAGAATTGATGAAGTAAAAGAACTGAACAGAAAATTTCAAAGGGCCTCTCAAGAAGACAAAGTAAAGTATTATAATGACATGTGCAAAAAGCTGGAAATGGAAAACCAGAAGGGAAGAACACACTTGGGGTTTCTCAAGCTGAAAAGAACTGAAGAAAAAATTCAAGCCTCGAGTTGCAATAGTGAAGGATTCCATGGGGAAAATATTAAATGATGCAGGAAGCATCAAAAGAAGATGGAAGGAATACACAGAGTCATTATACCAAAAAGAATTAGTCGATGTTCAACCATTTCAAGAGGTGGCATACGATCAGGAACCAATGGTACTGAAGGAAGAAGTCCAAGCTGCTCTGAAGGCATTGGCGGAAAACAAGCCTCCAGGAATTGATGGAATATCAATTGAGATGTTTCAACAAACAGATGCAGCGCTGGAGGTGCTCACTCGTCTATGGCAAGAAATATGGAAGACAGCTTTCTGGCCAACTGACTGGAAGAGATCCATATTTGTGCCTATTCCCAAGAAAGGTGATCCAACCGAATGTGGAAATTATAGAACAATATCGTTAATATCACAAGCAAGGAAAATTTTGCTGAAGATCATTCAAAAACGGCTGCAGCAGTATATCGACAGAGAACTGCCAGAAATTCAGGCTGGTTTCAGAAGAGGATGTGGAACCAGGGATATCATTGCTGATGTCAGATAGATCCTGGCTGAAAGCAGAGAATACCAGAAGGATGTTTACCTGTGTTTTGTTGACTTTTATTGACTCATATACTAGCTAATAATAAAGAGAATACCCACGTTCCACTGAAGAGAAGATTGAATGAGGGCATGTACATGAATGAAGTACACAGTGCAGTGTCTGCCAGAAGGTAGGAAACTCAATAAATGGTAGCAGTTATTACACTTAAACATAATTTGAGGCAAAATAACTCGTTTCATATTCTGTGCTTTTAAAACTATTTATAACTCTACTATGGAATCATTGCACTGTATTATAGCTTTATTTTTTCACCGTATATCATTTTTTTATTGTGAGATGTAGACTTCATTGATTCCCTGGACAGAATTTAATGCCTAGCCGATAAAAAAAAAAAAAAATCGATAGTCGGTAGCAAAAGATGTTGGCCAAGTGCATGAAGAAACGAACAACAACAACGAAAATCATGTAAAAACATTGACATTCAACTACATGTTCCTCACTTGTAGGTAAGTTTAGTTAAAAATTATACTTCAGATATCTAAAGAATTATTATTTACTTTGCTGGATTTCTTGATCTCCTTTGTGTCTATTCCAGCCATCAGCTAGGCAACATAAGAGTCAAGCTACAAGATAGAAAACTGAAACACAGAGATATATATTTGGGGGACTCTGTTCTACATCCAATTTATTGATACTTTGGAGTCTAAGCTATTCCTTAATTGTGGTGACCATATGTCTCTTGCTTTCTTTATCAGGCCCAGCTTCTAATATCCTGTCACATATTTTATAAGTATATTTACCACATTGTAAGTTCCATTTTTAATTCCAAAAACATAGTCATCACACCCATACAGCAAAGACCTGGGCCCAGGCCAGCTGAATATGCTTTAAAATCTGAGTAGAGCATATTCTACCTGAAGACACTGAGTCTTGAATGCCAACATATATAAGCATCATTTTTGCATTTCACTTCTAGACAAGTGTTTATTTCCTCTTCTGTAAAATCCTTATTCACTTATTTTGTTTTTAGGTTTACATAATTTGGCTCTCTCACCTTAGGTATCTCCTCACCACCGTAATTCACATGGATTTTTCAGACATTGACTCCTCACTCTCTTTCTTCCTTCATGTCATATCCATATCATTATCCTGGGTGCTTTCAGTGTCCATTTGGATGGCCCATTCAATACCCTGGTGTCTTGATTTCTTGATCTCCTCATTTCTCATGTCTTTCTTTTCCATTCCGTGCCAGTCACCAATTCTCAGGAGCATATCTTAGATGTTGTCCATCCTCTAGAACGCCTTCATTTCTTGATAATTGAATTCAAACACCCAAATTTGTCTAATCTTTTCATTCAGGTTCTTTCAATTTCTCCCAAAACATTTTTTTTTTTTTTTTAGCTTCATTGGGACTTCCTAGTCTTTGACTTCTTTTCATTGTGTAAGCCTCTTCCTTTCTTCATTTTGCTTCCTCTTCTGCTAAAATTCCAAGGTCCAACACTTAAACCACTCTTCCCAGTTTCCTAAGCTCATTGTTTTTAGCATCTTTCCATCACTGGCAAAATCGTAAATCTGGATGAACTCAGCTGCTTCCTATGTCTACCTGTGTGTGTAGGCAGCTTTATACTGCTGGAGGAAATTCCATAATTGAACATACAGGCATTTATAAATGCGTGGTCACCAGTGACAGCTAGCATGTGTCTGTAATAAGCATGCTCTTCCATTCTCTGCAAAATTACTTCAAAGCTTCCTACTTTCTTCAGGACTCACATTATCTCCTCCCTCTCACTAAACAGATAACAAAAAGAGAAAAAAAATCCATTAGAAAAGACATTTAACTTCTCAACTACTACCCATACCAACACCCACTTCTCCTCCTTTAAGAAGAAGAGCTAAAATCAATAACACCAAACTGTGTTCTGGTTCCTATATACCTCATTAACCTGGGAGATTTTATTAATCTTTCTTCTATGCCCTCAGTTTCTCAGCCACTACTGGATCCTTTCCATAGGCCGTGAAACAAGCTCTAATCCCTCCCAACTTACAAAAAAGGAACAAAACAGAAATAAAAACCTTCTCTTGACATCTTTCTCTACGATCTCATGTTGTTAGTTTATTTTATTCTTCTCTTTTAGGTAAATCTTCCACTGAACTTGCCTTCATCAGATCATCAATGACCGACACACTGGTAAAATGTGATGCTTTGCAGACATGAGTGTGTTTATTTTACAATATCAATTTATACTTTTCACAGCTACCTCCCTATAAAAATATCATTTTTCATTTCTGTCCACTGGTTTTTCTCCTATTGCTGGGAGCAGACCTGCTCAGTATCTTTGGTAAGATCTTTCTCTAACCAGTCTTGATATGTTATCCTTGGTCCTCCAAGAAGGAGATGCCAAGACAAGATTAAAGATGTGAAATACTTATTAGAGAGGAGCCCATGAGAAAAAATGCAGAGGGAGACAGGTTGAAGGTGGACTCACTTCTTACTTTTTAAAATAAGTACTTTGTACTTCATGAATTTTTGAAAACCTTGTTCATGTATTGTTGCTGTTGTTGGTGTTGTCATCGAGTCAATTCCAACTCATGGCTATTCCATGTGTTACAGGGTAGATCTGCTCCATTGGGTTTTCTTGGCCATAATCTTTATGGAAGCAGATCACCAGGCCTTTTCTTCTGTAGTACCACTGGGTGAGTTTAGAACACCTATCTTTAGGTTAGTAGTCAAGTGCAGATTGTTTTTGCTACTTTGGGCCCTTATATATTACCAATGCAAATAAGTAAATACATTGAATTAAAATTGAACACTATAGCGTAATAAATTACCATTCAAATAGAGCACCAAATAAAAACCTTTAACCCATAATTGACTTCTGAGCTCCAAACATGTTCATCTAAGTACCCACTGGGTATCCCTCCTTGGAGGTCTCACAGGAATTCCATCAAGGTCAATGTAACCAAGACTGAAATTACCATCTCCTTTTCATTCTTCAAATATTGGTTTACACATTTGTTGTCCAAAGACATCTTCCCAGGCTTGCTTTGCATTCTGCATTCTGTGGGATGGTGTGGTTCCTATCTACAGTCACTAGACTCTAAATTTCATATGACATCAGCTATGACCCACCTGTTAACTACTGTATCCTCAGTGCTTAGTACAGAACCTAGCTCAAGGAATACTTATGATTTAGTAAAGACAGCCCTTCATGTAAAATACCTCCTAAGATACCTGACACATCCAAACTGAACTAAAATACCACTTAAAGAAACACTTTTGTAGGTTTGCTTCTTGTTGTGGGAAGTAATATACAGTACTATTTCCTTTTCTTCATTCTTAAATTGCTTCTTTCAGTTTCATGATCTGCTTCCTAATTCTAGTCTTCTGAGATTTTTATCTATAAACTATAATTACCCTTTCCATAATGTCGCTTTATGTATTTCAAACTAGAAGATTAATATTGAAAAGTGATATGATTTAAGACACGGGGGATAGACATTTATTTAATATAGCTGACTGTGAATTCTCTTTCCTTTGTTCAAACTATAAACAATCAACTAATTAACTGGTTCAATGAATAAAGAAAGGAAGGAAGGGAGGGAGGGAGGAAGGAAGGGAGAGATGGAGGGAGGGAGGGAAGGATGGAGAAAGAAAGGAAAGTAAAAGGGAGGGAGAGAAGGAGGAAGGGAGGGAGGGAGGAAGAGAGGAAGGAAGGAATGAAGAAAAACGAAGGAAGGAAGGGGGAAAGGAGGAAGAAAGAAAGAAGCAAATGAAGAGATAGAATAGAGACAGAAATCAAGAAGAGAAAATCCCCAAGTGCCTAGTGAAAGATATCTAGTAGAAATAAGAGTTGAGGCAATGAGTAACAACAGGAGCTGAGTCCCCTAAGAGCAATGAATTCCTTATTAGGTTTGAGGAATAAGGAGGCAGAACCCATGCCTATAGAGAGCTGGAACTTCTAACTAGCATGAAGCTGGCCTTTACACATGGCTACCATATTCTGTACTTGAAACAGGGCTGGGGAAAAAAATAATAATAATTAGGCAGTGGTCGATGGCACTAGTTTTTTGTTTTTTTTTTTTAGGTAAACAGTAGGGAAATTTGTTATCTTACAAAACCTGTGGGTATACAAAGAATTTCGTGCAAGAGAGAGGAAATTCAGGATTACGTCATACATGGCTTTGAGGTTCAAATTTATGCTTTCCCCATGGGATGTCGCTATGAGTTGGAATTGAGTCCACAGCAATGGGTTTTTTGTCATGGAATGTAAACAGGGCTTTGAAGAGGTTTGTTCTAGTTTGAACCCCTACTGAGAATTTGCATTTCTACCTCAGACATACTGAATCATATTTACATTTTAACAAGGTCACCAGGTGATTCTTATGTATAATAAATTTTGGATACTGCTCTAAGAGTTTTTTTTTTTCCCTAAGAGTGGGTCTCAGAATTGGCCCCTAGCCAGCAGCATTAGCATCGCCTGGGAACTTGTTAGAAATGCAAATTCTCAGCAGGGGTTCAAACAGAAGCAAACCAGTTAGAAGCCCTGGATGTAAACCCTAAGCACTAATTAACATACAAATTATGCTAAGACCTGGAAATACATAAACTCCCTTATATTCCCCCACAACGCAGCAACGGTTGTACTCCTTTTGAAGGCCAGGACATATGACACTGCCACAGAAAACAACTAAAGCTAGGACTGAGATCACACATAAAAAAAAAAAATCATAGCCCAGGAGTAAAGCAACTACCATGAGGAAAAGTCAGCAGAAAAACAAACAGGAGAATGTGCATGCCAAAACTGAGGTGGAAGAACAATATGAAAAGGCTTTTAAAATGTTCAAGCTGATTTTACCAAAAAAAGGCAGAGAGGGGTGGGCAAAACCAGAAAGTGAAAACAAGCAGATTATGTTAAGAGCCAAGTGGAATTGCTAGATAAAAAGATAAAAAGAATACATACATCAAAATCAAAACAAAACCCCTGTGGTGAGTTTGGTTGGTAAACTAGACAAAGCTGAAGAGAGAATTAATGTAATTAATGTTAAATTGATCTGAGAAAATCATCTGGAATATGGAACATTCTCTTCATAAAATTTACCGTGAGTCAAAAGTTTTTCCAATCCCATTTCTCTCACTTAATGTAATTGTGACCTTTGGCATATAAATAACTCTTACGGTCTCTGTTTTCCCTCTAGAAATGGAATTAATGATAGATGACTTAAATCTCACTGAGTCATTATGAGAATTAAACTGAATGATGGTTTGAACACATCATAAAGGGCACATATATAAAGCACTATTGCTATTTTTATAATGATCAATATTATTGTTAATAAATAATTCCATGATACCCCTGATTTGGTTCCTTACTGTTCTCTGTATATTCTCTAGGACTAATGTATCCTTTTAACAGTTCTTGAAGGATACACTAGATGTTATATTTAGAATGATTATTTTGTCAAATGCCAAAATATTTTCTTGACTTATTCGAGGCATATTTAGAGAACATTCTAAAATGATTGTCAGGATCACTGTTCCCAGGGAAGTTGATTGGTTAGGAATGACACAATTTTATGATAGGGAGTGAAGGAGGGCAATGTCAAGTTGGCTTTGTGGAGAGAGATGAACAGGCATGGAAACAGGTGGAAAGATGAGAAGAGCATTTGTAACTTTTTTTTTATGCAAACAGTATATAAAATGCCCAACTGAATTAGTTTTATGAATTCAAACATTAAATGTTATGTTAATGTTCAATTCTGTTTTTCTTTTTCTTTCTATGAAGTACTCATTTAACATCTTCATAGGTTTATTTTAGAAAACCCTAGCTTAAAATTTCTTTCTGCAACTAACGACATTCCCCCTCCCTGTAGCCTCAGTCTGATTTCTACATCTTGCTATGCTTGTTCTTTGGCCTCTGTGCATTGCATGTGGAGTTCACAGTCTTAGGGACCCGAAGTCCATAGCCCAGTGCAAGAGCCACCCCTGGAGCAATCCTTTTGGTTTTAACCCTTCAAAGAATTTTTTTTTTTAATATTTTTTGGTGACGCCATGTTTTTTCACTAATGGAATGGATGCTGAGTTACTGTTTGTTGATATTCTTTGTTATTCTAAGAAACGGGTGCCAGTTGCCAGCAGGCCATATCGATCCCATCTTCCATGCAGCACATCACAAATGTGGTACATACCGGTCCCATGGAAGTCCATTACAAACTGTTTTCACCCCCAAAATAACTCATTTACTTAAATGTTTCCAAATGCCGGTAACCGTACCTCCCCAATAAGACCACTAGAAAACATACTTGCAAGCCTTATCTCATTGTACAGAAGCCAAAATGCACAAAAGTTTCACACAATCACTCCTCCGGAAAGCACCCTCTCATACGAATGGCTGTCAACACTCGAATGTGTTGTGCACCAACTTCCTTCTTTATAGGCAGTTGCTCCAGTATTCGCCATGATGCCAGAGTGTACTCAGGTGACTAGAATGCCTGCCGACAAACCTCCAGGGGCAGAAAATATGAGTGGTAGTCACACAAGATATGAACACCAGGAGGAAGGCATAATTGAGGGCAATCTTAAAGTCTGTCTGCAACAAGTAGGGTCAGATCACACATGCTGGGTTTTCAGCTGTATTTTTCCTTTTTGGCTGGGAAGCTTCCACAGCCACCTTCACTCCTCTACCTACAACATCCTCTAAGTCCACTCTCAGGTCATCCATCTTCACAACCTGGTTTGTGTAATCTCATCCCTTTCTCTCTCTGTTGCTGTTACTAATTGCCATCAAGCTGATTCTGACTCATGGCAACCGCATGTGTTACAGAGTAGAACTGCTCTATAGGGTTTTCTTGGTTGTAATCTTCGTGGAAGCAGATTTCCAGGCCTTTTCTTCTGCAGTACTGCCTGGGTGAGTTTGAACCACCAACCTTTAGGTTAGCAGTCGAGCACAAACCATTTGCACCACCTAGGGTCTATTTTTTTTTTTTTAGGGTCTATATATATGCCTGCATGTGCGTGTTTGCACGCACAATATTTATTTATTTATATGTATCTAGGGAGCCCTGTTCAGCAGTTCAAACCCACCAGCCACTCTGCAGGAGAAAATGTGGCAGTCTGCTTCTGTAAAGATTTATAATCTTGGAAACCCTATGGGACAGTTCTATTCTGTCCTATAGGGTCACTGAGTTTGAATCAACTCAACAGCAATGGGTTTAGTTTAGGTTTTTTATAGTTTCATATATATATAGTTCATATAATTTTTTTTGTGTATATATAGAGAGAAAGATCTATATATATATACACAACACATATTTGCACACACACACCTACAGTAATTCCCTACAGTAGCCCCCACTTATCCGCAGGAGTTAAGTTTCAAGACACCCCATGAAGGCCTGAAATTGCAGATAATACCGAACCCTATTGATACAGCACTAACTTACACAATGTTTCATATTATTCGCAATGTTCAATCATCCCCCAACTAATAGAAGTTCACTAAGTTTTCCTTTTTTTGGCACAACAAAAAATGTTGCAATAAATATCTTGTACATATGTTCTTACCTACTGATACGTTTGTTTCTCTGGAATAGGTTTCTGCAATGGAATGTATCGGTCAAAGGATATTTTTAATTTTAATAGATATCACCAGATTACTTTCCCAAAGAAAGCTATAACAATGCACAATTCCACCAGCAATATATTTAAGTACCCCTTTCCCCTGTATCCCCGCCAGCAATAGGTGTTATTGCTCTGTTCAGCGTTTGCCAGTTTGATGGGCATAAAGGGATAGCTCATTACTTTAATTTGCATCCCTGATGATTGCTGAGGTTGAGAATCAATGTTTGTTGGCCATTGCCTTTTTGTGAATTGCCTCTTCATAGTCTTGCTAATCTTTCTATCAGGATGTGTGGAGGAGCTCTTTATATAAAATGGATGCTAGCTTGTTAACATTTGTGTTTTTTTTTTTTTTAATTCCCAGACCCATCATTGTTTCCTAGTACCTTTATTTATGGAACAATTTTCTCATACAAAGGTTTAAATATTTTATATGGTCCATAAATCTATGTTTTTGCTTTACCCTAAATAATACATTCAGAGCCCTGGTGGTGTAGAGTTTAAGAGCTCAGCTGGTAACCAAAATGTCAGCAGTTCAAATCCACCAGCTGCTCCTTGGAAACCCTATGGGGCAGTTCTGCTTTGTCCTAGAGGGTCACCATGAGTTGGAACCAACACGACGACACCTAACAACAACAAATAATAATACATTCAGTGTCCTAAATTTTCCTTTTCTAGTATTTTATTGTACCTTATTTTTTCATTTAAACTTGGATACTTCTAACATTATTTTCTGTGTTGGATAAGAGAGATTAACTCTGTTTTCTTCTGGGGGAATAGCCAGTTATGTCATTAAAAAATAATCCATATTTCCTTAATGATTGAAATGTTATTGTCATTGTGTATTCAATTCTTATTTATCTTCAGATGTAGTTCAGTTTCTGTAATCTGTTTTGTGTATCTATATGGGTATTTTTATGTCAATACTATGATGAATTGATTCAAACAGCTATTTTGAATGATCTTTTATGTAAGTCAAGCTCTCTTTCTAATCCTCTTTTGCATGCTTTTCTTGGCAATTCCTTGGCATTTATCCTTTTGTATAGTAAACTCTTAAGACAACTTTATCTAATTTCAAAAGAAAAGATTGATTGGAATTGTATTAAACTATGATGGCAACAGGTTTGTTTTTTTTGGTATGGAGGTACCCTGGTGGTACAGTGGTTAAAGTGCTAGGCTGCTAAACCAAAATGTCAGCTGTTCAAACCCACCAGCCATTCCATGAGAGAAAGATGTGGCAGTCTGCTTCTGCAAAGATTACAACCCTGGAAATCCTAGCAGGCAGCTCTATTCTGTCTTTTAGTGTCACTAATCGAATTGATGGCAATAGTTGTTTTTTTTTTATAAAGCTATACATTAATTTTAGAAGAATGGACATTTTTATTGTATTAACCAACTCTTGCATGTCTTTCTGTTTGTTCACATTTTTATTTATATTCTTTAATACAATTTTGTAAAACTTATATTTGTAAAGGTTTCTGTTAATTTCTTTTTAAGTTTATTGCTAAGATTTTGTTGTTCTTTTTCTTGCCATTGCGATTATAATTTTGTTCCCACTTCAATTTCGTGGAGCTTATTGCTACATCAGAGAAAAATTTTTCTTTTTGTTCTTTTATAAATATCAAATCACCTTACCAAATTCTCTTACAACTAAAGGAGACCACTGTTTTTAACTATAGGCTCTGGGTTTTTTAGGTATAAAATAATTTTGTTATCTAAAAGAGATAGGTTTAACCGCTTTTTCTCCTTATATTTATATCATTATTTCAATTTATTTTTGTATTTCATTTAAGGAACTTCCAAGAAAATATTGAATAGCAGTTAGCATCCTTATCTAGCTCTTGATTAAAATCGAAATGCTTTTAGTTATTTGTGATTGAAAATAATGTTCGCTACTGACCATTGGCAAATTTAAATATCTTTTCATTTCTATTTTGCTTTATTAAAAAAATTTGCTTTATTAGGAACGATTAAAGAATTTTATCATGTGACTTCGCTATCTGTTAATGTGCTCGTATGTTTTTTCTTCTTTAATTCTTCAAAGGAGTGTATTATGTCAGTAAAGTAGCTGATATAAAACTATTCTTGTTTTTCTGGAATAAATGCTACTTCTTATAAAAAATATCGTATGCTAAACCATGTATGGTATGTATATGATATGTTCATGAAATCTATTATTTTGCATATTTTATTTAAACTTTTTCATGTATATATTTTTTTGTTTTATTCATAAGCGAGGTTATTCTTGATTTGCATTTTCTATTATTAATTTGGAAACCCTGGTGGCACAGTGGTTAAGTGTTACGGCTGCTAACCAAAGGTCAGCAGTTGGAATCCACCAGGTGCTCCTTGGAAACTCCATAGGGCAGTTCTACTCTGTCCTCTAGGGTCGCTATGAGTTAGAATCGACTCATGGCAAGGGGTTTGGTTTTTGGTTTCTTTTATTACTAACTTACTTATTAAAAAAGCTTTGTTGAGGTATAATGTACATACCATAAAATTTACGCATTTACAGTATATAATTCGATGATTTTAGTAAATTTGCAGAGTTGTGCAACCATCACCATAACCCTGTTTTAGGACAATTTCATCTCCCCAAAGAGATCCCTTATGTGCATGGAAGTCAATTCCTGCTCCCATCCCCAACCCCAGGCAGCCACTAACCTGTTTTCTGTGTCTGTAGGTTAGATTTTTACACCTGCAATGTTCTCTTTATGCTTTTCGTCTCTCCTGTATCTGTGTCTATAGTAATATCTCTTTCTCATCCTTAATATTATTCCAGTTTTTTGTTATAATTTTTATAACATCTTACTAGTTTTAATAATAATTTTCATTAGTTTTTGTTATATTTATTCATTTATAAATTTATTAGGATGTCAATCATACATTATGCCGAGTTGGATGTTTCTGTTAACGTTCTTTTCATTGCTTTCTGGGTAGTTTGCATTACCAAGTTTGATTTACTCTTTGATTCAGGGAATATCTACTCATTTGTTTCTCAGAAACTCATTTGTTTCTCAATGTCCAAGTAAGTGAGATTATTCTAGTAATCTTTCTAATATTTATATTTCATTTTATTGAATTTCAATGACAGCATGTCATTAAAAATCTTTGTCATCAGGTTCAGATCAATTTATATGAATGTTCTGTGGACTTACAAAAGTATATATTGTGCACATTATTTCTTCCAGGGCTATACGAGTCTATATTAAATAAAATTTAATTGTATTATTAAATTCCTCCATACCCTTATTTATTTTTGTAATTTCAAATGAAATGTATGAAAATCTTCCACTATATTAGATGCTTACCAAATTCTCCTAACTTTTTAACTAGATTTATATATTTAGCTATTATGTTATTTGTTTCACACAGGTATATGATTGTAGTATCTTCTACATTAGTTCTTTCTGCTATCATTATATGTACTATATGTTATATCTGCTACCATCTTCATTCTGTTTGGTGGTTTTAACCTGAAATTCCATCTTGATGAAATTAAAATTTACACTCCTACTTTTAATTTTGCTTTCACTTGCCTAATACCTCTTTTCGCATCTCTTAATTACTAGATTTTAAAAACACCTTAAGGGTACTTTTAAATAAATAAATACTGTAGTTTAACCTAATTTTAAACATACCAACCAATCTCACGCTTTTAGTGGAAGAAATTAGTCCATTCCCAAATACAGATAGTAATTTTATTCCTTTCATCTTTATGTCTATTTAATGTCTGAAGTAATTTTTTCCTTGTCATTGTTTTTCTTCTAGCCTGCTGAAGTTACTATTCATTCTTTTTCTTGTTTTGCTAATTTGAAAGTTCTACTACACTTTTCCTTTCTCTCACTGATCCCTTTCTCTTTCTAAATCATAATCTGATCGTATTTATTTACTAGTGTGATACCTATTCTTTCTCATACTAGACAGTCTATTAGCTGCTATTTCCTTGCCTTCCTGTAAGATGAAATCTTAGAATACCTTCACCCTCACTTTCTCCTCCTTTTTATCACAGTCCACTTCCACCAAGATGATACTTTTAGGATGTTTCTTTACCCCTCGCTCTCCCAACTACCATTCCCTTCCCAGGTAAAATAAACAAAAAAAAACAAACAAAAAAACCCCACTGCTGTTGAGTCAATTCCGGCTCATAGTGACCCTACAGGACAGCGTAGAACTGCCCCATAGAGTTTCCAAGGAGCACCTGGTGGATTTGAACTGCCGACCTTGCAGTGAGCAGTGGTAGCACTTAACCACTACACCATCAGGGTTTCCATTTTAGGTATTGTAATTTTCCTTGCAGATGCCCTTTCTTCAATAATCCTTAGTGCGGTATTACACTTTCCCAGAGAGCCTGTCATTATTCATTTAGATATATATGTATAAATTAGGATTCATTGCTTACCACATGGCCGTCTCTTGCTTCATTTGTCCTACCTTGATAACTCTATTCTGATGTATCTGTTGGAATTGGTCTTTGCAAATTCCCTCTGATAGGGTAAGAGAGAGATCTCCTCTCCGAATCCTGGTATCCCTGCAACGATATGTATTTTCATCCCAATACATGGATAATATCTTGGCCAGGCATAGCATGATTAAGTTGCAGCCTTTTCTCTTAGTAGTTTTCACATGCCGTTCCACCATCGAGCATCCAGTATTGCAACCACAAAAGCCATGACAAGAGGAAATTCACAGCTATCATCTGTAGAATCTCTGCACTGATAAGAAAATATAAGATATTAAAACCCATTGCCGTTGAGTCAATTCTGACTCATAGTGACCCTCCTTGCAGGACAGAGTAGAGCTGCCCCACAGGGCTTCTAAGGAGGTAATCTTTATGGGAGCAGATTACCACATCTTTCTCCAGCAGAGTGGCTTGGTGGGTTCAAACCACCAAACTTTCGGTTAGCTGCTGAACGCTTTAACCACTGGGCTCCTTATTAGAGAGCTTCAGAAGACTTCTAATAGGAAACAGGAGAGAGGAAAGCAAGCCAAAACACATTTGAAATATCTCCCTTTTTTCCTATGCAGTGCTTTTTTCTTTTTACCTGAGAGTTTATAAGATTTCTCTTTGCATTGGAGCTATATAATTTCATCAAGACAGGTCTAAAGCTTTATGTGTCTTTTCTCATCAAATCTAACTGGAACTTGATGTGCCCTGTTGATTTTCAGATATGGCCCCCGCCTCTTTCCCTCAGAGGAATTTTCTTTTTTTATTGGCCAATTATTGCCACTCCTCCATTTTTCCTTTATCTCCTACTGAAATCCTATTATTTGCAATTTTTGTCTCTGAGATTTATCCTCCAAATCTCATATCTCTTCTCTCATGTTTTCTAGCACTTTGTGTGATTTGAAATGTTTCTTGTATTTGGTTTTTCAGTTTACTAATTTAAATCTCAACAATGACTATTCTACTGTCCTCTCAATCAATTCGTTTATTATTATTATTTTTTACTTCAGAAGTCATGGTTTGGAGATCTTGACAAGTTTGCTGAGTAGTGTACTTGAATACATTTATACGGTTTGTTTTATTCAAGAGATTCAAACTCACCTGATATTTTGTTGCCTCCATTAATGAAAGCCTACCCCCATCCAGCTGATACTACAATATTCCTGTTCTTCACTCAAAAATATTTATGGCATGCCTGCTGTGGTTCAGAAAATCTGTAAATAGGTATAGGGTAGTTAGTGAAGAAAACTGACCCAATTTTTGCCCTCACTGAACTTATAGTCTAGTGGTATAGATGAGCATCATACAAACCCATAGACGAACAGGATAACAATGAAAGAAAATAAGAGTACTACATGTGAAAATAGCAAGGCAGGATAGACGTGTAAAGACTAGTATAAGTTGAATGGTTGGGAAGGCTTCTCTCAGAAGTGAAATTTAAGCTGAGAATGAAGAATGATAGAGTTAAATGGGACATTGTTCCAGACAGAAGGAAATATATATAGCACATAGTCTGTTCAAGGAATTGAAAGAAGGCTACTATAGCTGAAGTATGCTGAGCTTTGGAGGTTATGTAAGACCATAGTGCTTATTGTAAGAACAACGTGAAGATATTGTTATGTATTAAGAAAAAGTGTAATATTACCCAACTTTCATGTAAAAGGGATGACTCTGGATGCCATTTGAAAAATAGACTGAGAGAAGATCTTGGGTGATTTACTGTCATTTAAACCAGGGGCCAACAAACTTTTTCTAAAAGAGACAGATAATAAATAATTTAGGCTTTGCAGGTCATGTAGAGGGTCATCAAAAAAGAGGAAGACTCTCAACGAGATGGATTGATGCAGTGGCTGTAACAATGGGCTCAAGCATAACAACGATCATGAGAATGGCCCAGGACTGGACAGTGTTTCGTTCTATTGTACATAGAGTGGCTATGAGTCAGAACCGACTCAACTGCACCTAACAACAACAACAACAGGCCATGTAATCTCTGTTGCAACTATTTAACTCTACCACTGTAATATGTAAATAGGACCACTCATGTATGAATGAATTTAACTATGTTCCCATATAACTTTATTTGAAAGAGCAGATAGTAGAATGTATTTGAGGATGATGTATGAACAGACAGTGTTTCGTAGGGTCTCTATGAGTTGGAACCAACTTGATGGCACCTAACAACAACATTTGACCCTTGAGCTGTAGTTTGCTGGCCCGACACCTTCAGAAGTTCCTTTTTTACTTACACCAGCAGATCATCACTAAGTGCTAATCTCTAAGCTCTGAGATGTATCCCATGGACTGATCAGAGTGACTGGCACATGGTAGGTGTTCAGTAATTATTTATTGAAAGTATAAGTAATGTGAGAACCATAATATTTAAATTTCTTTTAACAGGAAAAAAAAGAAAAACTTCATTTATTCCTACCTTTTTGTTTGTTTGTTTGTTTGTTGCCCTTCAGCCCGCTCCCTGCCCATAGTATAGCATATTGCAGAGTGACTTAAGGGTGAGCAATATTGGACAATTAGCTTAATGCAGAGTGTATTTCATATTTTCATTGGCTTGCATTCCTCTTTCTTTCTCGTACTAGAGTCTTTTGGAAGCTCTCTAATATCTTATAAGGAAGTGGCACTAATGCTTAAGCGTTCAGCTGTTAAGTGAAAAGTTGGTGGTTCAAATCCACCCAGCAGCTCTAAGGTAGAAAGACCTGGCGATCTGCTCCTGTAAAGATTACAGCCAAAAAAACCCTATGGGCCGGTTCTGCTCTGTCACATGGGTTGCCATGAGTTGAAATCAACTTGATGGCACCTTACAACAGTAATATCCTATACTTTCTTATCTAAGAGAGATCTGACAGCTGATAGCCTTAATCCCTTCTTATCTTAGAATGATTTATAAACTTCTTTTGGTATTAAGATATAGTTAAATACACTCAACTTCATTTATTCCCTATTTGATATATACGATTTATATTATTATGATATTTATGATATTTGGTTGTTGGGTAGTTGGAGGACACATGGTTCTAAGCCATATCCCTGAAACCAAAATGTTGGGAGAACTTGAAACAGCCTGGCATATTTTTATTACTAATGAGTAGAAGATATATGTTTCTGGCTACCAAGACCCTAGAAACATAATACAAGATTAATGGATAGGACCTCAAAGGTTAGACAGCTCTGAATTGGGGTGATTTTGATTTCATTGAAAAAGCCACAAAGCTTATTATGGAATGTAGGTTGTGATGGTGATGGGTGTTTGCTAATTTGGGATAGGGATTGGGAAAGATATTGCAATATTTAGAAAAGCTTACCTCATTTTTTTTTTTTTTTTTTGGTAAATCTTTCTCAAAAGTTATTCCTTTTTAGCTCAACTGAAGATGTTTTATAGGAGGCACCACATGGTCAATAAAAACTCCCAGGAATCTGCCAGCCGGGCTGTTCTTTGCACTTATTAGATTCTATCAGGGATTCTAGGGGTCACAGTTATGAGTACTTGTAAGAAAAATATCACTACCAGCTTCTTTTCCTTTAATAACTGTTTTTGCTTTGTTTTAACTTTGAGAAGCTTTTCTTTTGTTTCTAATTTTTAAATTGAAAAGCAAATGAATAGCCACAGTAAAAAATTAGGAAAATATGTAAATATAAAAAGGAAAATAACAGAATCAGTGGATAAAGAAAGCCACTCTTACATAAAACCAGGCTCATGCTGAAAGCATTGTTTTGTGGTCTATTTTATAAAACTTTATAATATAACATAGACATGTCATTAGTGATTCTTCTAAATGTAATTATTCATGGCTCCATCAAAATACAATTGACCAATCACATATTGTTGGATGCATTGGTTGATTCTAAGTTTTTACTATTATAAGTAATATAAAGAATGTTTTTGTATATGAGTGTTTCCTTCATGTAAAGTACCAAAGGTGAAATTGCAAGTGTAGAAGATATGAGATTTTTTTTTTAACTCAACACACATTCCCAAATCGCCCTGTGAAGAGTTAAGTGTATTTGCCTCAGCAATGCAAGAGCTGTTTGGTATAATTTCACCCATACTAAATATTGTTTTTTATTTTTTTTTTCAAATTAATGTACAAAATGTATCTAATTTTAATTTCTTCTGTTTGGTTATTAATGTGTTGAATTTTTTTTTAAATACTTTCATTGACATTTCTTATTTTATAAATTATTCAATTCTTTTGACTTTTTCTCGTTAGTAATATATATTTAACTATATATTTTCTTATATAGTTAAATTACTTTACCTTTTGTCTATTATGTATATATTGCAAACATATTTCTTAGGTTGTCATTTATATTTTAATTTTATTTATAACGGTTTCATTATAAACAAAATTTTAAATTACATACAATAATAGCCCATGTTTATTTAGTTTTTCTGTGTGCTTCAGACTGTTCCAAATTATTAACACATGCTATTTTATTTAATCTTTAAGCCACTTCTATGGTATGTAAAATAATTATTTTCACTTCCAGATAAGGAAACTGAGGCACCGGGAGATTCCATGCCTTGCCCAACTACACACACCTTAAATAGTAAGTGACAAAGCTGATCTTTAAAGCCAGACAATCCGATTCCGGAGGCCACTTTGTTAATATTTATGTTTTCAATTTTTGTATTTTTTTTGCCTAGAGTGGCTTAACCTACTCTAGTACTGAATATTGGCTCCTCTTCTTACGCTCACTCCTCTCTTTCCCTATCTCTCCATTTTCTCTTCTCCTTTGTCTTTTTCTCCTTTTGCCTATTTCTTCTTTTATTTATTTTTTTCCTTCTCTCTTTCTCCAACTCCTACATCCTCTCTATCCCAACTGGAATTTATGTAAGTTATAGTGTAAGGTATAGAGTAAGGTAAGAATGCAAGTTTGTTCTTCAAACAGTTAACCAATTGGCCCTGTACAACTCATTAAATTATCTGACATTTGACAATGATTTGATATGCGGCCTTTATCATATCAGAAATAGACACACTTGGATGTGTGGTGTATTTCTTCTATTATTATTGTACCAATACCTCATAGTTTAAATCTTACAGTTCTGTAATGTTTTATAATCTGAGACCGTATGTTCTGCCATATAAACCTTTCCTTGTTTTATTCTTTCCCTGTACTTGCCAGGTTTCAAATTAGAGAGTTGGTTCCCTAGCACTGCAAAGGTAAGCAATGAGGGTAATTTCAGTATTTTGGTATCATTACGAACTGGTAGATTTAAAAAATATTGATGTGTTTCATCTATTGAAGTTAAAATGTTTACTGATGCTCTCATTAATCAATCTTTGGATAGTATGCCTCTTTAAGTTGTCTCCTGGATCATTTTCAATCAAACTCTAACAGTCGTTGATAATTTCCATATACATAAATATATTTTTTTAATCCAAGCTCATCATTCACATTTCTTACCCCAGATCAGAACTCAACCATCTCTTCAAAGATCCCTGGTTAATTTTGTGGCTAAAGTCCACAATCTGAGCAGTAGGGATGCTTATTGCTCTGGGGTTGGTCATTGTTTCTAGGTCTTTTCACTTAACAGCAAAAATGCAACATGAATTCATATTAATATTTCCACTCAAATGTGGGATTCGAGTCTTTTGCTTATGGTAGAGGATGCTATATGTGATTCACTTTCTCTGATACTAAAAATATTCATTAGCATGATTACTTAGCACCACACATGTATAATCACTGACAACGGTTTAAGATATGTGTGTGTGTGTTTGTTTTAGTTCTTTTTGTCTTCAGCATATGATACATTAAGAGTACACAATGAAATCGCTGTCTTTTAAGTCATTTAAAATAACCTCTCGATACAGTTAGTCCAGCAACTCAATTCATAGACTCATTTTTCGTTTTGATTTCAGTAATTAAGAATTCTTTTTTTGTAAGTTTTTATTTAATTTGGTTTCAAAAATACATACATTTGTGATTATTGTTGAGATCCGTGGTGATGCAGTGGTTAATTGCTACAGCTGCTAACCAAAAGACTGGCAGTTCAAATCCACCAGTTCCTTCTTGGAAACTCTACTGGGCAGTTCTACTCTGCCCTATAGGGCCGCTATGAATCGGAATCAACTTGATGGCAATGGGTTTGGTTTTGGTTTATTGTTGTTAGGTGTCATTAAGTCAGTGCGAACTCCTAGGGACCCTATGTTCAACAGAGGGAAACACTACACAGTCTTGCACCATCCTCACAATTGTTGCTGTGTTTGAGCCCATTGTTGCAGCCACTAAATCAATCCATCTTATTGAAGGTTTTCATATATGTATATAAAAACTGTTTTATATACATTTACGTGGTGTTAAGGTAAATTATGAAAACAAGGTGTTTAGAAAAATAACTCTACCTCTGTTTCTCCCTCTACCTATAGAACCCCCCGAAATACTATTGTCTTTCCATTTTTTAAAACGGCAATGTATAATTGAATTTCATCTTATTTATGGAAGTAAGTATAAACTATTACGTTATTGTTTTTAACATAGATGTTAAAAATCCTTTGACTATAGATGCAAATTTATAAGTACGGTGGAGGGATACAAGAACTGAAGAGAAAATTCAAACCTTGAGTTGTAATATTGAAGGATTCTGTGGGCAAAATATTAAACGACAAAGGAAGCATCAAAAGAAGATGGAAGGAATACATAGAGTCAGCGTACTAAAAAGAACTGGTTGACATTCAACCATTTCAGGAGGTAGCATATGATTAAGAACTGATGGTACTGAAGGAAGATGTCCAAGCTGCTCTAAGTCATTAAGAAAAAACAAAGCTCCAGGAATTGACCAAATATCAATTCTTTCTGTATGGTTATTCTAGCAACTCAATTCAGAGATGTTTCAACAAATGGATGCAGCACTATAAGTGCTTACTAGTCTATGCCAAGAAATTTGGAAGACAGCTATCTGGTCAACTGACTGGAAGAGATCCATATCCATGCCCATTTCAAAGAAAGATGATCCTACAGAATGTAGAAATTATCAGACAATATCATTAGCATCACACAGGAGTAAAATTTTGCTAAAGATCATTCAAAAGCAGTTGCAACAGTACATTGACAAGGCACTGCCAGAAATTCAAGCCAGATTCATAAGAGGACGTGGAAAGAGGGATATAACTGCTGGTGTCAGATGGATCTTGGCTGAAAGCAGAGAATACTAGGAAGATGTTTACCTGTGTTTTATTGACTACGAAAGACATTCGACTGTATGGATCATAACAAATTATGAATAACATTACAAAGAATGGGAATTCCAGAACATTTAATTGTGCTCATGCAGAACCTGTACATAGACCAAAAGGCAATCGTTTGAACAGAACAAGGGAGTATTGCGTGGTTTAAAGTCAAGAAAGGTGTGCATCAGGGTTGTATCATTTCACCGCACTTATTCAATCTGTATGCTGAGCAAATAATCCAAGAAACTGGACAATATGAAGAAGAATGGGGCATCAGGATTGTAGGAAGACTCATTAACAACCTTCAATATGTAGATGACACAACCTTGCTTGCTGAAAGTGAAGAAGATTTGAAGCACTTGTTGATGAAGATCAAAGACTACAGCCTTCAGTATGAATTACACCTTAACATAAAGAAAACAAAAACCCTTAGAGTTGGACTAATAAGCAATATCATGATACACTGAGAAAATATTGAAGTTGTCAAGAATTTCGTTTTTCTTGGATCTACAATCAACATCCATGGAAGCAGCAGTTAAGAAATCAAATGATGCATTGCACTAGGAAATCTGCTGCAAAAGACCTGTTTAAAGTGTTAACAAGCAAGGATGTCATGGCCTGACCCAAGCCATTAAGTTTTCAATCACCACCTTTTATGCATGCGAAAGCTGGACAATGAATAAAGAAGAATGAAGAAGAATCGCCTTTGAACATGGTGAAGAATATTGAATATGCCACGGGCTGCTAGAAAAATGAACAAATCTGTCTTGGAAGAAGTACAGCCAGAATGCTCCTTATAAGCAAGGATGGCAAGACTTTGTCTCATGTACTTTGAAAATGTTATCAGGAGGGACCAGTCCCTGGAGGAGGACATCATGCTTGGTAAAGTAGAGGGTCATTGAAAAAGAGGAAGACCCTCAATTAGGTGGATTGACACCATGGCTGAAATAATGGGCTCAAGCATAACAACAATCATGAGAATGGCGCAGGACTGGACAGTGTTTCGTTCTGTCGTACATAGGGTCACTCTGAGTCAGAACCCACTCAACCGCACCTAACAACAACAACAACAACATAGATGCAAAGGTTTATTTGTGGACTCTCAGTTCTATTCATTTGAGCTATATGTCTATCCCTATGCCAGGACCACATTGTTTTGATTACTGAAGTTGCATAATAAGTTTCGAATTTAGCAAGTGTGAGTCTTCTTCCAAATTTGTTCTTCTTTTTCAAAATTGTGTTGGCTATTCTGGAATCCCTGCATTTCCATATCTGATTCTTTTCAAATATTTAGTTTTAAACCAACTTGCCAAACTGTATTTGCTTTATTAGAATTTCTAGTTGTTTTCCATGATTTTATCAAAAATCAGTTAGTGATTTTTCCTCCTCTATACTGTTTCCTGGAACATACTGTTTCCTGGAAACCCTGATGGCATAGTGGTTAAGTGCTAGGGCTGCAGGTTAAGTGCCTGCTGCGAATCCGCCAGGCACTCCTTGGAAACTCTACGGGGCAGTTCTACTCTGTCCTATAGGGTTGCTATGAGTCGGAATCGACTCAAAGCCAACAGATTTTTATACTGTTTCCTATAATTTCCCCTCTCTTATTTCTACCACTAAAATATCAGATCAATGTTAAATAATGTGGTAACTACATGAGGCCTCGTAGCATCCTAGTTTTCAACCAGAATTATTTTAAAGACTGTTAATAATGATGTTAGCTAT
This sequence comes from Loxodonta africana, assembly GCF_030014295.1. Lineage (NCBI taxonomy): Eukaryota > Metazoa > Chordata > Mammalia > Proboscidea > Elephantidae > Loxodonta > Loxodonta africana. Next base: position 27,589,262 of record NC_087354.1, read on the forward strand.
TAATTTTAGGTAATGTTTTTTGATCATATTCTTCCCAGTTTTTCAAGACATTTTGATCAGGTACAAATATATGGTTTTCTGACATTTACTCTGTGTGTCTTAATTTCCATATCTATAAAAAGACCTAGGAATTTAGGGCTAGTCTAGCTCACATAGAGTACAGTAGAATAAATGCTGACCTTGGGGTTAGACAGAACTGGGTTTGTTGTCCAGCTTTCCTGACCAGATCTGGGATCTTGGACCAGCTAATTAATCTTCCCAAGCCTAAATTTCTCATCAATGAAAAACTGTTATTAGTCATACTTACTTTGTAGAGTCTTGAAAATTAGAGTTAATATATGTTAAGTACCTGACATAAAATAGGCAACTAAGAGACAGTAGTTTTTATTTGCTATATGACCTCTATGACTTTTCTAGCTCTGAAACACTATGGGCTGCTTGGCATATAACTTTCACAACCTAGACTCAACTACAGCAGAAACTGGGCAGCCAAATAACTGTGCTGTAACTTTAAGGCAATGGAAGCTTAAGCCTCCAGTTGTTGAAGGGCAGATTACATTCTCCCAATCAGATTCCTGATGGTTTGCCTATGGCATTTAGACTTGTAGCACAGCAATAAATATAAGAAAATTCAAAAATGGAATTGACATAAATTTTTGTATGCTATTCATACAACCCAACATCCAGATTAGTTGACTACTCCACATAGATTCAGAGATCTGAGAATTGAAATGGACATCAGCAGGCATCTAATTCAATATCAGATACAAAGCATCATTACTCATTATGTGATTTTATTGTGTCATAGTTTATCATGTCATTTCTTATACCCTGTGTATGTCTTAAGGTAATGAAAAATCTTTTACCATGAATTAAGTGACTTGTATACATACCTGGTGTCTCTCGCTAGACCAGGATGCCCTTGGGTCAAGCAACATGTGTTAATCAGAGCAGTACTTTGTTTCTAGCATGTAGGAACAGAGGCAGTGGTGGTTCAGTGGTAGAGTTCTCATCTTCCATGTGGGAAACCCAGGTTGGATTTCCAGCCAATGCACCTCACGTGCAGCCACCTCCCATCTGTCATTGGAAGCTTGCATGTTGCTATGGTGCTGAACAGGTTTCAGCAGAGTTTCCAGGCTAAGATGGACTAGGAAGAAAGACCTAGTGATCTACTACTGAAAATCAGCCAATGAAAACCATGAATCCCAACCATCTTACCCACAACCAATCATGGGTATGACTTGAGACCAAGCAGTGTTTCACCTGTTGTCCATGAAGTCACCTTAAGTCAGGGGCCAACTTGAAGGCAGCTAACAACAACAACAACAATGTTGGAATGGGTGAATAGATATGTGGTTGACTCAGTGAAAAAATGGATGAACCAATTAATTAATTTGTAAGTTAATCAACTGCCTTTGTGCTTTTCACATTCTATTTTCATTCACAAGTTTTAAAGAAAAAGTTACCCATGTGCAGCTATATAAATAGCTACCATAGGAATCACTTAGGTTTCCCACAATGCCTAGCTCTATTATCACTGTTATCATTTCTGATTAAGTGCCCCTACAACAATTAATTGATTAGTTAATTAACTTAGTTAAGTCAATTTAATTTTGCAACATGTGGAGGGGTGTGCAAAGATGCTATATGTATTTAGTGTGAATTCCAACTTTTTTTTTCCCCTGGAATTTATAACTGACTGGTGGCACAATGGTTAAGTGCACGGCTGCTAACTTAAATGTTGGGGGTTGAACCCACTCGGCAGCTGAGTGTGATAAAGACCTGTAGACCTGCTTTCATAAGGATTTAAAAAAAAAAAAAACCCATTGCCTTCCAGTGGATTCTGACTCATAGTGACCCTGCAGGACAGAGTAGAACTGCCCCATAGGGTTCCCAAGGCTGTAAATCTTTAAGGAAGCTGACCGCCACATCTATCTCCCTCAGAGCACCTGGTGGGTTTGAATTGCCAATCTTTTGGTTGGTAGCCCAGTGCTTTAACCACTGCATCACCAGGGCCCCTTCCATAAAGATTACAGCCTAGGAAATCCTATGGGACACTGTCACATGGGGCCGAAATAAGTCAGAATTGATTCCACAGCATCTAACAACAAAAATCCATCTTGAAAAACTAGTTCACAGAAGGATTATGGGAGACTCTTCCAGTGTCAGAGAAAAAAAGATTCTTGGGCACCCACTGCTCATTTTTCTTTCTTTTCCCAGACACCTGAGTCCCCTCAAATCCCACCACAGTTTGTCCTCCGGCATGTTTGTCGGTAGGTTTACAGAAGTTCTAATTAATTCTCTGTAATTGCATAGTATTTTCTGCCTGTTTCTCACCACCGTCCCAGCCTTGGAAACAAGATTTTCCACCTCTGGAGACTGCCCTGGTAAAAGCCTATTAATAAATAATTAAGTTTTGAGACTCCTGCAGTGGTGAGTCATGCCTAGAGATCACGTGGAAGCCATCTCCATGGCAACGTACCAACAGGAACTAAACTGCTCTATTTCTCTTTCTGTAGGTGTGGAGAGAGTAAGGGCAAACACATAGATTAAAAAGAGATTTGGTTGTTTTCTTGCTTTTTTTCATGTTTTCTTTTAAAAAATCTGCCATTTGGAATTCAAAAAAGGCTATGTTTATGGCAAATGAAATGTGACTCTGCAGCTGTGTGCAAGACCTTCTACCACCTTGCTTCTCCATCCCAACTCATCTGTCTGTTTTCTCTGGGACCCGCCTTTGGTTCCACCCTTGCTCTATCATCCCTGCATACTATCCCTTGCCACAAACTCACCACTGGTTGTCCATGGCTTGCTTTGTGATTGTCTCCTAACAGTTCTTCACTTCATTCTCTGCCCTTCTCCTCTTACCTTGGTCTATAGTTTGAACTAACTTCCTGCAAAAGAGAAAGAACATGGGCTTTAGAGTTAGGCAGATCTGGACTCCATCTCCAGCCTCTTCTACGTACAAGCTGTGTAACTTAGGTATAGTTACTTGACAATTTCTCAATCTGATTCCTCATCCATAAAATGGAAATAATAATTCCCTTGGAGGGTTGTAGTGAAGCAAAAAGTAGAGGCATAAACTAAGGGTTAATACAGTGGCTTTTTGCATCAGATTGTCTGGATTTGAATCTTTTTTGGCCTTTATTAGCTTTTGGGGGGGCGGGTTATTTAATTTCTCTAAACTTCATAGGTTTATTTGCAACATTAACTCACATACAAAAAACCAAACCCATTGCTGTCAAGTTGATTCTGACTCATACCTTCCCTATAGGACACGGTAGAGCTGCCCCATAGGGTTTCCAAGGAGCAGCTGGTGGATTTGAACTGCTGACATTTTGGTTAGCAGCCAAACTGTTAACCACTGAGCCATCAGGAGTCCTTAACTCACATTAAAAAAAAAAAAATTGCCTTTGAGTCAATTCTGACTCATAACAACCCTACAGTGTACGTAAAAGCCTTTGGCAGATAGTAAGTACTTACTACTTGTTGGAGCACTGGTGGCACAGTGGTTAAGATCTCGGCTGCTAACCAAACGGTCAGCAGTTCAAATCCACCAGCTGCTCCTTGGAAACCTTATGGGACGTTCTACTCTGTCCTATAGGGTCATTATGAGTCAGAACCAACTCGATGGCACCTAACAACACAACATCACTGCTTGTCAGTTGTGATTACTACTGACACATAGTACGTATTTGATAATTAAAAGCTATTATCGTGAGGAGTTATTTTGTGAGATAATGATAACCTGATGCAATTTTCTAGCAATGCTTCCTGAAGAAGTGGGTTAGCAGCATGAACACAACATAATGAAAGTCACTGAACACTTGTATCCTTGCCTAGACTGGTACTTCTTTCTGCATCCAATAACACCTTTAACTTTCCAGACCAGATCTGAGCATGCTCCGTCTTTGCAGAATTATGGCCCAGACGAAAGTGACTCCAATATTGAAGTCAGCTGTTATGCATATTCTCCATTCTTCTCCTTTCTGTGCTCTGCTCTGTGTCCCAGGAAGCTGACACCTGCTGACTGGATCTCCCAGGCTTGCTTTCAGTTGGCATCCAGATGTGTTCAGTCAGTGCAAGTTACATGGTTACACCATGGGGCAAGGGGAACTAAGTCTAGAAACCAGGGAATGTATTGGGCTGCCTTTTGGTACTCCCAAGTCTAGCATAAAAGTCAGTGAAAAACTATAGCAACCCAATAACTACTGAACAACTAGGGACTTAGATCCTCCAGCGATGAAGGTTTGGGCCACTCTTCCAGGTAAAGAACCTCAAGCTGATGGAGATGATAAGAGTAAAGAATGGTTGGTGGAAGGCGAGGCTGTTATTATCAATTTAGGCCTTGTGGCTAGCTACTAAAATGGCAACTATAGCAACTATGCATATTTTATATTACTTGATTATTTTTTCACCTTTTCCTCCTTTCTTAACTAAAAAGTATTAGAAGTGGCTACAATTACAATATGAGTGCCAGGTAGGTATGAGACTGAATTGACATCACCCTGTGACAATATGGAGGCTGATGGGATTTATTTCTTTTCAGTTTTGGGGATGAGTGTTTCTTTATTGAATGAAAAACACGAATGGATGCTGAGTAGCAAAAAAAGTAGTGGTCATCCACCACGTATTTGTCACTTTGTCATACTGGGGGCTTTGCATGTTGCTATAATGGTGGAAGCCATGCCACCAATATTTCAAATACCAGCAGGGTGATCCATGATGGACAGATTTCAGTGGATCTTCCAAACTAGGACAAACTAGGAAAAATGGCCTGGTGATCTATTTCCAAAAATTAGCCAGTGACAACCTTATGGATCACAATAGAACATCGTTTGACTCACTTGCTTTGGACATGTCATCAGGAGGGATCAATCACTAGAGAAGGGCATCATGTTTGGTGAAGAAGAGGGCCAACAAGGGCAAGGGAGATGGGTTGTCACAATAGCCACAACAACAGCCTTGAACATGTCGGTGTTTATGAAAATAACACATGATCAGGCACCATTTCATTGTGGTGTACGCAAAACTGCCATGAATCAGTGTCAGCTTGACAGTATTAAAAACAACAACACATGTAATATTTTCTCCATAAAGGTTAGTTAAAATGGAAGAAGAGTTTGGAATGTGACTTTACTTAGGATTATCTTGAAGAAGGTCAGCAGGAGTCAACCAGATCATGGGCATAATTCAGGGCAACCATGACTTCCATTTGTTATAAATAACCATAGTTAAGAACTGGCATCCTTGCCTTTTTCACCTTTCAGTGTCACCAATCAAAACCACATCAAGGAAAATCAAGCATATTAAGAATCACTCACCTATTGTTGAGGACAATCCAAATTTTCATCACCAAATTTCCTTGACATCTGTTGTTACGACCACAACTCATGGTTAGTGGCCCCTCAGGAATCAGACCTCAAGATGATTTTGAAGAATGAAATAATTGTCTATGGATTTTAAATAGGTTCTAAACCAGGAATATTGGAAATGCATCTTAAACTAGACTGGAACCACCTCCCGACTAAGCAATGAGGATCGGCACCACCCAGTTCCTCATCTCCACCCCAGAGTCAAAGGAGCAGGCTCCTCACAGGCCAGTTCTCTACAGGATGTTCTCTCTTAACCATAGTTAATTTTCCATTCTGCCCTCTGGATATCACTTCCATCTTATATGTGTCTTCTTAGTGTCTGAAAACTCTACAAGAAAGGACAACTCAGAAAAAGAAAAAAAAAATGCTACCAGATTCCTGCTTTTTTCCTTTACATCTCCAAGTATATTTCATTTCCTGCTTTGGGAAGCAACAACATCTTGTCTCTTCCTGCCGTCTGGACTTTTTAGTTTATCATTTAAGTCTTAGAAACTTATCAAGGCCTTGTGCTCTACTGGCCAAAGCTGCAGTTTTAACCCAAGCGATTCGTCCCTCTATTCCACATGTCTGCAGCCCCATCTGATGCATTCTCCTGCCGTGTCATTATCTGCCATCTCTGAGTTCACCTACTAGCTTTCCATCCTTGTTAGCCGCAGTAATTTTATCAACAGCCTGACTGATGGGTTTCACTTAAAGTAATGTAGTTTCTTCCCAAATGAACGCTTAGAAGCAGTAGATGAAATTTTAGTTCTCTGAAATGCAACGGATGTAAATCAGATTAATTGTCTCGCTGACTCGGGGAACATCCGGGGATCTCATTTCCTGCCCGAGCCGCTGGAGCTTTCACGTTGACTTTTGGCAGGTAAATGTGGTTGGGCCCCGTCATTCATCACCCGTAACTGCACTGAAAACACATCAGGTTGAAATTTTGACAAGTAGATTGGGCTCTGCTTTCCAGTAAAGCAAATTCCAGTAACCCAGCCCCTTTGCCCTTCTTTACCCTTTCCCCTACCACAAGAAAAGTTTATACACGTGAATACAGATGTCCAAAGGGTTCTTTCTCCCCAGGGAAGAAACAAGACCATGTAGCTACAGAGTTTTCTCCTGGACATTATGTCATTTCAAGAAAGAACTTTTGTGCTAGGCCACCATTTATTAGTTCTTCTATGGTTTATTGAGGGGGACGATGGTGGTTCAGTGGCAGGATTCTTGTCAATGGACTAAGTGGAGGCCTGCACACTGCTGTGTTGCTGAACAAGTTTCAGCGGAGCTTCCAGATTAAAATGGACTAGAAATAAAGGCCTGATGATCTACTTCCAAAAATCAGTCAATGAAAATTCTATGGATCATAATGACCAAATCTGCAACCTATCGTGGGGATGGCACAGGACCTGGTAGGATTTCATTCCCTTGTGCATGAGGTCATCGTGAATCAGGGACTGACTTGACGTCAGCTAACCACCACCACAACAAAGTTTGTTGAGCCTACCTCAATAACGGAAGTAGGTAATATGGGGAGTTTTTAATTAAAAGCTGGGAAAACTAATGTACATACAGATATCTGTACATTAATGTGCATAGCAGCTTTATCTGTAAGAGCCCAAAACTGAAAACAACCCAAATGCCAGTCCACAGATGAATGGATAAATAAATCATGGTTATATCCATATAATGGACTACCGCTACTCAGCAATAAAAAATAATGAACTATTGATGCACACAACAAGGATGAATCTCAAAATAATTATTCTAAGTGAAAGAAGCTGGATAAAAGAGACTGTATACTATGTGATTCCACTTATATAAAATTCTACAAAATGTAAACTAATCTATAGAGACAGAAAGAACATTGGTAGTTGGGCACATGAGTGGGAGGGAGGGAGAAGATGGAGAGGGGTGAGATGGAGAGGTTAAAAAGGGGCACAAGGAAACTTTCTGGGGTAATAGGTATATATATATTGACTATGGTATTGAGGTGATGGTTTATAGGTATATAGACATATGTCAAAACTTATCAAATTGTGCATGTTAAAGAAATGCAGTGTATTAAATATCAATTATATCTCAAAAAAAAAAAATTAGGGATCTGGAGTCAGATTTCCTGGGTTCAAGTCTTAGCTCCATCACTCCTAAGTTGTGTGGCCCTGACAATTCACTCGTATTCTTATGCCTCTGTTTTCTCAATTGTGAAAAATTAACAATATTAACTTACCCTAAAGGGTTATTAAGGTGGCTGGGTGGTGCAAATTTTTATGCAATCAACCTTAGCCAAAACAGTGGCAGTTTGAATTCCACCAGAGGTGCGTAGGAAGACGGGCCTGGTGATCTTCTTCCAAAAGGTCACAGCCTTGAATATCCTATGGAAAAACAGTATATCAAAAAACATATAAATATATGTATTATGATCAGGTGGGATTCATACCAGGTATGCAAGTGCAGTTCAACATTAGAAAATCAAGCAGTATAATTTACCACATGAATAAAGCAAAGGAAGAGAATCACATGACCACCTCAGTTGATGTAGAAAACATTTGACAAAATCCAACACGCTTTCCTGATAAAAACTCTCAACAAATAGGAATAGAAGGGAAATTCCTCAACATAATGAAGGGCGTATACACAAAACCAACAGTTAACATTATTCCCAATGGAGAAAAACTAAAAGCCTTACCCTTGAGAGTGAGAACAAGACAAAGATGCCGGCTATCACCATTTTTATTCAATATTGTGCTGGAAAGCCTGCCCAGAGCAATAAGGCAAGAAAGAAAAATAAAGGGTATCCAAAACGTAAAGGGAGAAGTAAAACTATCCCTATTCACAGATGATGGGAATGGGAATTCCAGAACATTTAATTGTGTTCGTAAGGAACCTTTACATAGATCAAGAGGTGGTTGTTTGGACAGAACAAGGGGATACTGATTGGTTTAAAGTCAGGAAAGATGTGCGTCAGGGTTGTATTCTTTCACCATACCTATTCAATCTGTATGCTGAGCAAATAAAATGAGAAGCTGGACTATATGAAGAACAACAGGGCATCAGGATTGGAGGAAGGCTCATCGACAATCTGCGTTATGCAGATGACACAACCTTGCTTGCTGAAAGTGAAGAGGATTTGAAGCACTTGCTATTGAAGATTAAAGGCCACAGCCTTCAGTATGGATTACACCTCAACATAAAACAAAAATCCTCACAACTGGACCAATGAGCAACATACAAACAGAGAAAAGATTGACGTTGTCAAGGATTTCATTGTACTTGGATCCACAATCAACAGCCGTGGAAGCAGCAGTCAAGAAATCAAAAGATGCGTTGCATTGGGTAAATCTGCTGCAAAGGACCTCTTCAAAGTGTTGAAGAGCAAAGATGTCACCTTGAAGACTAAGATGCACCTGACTCAAGCCATGGTATTTTCAATCGCATCATATGCATGTGAAAGCTGGGCCATGAATAACGAAGAGCAAGAAGAATTGACGCCTTTGAATTGTGGTGTTGGCGAAGAATATTGAATATACCATGGACTGCCAAAATAACAAACAAATCTGTCTTAGAAGAAGTAAAACCAGAATACTTCTTAGAAGCAAGGATGGCGAGACTGTGTCTTACATACTTTGGACATGTTGTCAGGAGGGATCAGCCTCTGGAAAAGGACATCATGCTTGGCAGAGTACAGGGTCAGCGGAAAAGAGGAAGACCCTCAAAGAGGTGGATTGACACAGTGGCTTTAACAATGAGCTCAAGCATAACAATGATTGTAAGGATGGCTCAGGACCTGGCAGTGTTTTGTTCTGTTGTGCATAGGGTCACTATGAGTTGGAACCAACTCAACGGCACCTAACAACAACAACATTCATAGATGACATGATCCTACGCATAGAAAATTGAAAAGATTCTATAAGAAAGCCACTGGATCTAATAGAAGGATTCAGCAAAGTAACAGGGTAGAAGATCAATACACAAAAATCAGATGAGTTCCTCTACGCTAACAAGGAGAACTCTGAAAAGGAAATCGAGAAAACTATACCATTTATAATAGACCCCCAAAGGATAAAATACCTAGGAATAAACCTAACCAGGCATGTAAAATACTTGTACAAGGAAAACTATAATACATTACCACAAGAAACTAAAAGAAATCTACATAAATGGAAAAACATTCCATGCTCATGGATTGGAAGACTTAACATTATGAAAGTGTCAATACTACCAAAAGCAATCTATGGATACAATGCAATCCTGATCCAAATCCCAACAACATTCTATAATGATACAGAAAAATGAACCACCAACTTTATATAGAAAGGAAAGAGGCCCCTAATAGCCAAATGGAAGAAAAAGAAAAAAGTAGGCGGACTCATACTTCCCAGTCTCAAAATTTACTATACAGTCACAGTAATCAAAGCAGCCTGGTACTAGTTCAATGACAGACACATCGATCAATGGAATAGAATTGAGAACCCAGAAGTAAATCCACCCATCTATGGGCAGTTGATCTTTGACAAAGGGTCAAGTCCATTAAATGGGGAAGAAACTATCTCTTTAACAAATAGTGCTGGCAAAACTGGTTATCCCTTTGCAGAAAAATGAAACAGGATCCATACCTCACACCATACACAAAAACTAACTCAAAATAGATCAAAGACCTAAATGTTAAAGATAAAACTATAAAGTCCCTGGAAGATAATAGAGACACAAAACTAGGGGACCTAATTTTTGCATAAACAGTTTATCTAACACAACTACAAATGCACAAACAACAGAACACAAATTGGGTAACTGGGACCACCTAAAAATTAAATATTTCCCCTCACTGAAAGACTTTACCAAAAAAAGTAAAAAGAGGATTTACAGACTGGGAAAAAATCTTTGGTGACAACATAGCTGATAAGTGTCTAATCTCTAAAATATATAGAAAACATCAACAACTCAACAACAAAAAGATAAACAATCCAGTAAAAAAAAAAATGGGCAAAGGATATGAACAGACACTTCACCCAAGAGGACATTCAGGCAGCTAACAAACACCTGAAAAGGTGCTCACAATCATTATCCATCAGAGACAAATCAAACTACAATGAGATTCCATCTTGCCTCTGCCAAAATGACACTGATTAAAAAAAAAAAAAAAATGACAGTTGCTGGCAAGGTTGTGGGGAAATTGGAACTCTTATCCACTGCTGGTGGGATTGTAAAATGGTCCGACCACTATGGAAAACAATACGGTGCTTGCGCAAAAAGTTAGAATTAGAAATATCTTATTTTTTTTTTATGATCCAGTCAATCTCATTCCTAGGTATACATCCGAGGCTTATAACAGCAGTGACATGAATAGACATTTGCACACCTATGTTCATTGCAGCATTATTCACAACAGCAAAAAGATGGATACAACCTAAGTGTCCATCAGCCAATAAATGGATAAACAAATTGAACATAATTACAATGGAATACTGGACAACTATAAAGAATAATGAGGAGTCTGTGAAACATCTTATAACATGGATGAAACTGGAGGACATTATACTGAGTGAAATAAGTCAAAAAATGACAAATATTGCATGATTTCACTTTTATAAAAAGGCAAGAATAAGCGTACACACAAAAGCAATGTTCTTTAATGGTTACCAGGAAGGGAAGGGGAAGAAAGGGGGAATCACTTTGTAGATAGTAGACACTTGTTATTTTTGGTGATGGGAAAGACAATAATACTCAATATGGGTGAAGCCTGCACAACCTGTTCAAGGTAAATGAAGGTACTAAGAAGTACACAAGTATAAGGAATAATTCTGGTAAATGTGTAACATACAATTTTGCAACTACAATAATAACAACCCAAAAAAAAAAAAGGTGTGTGTTTACATAGGTAGATATGTTTGCATGTATGTGTATAGGAAGGCACTTGTGAGTATATGGGTATGCATGTATAAGTGTATCTGCAGGCATATGTACTTACATATTCATACATATAACAAACCACACAGGGAGCACAGTTATGGATACTTCCTAGACATAGCCAAACATCTTGCCGGCTTGGTTTACTGGGTTTGAAGGCTTGTAGCCACAGTCTCTTGGGACAACTTAGTCAACTGGCATAACATAGTTCACAAAGATAATGTTCTACATCTTAGTTTGCTGAGCAGCAACTGGGGTATTCAAAGCTTGGGAGCAGCCATCTAAGATACAACTATTGGCCTGTACTCATCTGGAGCAAAAGAGAATGAAGGAAACCAAAAACTCAAAGAAGACACTAGTCCACAGAACTAATAGCCCACATGAACCAAGGCCTCATTTAGCCTGAGACCAGAACCAAAAGACTGTTCTGATCAGGGAACAATAGAAGGTGCCCTAGAGAAAGGGAGAAAAATGTGGAACAAAACTCAAGTTCCTAAAAAGGGCCAGGCTTACTGGACCCATAGAGACTAGAAGAACTCCTGAGACTATCACCCTAAGATACCCTTTGAACTTAGAATTAAAGCCAATCCAAGTGGCCACCTTTCATCCAAGTAATAGATTGGCTTATAAAGTAAATAACATCACCCTTGAGTACTGTGCTCCCTTAAATAATCAACTATCTGAGACCAAACAGTCAACATTTACTCTAAAACAAAGATGAGAAGTTAAGGAGGGGCAGGGAAACTAGATTAATGGAAACAGAACAAATAGAATGGAAATAATGAGAAGATTGTCACATGGTGCAAAATGTAACCAGTATCATGGAACGATTTGTATAAAAATCGTTAAATAGGAAGCTAATTTGCTGTGCTTTCACCTAAAACAAAAAAAAAAATTTTTTTTTAATGCTGTGGAGCAGCTCTACTCTTTTACTCTGCACAAATGGGGTCACCATGAGTCAAAATGAACTCAAAGGCAACTATCTGCAACATGGGGATATTACGAGGGCTAAATTAGTTGATCTTATCAATAGCACCTGAAACAATGTCTAGTACATAATAATAATGTTAGTTATTACCGTACTTATGGGTCTGGGACAGTATCTGGCAATCTACAGACATCTCATTTAATCCTCGCAGGAAGCCAGTGAGTGGTCATGCTTGTCACACAGGGACAGTGACCAGTGTCTCATGTTATGTAGCTAATGACAAAGTCGTAATTACTTCTTTGGCCTGTTTGACTTCAAAATCCCTCATGACTCCAATAAGCCGTAAGTCCAGTCCAAGGCCCAGTAAAATCCTTCTAAGGCACTCTGCATCTTTGGCGTGATTCTAAGAAAAACAGAGAGGTAAAAAAATGAGTTGTTGAGGGCTCTGCCCAGTGTCCCCACTGTAAGGGCTATAACCTTCTGAACTGTGTTGGCCAAAGGACTCCCTGACCCTTGGGTGTTGGGCACTTCCAACTAAGCTCTCTACAAGTTTTGCAAGGTGACTGAGTACTTACTATCTATAGTTTTATGTCTGTGAACACAGGCTCTTTCTTTCTCTCTCTCTCTCCTTTCGTTCCTTCCTTCCTTCTCTCCTCCTCTTTTTTTTTCTTTCTGGCAAATCAGCACCTAGGTGAGTATAATCAGTGTGAGGCAAGGGCCTGTGAGAACTAGGAAACATGGAGACCAGATTCAGGACACTTCACATACAGCAGTGCACAGAACTTTAGCCTTGCCTTCTACATTTATCTGCCGCAAAGCTGTTCTCAGAAAAGTGACATGATTAGAGTGGAAGGAGCACTGGACAAAGAAGGAGGGCAGCTGGAGTCAGGTTGCCTTCCATCACTTGTTAGCCCTCTGACCCAGGACAAGCCATTACATTTCTCCAAGTCTCACATTTTTTTCTGAAAAAAACAGCAAGAATAATCTCTGCTTTGAACTGCATTTTCTAGTTCATACAGTACGTTTGCATACCTTGTTGCTTCAATTTTTTATAACACAGTAAGTACTGTTGTGTCTAGTGAGGGAACTGGAAGTTCCGAAAGGTTAAATATTGCCTTACAAAGCTACTTAATGGTGAATCATCAATTAAAACCCGGGGCACAAGGCCACCCACATTGCAAAACTGAGGTGAGAATCAAGTGAGATAGCAAATACATACATAGGGAAGAGAACACTCCGTAAATTGCAAATCACTACTTACTAGTAAGATCTCGGGAATCACTGTGACACATCTCAGAGACCACTAGCTTTAGAGTTGGACTTCCTCTTTCTGGTTCCAGTTTTATGGCCAGTTTGCGCTTTTGAACACAGTATTTAACTTCCATGGGACTACATTTTCTCAACTTTAGAACGAGGGGTTGTCCCTGAATGATTGCCAATCTCTAATGTTTTCTTCTAAAGAAAAACTCTTTTCTCATGATTCCTTGACCTGTCCCCACCCCTTTAAGTTCAGTGATTCCCTTCTAGAGGCAGGTCAGAGAGAGAAGAAAAATAAGGGGATGGAAAAAAAAGAAGAAGGAGAAGGAGAAGGAGAGAGGAAGAGGAGAAGAAGAAGAAAACTCATAGAAAGGGGCCCTGAAGACATTACCTGTTACCCATTGCTGTCGAGTCGATTCCAACTCATAGTGACACTGTAGGACAGAGTGGAACTGCCCCATTGGGTTTCCAAAGAGTGCCTGGTGGATTCGAACACTGACCTTTTGGTTAGCAGGCCTAGCTCTTACCACTACACTACCAGGGTTTCCAATCTGAAGACATTAGGCCTGTATAATAACTCATCATGTCTCAAGATTTCATTTTCCCTTTTTCATGCTGAATAACCACAATCACTATGAGCGTTCTTCACAGATCTTACTTTCCAGAGCTTAATCATTTCCATTGCTTTGTTTTAGACTTTCTCAAACTTCCTGAAGCAAGCTCTTTTGATAAAAAGGGGAAAAAAACAGCTCACCATGCAAGTTGATGTTAAGAATTTGCCCACCCCAAGGGAAGAGCCAGGGGTGTGACTGCAAAACACTGGGAAGGTGATTGTGAGGATAATCCAGTTAACATAATACTGCAAATGTGCAGACAGAAATTGTAAACCAGACACTTTGTAGTCTAAGTTATTCAATTTGCCCACTTACTTACACCCCTGAAATGATTTAGATGGTTTGCCAACTAGGACCCTTTTCAGAGTTCTGCACCCCTGGGGCAGGAGGTGAGGTCAATCCATCTACCTCTTAGATTTATTCAAGAGCATTTCAATATTTGTAGAACATGGTCATACCAATATTATTCTAGAACTGGTGTCAGCAAACTATAGCCTGCAGGACAAATCCAGTCCCCCTCCATTTGTATAAGTAAAGTTTTATTGGAAAATGCTCATTCATGTGCATATTGGGTATAGCTGCTTTTGCACTAGAACAGCCAAGGTGAGTGCTTGAAACAGAGACTATATAACCTGCAAAGCCTAAAATGTTTACTTTCTGGCTCTTTATGGGGAAAGTTTGCTGACTCCCATCTTAGAGGATATTGGAATCATTCTGGTGATCAGCTTTAATGCAAATACTAAAGGTTTAAAGGGTTGGAAAATACAGATGGGCTTATTCTTACCCTCTTACTTATTCTAGGAGACATATTTTTTAAACACAACTGAGATGTTCCAGATGTATAACTAAATCACCTTGAACGCAGCACAATTAACTGATCGCCCGAGATTTCTGCAATATGCCTCTGTACACCAAATGCCTTTGTCTTCATGATTGTTAAATTCTTACCAAAACTCCATCAGCTATACAAGAAGATGTTATTAACGTTATCTCCCATTTGCAAACGAGATAAGTGAGGCTCAGAGAAGTTAAGAAACAGCAGATTCTGATAGAACTTAATGGAGCCTTTTTGCACCAAGGGGCTTTCATTTATTTTTCATTCAATCTTCATGACAACTCTATATGGCAAGAATCATTGTGCCCATTAGGTAGATGAAGAAATTAAAGATTAAACAATTAAGAGAGTTACTGAGAGCCAAACACCAAACAAATCAACACATAGTACTAATAAGTGAGTACTGAGTTTATGATTTTATGCTTGTTTTGTTTTGAACTAAGAAACTTCAGATATGCATTTTTGCCCCACGCATAACCAGAATTTCAGGTAGATTCAGAATCCAAATGACATTTGGGGCCATATTTGACACACTGTTCAGTCCCTAGTAGGTGTCCAGCTGAGGGGAGGTGCTGGGCTGGAGCCACAAGAAGAGAAGCTGAGGTCTGGGAGTGGTCAAAGGTATATTGCAAGAGTTTGAGGCCCCTGCATAGCTGTCCCCAAAGATTCTCCGTGAGGTTGAGGATGATGAAGGCACATCTGGATTTTCAGGGAGGGAAGAGCAGCAGACTTACCAACTGGTAATGACCCGCTGGCCCCAATGGAAGAGAACCTCATAAGTCTGAGCTATTTGTTCTTGACAGCCAGGAAGTTTGAGCAGCAAGCACTGTTGATTCCTTGGCAGAAGGCACCCTGCACTATGGGCCACCCTCTCACACTTACCTTGAACATAAATTAGTCAGCAGTTTGGAGAACAGTTCACTCCTTAAAGTTGTGATCATGAAGCTGGCAAAACATAAAATTAATATTAGAACCAAACCATTTCTCACATTGTTACACATGTGATACAGTCAACAGGCTAAGCAAAATGGAAGCCCTGGTGGTGTAGTGTTTAAGTGCTACAGCTGCTAACCAAAAGGTCGGCAGCTCAAATCCACCAGGTGCTCCTTGGAAACCCTATGGGGTGGTTCTACTCTGTCCTACAGGGCGGTTATGAGTCAGAATTGACTCAACAGCGATTTTTGTTTGTTTGTTTGTTTGTTTTGGGAAAAAAATGCATTGATGGGGTAATAGATGAGAACAGATTAAAATAGCCATTTCATGTATTTAAAACTGTATGCAAAAGAAATGAATGAATCAAAGTTCATTTTAACATTCCCAGGATGTACAGTCTTTGAAGGGTCTTGAGTGGACAAAAAACTCAACATAATCAGGTAAAATGAATGTAAGGTTTGCATTATTTTAGTAATTTACTTAATGTAAAGACAAGGTAGAAATTAATCCCCATCCAAAGGCAGCCCCAAGCTCTAATGGAAGCACCTGGAAGAATGGAGATGAAGGCAGTCTCTGACTCTACAGAGATATCACATGTTCCTACGGTCAGAGGAAACAATGGTATAGAACATTTACAAGTGACTTGTTAAGAACTACAGTGGAAGTGAGATAAAGTTAAGACAAAGAGCCATCTAAGTAAAATGTATAGAAACCATCCACTCCAAGGTATCTGAATCTCAGTAAGAAAATTTTCTTGCTGATGGCTCATCAGTCATACAGCATTTAGCCTTAGGGAATGCATAAGGAACATTGCTCCACGCCCACCTCGGGGAAAGAAAACAAGTATGGCCTTTCCATCTCTGTTTTCTTAAATGTGGCCTACTTCTTGTTTGGGGATCACTGAGTATTTTATAATGGCTTATTTCTCCCAGAATGTGTGATTTGCATTTTTCCAAACTGTGTATTTTTTCTTCCTATTTCATTACCACATTTCTAAACCCTTCAGGTTCATTCTACTAACCAAATCAGCATCCTTGTCAAATTTAATTAGTACACTCTGTGCTTCCCCTTCCACATCATTAGGAAAGATGCTGAATAAGACAGTGTCCATGTCGCTGTCTTTCCAAAAGGCTGTCATTTCTGTTACTTTCCCTTTGCACGCAGCCAGCCCTCTCTCAGCTCTACAATTGCTCACCTCCAAGACAATTTAAATGCCCTGATGGGCTATCATTTTATGAAGTGCTTTGTGCAATGTGTTAATAAAGTCAAGACCGGAGACATTTGCTGTATTCTATTTGTCCCCTCATCTGCTAATTAAAGCCAATAATGAAGTTGAAATTTGTCTGGCAAGATTTCTTTCATTATTAGTGCTACAATTAGGTTTATACTTTGTGTTCCTTTCTCATTTAAATGTTTATACACACACACGATTCTTATTACTGGGACATTTGTTTTATTTGCTGATGAGAACATTAAGTACAATTTTGAGCCTAATAATTTTAAATCCCACCACATTCATATTAAATATGAATCCAGAAAAATTGGACATCATCAAAAATGAAATGAAATACATAAAGATCGATATCCTAGGTGCTAGTGAGTTGAAATGGTTGGTATTAGCCATTTTGAATCAGACAATCTTATGGTCTACAATGATAGGCATGATAGTTTGAAGAGGAGTGACGTGGCATTCATATCAAAAAGAACATTTCAAGATCTATCATGAAGAACAACTCCGTCAGTAATAGGATAATATCCATAAGCCTACTAGGAAAGCCAGTTAATACAACTACTCAATTTACTCACCAACTACTAAGGCCAAAGATGAAGAAATTGAAGATTTTTTTTTATCAACTTCTGCAGTCTGAAATAGATTAAACATACAATCGAGATGCATTGATAAATAGTGGTAATTGAAATTCAAAAGTTGGAAAAAAAGAAGGATCAGTAGTTGGGAACTATGACCTTAGTGATAGAAACCACTCTGGAGATCTCATGACAGAATTTTGCAAGACCATCAACTTATTCATTGTAGATACCTTTTTTCAACAACATAAACAGTGACTGTACATGTGGACCTCAAGAAACAGAACACACAGGAATAAAATCGATTACATCTGTGGAAAGAGACAATGGAGAAGCTCAATATCATCAGTAAGAACAAGGCCAGGGGCTGTGGAACAGACTACCAATTACTCATATGCAAATTCAAGTCAAAGCTGAAGAAAATCAGAACAAGTTCATGACAGCCAGAATACAACCTTGACTATGTTTCACCTGAATTGACAGACTATCTCTGGAATGGATTTGATGCATTGAACACTAATGACTGAAGTCCAGACAAGTTGTGGAATGACATCAAGAACAGCAGACATGAAGAAAACAAAAGGTCGTTAAAAAGACTGGGGAGAAAGAAAACACAAAAATGAATGTTAGAAGAGACTCTGAAACTTGCTTTCACACATAGAGTGGGAAAAGAGAATGGAAGAAATGATGAAATAAAAGAGCTGAACAGAAGATTTCAAAGAGTGGCTCAAGAAGACAAAGCAAAGTATTATAATGAAATGTGCAAAGACTCAGAGTTAGAAAACAAAAAAGGAAGAACACGGTCAGCATTTCTCTGCTGAAAGAAATGAAGGAGAAATTCAAGCCTCAAGTTGCAATAATGAAGGAATCTATGGACAAAATATTGACCGATGCATGAAGTATCAAAAGAAGATGGAAGGAATGCA
The DNA here is from genome assembly GCF_030014295.1 of Loxodonta africana. Lineage (NCBI taxonomy): Eukaryota > Metazoa > Chordata > Mammalia > Proboscidea > Elephantidae > Loxodonta > Loxodonta africana. The sequence continues at coordinate 27,607,822 of NC_087354.1, forward strand.
CAGAGTCGCTGTACCAAAAAGAATTAGTCAATGTTCAATCATTTCAGGAGGCAGCATATGATCAAGAACTGGTAGTACTGAAGGAAGAAATCCAAGCCACACTGAAGGCATTGCAGAAAACAAGGCTCCAGGAATTGACAGAGTACCAACTGAGATGTTCAACAAATGGATGCAACGTTGGAAGCTCTCATTGGTTTATGTCAACAAATTTGGAAGACAACTACTTGGTCGTTTGACTGGAAGAGATCCATATTTGTGTCCATTTCAAAGAAGTATGATCAAAAAGAATGTGGAATTATTGAACAATATTATTAATATCACATGCAAGTAAAATTTGCTGAAGATCATTCAAACGTGGTTGCAGCAGTACATTGATAGGCAACTGCCAGAAATTCAAGCTGAATTCAGAAGAGGACATGGGTTGAGGGATATCATTGCTGATGTCAGATGGACCTTGGCCAAAAGCAGAGAATATCAGAAAGATGTTTACCTGTGTTTTGTTGACTATGCAAAGGCATTTGGCTGTGTGCATCATAAAAAAATTATGGATAATATTAGGAAGAATGAAAATTCCAGGATACTTAATTGTGCCCCTGAAGAGCCTGTACATAGACCAAGAGGCAGACATTCGAACAAAACAAGGGGTTTAAAATCAGAAAATGTGTTCATCAGGGTTGTATCCTTTCACCATACTTATTCAATCTGTGTGCTGAGCAAATAAAACGAGAAGCTGGGCTATATGAAGAACGGGGCATCAGGATTGGAGGAAGATTTATTAACAACCTGGGATATGCAGACAACACGACCTTTCTTGCTCAAAGTGAAGAGGACTTGAAGCACTTACTGATGATGATCAAAGACTACAGTCTTCAGTACGGATTGTACCTCAACATAAAGAAAAGAAAAGTCCTCACAACTGAACCAATAAGCAACATCATGATAAACGGAGACAAGATTGAGGTTGTCAAAGATTCCATTTTTATGTGGATCCATAATCAATGCTCACAGAAGCAGCAGTCAAGAAATTAAACAACATATTGCATTGGGCAAATCTGCTACAAAAAAAAAAAAAAAAAAAAGGCCTATTTAAAGTGTTAAAAAGCAAAGGTGTCACTTTGAGGACCGTGGTATTTTCAACCGCCTCATATGTGTGAGAAAGCTAGACAGTGAATAAAGAAGACCAAAGGAGAATTGATGCCTTGAATTATAATGTTTGTGAAGAATATTGAATATGCCCCGGACTGTCATGAGAACAAACAATTCTGTCTTGGAAGTACAGCCAAAATGCTTCTTCAAAGCGAGGATGGCAGGACTTTGTCACATACTTTGGACATGTTACTAGGAGGGCCCGGTCCCAGGACAGGGACATCACGCTTGGTGAAGTAGAGGGTCAGTAGAAAAAGGAAGATTTTCAATGAGACAGATTGACACAGTAGCTGCAATAGTGGGTTCAAACATAGCAATAATTGTGAGGATGGCACAGAACCAGGCAGTGTTTTGTTCTGTTGTACACAGTGTCTCTCTGAGTCCAAATCAACTCCGTGGCACCTAAAAACAACAACAAAAATTTTAGATCATGTTCTGAAAGAATTATCCGTAAGACAAGTGACTAATTCTCACTTTTCCAATTCTAAACAGGAATCAGAGCAGACTCTAGGCTATTGTCTAGAAACTGAGTTGGGTTTTATGGGAGTGGAGTAGGAGTAGAAGATTCCTACCAAAAGCAAGCCAGACTGCCAAGAGCAATCTAAAGTCCACTGTGAAAACTTGAGCTTTGAATAGAGGGGTAAATTAACCAAGTGTCAAATCTAGGAACCAGAGGCAAGAATCAAGGCCTTACAGAGGCCAAACAATGAGTTGAAATAGGAGCAAAATAAGAGACAGGGGAGGCATCGAGTAGAGATTTTGGAGTGATTGCCACAAGTACTAACGAACCAAAAGGTGTTTGGGGGATTTTCTCTTATCAGAAGTGGGAGCTTGCTGACACAATTAAAGGGTGGATAAAGACCAGGGATCACAAGCATCATCTTCACCAACCCACAAGGGAAGAATTTTATCATAGAATGTGAGAAATTAGAGCAGGAAGGAGTCTGAAAATAGTCAACATCTCCTTTGGGTTCCAACCAACTCTTCTGCACCTTAAACACTTCATTCTGCATTCATAGGGAGGCTGTTCCAGGTGGAGAGCATAGCACTGGCCAGAGCTCAGGGAATCATGGCACAACTGGAAAACTGAAGGCAGATCCGATTTAACGGAGCATGTTGTTCAAAGAAGGTGTCAACCAGTTGAAACTTGAAGAAGTAACCAGGGGCCAAATGAGCAAGACATCGTGAAGTATGTGCACGAGTTTAGACAGTATCCTAAGCAAAGCAAAAAGTCACTGAGGGGTTTCAAGCAGGGCAATGACGTAACCCCTTCTGCATTTTGGATAGACGTTTCTGGAGGCAAGCTGCCCTCTGGGTGCACAACCGTAAGAATGGAGTCAGGAGACTCAAGAGATGACTATTATAGGGCTCCCGGGAAAAATAAATGTAGCCTGAACTGGGAGATGATAAGGGAAATGCAATGACATCCAGAGGTCTTAGGAGGCACATTAGATATGACAATGAGATTAGAGGGAGGAGTCAAAGGTGACTCCCAGGTGTTTCGTTTGGGCAATCAGGGCTAGTGCAGCCATTCATCAGACAGGGAGCACTTGAGGAGAATGGGTTTGGGGAGAATATTAATAAATTGGTTAATAAATATAATAATAGCCACATTTATTGAGTTTTATCTCTTTGCCGGTCACTTATATAAGTGGTTTTCAAGTATCAATCTCTTTGGATGTTTATACTGATCCTATGAAGTACGTGAAAAAACTGAAGGCACACAGTTGGTCAGAGATGGAACCAGATTCAAAACTAGGATGTCTGATTCCAGAGAGCAGAATGGAGTTGATCCTGTAACATGTCTATGTCGAGCCGCCCAGCAGATCTAATCTTAGAAGAGTGTGTAGGCTCAAGGTAGAGACTGGGATGGTTCGTATTTACAGACCCTAGAGATTCATTCAAGGAAAACAGATTTGTTTGTTTGTTTGTTTCTGAACTTCAACCAATACTTGCTTACTTAAACCAACTATATGACAAGTCCACCACCCTTCTGTCAGTTTGTCAGACTGTAGTAGCTTGCACGTTGCTATGATGCTGGCAGCTATGCCTCTGGTATTTCAAATAACAACAAGGTCACCCATAGTGGACAGGTTTCAGCAGAGCTTCCAGACTAAACCAGAGTAGGAAGAAAGGCCTGGCAATCTACTTCCAAAAATTAGCCAATGAAAACCTTATGCATCATAACAGAACATCGTTCCATTCACTTCCTTTGGGCATGTCCTCAGGAGGGATTAATCACTGGAGGAGGGCATGATGTTTGGTGAAATAGACGGCCAGCAAGGGTGAGGGAGCTCCTCGGTGAGATGGATTGGCACAATGGTCACAAGGATGAACTAGAAAATGCCTGCAATTGTGAAGATGACCCGAGACTGGGTAAGGTTTCATTCTGCTTTACACAAGGTTGCTATAAGTTTTAGTCAACTCGATGGCAGCTATCTATACATCTATGTATCTATCAGTCTACCTATCGATCAATCTACTGATCAATCAATTGGTCTATCTATTCCTCTGACAAGCATTAAACTGTAGACACAGGAAAGAACTTTTGCTCTAATCTGTCTACTTAGCCACATGTTCTTCACCTCATCCCATTGGCACTGCCCCAGTGAATAGCATCAGACAATCTGGAGGACACATGATGACCCTCTTCTTCCCTCTGAGCCTCAGGCCAGAACTCATCATTTGTTTAACCTGGGTGAGCATCAGAATTACCCACAGCATTTGAAAATACAGATGCTTGGGCCCCACTCCAGATCTACGAAATTTGAATCACTGGGTTTCATTTCTTTTTGTTTGTTTATTTGTTTAAGAAGTATTTCATATGCATAGCCATATTTGTGACCCACTGTTTGATAGTGGTTAAGTGCTACGGCTGCTAACCAAAAGGTCAGCAGTTCAGATCTACCAGGCGCTCCTTGGAAACCCTATGGGGCAGTTCTACACTGTCTATAGGGTCGCTGAGTTGTAATCGACTCGATGGCAATGGGTTTGTTTTTTGGCTTTGGGTTTGATAGACCCAGAACACCTCTGAAAGTGAGAGTACCAAAGAGAAAGAGCAAAACCACCAGGACTTCAAAGATCCCTAGAAAAACTAGAACCATCATTAGTGAGCATACCCTGATGGCTTAGTGGTTAAGAGCTGCAGCTGCTAATGAAAAGGTTCATAGTTCAAATCCACCAAGCACTTCTTGGAAACCATATGGGGCTGTTCTATGTGTTGGAAGTAACTCTATGGCAATGGGTTTGGCTTTGGTTTTATATTCTAGGCACTGAGTTAGATGCTTTTCTTATGTTAGTTAATTTAATCTTAGACAATAAATTCAATTATCAGCATTTTGCCAGTGGGGAAACAGTCTCGGTGAGATGAAATTGTTACCACAGGGTTATAAGGGCATACTCACTCTATCTGCATTCTGTATTATAGCCCAGCTACAATGTGCTGTCTCCCACACCAGTCCCAGACAAAATGCCTTTTTATTCCTATCAAAATGTGCTGCAGTCTACAGTAGATTGGTGATGCATTGATTTTGAGGAGAATGGAGAAACTGAGGCAGAAACTGATGACAGAATGATATAGGAGTCATCTGAGAAAGTTACCTTTTAAGGATGTAACTCAAATCCCCAGGGGTCTGCCACCCTCCAAGTTCCTTAGCCAGTGAGCTAGCAGTAATAGTTATGCCTAATTCACCCTTAAGGGTGAGATTTAGAGCTCTGAAGAAAGAGGCCACCTCTCAGTATCTGAAACAAACATTGATTTATTGCTTCCATGATAAAGAGGGAGTTGTAAGTGTAAAGCAGACTGTGAGCAAAGCAGAGAGCTGAGTTTACAAAGGATTTAGGGAAGTGTGGAATTCTGGGACTGGCCAGCTTTCAGAAGCCACAGTGTTTAGGAATAAATTGGTTGACCTTTAGCTGTAAAAGCTTAGTTACTCAAGTGAGCCTGTTTCTGACTGAGTGACTTTCTGAAAGTCGAGGTCACTGGAGTGAGGGTATTGCCAATTGACTGGTTTCAGGAGCATGGGGCTGTCCCTGATGGCTAGCCTCTGGAAGTCTGATTACTTAAATTGGTTGTTATTGATCAATTAACCACGGTTAAAACAAATTTTTTTCTGGTTACTATTGCCTTGGTCTCAGAACAATCAGGCTTTTTCTAAGAGGATAGGAACATTTATTCTCAAGAGCTAATTAGATCCATTGGTTACAAGGCATGGTGAGGCATTTGGAATCTTCACTGACATTAACAGGCATGGTGCCACAATTAAGCAAGTATTCATAGATGTAAGGAGCATTTATTATCATTTCTAATCAATATTTTGCATTACAGCAGGATGAGGCTCCACAGTCTAACAGTGGCGTCACTAGAGGGGATACCGTGGGCATGAACCACACCGAGTGACACTATGAGGGTGGGTGACACTAAAATGACTGTCTATAAAATTTTTCGTCCAGTGTTTCAGCAGAAATATATTATTTTTAATAAAAATATCCCTATGGTTATTTATGACAACAAATTTTTTTTTCCTATGCCCAGCTTACATGTATCAATATACACACAAGGCTAAAACTCTATGCTAATTTATGTTTTGAATCTTCTAATCCACTCCAGTCAAAACCGTCAGTATTACCCAACGACAACGACGCTTCGAATCAGGTGATTTTGTCTGCACACTCTCCAAGCGTGCACTGCTGTTTTCGTTGTTGCTGATGATTTGATAGTCGATTTTGTCACATTTTCTGATGTTTTAGCTACAATATTGTGGTAATTAGCATGGGGGAGTGACACCATGAGTCAGTGCACTTGGTCACACCAACCCTAGAGGCACCGTTACAGTGGATCATTCAGACTGTATCCAGGTAGTCCCGGGGTTACGAGTATCAGACTTACATACAACCCACAGTTACGAGCCAATCCCCTTAAAATCTGTTATATTAAAAATTCAAAGTACCTACAATGTTTCATAATACTTTGCGATGCACATCAAAACATTATTATTATCATTGCTGTATAACTATGTTAAAGAAGTTTTAGTGTATTTAGAAGTGCTTCTTTAATGTTCTTTTATGCACAGAAAAGTACTCTATACGCAATATATACTAAGGCAAACATTTGACTACTTGATGTTAGATACTAACCGTACCTAACTGTTCTGACTTAGGTACAAATCTGACTTAAAGGCAGATTTAGGAACAGAATTTGTTTGTAATCCGGGGACTGCCTGTTTTAAAAAGAAAAAAACTAAATCGACCTTTTTAAAAAAAATCCAATTGCATCTAGGTGTTTGATTTTTTTAAATCTTACTCTCTATTTATATTTATATCCTTTAAACATCTAGGGCTCTTTACTGTGCTGTTTTAACAAAATGTCCTCTTCTGGTTATAAAAGGAGATTATCAAGTGAGAAAGCCTGCTAATGTTTGCCGGTTAGCATGCCCACGGTAGAACCCTAGCTGTGTGGATTACGAAGTCATAACCAAATCCATATTAGTCACCTGATGGCTGCCTGCATTAAATTACGCAGGTGAAATTAAAAACTCCATCTGTTGTCATCAGGAAGCTAAATGTCCATTATGACTCTACCATCACAGCGTCCTCCCTACCCCACCCCAAAGGAGGGAATAACCATTTCTGAGTGAAATGATTTTCTAGATGTGGATAGGAAACAAGAGCCCTGGTGGCACAGTGGTTAAAGCACTCAGGGGCTAACCAAAAAGTCAGTGGTTCGAACCCACCAGCCACTCCATGGGAGAAAGATGTAGCACTCTGCTTTCATAAAGATTACAACGTTGGAAACCCTATAGGGCAGTTTTCCTCTGTCCCATCAGTCGGAATCAACAGCAGTGGGTTTGGGTTGGATTTAGATATGAAACACCAACTTCCATGACATGTATTTGGATTTTGGTCAAATCTATGAAATACTTGAAGTCCCTGGGCGGGGCAAATGGTTAACATGCTTGGCTGCTAACCAAAGGTTGGAGTTTCAAGTCCACCAAGAGGTACCTTGAAAGAACGTCCTGGTGATCCACTTCTGAAAAATCAGCCATTGAAAATCCTATGGAGCACAGTTCTACCCTGACACACATGAGGTCTCCATGACTCAGGGTCTGCCTGACAGCATCTGGTAGCACAATACTTAAGCAACTTGTTTATTTTTTTAATTCAGTGACAAACAAATATCAGACATACCTGAATAGAATTGTGTGTATCACATAACGATTGCATTTTTTTTTCCCAGCTGACTGCTTCTATGTTGATGCAAAGATGCAAACTTTATTAGTCCTTAGTTTTTCCAAATGAGTTACAATCCCTGAGACTATCTAAATGACTCCAACGATTTGGCCATTTTTCAGTTAATTCACTCATTTCTGCCATGAGGTCAGTCAGGTACTAAACTGTCTGATAGCCACTTGGTTCCCTTTAGTCACTAAGCTGATGCCATTAAGATCGCCTCAGCTGTTTGGCTGAAATGTCACAGTACAGTGCGTTTTAAAGCACCAGTTTGCAATGTGATGATGAGGTGTTGGCTATCACAGCTCTCTCCCTTATTTTCTCATTCTTCACAATTGTAACTTAAAACGGATCTAGAAAATAGTCTATTAATTTTAAAAAAAAAAAAACAACTTTTAGGTGAATCTCAGGGCTATAACAGACTTTTAAAAATGAATTGAGGAAAAATTCCATATAAATTAAAAAAAAAAAAAAAAAACACTGTACAAATCCCAGACAGCCTCCTAACATGTCTTTATCTATCTTGATCTTCCTTCCCTCCCCGACCTCCCCGGAATGAGAGGTGGCTTCTCTGTGGTGAACTCCTCCCTTCATGCTCAAACCTCATTCATTCTAACTTCCCTTGGATTCCTTGTCCATCTTTGTTTGACTCTGGTTGTCTATTTCCCCCTCACTTCTTCCCCTTTACCTGAAATTATTCTCAAATCATTCATACTCTCCTTCCTTTCCTTCTTTGGTAACCTCCTAGTCACACCACTGCTCGTTTGGTTTCTTCCGTCACCACCCTCCTACACCCTATCAACTACCTGCTAAGTGCCAAATCCAAAGATACTCTCCAGGGTGCAGCCTGCATGACTTCATGTTGGTATTTGACCCTGCTGTCCCCTCCAACCTTCTCTTCTCTTTGCTTCTAGAACCTTCTTTTTGGTTTCTCTGTTTTTCTTTCTGACTCTTCCATTAAAGGCCTGTCTGCATCCTCTGATGTCATTAAACATACATATCCCTGAGTCTTCTCATCTCACATTTTTCCCATTTCATGCTTTACAGTGAACCTTCATGACTGAAGACTCAAATCCATGGCTCCAGTTCAGACCTCTCTCCTGAGTAATAGATCCACATTTTCATCTGACCATGGGACATCTCCAGATGCATAACCAGAAAGCCAATTATTCAATATCTAACCTAGAAAAAAAAAAAAAAAACCTAGATTCCCACCTTATTCTCCAAAATCAAATTCTTCTCCTGTATTTCCTCCTTTCAATAATGTTGCCAAGATTCACCAGTCAGAAGGTTAGAAACTTTATGGATATATGAGTGGCGTAGTGGTTAAGCGCTACAGCTGCTAACCAAAGGATCAGCAGTTCGAATCTGCCAACCATTCCTTGGAAACTCTATGGGGCAGTTCTACTCTATCCTATAGGGTCGCTATGAGTCGGAATCGACTCGAGGGCACTGGGTTTTTTGTTGTTGTTGTTGTTCCCTCTGGGAGTTTCTGGCTAGTACAAACAGTTAACATGCTCAACTGCTAACCAGAAGGTTGTTGGTTGCTATTCACCCAGACGCTCCTGGGAAGGATGATCTGGCAATCTACTTTTGAAAAATCAAACTTTGAAAACCCTATGGAGCATAGTTCTGTTATGACAGCAACTGGTTACGTTAGGTTAGCCTTCCTCTCCCAAAGCCAAATTGACCACTAAGTCCAATGGCTTTTCCTCAAATAGCCCCCTCTTCCAACTGCTACCACCTCAGTGCAGGCTCTCATCTTCTCACTGGGCTCATATGTTAACCTTCTAACTGGTGTCCCTAACCCTAGGGCCACTCCTCTAACTCCAGCCACAGCGGGCTAAATCTTGTCAGTGTCCCGCTTAAAATTCTTCAGTTGTTTCTCGTTTTCTACTTCAGGAGGTTACAAGCTATTTTTAGCAGTGTGACCTTTCTCTTCAAATATATTTTTACGCAGAACTCCAATATGTGAAGCTGATATAGTTTGTGCTGCTCTGGTTCATGTAGACCTGGAAGGGCTAGGAGCTCCCTGCTCAGTCACCCCCTCATGACTGTATAGTGTTCCCTGAGGTACTTCCATAACTTCACTAAGAAGAACTGGTTGAGAATCATTGTTGGCATAAAGTCCTGATTATATGAATTGACATGACGGACATACCAGGGTATTGAGGTAGAGAGACTACTACTTCCGCTATCACTATCACTGTTATGCTTGTAGCTAAAACTAGAATTCAGCTTGTGGAGGACACTGGCTTAAAGAAAATACTTATTATTTTTTTGGTGAGAAGATGTGATCCATAGACTTAGGCCCTGGTTGTTTCCAAGCCTTCAGAGAAGAGGGTGAGTCTGCTCTGCCTTAAAAATGGCAAGGAATTTCCATGTTTCTAGAAGGATGGAAAGGATAGGAAGAAAAGAGAGGATACACAAGGGAGAGGGCAGAGAGAGAAGCCAGGGGAGATTATAAAATGAGATGTGGTATGGAAAAAAAAATATTTTAAATACTAAAATCTTGGTGACAGGGTGGTTTAAAACAGAGCTTGAATAATAATTACCTAAGATGATGTTTTTTTTAGGAGCCCTGGTGGTGCAGTGAGCTCGGCTGCTAACCGAAAGGTCGGCAGTTTGAATCCACCAGCTGCTCCTTGGAAACTCTACTCTGTCCTATAGGGTTTCTATGAGTCAGAACTGACTTGAAGGCAATGGGTAAATGGGTAAGTTGATGTTTTTAAGGATTTGAGTTTTGTTCGCTTTTTGTTTATGTTTTCTATGCAGTGTTTGGGGATGCTGGTGGTTCAACGGTAGAATTCACATCTTCTATTCGGGAGACCTGGGTTCATTTCCCAGCCAATGAGCCTCGTGCACAGCCGCCACCCATCTGTCAGTGGAGACTTGCATATTGATATGATGCTGAACAGGTTTTAGTGGAGCTTCCAGACTAAGACCAGCTAGGAAGGAAGGCCCGGCAATCTACTTCTAAAAACCAGCCAGCGAAAACCCTATGGATCACAAGAGGCCAATCTGCAACAATCCTGGGAATGGCACAGAACGGAGCAATGTTTCCTTCCGTTGTGTATGGGGTCCCCTTGAGGGGAGGGGGGCAGCTCAGCAGCAACTAATGACATGCAGTGTTTAATGACAGCCCCCTCCTCATGGCCCCCAGTTCTTAAGTAAAAGTCACTGTATTTAAAAGTACTTTGTGTGAGTGGATTATTTTTGGAAACTTCTAAAGGACTGAGGTTTCATATGGAGAGAGTAAAAGAAATAGCATATGCAGAAATAGGATGTCAGAGTTCGGTGAGCCTGGGACAATGTGAGTCACAGACATGCACAGAAAATACAGAGAAGGATAGAGGTGACCCTTGAGCTTGAGGGATTCCTCAAATGGGCAAATCTCCAGGGCCCAAGAGACCACTATTAAAAATCAATAATGATGTGATTTTTTAATTTATTGATCACATCCAGATTATGTCAACCATGGAACTAAACTCTTCTAAAACAAAAAACCCATTGCCACCAAGTCAGCTCCGGCTTATAGCGACCCTATAGAACAGAGTAGAACTGTTCCATAGGGCTTCCAAGGCTGTAACCTATATGGAAGCGGACTGCCACATCTTTCTCCCATGGAGCAGCGGGTGGGTTTGAACTACCAACCTTTTGGGTTAGCAGCTGAGCTCTTAGCCACTGAGCAAACAAGCTCCTTACATGTGAATAGAGTTAGTCATATAATTCACCTTTCTTGGTTCTATCAGCTTGGCTAGGTATCAGCTTGTGACTGAATGCTGAGATGTTTCTAGATGCGAATTTGGGTTTTCTCAGTTTAGGGGTACATGGAGAAACTGAAAACAGAGTCTTTGGTTATAAGTGAAAAGTCTGCGATAACTTTGGGGGGGCTCATGAATTTTATACTGAATCTCAAATCTTATGACAGTTTTCTCACCGAGAATTTGTGTCATTTATATCATCATTCATTCTCCACAATGCAACCATATCGTATTTTACATAATAGATGTATTTCTAAAAGTTTGAATGAATCAAAATTTTGTATTTGGTAGACAGTTCTAATCTCAGTTTCTTCACCTCTTCAATGAGGAAAATAAAATTCTATTTCAGACTCACCAGGGAAGCATTATTTTATTTAAAGAGCCATGCTGTGAATTCCTCTGGGCTCAGAATATCGGGCCACTAATTGATCACTTTTTTTTTTTTTAATTGATCACTAAGGAGCCCTGGTAGTTCAGTGGTTAAGTACTTGGCTGTTAACGGAAAGGCTGCAGTTTGAACCAACCAGCCTCTTCAAGAAAGAAAAGCACTGCAGTCTGCTTCCGTAAAGATTACAACCGTGGAAACCCTATGGAGCATTCTACTCTGTCCTATAGGATCACTATGAGTCATAATCAGCTCAAATAGCAACAGGGTTTTTATTGATGGCTTTTGCAAATTTGGATTTCTATCTACTAGGCTTTCTTGAATCCACCTTAGAAAGTCAAACAATAGCTTTAGTAAGTAAGTGCCAGAAAAATAAAAGTAGTTATAAGCTGAGTGTCAAGCTCTGAACTTTAAGTCACTCAGCAATTGAAGGAAATTACACCAATTCAGCGAAGATCATCAGTAATCCAAAGTAAGTGAGTTCCATGTTTTTTTTTTTTTTTTTTTAGTTCTTTGCATTTTAACAATCTCTGCCTCTGTGAGTAACACACAAGGTCGTATTAAGAACTCATTCCAAATCTCTGTTTAAAAGCTCTGCTCTTCACCTCTGATGGAATGGAGCTCACAAAGTTGAGTAAACAAATTGCAGATAACATGCCACATTCATTGGGAAAACATGTTGATTATTCAGCAAAATGGTATTTAGCACCACAAAGAAGCCAAGAGCTGAGCTGCTACATCAAATCCTCAGTGGAATCCGATATCCCCACCTGTGGGATGCCTGCAGATAACCAGCAATTGTGTCTAAAAATGCAATTACCAGACTGGAAGAAAAAGATTTACTCTCTTTTGTGAGGAATGGAATCATGAAAAGGGTCTTCAATCGTGGACCAAGTATGCTCAAAGGATGTCTTATCCTGTCTAGGTGCCCAGTAATGGTCTGATCCCCCCATTGTACACTTGCTGGTTGCAAAATGGATTTATCATTTCTATCTAGAATAGCATCACCCATCTCTCTCCTAAGCACTCGCCCAGCCTGTTGCACCAGCATTAAGACACAGCCACTGTAAATAAATAGGGCCAGTATTCATTTTTCAGAAGGGCAAGCCTTTAAGAATTATTTCTACAGTCATAAAAATAACCTGAATGAATAAGAAACAGTAATTGGACACCATCAAAATACTCTGAATCTGGAAAAGAGGAGGTATTCAGTGATGAATAAAAGTTTAAGCAGCTTGTTGAATATCTTCACACATTTACAGGTAGGTAGAAATTATGACTCCTGGATTATAGATGAGGAAACAGAGACTCACTGTGCCTGCCCAAGAGGCAGATTTACAATGCTGACAGTTGCCCTGGGGTCCATTCCAACTCATGGGAACCACGTGTATGTCAGAGTAGAACTAGGCTCCATAGCGTTTTCAATGGCTGATTTTTCAGAAATAACACTAAGCCTTCTGAGGTGCCTCTGAGTGAACTTCAAGATCCAATTTTTCTATTAATAACCAAGCACATTCACCATTTACATCGCCCAGGGACTCTCTACAATGCCTAAATTACCCTTTAAAAGGACTGTCAACCAACTGACTTCTCTGCATAGTAATGGCATGGCATGAAAACTTCTTCCCCATTGGCTCTCCAATATGCAGTTTTCAGAGAATGCTCTTCACAAAGTATGTTGTTGTTGTTATTGTTAGGTGGTGTCGAGTCGATTCCAACTCATAGGGACCCTATATACAACAGAACGAATCACTGCCTGGTCCTGCACCATCCCCACAATTGTTGCTATGCTTGTGCCCATTGTTGCAGACACTGTCAATCCATCTCATTGAGGATCTTTCTCTTTTTCACTGACCCTCTACTTTACCAAGCATGATGTCCTTCTCCAGTGACAGGTCCTTCCTGATAACAAGTCCAAAATATATGAGATGTTGTCTCGCCATCATTGCTTCTAAGAAGCATTCTGATTGTATTTCTTCCAAGACAGACTTGTTTGTTCTTTTGGCAGTCCATGATAGATTTAATATTCTTCACTAACACCACAATTCAAAGGCATCGATTCTTCTTCCGTCTTCCTTATTCTTTGTCCAGCTTTCGCATGTGTACGTATGAGGCAATTGAAAACACCATGCCTTGGGTCAGGTGCATCTTAGTCCTCAAGGTGACATCTTTGCTACCCAATACTTTAAAGAACCCTTGTAGTGTAGTGGTTAAAGAATTTGGCTGCTAACCAAAAGGTTAGCAGTTCAAATCTACCAGCTGCTCCTTGGAAACTACACTGTTCCATGGGATCACTATGAGTCAAATTGACTCGAAGGCAACAGGTTTGGGTTTTTTGGGCTTTTTTTTTTTTTTTTTTTTGGTTTCACAAAGTATACTGAGGACATTTCCATGATGACAAGGTACTCAGTAGAATCTGAAGAATAACTAGGCTGTATTCCCTTCAGCTTCAAGAGGAGGCAATTCAGGTTATCGTAAGTCAATAGTCGCATAGTCAAATGCCTTCTGTCTTCCCTTCCAAAAACGTTCAAGATAGAAGACGATGGTGATTTGGTCAAAAACAGTGTAGAGAGACTTCAGAAAAGATAGTGCTTCCAAAGTTGATGAGATTGGACAGCAAAATAAATAAATAAATAAAATAGCCAGTTGCCGTTGATTCTGACTCATGGTGACACCACATGGGCAAAGTAGAGTTGTGCTTGTTAGGGTTTTCAGTGGCTGATTTTTTAGAAGTAGGCTCCCAGGCCTTTCTTCTGAGGTACTTCTGGGTGGACTTGAACCACCAACCTTTTGTTTAGCAGCTAGTTTATCATTTACACCACCCAGGGACTCTAAAGAATAGCTAAAAGGGCTCTACGACATGTATAAAACTCTTATAGGGCAAAGCAGCCAGTACAGATCAAGATGAAATAAGGTATGCACAAGAGAAACACGACCCCATTTGTTTTCCCCCAAATCTGTGTGACTTTGGGCAAATCACACTGTAGCTCCAGAACCTCAACTCTCTCTTTTATAAAATGCTTTCAGAATAATTGCAGAGTTACCTCTTCGATCCCTGCTCCAGGTTCTGGGTCCAGGAGGAAATGGAACTGGAGGAGTTGGTGAGTTTTGAAGGCCTGGGGGACATAGCCCACCACCAACTGTCAAGTAGTAGACCCCAGGGAAGAGAGAGAAATATTTAGCCCTTGCAAGTACAGAAGCACCCTCTACCTACCAAAGAGAGGCTGCTTGTATGCATACGTGTATTGTTTAGCAAAAATATGTTTATTTACATATGTATCTGAATTTAATAAGAAATCCAGTGGCACTGAGGCACAGAATTATTCCCCTTTCTTCACCAACAGGCCTTCAAAGAAGTCTCAAAAGTTCTATTTCTCCATTCCTTGCCTGGCAGATCTCCGAAGGTCAAGGTTCTGTTTCCTTAGCAACGGCTGATAGCATCACTACCCCCTGAAGCCGCCCAGGCGGCTACAGGCTCAGCAGTACTGTGAGTGGTTATGTTGTTATCCCAGTTGCTGGGGAAACGCACTCAAGGACAGATTATTCAATGAGCAAGGTATGCATGGGCTTACTTGTGCTTACTTACTAATCCGTAGAGCACAATTTCATCTGTTTTTCACCACATCAAAGATGTAGTGAAACTCATGTGAAATTGTGCACTACAGATTGGTAAGTAAACACAAGTAATCCCATGCACACCTTGCCTAATGCAAGCCCGTGGGTAACCTCTTACTGGTTAATCCATCCCTGTGCACAACCTTGCACCAAGGAGGTGGGTAACAGTGGAGTCAATTTCCAAGCCTTTTGCTTTTAACAGTCTATACTGGCAAATGCATTCAACTCTGCGTAAATTCTGTGAACAATTTAGGATTTTAAAGAATTTTAGTCGTGCATTCTCTCTTTCGAAAGCTCTTAAATGCTTCCGCTTTACCACCTGAAATACAGTACTTATCTATTAAAAAAATAAATAAATAAAAACAGGTTTATTATTGCTCTATTTTAAATGAAATTGCCACCCACACTAAAATATGCCAGTTACTTTTCTACCTCTTCCCCAGTGTCTCGCCCCCCCTCATCAAGCCTGGAGTATTTTTAGGATCTTCCCTGCTATATCTACAGGAAAAAGAAAATGTCTTAAGATAATATTGGATCTTTCAAGTAGATTCATAAAAGCAGAGAAGTCCTGTTCACCATTTGAGTCATCCTTGATTGGCTCTCTTTTAAAATGCAACCTCTGTCTTTCTTATAACCAAGGGCTTTAAAATTCAAATGTTCATGAACACCAGCTTTATTAAAATTAGAGCTTGGGGAAACGGCTCAGATAAAGGAGAAAAGAATATTACCCAACCATTTAAAAGATGCTAATTAATGGAGTTCTAAAGCCCAGAGAGGACATTTGATACAGCAAAAGGTTTCTCTACCAAGGAGGAATGGAATTCATCTAAAAACAAAAAAACCCAGAATAAAATAAAATTGAAGTAGATTAACCCAAATCATCCCCCAGGTGCTGGCAGAGCCTCAGGGGCTCTGTTACATTGCAAGAACTTGTGTTTGGCTGACTTGGAGCTGAGCATATTAACATTTTCTGGTCTAGCTCCATGCAGGCCTTCTAGCTGCTGGGTACCTAAAAGTTGGCTGTTCGAATCCACTGAACGGCAGTGCAGAAGGGAGGTCTGGAGAACTGCTTTCCTAAAGATGGTTGTTTTTCGTTGCTGTTGGGTTTATTCCGATTCGTGGTGACCCCATGTGTTATAGGGTAGAATTGCTCCTTAGGGTTTTCTTGGTTATCGTCTTGATGGAAGCAGATCCCCAGGACTTTTTTTCCGTGGAATGGCTGGGTGGGCTTGGACCACTGACCTTTAGGTTAGCAGCCCAATGCAAAGTGCCATCTAGGGACCTTAGAGCTAAGAAAACCTTATGGAGCAGTTCTACTCTGTAACACATGGGGTCTTCATGAGTTTGAATCGATTCAGTGCCAACAGGTTTTTTGTTGTTGTTGTTCGCTTTTACTCTTTCTGCACATGAAATTTCTTTTCACCCACTAGATTTGAATTCACTGGTATTCCTCCATAGCGATCACATTCCCAGCCCTGGTGGAAGCAGGGAGTGGGAGAAGAGAGGCTACCCACATGGATGGGTGGGCCCATTCTGCTCTGCCCCATCCCTCTTGGCCAGGAGCTCCTTTCAATTTTAAATATGAAGTGAGGCACACATCCTCTTCTCTCCATCCTCCCTCTCTCTTGCCTCATCCATTCACTGCTGCTTAGAACTTGGAGCTTGCAGCAATGTTTTTTCCCATGTGTTAAATATCAGTGGATCCTTTCAAAGCCCCCGTAGTTAAGCTTGTATCAACCTTGCCAAAGTTTTCCCACACTCAACAGACTAAGTTATGTTTGACGTTATCTTTTTATTACTGCATGTTGTGATCGCCATGTCCTGTATTCTACAGGTATCTCTCTCTCTCTCTCTCTCCCCGGATATTGCTGTAAGCTCAAAATTGAAAATCTCCATTGAGTGAAAAATAGATTCCTGGGTGTGGAAATAAATAAATAATCCTGGCTCGGTAACAGAAAATCATTTTCGGGGGCCTGATAATGATTTCCGAATACTGAGATTTCAATCAGATGCTTCATTTGTTGTCTAATGAAAGTGCTGGGCCAGGGTGGGGTTAAGCCCCTGGAAGAGGATGGGATGAGCTACTGTGTGAAGGCTGGGGAAGAGAGGAGAAAGGAGTATAGGCTGGCGGTCAATGTCAACATGCTGAAAATAGGGTTTGGAAGAACACACGCAGTAAGTCTCCTGCTGAGAAACTAACTGGATGCTCTCCCTCTTTTGGTGCAAACGGTTTGCACTTGGCTGGTAACTGAAAGGTTGGCTTTTCAAACTCTCCCAGAGGTGCCCACAGAATAAAAAGCCTGATGATTTGCCTCTGTAAAAAACAGTTTAGAAAATCCTATGGAACAGTTCTACTCAGTAACACATGGGGTCGCTGTAAGTTGGAATGGAAGGCACAATACTACAACAATTCCCTCTCTTGCCTCGCCCTTCCCAAGCCAGAGTCCAATCTTATGCTTTGTAGCTCTGCAAGCCCAAGACGAAGCCCAAGGGGAAGAGGAGCCCTCGTGCTTTTGTAGAGGCTGTGCTGTCTTCTGGAAGGTGCTTCCTCTTCTTGCCCACTTACTTGTCCTTCAGTGATAATAAAGATAGCATTAATATTAAAAATAGCTAAAATTCCCTTGTGTCAGACACCTTGCTAAGGGCTTTATATATCTCCTTCATGTTTGCCACAATCCTATGGAGTAAGTATTCATTTCCTGTTTTTCAGATGAGGAGTCTGATCTTGGAGAGGTTAAATTACTGACACAGGGGCATACAGGTCAGGAGTGGCAGAGAACGGCATCATCCTGCCCAAAGCTTATGTTCTTAACCACCATGGTAGATGTAGCTTCTTTTAGGAAGCCTTCTCCTACTTCATCAGAAAGAGTTTATTTCCCCCTACTATTCAAATAAGGAGTCCTGATGGCTCAATGGTTAGGAACTTGGCTGCTAACCTAACATTCAACAGTTCAAATCTACCAGTCTTTCCGAGGAAGAAAGACCTGGCAACCTGTTCCTGTAAAGATTACAGCCCAGGAAATCCTATGGAGCAGTTCTACTCTGATCTTCAGGGTTGCTATGAGTTAGAATCAACTCAACAACACATAGGATTCAGACACCTGGCACTAACTTCTCCTCCAATATTCATCACACTGGATAGCAATTACCTGATGAACTGTTTTTCTTCTCTCCTGGCATATGTGCTGCATGAGGTCAGGGACTGTGCCTGATTGTCTTTAGAGTCTCAGCACCTAGCAAATTACCTGGATCAGAGCAGGTGCTCAATAAATGTTTGCAGAAGGAGGGAATAACTAATGGAATGAGTGAATGGTGAGGCAGACACAGCACAGCCCGTATACCTTTTGGACATATTGACCTGAATCCTTTTCAGTTGACTGAGATGAGGAGGTAGCACTTTCCTTTCATCAAGTGGATCAAACAGGTTATCCAGAAAGTCTGAATCAGGGAGACGATCGTAACCATAGGCTGAAACCCAGACCCAACTAATACGTACCTGCATCTTCATCCTCTAAGGAGAGGAGGCTAGCTGAGCCTGAGGGAATCCTTTACTCCTAGGGTTGGGATTAGATTAGAGGGCAATAAAACCAAGCAACCAACCAGTCGTCGAGTTGACTCTAACTCATGGTGACCCCATGTGTATGAGTAGAGCTGTGCTCCATGTGCCTATGACCTTTTGGAAGCCGATCATCAGTCCTTTCTTCTCAGGCATCTCTAGATGAGTTCAAACTGCCAATCTTTCCTTAGTACAAAGTACTTAATTGTTTGCACCACCCAGGAAATCCAGAAGGGCCATAAGGCTTCACAATTCCAGTCTTAACGGCTTAGCCTGGGAGGGGCTTAGCAAGGGCAAGGTTGCCCAGAGCAGAAGAGAGCCCATGGCTCTGCAAAGGGTGGTCCGCTCTGAACTGTGCTACACAGGACAAAGACATCTCAATCTTGAACCCGTCCCACTTTATGGTCAGAAACCAGGTGGATGACAATGTGGGAGGTGGCAGCTGAAGTGCCCTGGGGCAGGTGAGGAGCAGAGAATTCTGCATCCTCTGGAGAGCCACGTTGGGGCAGATGGAGCAGGTAGAGCAGGAAAGATGGGTGCCTGTAGTTTCTCGCCTGAACGAAGTGGATACAGAGGAGTGGCTACCACTTGGGAAATTTCCAGCCATTAAAGGCCCTGCAGCCAGGCCTCTGTGATAATTAAAGTCACGTTTATTCACAGTTTGCTCTTAGGCATGTGTTGTCTTAGTCTCTCATTTTTCCTCAAAATACAACTTAATGTAAATAAATTAAAAAAAGAAAAGATAATGTGATGTGTGGGGCTGATCTAAAGGGGCTTGTAGATTAGTGATAAGTATACGCATGGATTCCTGTATGGTCCTGCTACAGACACCTCACTGGTATTATGTCCCTTATCTACCACCCGTCTGTCAGTTTGTATTACTGTGGTGGCTTGCATATTGCTGTGATGCTGGAAGCTATGCCACTGGTATATTTAAATAACAGCAGGTATTTGAAAACCTGTCCATGGTAGACATGTGTCAGTGGAGCCTCCAAACTAAGACAGAATAGGAAGAAAGACATGGAGTTCTACTTCAAAAAATTAGCCAAAATCCTATGGATCACAGCAGAACATTGTTGGATAGAGTGCTGGAAGATAAGCCCGCTTGGTTAGAAGGCACTCAATATTCACAATGGCTCTAACAATGGAACTGAGCACTTCACTGATCATGAAGATGGTGCAGAACTAGGCAGCGTTTGGAGACACATGGGGTTGCCATGAGTTGGAACCGACTTATAGCAACTAACAACAACAATATATTCCTTATACTAGAAGTTCCCACCACTCATCTGTCAATTTGTCATACCATGGTCACTTGCATATTGCTGTGGTGCTGGATGCTATGTCACTGGTATTTCAAATACCAGCAGGGTCACCCATGGGGGACAGGTTTCAGCGGAGCTTCCAGACTAAGACAGACTAGGAAGAAGGATCTGGTGATCGACTTCTAAAAAAATTGGCCAGCAAAAGCCTTATGAATAGCAGCTGAACATTGTCTGATATGATATCGGAAAATGAGCCCCTCAAGCTGGAAGTCACTGCAAATACGACTAAGGAAGAGCTGTCTCCTCAAAGTAGAATTGACCTTAGTGATGTGGATGGAGTAAGGCTTTGAGACCTTCATTTGCTGATGTGGCATGACTCAAAATGAGAAGAAACAGCTGCAAACATCCATTAATAATCAGAACACAGAATGTGCAAAGTATGAATATAGGAAAATTGGAAGTCTTCAAAAATGAAATGGAATGCATAAAGATGGATATCCTAGGTATTAGTGAGCTCAGCTGGACTGGTATTGGCCATTTTGAATCTGAAAATTATATCATCTACTAAGTGGGAATGACAAATTGAAGAGGAATGGCTTGGCATTTCATTGTCAAAAAGAACATTTCAAGATCTATTGTGAAGCACAAGACTGTCAGTGATAGGATAATATCCATATGCCTACAAGGAAGACTAGTTAATACCACTATTATTCAAATTTATGTACCAACCACTAATGGCAAAGATGAAGAAATTAAAGATGTTTACCAACACCTGCAGTTTGAAATTGATCAAACATACAATCAAGATGCATTGATAATTACTGTTGATTGGAATGTGAAAGTTGGAAACGAAGAAGGATCTGTAGTTGGAAAATATGGCCTCGGTGATGAAATTTTGCAATACCAACGAGCTATTCATTGAAAAATATCTTTTTTCAACAACATAAACAGTAACCATACATGTGGACCTTGCTGGATGGAATACATAGGAATCAAATCGTCTACATCTGTGGAAATAGACAATGGAGAAGCTCAATATCATTAGTAAGAACAAGACCATGGGCCGACTGAGGAACAAACCATCAATTGCTCATGAGAAAATTTGAGTTGAAGCTGAAGAAAATCAAACCAAGTCCATGAGAGCCAAAGTACAACCTTCACCTGAGTTTAGAGACCATCTCAAAAATAAATTTGATGTACTGAACACTAATGACCAACAATCAGATGAGTTGTGGGATAAAATCAAGGACATCATACATAAAGAAAGCAAAAGGTCATTAAAAAGACAGGAAAGAAAGAAAAGTCCAAAATGGATGTCAGAAGAGACTCTGAAACTTGCTCTTCAATGCAAAGTAGCAAAAGCAAAAAGAAAAGATGATCCTAAAAGAGCTGAACAGATTTCAAAGGGCAGGAGAAGCTGAAGAAGACACAGTATTTTAATGAAATGGTCTAATAACTGGAGTTAGGAAACCAAAAGGGAAGAACACGCTTGGTGTTCTCAAGCTAAAAGAACTGAAGAAAAAATTCAAGCCTCCATTGCAATATTGAAGGATTCTATGGGAAAAATATTAAACAGCATGGGAAGCTTCAAAAGAAGATGGAAGGAATAGAGTCATTGTACCAAAAAGAATTGGTCGTTGTTCAACCATTTCAGGAAGTAGCGTATAATCAAGAACTGATGGTACTGAAGGAAGAAGTCCAAGCTGCGCTGAAGGCATTGGCAAAAAACAAGGCTCCAGGAATTGACAGAGTACCATCCGAGATATTTCAACAAATGGATGCATCATTGAAAGGGCTCATGCGTCTATGCCAAAAAATTTGGAAGACCTGGCCAACTGACTGGAAGAGATTCATATTTGTGCCCATTCCAAAGAAAGATGATCTGAAAGAGTGCAGAAATTACTGAACAATATCATTAATATCAGAACAAGTAAAATTTTGCTGAAGATAATTAAAAAATGATTGCAGCAGTGCATTGACAGAGAGCTGCAAGAAATTCAAGCTAGATTCAGAAGAGAATGTGCAATGGCGGGTATCTTTGTTGATGTCAGATGGATCTTGGCTGAAAACAAAAAATACCAGAAAGATTTTTACCTGTGTTTTATTGACTATGAAAAGGCATCCGACTGTGTGGATCATAACAAATTAATGGATAACATGGTGAAGAATGGGAATTCCAGACCACTTAATTGCTCTCAGGAACCCTGGTAGCATAGTAGTTAAGAGCTACGGCTGCTAACCAAAAGGTCGGCAGTTCAAATCCACCAGGCACTCCTTGGAAACTCTATGGGGCCGCTCCACTTGGTCCTATAGGGTCGCCATGAGTCAGAATTGACTCGAAGGCAGCGGGTTTTGGGGTTTTTTTAATTGCTCTCATGAGGAACCTGTACATAGACCAAGAAAGGAGAGACATTTGAACAGAACAAGGAGATACTGAGTTTTTTTAAATCAGAAAAGGTGTGTGTCAGGGTTGTATCCTTTTACCATGCTTATTCAATCTGTATGCTGAGCAAATAATCTGTGAACCTGGAGTATATGAAGAAGAATGCAGAATCAGGGTTGGAGGAAGACACATTGACAACTTGTGATACGTAGATGACTCAACCTTGCTTGTTGAAAGCTAAGAGGACTTGAAGCACTTACTGAGGAAAAGCAAAAGTTACAGTCTTCAGTATGAACTACACCTCAACATAAAACAACTAACCTCACAAATAGACCAATATGCAACATCATGATAAATGGAGAAAAGATTGAAGTTGTCAAGGATTTCATTTTATTTTGATACACAATCAATGCCCATGGAAGCAGCAGTCAAGAAATCAAATGACATATTGCATTGATCAAATCTGCTGAAAAGACCTCTTTAAAGTGTTAAAAAGTAAAGATGTCACTTTGAGGACTAAGGTGCACCTGACCCAAGCCATGATATTTTTAATCTCATCATATGCATGTGACAGTTGGGCAAAGAATAAGGAAGACCAAAGAAGAATTGATGAGTTTGAATTATGTGTTCGCAAAAAACATTGAATATACCGTGGACTGCCAGCAGAATGAACAAATCTGTCTTAAAAGAAGTACACCCGGAGTGCTCCTTAGAAGCAAGGTTGGCAAGACTTCATCTTATGTACTTTCAAAATATTACCAGGAGGGACCAGTCCCTGGAGAAGGATGTCATGGTTGGTAAGTTAGGGGGTCATCAAAAAAGAGGAAGACCCAGATGAGATGGACTGACACAGTGTCTGTGACAAAGGGCTCAAATATAGCAATGTTTGTGAGGATGGCACAGGACCCAGCAGTATTGCGTTCTGCTGTGCATGGGGTCTCTGTGAGTCGGAATCAGCTCGAAGGCACCTAACACCAGCAACAACTGGGAACTCCAGGTCCTGGAAAAGCTACAATCGTGTCATTCTATAACATCAGAGCAAAGCAAAATTCTCCATAGCTGCTTCCTGCAGAGGCTGCATAGGGTTGCAGAAATCATAGCAAGTGAAAGCTCGTAAGTAAAATGAAGGTTGTCTGGTCCAACCCTCTCCTTTCATGAGGCTCAGAGAGAGTGTCAGTACTGGGTTACCAAGAGGTGAGCAAGTGTGTACAGCACCAGTAAAGTGGGTACCATGCCTAAACGATAAAAGTGAAACAAAGTACACAAATTCAGCTGAAATGAATTTATCCCAAATCTGGCAATAATACTTAAAATTGATATTTTAATTTTGGCATCTATGTAAATTTTGTGTCAAAATGTTTTTAAACACAGGGGAAGTGGCTGGATGCACAGTATATTGGCACTTTGAGTGTCTGAAGGTATTGACTGGGCCATGAAGAGATTTATCATATCCCTATAGATTCAGGCTGAAGCTGGGCAGCCCTGAGTGAGGGAAGATCATTTTTAAATAAAGGTGACACTTCAGAGAAGTAAAATTTTTTTGAGATTATTCACAGTGAAGAGGGATTTGAGGATGAATACATCTCAAAATAAAGCAGTGTCTGAATTCCTGGGCTAAAGTGTCCACCCCGCCTTTTCCTACCTGCACATCCCTGATAATAAATAATGCAATATCCATTTGTTGTGAAATAAGATAAATTCAAGTATGAAAAAAATCCTCTGTAAACTGTAAAATAGCGTAAACAGATTAAACCTCACAAAGAAAAGCAAGGGGAACTAAGGAAGAAAAGGAGACAAAGGAGGACTTGGTCTTCATTCCAGAGTGCACAGTATGATCCAGGTATTTGAAGAAGAATTGCAGAAGTCAGCTAGAAAAGGTTGACTGTACTCAATGATGGATTTAATTATATAGACTGCATTGTATTTGTGCATAATAAGTACACTATAACTACACTATAATTATCTCATTGGGCAATGTCAACATCAACCCAAAGGCTGCCACTGCCTTTGATGTTTAGAGCAGCTAGAATTCACCCATATAAAATTGTTGCAGGAAAAAAGGTGATGCTGAGGCCCACCCAGTGTGATTCAGTCAGGCCTGAACCATCTGGGTGGCCTGAGCCTTATTATGGTGGTTTCATAAGAAATGATGGAAGGATAGATGGATGGATGAGTACAAGGAAAGATAGAAGAAAGAAAAGAACTAAAGAAGAAAGGAAAGAAGGAAGGGAGGGAGAGAGGGAGGAAGGAGACTGAGGAGAAAGGGATGGATGTCTTCTAATACCCTGCTAGCCCTATTTGCTCAAGTGCTTCAAATAGATTCACATTTTTAAAAGCCTACTCTGTAAGACCCTCTGTAAGATCCTCCTTAAGCATCGTCTACTTATCTTCACCACAAGCCGAGAATTAGGTGTTATTATGTTAATTTTACAAAGTGACACCTACAAACCATTAAAGAGTTTGCCTAAAGTCACAAAAGCTGTTGGCAAAATTGGGATCAGCGTATAGGTTCATAGGACTCCAACATACACAATTTTTCCCCTATAATGTGTGTCTCTGTTAATCACTTAAAGAATGGAGGAGGAAGGCTTGATTTTGTGAACTCAATTAACATTTTTCAAGTTTCTATGGTACTTGGCATGAAGACTGTCAGGTGAAAGAAGAGAAAAAATGATTAAAATAGGATGACCGTACATACTGGTTGACTGGGACGGTCCCTGTTTCCACCCATCATCCTGGCAAAATCCTTAATAATATCACTTTTCAGTCTCAAAATATCTTCACTCAGACCCTAAATGGAAGCCACCTTTTCTGAGCCTGATGGTTTATAATCCAATTAGGGACTGTTGTGTATATTTCTCTATCATGTCTATCCCTATATATATTGTGTATATGTGGCCTCCCTGCTTTCCTCTTCAGCTGAGGTCTCTGAATGTGTGTATTCAGCTGAGTTTTTCTCCTAAGTTACTAAATAGGTACAGCCTTAGTTTAATGCCTATGTCTCCTGCTGAAAAGACGACTTCCTAAAAATCTGTCAGTTCACACATCTTTCCCAAGCTCACCAAATACTCCCAGACCTGCCTACACTTCCTTGCATTTTAGTGACAACGGAAAAAAGTAGTGTCGTTTGAAATGGCACCATGACCAGGAAAGCAATCAGCTGGATTTTACATTTTATCTTTAAGGCTCTGTTTGCCTGTAGCTGGATTTCACCCCTAGCCATAGGCCTGGGTTGATAAGAAGAGTGTCTGTACTTATGCAGGCTTTATTCCTTCATGCCCTGACCACCATGAAGACTACCCACCTGGCCAGCCGGAGTCTGCATCCTTTTCCTGATCATCAGTTAATTTTCCACAAAGCATCTCTTACACTATTCCACTTTCTTGCTCAAAAGCCTTTTGTGTTCCCTCATTGCTTACAGGAAAAATGGAAAGTTCCCTGCATGGGCTATAAGATACTCATGATACAACAGGAAAAAGGTAGGGAGGACAGGGTTATAAGCGTGGTTAGGTACCAAGTAACTCTCTAGGCTTCAGGTTCCTCAATTCTGCAATCAGGTTAGAATAAATGGATTCTAAGAAGCTTTCCAATACTAACACATATTTTCAAGATTTGCCCTACTTCTCTTTGGTTTCTCTGACCTAAATAAAACTCATTTACCCTCCGTTCCACAGATTTTTTTGTTTTTGTTTTTAATTTCTATTTTATGCCTTGGCTACAACTATTATCCCAACTTGGGATAAGGCCCTCTTTCCTCATTGCTTCCTGTCCTTTCTGGCCCCTGATCCAAAATGGACTGAGCACCTAGATCTCACCTGACAATGTGAACCCCTAATGCCCTTCTCCATTGGACTAAACCTGTGAGAAACCATGTTGGCCTTAATTGGTGCTGAGTTTCCTCTGTCTCTAATTCAGACTGAAGATAGCTAACCCAAGAGCTATTTCCACTCAGTTTATCCCTGGCTTCATATTTTTTGGCTGATCCTTATCCAGTGGTCTTACAATGATAGTGAGGTATACCTAATTTTATCTCCATCCTTACATGTCCCATGACTGCTACTCATAAACCCATCAAACTCATCTACATGTCCAAAGCGCTGGTGGTCCAGTGGTTAAGAGCTCAGGTTGCTAACCAAGAGGTTGGCAGCTCGAATCTACCAGCTGCCCCTTGGGAACCCTATGGGGCTGTTCTACTCTGTCCTATAGGGTCACTATGAGTCAGAATCAACTTGATGGTGATGAGGTTTTTTTGTTTTCTTGGTTTTTTTTTTTTTTTTTTTGAGTCTATATCTCTACTTAGGTATCTAAGGGATACTTCAAGCCAAACTGCCTCCTGCCCACAGCATCCCCAAAACGTGCTCTTTTTGAGACTTTCCCCAAACTGTACATAGTACCACCATCCTTCCAATAGCTCAGGCCTCAAATTCCTCTTTCCCTCAAGCTTGGAATCTACTCCAAAAGCAAAATTTTGGCCATACCTCCAAAATATTCTGCAAAGATTGTCACTTCTCACCATCTCCACTGCTACCACCTGAATGCAAAACACCAGCATCTCTCTTCTGGACAGCTGGGTTACCTTCTGGTTTTGTCTAGCTGCAGTTCAATTTCCATATAGCAGCCAGGAAATCTTTCAAAATACTTATCACGGTCTACAAAGGTCCTGTCAGTCCTACATGCTCTGTGCCCTGGATGTTTCTCCAACCTCATGGCCTACCACTCGTCTCCTTGCTCACTCTGCCATGACTATCTTGCTTGTCTTTCTGTTCTTTGGACACAGCAAGAACATTACTGTTTATGACTTCTGTACTTGCTGTTCATGCTGCTTAGATTGGATACCCTTTAGTTATTTATATATCTAGCTCTGTCTCAGAGTCCTTGAGTGGTGCAAATGCTTTATATGCTGAGCTGCTAACCAAAAGCTTGGAGGTATGAGTCCACTTCAAGCCTTCCTTGGAAGAAGACCTGATGATCTTCTTGTAAAAAGCAGGCATTGAAAACCTCTAGAGCAGAGTTCTACTCTGACACATGTGGTAACTGGCAGTGACAGCTCAGTCTCACCATTCAGGTCACCACTCAAATGTGATCATCTTTCTGGCCATCGTCCCTGAAGGACAAATCTGAAGTAGCCCCTCTCTCAATCACATTACCCTGTCTTATTTTCTTCATGAACTTATTAATAGCTGGGAATTTAGTTATTGTTGTTCTTTCTTTCATTGTTTATTTTTTGTCTCTTCCCTTTAACAGGTTCTATGAAGACAGGTACCTTTTTTATCCTGTTCATCATCTTAGCTCCAGTGTTTAACACAGCAACTGACACCAGAAGGCATTTGAATATTGATCGAAGGAATGAATGAATGAATGACCTACCAAAAAATCTTCCTGGTTATAAGAAACCTGACAGGAATATCTCCAAGTAGCCCCTTTGCCTACCTCACCAGAGTCATTTTATTGTACCCTAAAAACTCCTAAGCAGTTTCTCTTTGCATCTCTTATAAGGTATTGTTTACGTTATTAAGCTACTGTTTCTAAACTCAGTCTTCTACGCTGTTTTGAGATGCTGGGGCTGGGAACCTGAAAACCACATTTCTGCTTTGCCAATTGCTCCTTGCTCATTTTTCCAATAGGAGGCACTAGAGAGAAACTGGGAGTTTAGAGTAAGTTAAAGGGACTTGCTTCTTTCTGTTTGGTTTCCTCTTTCTATAAACTTTACTCCAGTATTGATTCTCCATTCTTCCAGAAGCAGCTGATTCAGTTTCTAGTCTTGCTTCATCCCCTACAAATATTGCCTTTGTTGTTTTTAAGTGCCATTGAGTTGGTTCTGACTCCTAGCGACCCTATGTGCGATAGAAGGAAACACTGCCCAGTCCTGTGCCAACCTCACAACTGTTGCTATGTTTGAACCCATGGTTGCAGCCACTATGTCAATCCATCTCTTTGAAGGTCTTCTTCTTTTCACTGACTCTCTACTTTACCAAGCATGATGTCTTACTCCAGGGATTGGTCCCTTCTGATAACAAGTCAAAAGTATCCTTTCATTATCATTTCTTCCAAGGAGCACTGTGGCTGTACTGCTTCCATGACAGATTCGTTCATTCTTCTGGCAGTCCATGGTGTATTCAATATTCTTTGCCAACACCATAATTCAAAGGCATGAATTCTTCTTTGGTCTTCCTTGTCCATTGTCCAGCTTTCTCATGTACATGAAGTGATTGAAAATGCAATGGCTTGGGTCAGGTTCATTTCATTCCTCAAAGGGACGTATTTGCTCTTTAACCCTTTAAAGAGGTCTTCTGCAGATTTGCCCAATGCAATACACTGTTTCATTTCTTGACTGCTACTTCCATGGGCATTGATTGTGGATCCAAGTAAAATGCAACCTAGAAACTTCAATCTTTTCTCCAATTATCATGATGTGGCTTATTGGTCCAGTTGTGAAGATTTTTGTTTTCTCTGTGTTTAAGTGTAATCCATACTGGAGGCTGTAGTCTTTGATCTTCATCACTGTTTCAAGTCCTCTTCCCATTCAGCAAGGTTGTGTCATCTGCACATCGCAGGTTGTTAATGAGTCTTCCACTAATCTTGATGCCACATTATTCTTCATATAGTCCAGGTTTTCAGATTATTTGCTCAGCATACAGATTGAATAAGTATGGTGAAAGGATATAATCCTGAGGCACAACTTTCCTGATTTTAAAACCACACAGTTTCCCTTGTTCTGTTTGAACGATTGCCTCTTGGTCTATGTAAAGGTTCTGCATGGGCACAATTAAGTGTTCTGAAAGTTCCATTCTTTGCAATGTTGCTCATAATTTAGTATGATCCAAACAGTAAAATGCCTTTTCATAGTCAATAAAAGACAGGTAAATATCTTTCCGGTATTCTCTGCTTTCAGCCAAAATCCATCTGATATCAGCAATTAATACCCCCCATTCCACATCCTCTTCTGAATCCTACTTGAATTTCTGGCAGTTTCCTGTCAATGCCTACCAGTTAACCAGTGCCATTGAGTCAGTTCTGACACACGGTGACTTGAGGTGTATCAGAGTACAGGTACTCCTCACTTATAGACTATCTCATTATGCAACATTTTGTATTTATGACAATAGTAAAAAATCTACTCTCAGACTATTTTGCACATTAACATGGTACATCTGGCAATAACGAATGCTGAGTAGCGCTGCCTGTGATGGTTAAGGTTATGTGCCAACTTGGCTGGGCCGAGATGTTAGTGGTTTAGCAGTTATGTAATGATGTAATTTGGCAGTTATGTAATCAGGTAGTCATCCCCCATTTTGTGATCTGATGTGGTCATCCTCTATTTTCACATAACGATTTTTGCCTAACAACCTGGTGTTTGGAACCTAATCATGTTGATAAGTGAGAAATGGGTGTAGGACTGTGCTCCCCAGGGTTTTCAATGCCTGATTTCTTTTTTAAAGACTTTTCCTTCTTTCTTTTTTTTAGAGGCCTTTCTTCCGAAGCATCTCTTGGTGGACTCAAATCTTCAAACTTTTGGTTACCAGCTGAGTCCATGAACCATTTACACCACCCAGGGACTCCATATACACCTACACATTTCCTGAATTAGCTTCCTTGTGCTATCTTAAATGAGTGTTTCTCAGCTTCTTGAAGTTCTTACTCTGAATTCAAGAGTAACTGTACTTGCCAGGCACTCCTCCCTCCTCAGAGATCTGTGCCCAATTCCACAAGGTTCTCCAGGTTTCTAGATTCTAATAACTCCTGCCTCGTCCCTTTGTTTACTCAGCCTGAGTTAGTGACCACTTTTGCATTTTCAGACTTCCAGTACCTGTCTCACTTAGTTCTTATATTAAATTCTGAATGTTAAAATAACTAGCATGGTTTTTATTGTCCAGAGTGGGCTCTGACTGATAGAAGAAAGCACAATTCATTGAACATATTATTTCTCTTCTCTTATCTGCCTGAAAGGATTAGAAGTATGTTTGGAGTAGGCATCACCCCTGACCCCTCACTTGCCTAACCGGCACATTGCAAATGGTCAATGCATATTTGACAGTTCTTGCTTTCTAAACCATGCCGGTATCTCTGTGCTGTCAAGAAGAGCTTCCCACATAGACCTGCCAGTATAGAAAATGCTTGAATCAGAGAAAAACAGTGATTTTGAAAATAGATGATGAAATTTTTCTCCAAATAGGTTCCCGCTGTTTCCCAGATAACCCAATTATTTGACTGATCTCAAGTTTAGTTCTTTCTTTCCCTTCCCTACCTCAGTTTTCTGTGTTTGTGTAAAGAAAGTCTATTTGTTCAATTCACGTGAAAACTTTCTCATGACTACAGTTGGCTGAAATAAGCTCTCCCTGTTAAAGATGTGTTAAAGTAAAAGAAAGACATGGTATCTGGGGCGGTGTAGCACGCTGTCCCTGCTGCCTCAGCCCTGAACAACTAGCATCCCTCAGGCGTGATGCTCTGTGCCGTTACACCCTGACAGAAGGTGGGGGTCTGGATTTAGTGTGCCCCTGTCTATCTAATATCCAAAGTGCCAGGGGTGAGTGCTCTGCATTGTGCTCCTCAAAGCCGTAGATTCTCCCTAATGTACGTGCAGTCCAGCCTCCATGGACAACAGTGATCCTGGTCAGAACTTCATTATGTGCTAGATCTAGTAGAGCCCCACCCTGAACTGCAGCTAGTTTGGCTATGTATCTGAGCCCCTACTAGTTACTATAATCCCCATATCAGGGGGCTGGGTAGCATCACCTATAGCCCTGGCCACTCTTTCCCCACCACCACCCCTGGACTCTGGAATATGCTATGCCACTTGGGATACTGATATGTGTGCTATTGGATACTTTCCTTCTGTCTGGTGAGATTCTGGGGCCCTCGGTCTCTCTTATTTAGGCTCCCCTGCCTTCCTCTCCAGCTGAGCTCTTTGTATGTCCAATTGGCAAGCCCATGTCAGGAGTCACACTGTGGATCATCACATGAATTAGAAGCCATGGGATTAATTCTCCACTGTTTCTAACACTCTTGGGGAACATTATCTTAATGGCCTGCCCTGCCTGGTGGACCTGCACCAGCTGCTTCCTCCAAGGAATTTCAGCCTGACCCTTTTATTTAGCAATGATTAGCTATTTCATATTTACCTCAATAGTTGCCCCATTTTGATTTTAAATAAGCACTGGTTTCCACATATGATGTATGGAATTGGTTTTCTTACTTTATCGTGACACCTAAATGAATAAGGATACAGTGAAGGGTTCTTCCTTTCCAGGTTGTAGTGTCTTAGTATAAGTCTCTCATTTGTGGGTGGTTTCAATAATAACAACAGTGAGCATTTATTGGGTCCTTATTATGTGTTGTAAAACAATATTTCAAGTGTTTTGCACATATTAACTCACATAATTCTCCCAAATTGCCTTGGAAGAGGTTTTATTATTTTCTTCATTTTACAGATGAGGAAACTGAGGCACTAAGCTTAAGCAACTTGCCTAAGTTTGCAAAGCTAGTAAAGTGGTAGAGCTAGTAATTGAACTCATGTGATTCAAGTCCAGACCTCAAGCTTTAGAGCACTCCTCTTGAGATGGAAGCGATCCCTCCTTATTTTTTTCTCCTGTCTTAATTCCCAGTTGATCCCAAAACATAGTATGGTGAAACTCAGCCAGGTATCCCTCCAGTGTAGTTAAGTTTATGGAATCTTACAGCCTGGACTCCAGTCCCAGGTTTCCCATATACAAGCTGTGTGACCCAGATAAATTACTTAACCTCTCTGAGTCTCAATTTTTTCAGCTGCAGAAGAGGCAAAAGATTATCTATCTCATGGAATTAAGTTAGACTGTAAAAAAAAAAAAAATTTTTTTTTTTTTAGACCGTAACAACTCTGATACAGTGCCATATACATTTCAAGCTCTAAAATAAATGAAGATTACCCATATTTTTTCTCAGATGTCTCCCAGGGCTGCTCAGTTTCCTCAGTTCCCCCATTGTAAGTCACACCAGGCACAGGTCATGTGTCAGCAACTTATTTGGGAATCTCTGTTATATTTGACATCATGTGATCAAATAGACCATCACTCCCTGTCAGAGGTGATATGTCTCTCTCAAAGTAGGATAATCAACAAAATCAATTATCATCTCTTGCATGCAAACCCCTGTATTAGTTGCAGGAGATACCAAAAGTTCAAAATCAAAACTGCCTTGTTGAGTTTTCTTTCTTCATCACCTGTATAGCTAGCTGATCTCCAATTTACCCCCCGACATTCCCTTTAAAATACATCCCATTGTTCATGCTGTTATTTTTATCTGTAGTCTCCCTACACCCCATATCTGTCTATTGAAATGCCAACCACAATTTAAGTACAAGTTCTAATTCCATTTCCTCCAGGATGTCCATCTCTCAAGGACAGTCCCTTCATCACAATTAGTCCTTGCTCTCTGAATGATAATGCAGCACCTTGATCCCCTCTGACATCAGTTATTTGAGGATCTGTGTGCAAGGTTTATAGAGCTTCTGGTCTAGAAGTTCGTGGAAGGCAAATGCATCATTTTATTTGTGCCCCCAAATAACCCAGTGTTCTGTACAGAATGGGTTGAGAATAGATGTTCATTGAATTAAATAGATTCAAAGCTAATCAAGGTTGGCCGGCTCTGATCAATTGTAGTTAGGTGCTCCTTCTACAGGGCTCTCATGGCAATCCCATGTGTGTCAGAATAGAGCTGTCTGAAAAATCAGCCACTGAAAACACTGCGGAACACAATTCTATAGGCTTAGCCTGCCCAATGCCAGGAACAGTGCTGATCACGGCAGGCATCACTGAGGCACTTTACCCCTCCAGCAACTGAAGTCTTATATTGGTTGTATTACCAGAATACCAGAATAAAGTTCTTGCCTCTCACTGGTCAAGAATGAGCAGGTAAGGCTCATAGTTTTCCACATGAGCAAAGCCTTATTGAAGAGGCTTGCAAGAGGAGGCGAAGAGGGCCTAGAGCAGTGCTTACCCACTTCTCAGAAAACAAAAGATGGGCCTGAGTTTTTAAAAGTTCTTGGGCGGGAAAAGATTCATGTTTATTCATAGGCACGGGTGGGGATATGCTAACTAAGGTGCTTTCCAAGATGGCTCCTGTCCTGGAGGCTTCTGGGATTCATAGAAGGACTTATTACGGGGTGTCCACCTGTGCAGTGTGTCGCTCCCCGGGTTCAATTCCCTGGTTGGGGTTGCAGTCCCTCACTGCCCCTGGTGGAAGGTCACACAGCGGTCACAGGTGGATGTTCTGCTCACAAGTGGATGTTCTGCGCATGTTCCCTGGGCCTAGTTTTCTCCAGCTGCTTCTGAAAGGCAACTTTAAAGAAGTTTGAGGGCTATTTTTAGATACCCTTCCCTGTTGCTCTGGGAAATGGCTTTGTTTCTGTGCCCTGGCCTATTTCTTGTTACTTTGTTTGCAGATTTGGGGGCCCCTCTGTTACTTGTCTTACTAATTCTCTAGGTTCCACACTCAACCCCCTATTACCTCCCTGATAGTATAGCCTATTTCTCTTTTACTTGCTTCTCTTCTAACCATACCAGTCTCTTCGCTATTTCTCAAACAGGTACCCTCTGATCTCAAGGCCTTTGTTCTATGTCTTAGTTGGGCTTCAGTTCCCCCTTACCTAGATCAGAGCAGCTGTTAGAAATATCCCTTAGCCATGGAAGTTAAAATAGCAATCAGAAATTTTCTTGGAAGAAGGACAAATAATATTAGATTGTCTCTTTAGGAAAGGCAATTGGGCCATCTTAGCCCTACTCTGCTGTTGTTGTTAGTTGCTATCAAGTAGGGTCCAACTTTGACAACCCCAGGAACACCAGAATGAAATGCTGCCCAGTTTCCTACCATACACATGATCATCGGCATGCTTGAGTCCATTGTTACCTTCCAACCTAGGGGGCCCACCTTCCAGCACTGTAACAATGTTCTGTTGTGATCCATAGGTTTTCATTGGCTAATTTTTGGAAACAGCAGTCAAGAAATTAAACAATATATTGCATTGGGAAAATCTGCTGCAGTGTTAGAAAGCAAAGATGTCACTTTGAGGACTAAGGTGCACCTGACCCAAGCCGTGGTATTTTCAATCACCTTATATACATGCAAAAGCTGGACAATGAATAAGAAAAACTGAAGAAGAATCAATGCCTTTGAATTACAGTGTTGGTGAAGAATATTGAATATACCATGAATTTTCAGAAGAACGAACAAATCTGTCATGGAAGTACAGAAAGAATGCTCTTTAGAAGGATGGCGAGACTTCGTCTTATGTACTTTGGACATTTTATCAGGAAGGGCCCAATACATCATGCTATGGAAAGTAGAGGGCCAGCAAAAAAAAGGAAGACCCTCAACAAGATGGATTGACACGGTGGTGCAACAATGGGCGCAAGCATAGCAAGGATTGTGAAGATGACACAGGACCAGGCAAAGTTTTGTTCTGTTATACATACAGTAACTATGAGTCAAAACTGACTTGACTGCACCTAACAACAACAACAATTTTATGAAACAGATTGCAAGGCCTTTTTTCCAAGTCTGTCTTAGTCTGGAAGTTGCACTGAGACCTGTCGACCAAGGGTAACTCTTTAAAATACCAATGACATAGCTTCCAGAAGCATAGCAACACACAAGCCACCACAGTATGACAAACTAACAGGTGAGTGGCGGTCTACCCCTCTTGTACTCTGGCTGTTCATGAATTCTGAATTCAACTTCTTTTCTCTTCCTATCTTTCTCTCTGTTCCCCTGTGTCTCTCCATCTCTGTTTATCTCTTTCTTTTTCCTTCTCTGTTTTCCTGCTTCTTTCTTCCTGTCTGTCCTTTCTGGTCTCTGTCTCTCTTCCTTTCCCTCCTCTTCCACAGTACTGAATGAAAAATAGAAGAGTCTTGATCTTTGACCCTTCCTCTTTCTAAAGTCCATCAACTCTCTTGAGACAATCTTTCTTCGGTTATGCTAATATAATTGATTGGGCTCCAGTTTTCTTTTTCATTAATCACATTCCAGCTGGGCCTTTGTAATGTTATATTTCTGCCTGTTTCTTTGGACTTGGGTGTTTCCCACATCGCCATGGCCACACAGACTTACAGACCATCTTATAAGAGATTAATTCCACAGATGGTTAATCTCATTTTTTATGTGTTGATTTTCCCTAGTTTTTTTTCTCCCAGGGGATAATTTATTTCTAAATTCCAGGAGCATTTTATTGTAACCTCTCATTTACTGACTATAATAGTAATAATAACCATCATTTATTGGGTACTTACTAAGCATCAGTCACCATGTTAAGTGGTTTGAGTAAGTTCATTCATTTAATTTCTGCAATAACCCTACGAGATGTGGGGGCTTGGGGTTTCTTGTTTGCTTTATGTTTTGCTTTACTTTAGAGATGATGGAACTGAGGCTCAGAGAGATTCAGGAAATTTCCAAGGGCCCCGATTTGGTAGGAGCCTGACACTAAACAATTTGCTTTTCTTCTGTTGCCCTGTGGAGCATATTGGGCTGTAGAGTACCACCTGCCTGAAAGTTTGTTCCTGCAGCCAGGCAGTTTCTACAACCCCAGAGACACCTTGGAAGGAAGGCCTGGAGATCTACTTCTAAAAATTCAGCCATCGAAAACCCTGTGGAGCACAGTTCTACTACGACACACATGAAGTCACCATGAGTGGAAATTGACTCAATGGCAACCGGTACTGGTATTCCTGCCCAGAATTCTTTCCAATCCTGTCTGTTTCAAAAAACTTTCATATATATTCAATTCTCTAAGCCTGAGGCAGAATTCACCAGCTTATGGATACTGCTGAGACTTGCTGTGGTTACCACCAGCAATAGATCATTTATTATCTTGTCAAATCTGATACTTTAGCAGTAAACACCAATTGGATCAACAAATTAATCTATCCTTAGAAAGCTGCATGTAGGTAGAGGCCAATTCCGAATTTTGGGACTTACACACTGTTCCATGCCACTGTCCAAGTGACCTTTCTAACCTGCAAGGAATGAACCACGGCCTTCTCCAAGGTCAAATCTTCCAATGGTTCTCCACAGATGTGGCCCCTAAGGCCCAGACCTGACACACATACTCTCCATTTCTGAATATAGGCCAGCCGTATTCACTCTTTACCGTTCACCACATCTCTATAGATTTGCATACACCATTACTTCTGCCTGAAAGTGCCCTGCTTGAAAATATGTGGAAATGTTCCAAAAGAAATTTAGTAATTACAACAAAGAAAATAGTTGAGTAGACTCTGACTCATGGTGACGTTGTGCCTTATAGGGTTTTCAATGCCTGATTTTTTTCATAAGTAGATCACCAGGATTTTCTTCTGGTGCACCTCCGAGTGGACTCAAACTGCCAACCTTTTGGTTAGCAGCCAAGCATGTTAACCATTTGCATGACAGTTATTATTTATTAAGGATGTTTTGTTTTTTGTATGCCTAGCTGTGGGTTTGTGTAAGCCTTACAAGAATATGGTGTTAAGCATGATATTTCATCACCTAAGGCTTTGCTCTTCCTGCAATAAATGTCTTTTATTTGCCCTGAAAATGGTGGATTCTGATGCAAGCATGGGCTCTCAGTGCCCAATAGTTCTGGATGAATATTCGGCCAGTTACCCGCTCAGAAGCGGGCTCATAGATTTCCTTTTCTCCTTCCTGTAGTCTGGGGATAGCTCTATTCACACTCTAGTATGCCTCATCTCTTCCTGCCTCAGTGTTTTAAATGAGGGTGGTAATATCACTGCACAGAGGCTCACGGGTCACCAGAAAATTGGCAGTCACATCTGTAATGAGCCCTTTACACTGAGGATATGGAATAGCCACAGTGCGATGTGTTACAGGAAAAATAAATGAAGCTTAGAGTGAGATCATTGTTTAAAGCAGCATGTCCCAAAGCTTGTACCACAGAATACAATCCTGTGAGATGTTCTCTGACAAAAAGTTTGCAAGGGAGAGCCTGGAAGTTTTGTTAATATGCTTTCTGCGTCTCTATCTTAGAGATTCATACTTTACACTAGAATATGAAAGTCTCCGAGAAGTCCTGCATTATGGGCTTTAACTCAAACTGCTTTAAATTCATTTGGCCACGGAACACACCTTTTCTTACCTTTGATTTATATAAGGTATATTAGCAACTCACAGAATTAGTATTCCATGAATCACAATTTGGGGAACGTTGTTTTAAAGTATCTATTTCAATTGCCTAGTTTTAGACTGTCAGGTAGTATCTATTGTACCCATGGAAAGATGGGAAAGTTCAGCTCATAAGTTCCTTTGTTTCTATGAAGTGGT
Organism: Loxodonta africana; assembly: GCF_030014295.1. Lineage (NCBI taxonomy): Eukaryota > Metazoa > Chordata > Mammalia > Proboscidea > Elephantidae > Loxodonta > Loxodonta africana. Next base: position 27,645,449 of record NC_087354.1, read on the forward strand.
TATTAGAATAGCTGGCTCTGTCTTTTTAAATCCCTCCTAAAATTGACTGTAATCCACGAAGCTACCAGTACTGACAGCCCGGAGTCAGGGATGATTAAGGATGTGTCCCAAGCATAGTTCTAGATACCAACTTTCTTCTTATAAGAAAATTTGCTCATTGATGCCTCTTGAATACTTCCCTTCTTTTCGTTAGTCTAGTTCACATCATTTCACTAGGACTATTCCAAAATCTTGAAAAGCAAAGATGCCACTTTGATGCCTAAGATGCGCCTGGCTCCAGCCAAGGTATTTTTAGTCACCTATATGCATGTGAAAGTGGAAAAATTAAAAAGGAAGACTGAAGAAGAATTGATGCATCTGAATTGTGGTGATGCTGAAGAATATTGAATATACCGTGGACTTCCTGAAGAACAAATAAATCTGTTTTAGAGAAAGTACAGCCAGGATGCTCCTTAGAAGCGAGGATGGTGACTCTTCTAGCCTGTTTTAGACACGTCATTAGGAAGGACCGATCCCTGGAGGAGGACATCAGGGAAAAAGAGGGAGACCTTCAATGAGATAGACTGATACTGTGGCTCCAACAATGGGCTCAAAACATAACAATTGTGAGGATGGCACAGGATCAGACAACATTTCATTCTGTTAGACATACTGTCACTATGAGTAGGAGCCAGCTTGAGGGCATCTAACAACATTCCAAAGGTCACATAACTGGTCTGTTTGCTTTCAATTTCACCCACTCAAGTCCAAATAGAATGCACATCACAAACCAACTTGTTTTCATAAAACACTATCATGATCAAAGGTGCCAACATGGATCAGGTTCTCTTATTGTTCCAGACTTTTCCATATATTGGCCTGAAAAGGAGATTGTCTCCTCATGGTTACAAGATGGCTGCTGCAGCTCCAGGCATCAGCAATGTTACAGAAAAACGTACCTCCTCCCTATTTTTATTAGTTAGGAAAATCTATCCCAGAAGTTCTCCAGATAGCGTATGTTTTACACAAATAATGCACCTCTTCTATGTATTTTTGCCAACTGTGCCCTTCCCTCACCTGGTATTTTCATAAGCGCCACTATGCTAAATTTTTGTACATGTTGCAGTAAAAAAAATTAGCATAACATGCTTACGAAAATACCTCGTGGGGGGAAGATATGGTTGGCAAACATGTAGAAGGCATACATTATTTGCATTAAAATATGGTATTATATGCTTATTCTGTATGATTGAATCATAAATATATGTTCAACCAATCAGTGGAAAAAGAAATAAATTACATGATTGGTTTAAACAAATTATTATGCATTTTTAGGACTGAAAAAGGCATCATATCCCTTAGCATATGGGAGGGTGAACTCCTGAAAAAGAATCATAACTGTGTTCACATGACACAGGACAGAGGGATGGCTGTTGAAGAGACAATTACTGGGTACCAGGCACTGTGCAGGACACTAGGACTTCAAAGATAAGTGAGGCAGATTTATGTTCTCAGAGTCCTTGGGAAAAGATGCTGAGAAAATAGAAGCAACCAGGAAAGCAGGAGAAGGACTAGAAGAGATGCGTGCAATGGAAGTCAATGGAAGAAAGAGCTCCAAGAAGGAAGAGAATTGTCGAGTGCTGCAAAGAGCACAGGTAAGACTGAGAAGAAAACATTAGATTTGCCAATTAAGAAGTCAAGGTGAATTTATTAAAAATACTCTCTATGGAGATTCAGGCAAAGTGCTTATTTCCTTACACTAATGAGGAGCTGGGAGATGAGGAATTAAAGCAGCAGTGTTGTGAATTATTCTTACCTATAAGTTTTTTTATAAGTTACAGGTCACTTTGCAAAAAGGAGAATATAATAGATAAATGTCAAAAGAGAAAACAACATTTAAGAAGGTGTTATTGCCGCTACTGCTGCTGCTGACGTTTTCAAATGGGAGATACAAGAATTATGGGATAAAGAAATTCAGTGGAAGAGGTTTGTTGAAAATATATTTCAGGCCCTACTTGCTTCGCAGCCCTTCTGTTTTCTTCTCTGTGAAGGAAGGTCTATTGGCGGCACGCCCCTGGCCTCTTTCTACTTCTTTCCTTGCTCCGTCCCTGGGAATGTGGGGCGCTGCATTATTTGAATGGCCCTGCTTGCATCAGCAGCAATTCTTTCTCATCTGGGGACTAAGTCAACCTATGAAAATCAAGAATTTTCCAGCATTCCATGTAAATCTCTCTTATGTGTAAGACTTGCTCTGTAAATAAATCTTCCTGATCTTGGTATTGGCTTCACAGGCTGATTTAACTCTCATATTAAGCTATGTCTTCCAACCTAGCCATTACTGGTAATGAAGTCATGATTGAGCTCCATCTGCCTTATGTCTCATCTTATTTGTCAATTTGCTTAAGTGGGGACAAGAGATCCTATTTGTTGGGCGCGCTTGTTATCTCCAGAGAGCTCTGGTGGTGCAGTGGTTAAGTGCTCTGTTGCAAACTGAATGCTTGGCAGTTAGAGCCCACCAGCTGTTCTGTGGGAGAAAGATATGGCAGTCTGCTTTTGTAAAGGTTACAGCCTTGGAAATCCTGTGGAGCAGTTTTACTCTGCCATATAGAGTTGTTATGAGTCAGAATTGACTCAACAGCAAGGGATTTGGTTTGGTTTTGGTCTCATCATCTCTGTGAACATACATATAGCCAACAGAGATTGGACATCTGTCCAGAAACCATTTTCTACAAAGAATAGCCCAGACAATTCAGGTATTAGGGCTTTCAAAAGTAGTACAGGTCGTACCTGACTTAAGACAGTTTTCTGTTCCAACAACCCCATCATAAGTCACTTCTGACCTCAGCAGTTATTCATTTTCTTTTTGATTGTCATTATTCTTGCCTTTTATTATCATTATCTTTATAAATCCGAACTTTATTTGTCTTTGGGAGTTGGAAACATTACATACAAACATCTGTGAGTGAACATCTGAGAGTGATACTATCAACAGGTTATGTGCTGTAACATTATATACAGTACATATTACTAATGTCAAGATGCCCAAAAATGGACAGTCATTTAAATGCAGTTTGTTGTAACTTGAATATATCATACATCGGGGACAAGCTGTACATCTTCTACAACAACAACAACAAAAGAGTAGCTTCTGAGGCTACTTACGTACAACCAAAAACTTTGTGGGATTCGGTTTCTTGTTTTGGAGGTTTAGGGTCACAGTTTCATGTGACATCCCAGTTAATTGGCCTAATAACATATTTAGTGTCTCTGTTCTACCGTCTAGTCCAATGAGTAATGTCTGAGGTCATAAAAGCTTGCAAGTGGCCATCCAAGGCACAACAATTGGTCTCTACTTGCCTGGAACAACAGAGGAAGAAGGGGAGTCAGGAATAGGAAGAGAATATGGAATGTGTGGCTAATTGCCTCCATTTGCCAAAAGACCAAAAGAACCAGATGGTGTCTAACTACCATTACTGAACATTTTGATCAAAGATTCCATAGATGAATCCTGATCAAAAGGGGGAAAATGCAGAAAAAAAGTTCAAATTTTCATGGACTCTGGACTTCCTGGAGCCATGAAGGCTGGATGAACCCTTGAAACTATTGCCTTGAGATAATCTTTAGACTTTAAACCAAAAATATACCTTGGAGTCTTTTTAAAACCAATTGTTTAGCTTAACTAGTAAAAGATGTCTGCTTTGAGTGTTTTGCTCTTTTAAGAATTATCTATATGGAATCAAATTGACAACAGAAACTCAAAAGATCAGATAGAAACGTCAGGGGACAGCCAATTTATGTTAATGGAGGAGGAACAACTCAGGAAGGGTAAGAATGGTAAAAACCCACTAATGGTAACACACTCAAAAATTGTAATCCATGTCCCTGAATGGTTCATGTAGAAACAGTTGAGTTGGTGTATGTTTGGCTCCTTGTATTCTCAACAACATCAACAAAATAAATAAAATCATATAAAAAAAAAAAGAGTAATACATCTAATATTGTTTAAAATGGCCAAAAAGTTCTGAAGATTTCACAGTTCATGAAAAAAACCTGATTATCATATGGACAATACCTCTATTCCTATACATTCCTTCCTGATTTAGCATAAACCACACATTTACAAAGTGGATACTTGTTATTATGCCTCTAATTAATGACTGTTGAATCAGTAAGTTTGAAAAAGTTTTACAAAGTTAATTTATTTACTAATAGGTAGCACCACTTCTATTTATCTGCATAAATCTTTTCCAATATTTCAAATCTGAGCAGGGGTCCTGGGTGTCCTAAGCAGAACAATAGACACTGAATCAAAGTTACTGGATGGACTGATAGGGGGATGAAAAGATAGATAAATACATGAATGGCTTGGGCCCTCCTGGAGAAAAGCCACTGAACTTTGAATGGATTTAATTTTGTCCCCCCAAAATATGTATAGACTTGGTTAGGCCATGTGTGGTTGTTCTCCATTTTGTGATTTTCCTGTGTGTTATAAATCATAATCTCTGCCTGTGGTTAAAATGATTAGGGTGGGATTGTAACACCACCCTTACCTAAGTTACCTCCCTGATCCAATGTAATGGGAGTTTCCCTGGGGTGTGGCCTGCACTAACTTTTATCTCTCAAGAGATAAAAGGAAAGCAAAGCAGAGAGTTGGGGACCTCATACCACCAAGAATGCAACACTAGGAGCAGAGCGTGTCCTTTGGACCTTGGGTTCCTATGTCTGAGAAGCTCCTTGACTAAAGAAGACTGATGGATGACAAGGACCTTTCACCAGATCTGAAAGAAAAAGAAAACTTTCCCCCGGAGTTGACGCCCTGAATTTGGACTTGTAGCCTACTTGACTGTGAGAGAATAAACTTCTCTTTGTTAAAGCCATCCACTTGTGGTATTTCTGTTATAGCAGCACTAGATGACTAAGACAGAACTCAAGTGCCTTCAGTTTCTTACTTAGGAAATCAGGAACACATGTTCTTGTGAAGAAGTCATCTCACTCAAGTTGGGCTCTGTTTAGGTACTTACCAAAATTCGTACTTGTCTCTACCCATGTGTATCCAAAATCTCTGATCTCATCTATGGCTTTCTGAATCTGATTGCAGCCATTCACATTATTGGAGCAGCTGGAGGCTACACAGATTTCCAAGACAAATAGTTTTTCTAGGAAAATGTGTACGAACCCTAACCAAGACTACTCAAGACTACTCAAGTTAGCTCATAGGCTAACCTCTGAAGGAAATGAACCAGCACATTAAGCATGTTGATATCCCAATGAGCGCTTCCATATCAATCAGGATCAGATTAGAGAAGCATAACCAATCTGAGTGACGTAGAATAAAGATTTATTATAAGGATTAGACCTTAAGTTATTGTGTAAGCTGGTAGAGGAATCTATGTACCTAGAGTTTGACCTTAAAGTCATTAGAGTTCATCCAGACCAGAAGCTGGGAAGGAAAGATGAATGTGAAGAAGAACAAACACCAGCTGGAACCCACATAATGAACTGGAATCCACATAAAAAACAAACATCTATAAGGACAAGCTGGAACCCTTAGCTTTCTCTCAGACTCTGGGTTATGAATTCTCAGAACCTAGAGTCTATGGATGGCATGCAGGAGAAGCTAACATCCTTTGCCATGGAGCTGCAAGCACGTTTGGTCAGGAACTTGGGAAATCTGAAGGATGAGGATCAGTGAGAGCTAGAGTAGTTGGAATTCCAGGTGCTGCTCCACACCAACAAGGTGAGTCATCAGACCAGCAACAATGTGCATGAGCTGCCCCAATACTGAATGCCTTACCTGAATAATACTGTCTCACATCCACCTTCCAAATCCTTCTTATGACTAACATTTACTTGGGACCTTTAAGGGCAGGGGATTGTGGGAAATAATTTCTTTTCTGGTTACTAGTGCTGCACAATAAATCACCCCAAAACTTATAGAATTAAAACAGGAAGAATCCTTTTATCATATCTCATAGTTTCTGTATGTCAGGGGATTCAGAAGCACTCAGCTGAATGGTTCTGGTTTGGAGGTGCTCCTGCCATTACAGCCAAACAGTGGCTGCATTTAGAAAAGCAGAAAGACGAAGCAGGTGGGAGTTACAGTTTCAGGGCATCTCTGCATGGTATCTCCACTCAGGCTAGTTTTGGCATCCTCACACATGGTAGCTTCAGGGCAGTTGGGTTGCTAACATAGCGGGGCTGAAAGCTTCAAGAGCAAGCATTCAGCGAGGAAGGCAGAAGCTGCATGATCTTTTGCAACTTAGCCTCACATGTCACAAAGCATCACATCCTTAGTGTTGTACTGTTTGAAATAGTCACAACAGTGCTTCCAGATTCAAGAGAAGCAGGATTAGAGTCCAGCTCTTCAGGGAGGAGTGGTAAGGCTCTAGAAGAGCACATGGAATGGGAGACATTGCTGAGGTCATCTTTAAAATACAAAATCTGCCTCAACCTGGATAGATGAATTTCTCAACACACTTCTTTCTTCCAATATGTCCAATTAAAGGCTCAAGCAGAAATCAGCTCTCAAATTTTCCCACCTCATTCAGTCCCCACTAATTCCTGACACCAAATAATAACAACAATAACTATTAGGTTAATGTAAATTCAGTTTGCATTTCTTGACATAATTGGGATGGATCTCTAAGTGCAGTCGTGATCATCTCTGCTATAAATAGTTTCCCTAATATTGAGACAAGGAGTATCTAGGGAATGAGGCGTTGGAGAGAAAAACGAAGCTCACACTAAAATTACTGTAAACAATTTTAAAGCCATTATTGTTTTAACCTCTCTGGGCCTTAATTTTCTCATCTGTGAAATGAAGGCTCCATATTAGAATGGCTTTACTTGATCTCCCACCTATTTCTTGAATCTACAATAAATAAGATCATATTAAAACACTCTACAAGATACAAAAGTATTAACTACTTTCTGACCAAATATCAAAGAAAATTGTTTTTAGAAATATCATCTTTGCTTGGTCTTTTCTAGATTGGAAGTTTACATGTAAGAAGTAAAGAGTAATGTTAAAAAATACAGCTCTTTGAATTGTCTTCCAATTTTTTTTTCAGACATGTACAGTGCTTTTTAACTAAAGCAAAATCTACACGATTCAAAGATGAACCAATTTTAAGAAATGTAGGTGGATTAGTAAAATATTTACTATTGAAAAAGGGAAAGAAAGCTGCTGTAATTCCCCTACATTTCTCTTTATCATAACCCTCTAGAATGTTTGCTCATATGAATCTGGGGGAAAATCTAGCCAAGGATTTTGATTAAATGGTGTGTTGAATAAACAATGCTGAGACACTTTAATGAGGTCAGATAAAAAGGCTGTAGGGAGAAGAAATATTTAAAGAGTCAGCTTGAGACTCTATCCTTAAACCATTTCCTGGGGAGGTAGATTTTATTTCTTCGCATTGTGCTGTTATTCAAAGACTTTAAATCCTCTCACTGGGTTTGCTACCATGAATGATCCATGGCTCCTTAGCCATAGATTTTCATTGGATTGGATTTCTAAAAATTATTGAGACTCATTCTAATAAAATCCGCATAAATAGACACCCTGTTTAAAGTCAATGGCATTTAGTCATTTCTTCACATAAGTCAAAAAAACAATGCGAATAGTATGCCTATAGCTCTTTATGAGGAGATATCAAAATATTGCTTCTTGCATATGAAAACTGACGGTAGCCATAGAGTCATGAGACTTACACAAATCAGTTAGAGATTTTGAGACCAAGAAAGAAAAGTTTGGGAAGTAAAATGTATGACTCAAAGTCATGTAACCAATTAGCAGCAATTGCTGAGTCTGGCCTTAATATAATTGCTTGGAAGTGGGGTAGAGCTTGCAGGAGGAAAGATCTGTGCCGACAGCAGGAGTGGAAACAAGAGAAAGGAAGCAGGAATAGCCAATCAGGATGACAGCCAAAACCAGTCAGTATGATCATCAAGTGGAAGTGCAGGTTTAAGACAATGCATAGCTTGAGTTGATGTAAGGGTCTAAAATGGACTTATGGGGATTGGTGACATGGCAGAATGTGGTCAAAGATTGATAAAGACAATGGTATCAGATGGGATATCAGCATGCACATTAAAGTTCCCAAGATGATGACAACTGTCATGGACTGGATTATATCGCCCCACAAAATATGTGTATCAATTGGGCTGGGCCATGATTCTCGGTATTGTGTGATTTTCCTATATGTTGTAAATCCTGCCTCTATGGTGTTAATGAGGGAGGATGGGTGGCAGTTGTATTAGTGAGGCAGGACTCAACCTACAAGCTTGGATTGTGTCTTGAGGCAATCTCTTGAGATACAAAAGGGAGAAGCAAGCAGAGATACCCCTAGACCAAGGGAAGACCAATGACAAGGACCTTCCTCCAGAGAGAGGAAGCCTTCCCCTGGAGCCAGCGCCCTGAATTCAGACTCTAGCCTACTGGACTGTGAGAGAATAAACTTTTCTTTGTTAAAACCATCCACTTGTGGTATATCTGTTACAACATCACTAGATAACTAACACAACACACAGTGGAGAAAAAGGTTGTGAGTGAGTTTTCCAGCTATTTACTAATTTAGGGAGACTGAAGAGAGGGTCTTCAGGTGACGGGGCAATAAGGGAATGAGCACAGGCTATCTGGATGTAATGGGGCTCCAGGGACTAGGACTTTTCAGGAGTAGGGCAGAGTTGGAGACATAATGGTCTAGAATGGGCGTAAGAAAGTTAGAAATGAGCCACCTTCTGGCCCCTTGAGATCTGGGTCCTGGGAAAATGAGCTGCTACATTTAAGTGGGGCCACAGAGAAATTTGACCTCTGAGAGAAGCAGGTTTTAGTGAAGGCAATAGGATAGAGAACTATGCTTAGAAGACATAAGGATACCATAGTCTTTGTTTATCATAAAATGAAATTTCAAAAGGCAAGGGAGAAAGGTTTAAGAGGGAAGAGTGTATGGGAATGAAAGCAGGCAGTTTTATGGGAATGTTATTACCCCTGAGCCAGAAACATAAAAGATGAAAATAGACGGACACTGCCCACAAAAAGAATACAGTCTACTTAAGAATATTATTCTAGCAAATGGAAGTATCATTAAATTTAAAATATTATACCCATTATATACATATGCATACACCCATATAACACTAATACACATACACACTTTTTAAATTCGTTTGCTACTTGTTCAGAGATCAATCTTATTTTCCCAACTGGATTGTAAGCTACTCAGAAAGGGACTATGTTTTTATAAGCATTATTAGCTTAAATCGATGTCAAACTTAGAAGAGTCAAACCAAATTAAGATTGCTTGAGAATGTGTACCCCTCCTTTTTTTTTTTTTCATTTGCTACTATTCAAAATTCCTATCTTCCCTTACCTGAGACCCCTACAAATCTGTCAGTGTGACCTGGCAGGTTGATAAATGAAGCTGAGGACGGCAGGGACATAGCTTAGAAATGATCCACATCTCTCTCATTTAGCCTGGTGAACCCTCATTCCTGACTTCAGATTGAGGTCAGTTTCTGGAGCTTTCTGCTTCCACAGCAGAGCTACTGTCAGCTTGTGATGTTCCAGAAGGTTGTCTCTTGCTCATTCTGTCTACATTCTACCATGTCAGCCATCTGGAACCTGAAAATGTCACCGAGCAAAACTATGGGATGAATCCACAAAAGGTTTGTCTTATATTTCTAACACAGATAAGAAATCAGGGAGGTAAAAATACCCGTAGTCATCTTGGGACACTTTCTTTTAAATAGTAAATCTAGAATCACTAGGAGTCAGCTCTAAATGATATAGGTGATTCCAATAGGAAGTCCAGTCTCACAGAAGTGACTTCATCATTATCATTATTTATTGAGTAAAATTGTGAAAGGTGATTGTAAATATGTCTCCTAGAAAAGATGAAAATAATTAAGTCAAATGGATTTACTCATAATGTGATCTCTCCATTTGTCCCATAAAAGTGTTATGTTAGAGTACACAGTGCTGTTTTTGAAGTCCTTTGGTCTATTGCCAGCTTCTGGCTGAATGACGCCTGTAAGCCTTTTAAGAGAAGACCGTTGACTTAAGGCAAGTCCTTTCTTTTCTCCTATTAAAACCTCTGAAGTCCTAAATTAAACTTATTTCTCTAATTTTATCTGCAGTGCATGTCTCTAGCAAGAATGGCATTAAAATTTATGTACGTCCTTAGAGCCCTAATGATTGCATTCTTCTCGCAGTCTATAAAACACCCATATAGATCGAACCTAAAATGAGTTGCTTTGTTTCCTGTTTTGCATCTCCGAGCATGCAACATGACAATGGGGACTTTTGCACCTATGACTACTTTATTGCATGGAATTCTTAATTCCTGGTCATGCTTAGTTGATGAGCATATGGCACCAACATATTGGGAAGAATCTGAGCAAGTCTTTCCAAATACAAATTATTATTCACATTTCCCTAATTTATGTAAATGAGACCATTCGTTTTCCTAGAGAATCCTCCCTGGAGATGCTCCAAACTTTGAAATGAAAGAAATTCTTCTTTCAAATATATGTAATCCACAGTAATTGCTTTTGACAGCAAGGGGCAGGGCGGTCAGATACTGCAGTAATTAATACTTTAATCATTTCACCTCTGAAACAAACTTATCTGGGTGCAGCCCTGGCAAGAACAACCATGCCAATGACTCTACATCACAGAAGCATTGTGCAGGAAGCTCATTTCTCCTACCACATTTGAACGTAAGTGAACTTATGACAGGTGAAGGAGAAAGGGATCAGAAGGAAGGAATGGGGGGGGTGGGAAGCCTGTCTAAAGTCTCTGGGGACAGAAACATTGATCTTGCCATTTAGTGGCTTCTCAGTATCTACAGAATAAAGGTCATGTTCTTGAGAATGACAATAAAACCTTCCACAAACAAACCTACCTTTCTTCTATACCTATTCACACTCTCTACAGCTGAGTTTTACTCTGCTCATTCTCCAAATCCTGGCCCCTCATCCCTACTCCCACCTTTGCTTTTGATGTTCTCATATTCTTCTTTCATGACTTATCTCAAATGCCACCAAATTCATGGAGCCTTTTCCTTCTTTCCCAGCTAGAAATTATCATTCTCCTCTCTGTTATGTCATAGACAGAGTCAACCTCTTTCATAGGATTTGTCTAGACCAACCTTGCAAATTAGTAATTGGTATGCATTGTTTATTTTCCTAAGTTTTATATTCAGGGATGACAGGAAAAGAAAAATCATGGCTTGACAAAAGTAAAAACAAAAATTTAAAAATATGACTTAGGATAGCTCCAGGCACGTGGTAGATGCAGAACTTTTTTTTAAATATATATTAATGAGTATGATAATTAATTAATTAATATCTATTTTGATAAAATGTAAGCTTGTTTAAGGAGGGGACTACGTCTTCAAGACTTAGACAGTATTCGCCAAACTATCTACCCCCAAATAAAGAGAAAATCTAGCAATCTACCTTATTCATGGAAGGTTCTTAATGAATATAAATGGGGATTACATTGAACTGGGATGGTGCAAAAATGGCATGGTATCAGAGGTCCTTTAACTTCTGGAGGAAGAGAGAGAATCAAGATCAACATCAGCCCAAGGCTGATTCCTTTGAAGTGACAGTCAGATATACCTCCACTCTCCAACCTATCTTCCTAATCCAACACCAGCCATCCCTCACACAGCATCTGTACTTCCCTGCTGGGGTCGATAGATAATTCTTTGCAACGACCACACAGAACTCGCAGACCATACTCACGATTATGGAGTTTATTACGGAAGTGAAAGGTATAACTCAGGATCAGCGTCAGGAAGCATGTAGGTAAAGTCTGGAAGGCTCCTCCGAAGTGGAGAGCACATCCCTCCTTCTTCATTGCAGGACAGCTTTCTCACCTCCTCCTAGCCATTCAAGTAAGTAGGCCTTTCCTTCTGCCATGAACGCCCCCTGAAGACAGGCTCTTCTCAGCCCCCTCAGAACAGGATCCTCTTGTCCCTGGTCTTTATCCTGCTTAGGCAAGTGTTAAGAAGTGCTTTTTTTTCCACGGATAAGTCCCAGGAGGCACCCCACTCTGCCAGAAAGCCTTCTACTCAAAGGCACTCAACTCTCTCACTACGTGGGTCAGCAAGCCTAGCTCTGTTAGCAAGTGCACGGAGACATCCCACTCCACCAGCAAGCCTTCTGCTCAAAGGCTCTCAGCTATCTCACTCTGTGGGCCAAGAACCCCACCGCACCACTCTGTGGGCCAGGAAGCCCACCCCACCATCTAGTACAGTCTCTTAGTTCCTGCCACCTCGCACCACTGCCTCCTACATTGTTACTACTCTCTCTCTTTCCTGGGTCTAAGAGGATATCAGTGCAGGGATCTTGGGTCCAAAGGACACAATCTACTCCTGGCTCTTCTCCTTGATGGTAGTGAGGGTTCCTGATCAGCCTCTGGGATTAGCTTCCTTTAATCCTGGTATGATGGCAAAACTGACCAATCCCCTACAAGAGTTCCATGTACCTTATTTGCATGGTCCCACCCCTGCAAGGGGTCCAGCACCTAGCAAAATTGTTTATTCCCCTTGGTGGGCCACAAACACCTTATTTGCATAGTTCCAGAACTATTGCTAGAAGGGCCATATAATAGTAATTCACTACACCACAGATGGCCATAATAGATAATTGTGATGAATCAGACAGGGTACATGGTCAAGTAGTGGCCCTTAGACCTCATGTCTTTTAGTTCAAGAACATTGAGAGCTGTCCGGCTCTCCTGTTTTGTTTTTTTTTTTTTTTTTTTTGGTACCTAACTAGAGTGGACACAAAGTAAAAGATCTTTGAATTAAGATACCTAAATTTTAATTTAACAGTTATTTTATTTTGTGAAATGAGGAATTACTGTTCCAAGGCAATAAGAGCTAAAGATTAAAAGAAAAAAAAAAATTAAGCAGTGATGAATTTTATTTAAACTATTTAAAATTAAAAGCAGTGATTACAATGCAGTTGGAGCAATGGAAACTTTTTAGTTCATAAATGAAACTCTAGCTGTATGTGTTTTCTACCAATGGATGTGAGGCATCAAATCAGTAGGCAAAGCAGTTGGATACAGGTAGCAAATGAATCTCTTAAACAAGGTGCTAAACTAACCTTCGGTAGTATCTATCCAACTGTCAATATAAATACAGGGACATGATTTTGACAAAAGCCACAATAAAAGCAGTTCATTGGGTCATGAGACCAAAGAAGTTTCTCAAAAAACAAAAATTCTGGAAGGGGTGCTTCACTGATACAAAATATCTTAGAATTGTATATACCACCTTTATCATTTGTACACATTTGTGACAACTTGGAAGTTAAATAAAAGAATTAACTTTCAATCACAGTCCCTTTTCAATCTCCCTGCCATCCTTTCTATGCAAGGATCCACGTGGTTATTTTAGCAAATGCTGTTGTTAGCTGCCGTAAAGTAGATTCTGGCTCATGACGACCCTATGTGTTACAGAGTAGAACTGCTCCATAGGGTTTTCAAGGTTGTAACCTTTTGGAAGCAGATCCCCAGACCTGCCTTCCAAGGCTCATCTGAGTGGGTTCAAACCACCAAACTTCTGGTTAGTAGTCGTTGTGATAAAGATTGTGTGTCAATTTGTCTGGGTCGTGATTCTCAGTGTTTTGGCAGTTGTATAATGTTGTGATCACTTTCCTGTTGCAATTTGACATTTGATCACCCCCATGATGGAATCTGTTGAGTGGTACCGGCAGGCGTGGGGCCTGTGGCAGCTCACTGCCCCCTCAGCCTTCATCTCTCCATTTTCTGCCACCTGCTTCCTCCCTGCTTGTCTTGCAAAGGTTGTTGGCTTGTTCTGGATTCAGCAGCTGTCTCTTGCCTGACCTCTGATTCTTAGGACTTGAGCTAGGAGCTTACCTGTCCATCCTGGGATTCACGGATCTTCAGGGTCTGCGAGCAAGAGTCCTGCTCCCGGAACGGCCTATCCTGAGTTTGCCAGCCCCTGCAGGTAAGCGACTCAGGAAAAACCTTGCGGTCTTGCCTGCCGACCTTGGGGATTCCTCGACCGTCATAACCTGTGAGGGGGATCCCTGCTGTCTGGCCTGCTCATCTGAGGTTCACCAGCTTCTGAGGCTCTGTGAATTGGGAAAGCACCCTATCCTGATCAAGGACTTGGGACATCCCAACCCCTACAATCATGTGAGTTGTTTCCTTAATATAAATCTCTCTCTACATATATTTATACACATTACTGGTTTTGCTTCTCTAGAGGACCCACTCTAAGACAGTAGTCAAGTGGTTAATCCAGGCATCCTATTTTAACAAACAAGACACTTTTAACCTTACAAGTCACTTTATAATAACCATTAAAATTTTCTAGTCATTTCTGATTTGATTTAAAATGAGAAAAGATGTTATGTCGGGGTCTTATCATTTCACCATAGTTATTCCATCTGTATGCTGAACAAATAATTGGAGAAGCTGGACTATATGAAGAAAAATACATCAGGGTTGGAGGAAGAATAATTAACCTGAGATATGCAGATAACACAACCTTGACTGTCAAAAGTGAAGACAATTTGAAGCACTTACTAATGAACATCAAAGACTACAGCCTTCAATACGGATTGCACCTCAGCATAAACAAAAATCCTCACAACTGAACCAATAAACAACATCATGATAAAAGGAGAAAATATTGAAATTGTCAAAGATTTCATTTTACCTGGATCCACAATCAACACCCATCGTAGCAGCAGTCAAGAAATCAAATGTCAAATTGCATTGGGCAAATCTGATGCAAAAGACCTCTTTAAAGTGTTAAAAGCAAAGATGTCACTTTGAGGACTAAAGTGTGTTTGACACAAGCCATAGTATTTTCAATCACCTCATGTACATGGGAAAGCTGGACAATGAATAAGGAAGACCAAAGAACTGATGCATTTGAGTTACGGTGTTGAAGAAGGATAGAGTATACCATAGAGGGCCAGGAGAACAAACAATTCAGTCTTGGAAGAAGTACAGCCAGAATGCTCCTTGGAAGCGAGGATTATAAGACTTTGTCTCAAGTATTTTGAACATGGAGCCCCGGTAGTGCAGTGGTTAAAACACTCAGCTGCTAACCGAAAGACTGGCAGTTCAAACCTACCAGACCCTTCATGGGAGAAAGATGTGGCAGTCTCCTTCTGTAAAGATTTACTCACTTGGAAACCCTATGGGGCAGTTCTACTCTGTTCTATAGGGTTGTTATGAGTTGGAATTCGATGGCAATGAATTTGTTTTTTTTATTTTATTTTGTATGTGTTATTAGGAGAGACCAGTCCCTGAAGAAGGGCATCATGCTTGGTAAAGTAGAGGGTCAGTGAAAAAGAGGAAGAACTTCATCAAGGTGTATTGACACAGTAGCTGCAACTATGAGCTCAAACATAGCAACAATTGTGAGGATGATTCAGGACTGGGCAGCGTTTTGTTCATAGGCATCTAATAACAACAGTCATTAAGGCCACGGTGTACCCCAAAGAACCTCTCTAAAATATTACCTAGTATCTATAAAAAAGCAGTAACAAGATGTTTGGCTTTTCCTTTGACACATCACCCTCTTCCATGACTTCTGTGACAGTGTCATCTTTGTGGATCCAGCATCAGCAGGCTCCAATTTGGATTTGCAGAGCCAGTCAGGAGATCTGGGTATTGTCTCCCCACTCTATACTCACTGCTCACTTGAGTGATGGCTCTTGAATCTCTCCAGCTTGTTTTGTGAAGTATCAGCACCTGATACCTGCCCACTTTTTGTCCAGGAGCTCTGGGAAGATTAATGCAATAATAGCTAAAAAACAGTCTGAAATATCTGAGAGTAAAGGAAGGTAATCATAAAAAAAAAAAAAAATGCTATGTTATGTGGATCGTTTGAATATTTTAATTGCATATCAATAATTTCCAGAACACACACAGAAGAAAGAAAAGTGTCAGTCATAGTAAGTGAATCACGGAAAAATTTAGCTCTGTCGCTGTGGCAAACTGCATCAATCCAATATGATGGACACTTTGGCTTTGTTCATCTACCTAATGGTAGAGGACTGAATCAAGGGTTATTTTTCTCTGGTTATTAAGGTGACCAAAGCTTCAAAGATCATTTACCCAATGTGTTGCCTCATGCGGGCCTAGAATTAAAAGCTAAACCTGCAAGCAGATATTTCCAAAAGGGATCCTCTTCCCTCTGCTAGAAACCCTGGTGGCACAGTGGTCAAGAGCTCAAGTCAACAGTTCGAATCCACCAGCTGCTCTTTGGAAACCATATGGGGCACTTCTACTCTGTCTTATAGGGCCACTATGAGTGGGAATCGAATCTACAGCATTTTTTTTTCCCCTAGCCCTCTGCTAACTATTATTCCTGCAGTCCACAAACTTCTCAAATCATTGTTTCCCAAACTTTAGTCATTCTTGTACCACTTTTCCATTTTTTTCAGGTCTATAACACCACCTGTAATGAAAATTCCTTAAAATATTTCTTTATATCTTCGGAGCAAGGCCGGGGATTTGGGGACCATGGTTTAAGGGGACTTCTAAGTCAATTGGCAAAATAATTCTATTATAAAAACATTCTGCATCCCACTTTGCAATGTGGTGTCTGGGGTCTTAAATGCTAACAAGCG
The DNA here is from genome assembly GCF_030014295.1 of Loxodonta africana. NCBI lineage: Eukaryota > Metazoa > Chordata > Mammalia > Proboscidea > Elephantidae > Loxodonta > Loxodonta africana. Next base: position 27,662,063 of record NC_087354.1, read on the forward strand.
GCCATCTAAGATGCATCAATTGGTCTCAACCCACCTGGATCAAAGGAGAATGAAGAACACCAAGGTCACACGATAACTAAGAGCCCAAGAGACAGAAAGGGCCACATGAACCAGAGACCTACATCATCCTGAGACCAGAAGAACTAGTTGGTGCCTGGCCACAACCGATGACTGCCCTGACAGGGAGCACAACAGAGAACCCCTGAAGGAGCAGGAGGGCAGTGGGATGCAGACCCCAAATTCTCACAAAAAGACCATACTTAATGGTCTGACTGAGACTAGAGGAATCCCGGCAGTCAAGACCCCCAAACCTTCTGTTGGCCCAGGACAGGAACCATTCCCGAAGACAACTCATCAGACATGAAAGGGACTGGACGGTGGGTAGGAGAGAGATGCTGATGAAGAGTGAGCTATTTATATCAGGTGGACACTTGAGACTGTGTTGGCATCTCCTGTCTGGAGGGGGGATGGGAGGATAGAGAGAGTTGGAAGCTGGGAAAATTGTCACGAAAGGAGAGACTGGAAGGGCTGACTCATTAGAGGGAAAGCAAGTGGGAGTACAGAGAAAGGTGTATATAAACTTATATGTGACAGTCTGACTTGATTTGTAAATGTTCACTTGAAGCTCAATAAAAGTTGATAAATAAAAAAAAAATATTTCTTTATATCTTAAGCAATACTGTAAATTCAATTAGGTTTGATGTGCTAGTTATAATTTCAGTCACAATAAAATAAGTACATTACCATAAAAATTAAAAAGTTCCACCTGAAATTATCTCACACAACGCCAGGTTTATATACACCATATTCTGGGAAATATTGTTCTGAATGTGTTGGTGAAAAAAGAGTCACTTCAGAAAAGCCTCAGGATTAGTGCCAGTGTTACGTTTACATGAATCCTATAGTCTCTAGGACACATTTCTTAAGCACATGATGTTTAAAAAATACAGGTCTAACAAATGTATAAATAAATGCATGATCATTAACTCTTACTTGTTGCCCACCCTTTCTTTGCACATGTTCTAAAAGATAGAGGATGATCATTTTCAAATGCTGGTCAATCCCTCTTCCAAACCATGCTTGTATGGAACATCAATAACTTTGACTCAGGTATTTACAACTCTTTAAAGTGTTGAGGAGGACTAAGGTGTGCTTAACCCAACCCATGTTATTTTCGATTACTTCATATGTATGCTGTCTTAGGCTGTGTTCTCTAGAGAAGAAAAACCAGTGCAGCGTATAAATATATATAGCGAGAGATTTATATAAAGGAAATGGATCATGCAGTTGTAGAGGCTGGAAAGTCCCAAGTCTTTGGGTCAAGCTGGAGGCTTCTCCTGACCCATGCAGCTGAAAATGCTGGTGAATCCGAGATCTGAAACTCAGATAGTAGGCTCATAGGCTGTGGAGGCCAACGAATGCCAAGATCAGCAGGTAAGATGACAGGTAAGTCACTAGCTCAAGTCCCAAGAAGTGGAGGTCACATGGACAGGAGCCAGCTGCAGGATCCAGAGATAGCAAAAGCCAGCAAGCCTTGCCAGAAAGTCCACCTATATTGAATGCAGGCCACACCCTCAAGGGAATTCCCTTTCAACTGATTGGCTGCTCAGAGCAGATCTCATCATGGAGGTGATCACATCATTAAAACCAAAACCACATCATAACTACCAAACCACTGAGGATCATGGCCCAGCCAAGTTGACACACAAACGTAACCATCACGCATACAAAGCTGAACAATGAATAAGGAAGACAGAAGAAGAATTGATGCTTTTGAATTATGGTGTTGGCAAAGAATAGTGAACATACCATGGACTGCTAGAAGAACGAACAAGTCTGTCTCGGAAGAAGTACAGCCAGTGTGCTCCTTGGAAGAAGCAAGGATGGCAAGACTTCATCTCACATACTTTGAACATGTTATCAGGAGGGCCCAATCTCTAAAGAAGGACACCATGCTTAGTAAGAAAGACCTTGAATGAGATGGATTGGCACAGTGGCTGCAACCATGGGCTCAAACGTAGCAATGATTGTGACAGTGGCACAGGATCAGGCCATGTTTCATTCTGTTGTACATAGGGTCGCTATGAATTGGAACTGACTTGACTGCACCTAACAACAGCAATAACAACATTTACAGCATCAGATAACCAATCTAAGTGAGGAAATCATAAGAGAATTTTAGTCCTCTTTATTTTTTCTTTCTCCTTAAAAAAAAAGAACCAAATTAAAGAGCACAGATAGGGGAGTACAGAGATTCAGCTTCTGGTTATAGCTAGGTCTTTGTGTTCTTGTGGATCAGTTTTCTGTCTAATCTCCCAATCTGAAAAATAAGGCTGTTAAACTAAATCATCTCTATGCTCTTTTTCAGCCCTACTTTCTTTTAACCCATACTTAATTTATTCTAAAGATCTGATACAAAGGAACATTAGAGGCCTGGCACCATAAGTCTCTTCAGAGATTGTTTCCTAAGTGCTATGAAAACTGAATTCTAATTCGTTTTTGGATATTTAATATTAATATTGTATTTAAGAAATGCATATTTCCATAATCATACAATGAGATAGATATTTTTTACCCAGGAACCATCTGGAGGTCTGGCTTTGAGAAAAATAGCCCACGTCATCCATCACCTAGGCAGACACACTGGGAATTTATATAAGAGGACAATAGGTATGGTTTCTGAATTTCCCCTGAGAAGGTAAGCTAAACACAGGCTCCGTTCCAATCCCTGCTAGAAGAATTCTACCCGAAGTCAAGGGAGCTAAAACAGTACCAAGAACAGCACACTTTAAGGAGATTCACATTTACTCTGTAATCATTTCCCGTTTGTTGTTTATCTTTTAATTTTGGTAATATTGGCTTATGTGCAGACTTTAAAATTGTTTTTGCAGCCAAATCTTTTATTTCTTCTATTGCTTCAAAACCTAGAGAATTTCCTTTAGAGAGCTGAAAAAAATCAGCCTCTATATTCTTCTGTTTTTTCCTAGACAATGCCACTATAATCAGTTTTTCTCTGCCCAAATGAAAACACGTTTATTTATTTTTTCATTCACTTATGGAGGTGAGAAGAACATTCTTCTAAAGCTTTTTTGTATTCTATGACTTTTTCCATGCAGTGGGTAAATGTCCAACTGGCATTCTTAAATCTTTGAAATCGGGGGCATGGATTCCTGCTACTGGGGTAGCAAGTGCTGGAGGGTGGTCCTTTGAGTTAGAAATTGTTTTTCCCCTCATACATGCTAACTGGAAAAAAAATGTGAATAATACACACAGCGAGATATTATAAAAAATATTCAATAATCAAAGTTCCTTAACCTCAAGCCAACCCATGTGTTACCATATTGGTATAATTCTTCTATGTAAAGATCTTTGCCTTTCTTTTCTATATTTCGAGTAGAGGGCTAATATAATCATAATTATGCTCATTTTAGTGTAAATTATATTGCAATGAATGAATCTTCTCATACAAATCTATCAGTTGTATTTCTCGATTTTGTCTTTTGCAGTTTTCTTTTTTTCCTGTTTTCATTAGGCTCGTTTTCCAGAATTAGAATAATTAGGTTAGTAGTCTGATCATTTTTATATCTCCTGATAATAAATATTGCCAAACTTATTTTTGTGCAAGAGCTGTATGAATTTACACTCCCAAAAAACTTTATATAAATCCATTCTCCCCTTCAGAGTGTTCTGACATCTTTTTTATGCTAAGTTTTATTAAATTTGATAGAAGAAAATGAATTATTTTTTACTTCATAATTTTTATATGAATTCAGTGTTTGGATATGATGCATACTAACCTGTTGAATTTCCTTCTTTTATGATTTAACTAATACTAACCTTTACCTACTTATTTATAAAATATCTCTGTTTTCATAACAATTTTATTATCTTTTCATATCTAATATAGTGACTATATTACATCTGCAATATATTCTGTGAATGCTTCCTGTTTGTTTTTTACCATTTAAATTAGATATATTTGCTTCTATATTTATAGTCAAATCTATGTGATCTTTTTCATTACTTGAAAGCTTAGAAAGTCTCCACCAGAGAGGTGATAAATATTCATTTCTATTTTCTCCTATTTTTCTAGTTTTTCTAAGATTTAGTTATTTACTTTTAAATTTGTTACTTTCCAACCAAGGACAAAACCATGGACGGAATATTGAAAGTTGCTATAGAAGGAAAGGTCAGCTGCTGCCTAGAGGGTTTACACTTCAGTGTCTGAGGTACTCTTAGGTATCTCAGAGGCACTTGAGTTTTTAACACAGCACTTTCGAGCATAGACCAACAAAATGCTTTAGTACTGGCACAAGTTATTGTTCATTATTCAAAGCTCTGGACCATGCAATATGGGAAGAAGAAAAGGAAGGAGTCAAGAACATTATCTCATGTAACCAACCCAAGGCCTCACAGGCAATGCCTTCTGCACAGTGGTGGCAAGAATGGCATGACAATCATTGTTCTGATGAGCAAATGGAGCCACAGTCACGGCACGCCATGTAATGGGCCTCTGTTATTTTGTAAGTATCTGAACACAAGAAAGACTTTAAGTCATGGCTTTTATGAAACAAGAAAAGTTTACTCTGCACCATGTTGCATAAGTGCCTTAGTTTAAGGCACTTTATAATGGTGTGCTTCTCTAAATAGACCAACCATAATTAACCTAATAATATATCTTCCGAATGGTCAGTATTAGTAACACTAGAATCAATGCCATCAGTCATGGACAATAGGGGAAATTTGCTTAGAATTCATTAAACAGACATTCAATGAACTCTTTCTGTGCACCAGATCCTTTCTCTGGGGATTAGGAATCCAAAATATAATTATCACACTGAGTCTGCCCTCTAGGAAAATGATTCTTGAATCTGATGGATGGCTTTTTGAAAGCACATATTCCAGGGCTCCTTCTCAGATTCTCTAAATCAGGCTGAGGTCTACTATTATTTGTGTTTCAAATTTCCCATAATGACTTCAATCAAGGCAAAGTCATAGAAGCTTCACAGACACATCCAAACTCCCTGAGGAACCGAGTTACTGGGCTGAAGGCTGGGGACCATGGCCTTGGGGGACATCTAGTTCAACTGGCATAACCGACTTTATCATAAAGGAAATGTTCTATATATGACTGTGGTTGAGTGGAGTCTGGGATCTTAAAAGCCTGGGAGCAGCCATCTAAGATACATCTATTGGTCCCGTTCTGGCTAGAACAACGGAGAATGAAGAAAACCAGACACAAGAGTAAGATTCCCACCCGGTGCCGTCGAGTCTTTTCCGACCGACTCATAGCAACCATATAGGACAGAGTAGAACTGCCCCATAGAGTTTCCAAGGAGCACCTGGTGGATTTGAACTGCCGACCCTTTGGTTAGTAGCCCAAGCACTAGTGCAAAGAAATAATGGGCCACAACTACCTCAACCTCCTCCAGACTGAGCCCAGAGCAAGCAGATGGCGCCGTTACCACCACCTACTGCTCTGACAGGGATTGCAATAGAGGGCCCTGGACAGACGGGGAGAAAAATGTAGAACATAATTCAAATTCACGTGCACACACACACACACACACACACACACACAACGACCAGACTTGCTGGTCTAGCAGAGACTGGAGAAACCCCAAGAATATGGCCCCTGGACACCCTTTTACCTCGGTTCAGAAGTCACACCCAAGGTTGACCCTTTAGCCAAAGATTAAACAGGTCTATAGCGGAAACAATAACACATGTTAGGAAAGTGCTTTGTAGTTCAATCATGTATATGAGACTAATGGGAACATCAGCCCAAAAACAAAGGTGAGAAGGCAGGAAGGGATGGGAAAACTGGAAAATGGAAACAGGGAACCTGGAGTGGATAAGGGGAGTGTGTTGATACATCGCAGGGTTGGCAACCCATGTCACAAAACAATTTATGTATTAATTGTTTAATGAGAAACTAATTTGCTCTATAAACTTTCATCTAAAGCATACGCACACACACACACGCACAAATTTTCCATGATGATCTTGATGATTCACTGGAATGGAAAACCTTTCTGAGCTCACAGGGTGGCAGGGGTGTTCTATTTCTCCCAATCTTGAAAAGAGTCTCATGATCCTAATAATATTCTTGGGAAATCAATAAATATTGTCCACATCTTACAGACAAAGAGACTGCACTAAAGAAAGATCAGCAATTTATCTGTAGGCAGTTCTCTGACATTAAAAAAAAAAAAAAAAAGTCCGCATCAAAGGAAAGACAACCATCTGCATCCATTGCACTGGGCATTCTTAACAATCTAATCAGTATATTTGAATACCTTAGCCAACAACCTGTATTTGTGTGTCTGTGTAAAAGTATACACAGCCAAACATACACCGTTTCAACAATTTCCACGTATACAATTCAGTGACATTAGGTGCATTCTTCACGTTGTAAGCCCATTCTTGATATCTTTTTCCACATTATTCCACCAGCATTATCTTAAACTCGCTGCTCCCTAAGCATTCCATTCAACTTTTCAAGTTGTTGCTGTCTATTTGATCTCACATAGATAATTCTATAAAAGAGCACAATGCTCAAAGCAGAAGTACTTTACTAATTGGTTCAAAGAAGACTTTAGGGATCTTAAAAGCTATCAAGCAACCATTCAAGATACATCGATTGGTCTCCATTCACCTGAAGCAACAGAGGAAGAAGGAGAGTCAAGAATCAGATACATGCCTGGGTTGCCAGCATGAACAAATGCCTCCTTTGCCACAAGACCAGAAAAACTGGATGGTGCTCAGCTACAATTACTGAATATTTTGATCAAGGATTCTATAGAAGATTTCTGAACAAAAGGGGGAAAATACTGAACAGAATTTCATACCCTCAATGGAATCCAGACTTTCTAGAGCAATTGGTTTCTTTGGAAAACATACAGAGAACGAAGAAATACATTCGATTTTCATCTATGCCTGTTTCCAAGAGGAAAGAATGCTTCACTCCCTTAACAAAAAAAGTCACATGATAAACTACAGTCATGCACTCATATCTCATTTTCAACAGCAGCAAGCCCAATGATTTACAACTTTTAAAAATAGATTAATCCCCCCACTTAAAAAAAAAAAAAAAACGAAAAACGATGTATATTTGTGCTTCCTCCAAACAGGTGCAATCACTAGATATATCTTTAACTTTGCATAAAATGCTTCTCACAAACAAGGCTTATCCTTAACATGCATGTAACCTACTCCTCTTGTGAACATCTTAGACTGTCAGGGAAGATAGGAAAATTAGAAGCCAAGTATTAATGGATCAACATCATGTTACTTACGGAAACTGAGATTCTGAGAGCTAAACATTAAGAAAAAGAATATATCAGTACAATCACAATCATAACCAGATTTTTACTGAGCAATAATCATGGGCAAAAGAGTCAACTAACTTCTGTGGGAGTTACAGAAAACATTAGATGTAATCTCTGATCTCTAGCAACTAACACTAACATTAGATAAAATACATCTTTCTATGAACAAATGACTAACATTCAATGCTAAGCCACGGTTTTTCAAAACTGAACAGTACCCCACATCCTTTAAAAAAAAATTATCAAAGACTCCTCAGTGTTGACATAAAATGCTATATTATAATAAAAACGTTACTTAAATATGTACAAACACTTATGTTTATTGCACTTATACAACTGTAAAACCAAACTGAATTGTAAACTAAACCCAAATAAAACTACAAAAACCACTAAAATTTAATTTAGTATGGTGGATAGTATTACTACTTCACTGAAAGTAAGTTTCTACTTTCCATATAGCACTGAGGGCCTCTGTGCAAATTCTTTTGATTGCTGCGTGCCATGCCACTGGACAATACGACCACTCATGTTCTTATCAGTTTTTCCATAGGAAAGCCATCCTCTCCACAGCATTACCTGGAGTCATTTGGCATTCATTTGGCATCAACAAGTTACTTATATACTTAATTAATCTCTTATCTAGCCCAACTGGAGGACACCTGGTGCCAATGTGATCACACTTGCAAGCTCAGGCGCAAATCTGTGGGTCAATGAAATGATAGGTAGGTAGTCAGTTTTTTGCTGGTCCAGCACACACTTTTATTAATTTTTTAGATTCTCCTAAACACAAAAAAACTTTTAAATTCCCATCTCTTCTGCCAAACAAACAATAAAAACAGAAGGAAACATGAACACTTTGGGGAATACGTCATCAGACACCCATGGGTACACAGACCCATTCTGAGAAACACTCAGCAACAGCTCAAGATAATACATGTTCCAGAAAGAACAGCAGGGTAGAGTAGGCCTTCCAGCAGGGTCAAGAAGGTGGGATCAGAGCTGAGTCTCCAATAACAGGCGGGGTTTTGCCAGGTAGATATATGAAGAGAGAGCTTCCCAAGATAGGGGTGGCATGAGGAAAGCAGAGAGCAAGAAATTCAAGGCTTGTTTAGAGAACAGCAGTAGACCAGTTAGTTAGAGTGTTCTACATGGGCCATAGTAATTAAATCTGCCTAGAAAGGTTGTTTGTCACAAAATATGGTAATTCTAAATAACATTCAGGCAGAGACATAAACAGGGTTAGTGCCTAAAGATTTAAAGTGTTTTAATCACTAGTAGTAAAGGATGTCAGCTTAACATTTATAACAGGATACAAAACTCAATGACACGATCCAGCCCGAGGAACAGAGTTCTTCATGCTAATTTGGGAAGGAAGGCAGAAATGGTATATACTTTCTTGGTTAATACTCCCACTTAACTTTTTAATTTCTAGAAATTTGTATTTCCTTTAGGTTTTCCCCCCATTGATTCCAAAGGGACATACTTTCCAATAAGTTGCTTTATTTTGATTTAATAAATCTTTTCTGTTTTAAAAAAAAAAATTTTTTTTTATAGGTATCAGGAGAATGGCAAAGAGCTCTCTAAGTGCTAATGTACTATATAATTGGACACCTGTCACTTTTTTCAAATGTTATTTTGAATTTTGGCAAGTTAAGGAATGCTAAGTGGAACATCTCTCTTGCTCTGGACTTGATGAGCAGGATACAAGCTGAGAACTTAGAAAAGCTGAGTACTTGGCACCCTACAATGAGAGTCAAACATTTAGAGGGCAGAAGTCTCCTTAAGGGCTTTAAAGTATGTGCGTATAGGAGATGTATTTTTCTGCTCTATCAGTTATAACTCAAGCCACCACCACCACTCAAGTCTATAGGAGTTAAAGTCTAGGGAGGGAGAAAGTGATAAGGAAGAGTTGGAGAAGTGTAAGAGACATGGCTCGTTAAGGGAGCTGGGCATTATGCTTCTTTCACTCATGTTAAGCAAAGCAAATCAAGAGAGTCTACAGGGGAACCATTTGTAGAGGCTAGAGGTGCCACCAAAGGAAAGAATGACATCTTGTTGCCCATTGGGATATCTGCTTATGCAAGTGGATCTGCTAATTTTTGTCTCAACCTATTTGAGGAGAAGCACAAAAGAAAGGGCAGAGGAAGAAGGAGGTGGGGTACCAGAACAGCCTAGGCTCCCACTATGTGGCATGGAAGGGAGGCCTGAGTTTCTAGTGAACAAGTCAATTGAATAACATGTGAGGAAACCTGACCTGAGCTGGCTTGTTGGTATCCCACCCAAGAAGGCTGGCACACCAGGCAAAAGAACACAGCAGGGGCTGCTAGAAAGTTTACCAGGAGCAGGTTGTAAAGAGTAGTGAAAACGATGGAGTAGAGCTGGGGCAAATCTCCCAATTAAGGGATATTAACAGCGGGAATGTCTCCAAGGTCCTCTGGATAACTCACATATGCATTTCATGAGAGATCCAATATCTGGACACCTGCAGTGTTTGACAACGAAGCTGAGAGAGCCAAACTACGACTACAAACAGGCTGCTGGTTACATGAGATCATTTCTTTCCTTTCTCATGTCTCCTCTTCCCAAGGTTTCACCCCAGGAACTAAAACCAAAAGAGTAAAGAATAAATGCGAAGACCCACTTGCCGATTGCAAACTCTCCTTTGGACTGAAGCCTGGTAAATATCAGAGAAAGAGGTAATGATAAACATTTAATGAGGGTGTGACGCCGAGTTTTAAAAGTGGATGATACTGGATTGCACTGAACCTTTCAATGATGGCAAGTCACTAGACATCTCTGGGAACTGCCATCCTTAAAAGGTGGGAAGGGCAGATACAACACAAAGACAGTGATTAGAAAAAAATAGAGCCAACCCATATTTGTATCTGCCGTATTCAGACTTCAATGAATTGGTAACCCAAGAAAAGATATAGAAAGAAAGACTATTACAATCTATCTCATTGGGTTGTGGACCAAGTAATTTGGGAGTCAAATGTCTGCGTTTGAATCTTGTTTCTTTGCCTTATCAGTTGTGTGGCCCTGGACAAATTATAATAACTGTTCTGAAAATTAATTTTTCATCTATAACATTAAAATAATACTACCACCTTCACAGAGCCATTATGGGGTTAAAAGGAAATGATGCATATGAAAATAATAGGCAGGAGTTCTGGAAAGTTTGTTCCTTCTCTCCCAATTCTCTTAGGTTTTTATCTTAATAAACATATGTACGTATTTTTTGAACATGTAAAATATTGTCATCTGTTGACATATAATTTTGTGTTTTGTTAATTTGCTTCACGTTTTACAGCTTTTCATATACTGAAATTGCCACGTATTACCATTTTAACACCTTTAAAGGAGCCATCATTCGTGATACAGTTTGTTTAGTGGGTTCCCTTTTGTGAGAAATTTGGATTGTTTCCAAACTTTTTTTTTTTAACCCAGTATAAACTGTGATGATACTAACATTAGGAAGTAAAATCACTTTAACTCTATTCCCATCCCTAAGGAAAAAATGGCCTCACCAGGCATTATTACCTTGGGATAATGTTTCCCAAATGGAATTGCTGAGGCTATCAACTGGTATTTTATTGTAATCTCTTGAAACTGCTAACATCTCTAGAATACCTGGCCTTCTAATTGAGGAAAAACAATAAAAATTCTTGAGTTACAAGCCTTAACTTCTCCTCTGGAACTCACTGACATTTAATTGGGCTTGGATGAGGAGAAAGTCACCATCAGTTCTCATTGGATTTTTCCAATACCCTTCTCAATTTAGACTCAAAACTAAATAGCCTGAGATAATTTCATGCCAGAGTATAACAGAACACATTGATTTAGTTCCATTAGCCCCCTTTTACCTATATTTCAGCTTTCTCCTTCCCAATAGGCAGGAATGTGGTTTCTTTATCTTTCCCAAGGCTGTAACACAGTAATCTCTTGCTCCACTCTGCCATCTGTTTTAATATCATCTTTTGTCCCAAAACCCAGTTGCTTCTTGTTCTAATTATTATCAACGCTGCCCATTCAGGTAGCTGACACTCTTTTGAATACACGACATGCTACCATATTCACTACAAACGCTTATCAGGAAAATCCACTACTTCCATCACGCAAAGGGAATTCGTGAAATCCATCGGTCTCCATTTCTTTGCTACTGAAATAAGTGCAGGTTTGCTGTAATTGCAAACATATCATAAAGTCACCACTTTAAAGAGTACAATTCAGTGGTTCCTAGTACATTAACAAAATTGTGCAATTTTCATTACCCTGAAAAGTAACTCCATACCCATTAGCAGCCACTTCCCATTCTCCCTTCTATCCCAACCCCTGGCAACCACTGCTAATCCACTTTCTGTCCCAATGAATTTGGCTATTGTGGACTTTTTGTATAAATGGAATCATAAAACATGTGCCCTTTTGTGTCTGGTTTCTTTCACTTAGCATAATGTTTTCAAGTTCAATTCATGTTGTAGCATGAGCAAGTATTTCACTTTTTATGGCTGAATAATATACCATTGAATAAATACACCCCACTTTGTTTATCCATTTTTCATTTGATAAACATTTGGGTTGTTGCCACTTCTTGGCTATTAAGAGTAATGATGTTATGAGTATTTGTGTACAAGTTTTTGTACAGGCATTTGGTTTCATTTCCCTTTAGAGTTTTTGTGTAAATACATGTTTTCAGTTTTCATGAGCATATAGCTAGACATGGAATTGTTGAGTCATATGGTAATTTTTTTTTTTTATGGTAATACTGTTTTTAAACTTTGAGGAACTATCAAGCTGTTTTCCAAAATGGTTACAGCATTTTGCATCCCCACAGAGTTATATGAGGGTCCTCATTTCTGGGCATCCTCTCCAGCAGTTGCTATTGTCTATCATTTTGATTATAAACATTCTGGTGGATGTGAAGTGGTATCTAATTGTGGTTTCAGTTCAATTTCCCTAATTACTAATGATGTTGAACATCTTTTTATGTGTTGATTAGCCATGTGTATAACTTCTTCAAAGAAATATCTATTAAAATCATTTGCCCAGTTTTAACTCATTTGCCCAGTTTTAACTGGTTATGTCTTTTATGTATTCTAGATACTAGACCTGTATCAGATATATAATTTCCAAGTTCTTATCCCATTTTATGGGTTATTGTTTCACTTTCTTGATAGTGTCCTTCAAAGTTCAAAGATTTTAAGTTTGATTAAGCCTAATTTCTCTATTTCTTTTTGTTTAATTGTGCTTTTGGTGTCATATTTAAGGAATCATTGCCTAATCCAGATTGTAAAGATATATGCCTAAGTTTTCTTCTAAGACTTTTACATTTTTAGCTTTTACATTTAAGTCTTTGATCCATTTTGAGTTATATTTTGTATGTGGAGCGAGGTAGGGGTCTAATTTTTTTTTTTTTTTTTTTTTTTTGCTTGTGGATATCAATTATCTCATGACCATTTGTGAAAAGAATAGTTGTCAATAATTTCATTTGATTTGGATCCATGATCAATGCCCATGGAAACAGCAGTCAAGAGATCAAACAATGTATTATATTGGCAAATCTGCAGCAAAAGACCTCTTTCAAGCGTTAAAAAGCAAAGATGTCACTTTGAGGACTAGGGTGCAACTGACCCAAGGCGTGGTGTTTCCCATTGCCTCATAGGCATGTGAAAGCTGGAAAATGAGTAAGGAAGACCAAAGCAGAATTGATACCTTTGAATTATGGGGTTGACAAAGAATATTGAATATACCATGGACTGCCAAAATGAACAAGTCTGTCTTGGAAGAAGTACAGGCAGAACGTTCTTTAGAAGCAAGATGGACAGACTTCATCTCACATACTTCGGACATATTATTAGGAGGGACCAGTCCCTGCAAAAGGATATCATGCATAGTAAAGTAGAGGGTGAGTAAAAAAAAGGAAGACCCTCAACAAGATGGATTGACACAGTGGCTGCAACAATGGACTCAAGCATAACAGCAATTGTGAGGATGGCACAGGACCAGGCAGTGTTTCATTCTGTTGTACATAGGATACTATGAGTCAGAACTGATTCAATGACACCTAACAACTATATGTATCTATCTATCTATATATGTATGTATATAACAAATGTTCGCCATTTTAGCCATTGTTAAGAATTGAATTGTGTCTCGGAAAATGTGTGTCAACTTGACTAGACCGTGATTCCCAGTATTGTATGATTGTTCACCATTTTAGTCATCTGATGTGATTTTCCTAAGTGTTATAAATCCTACCTCTGTGACGTTAATAAGACAGAATTAAAGGCAGTTATGTTAATGAGGCAGGACTCAATCTACAAGATTAGGTTGTGTTTTAAACCAATCTCTTTGAGATATAAGAGAGAGAAGTGAGCAGAGAAACAGGAGGACCTCATACCACCAAGACAAGAGCACTGGGAGAATAGCACGTCTTTTGGGCCCAGGGTCCCTGCTCTGGGAAGCTCCTCGACCAGTGGAAGATTGATGACAAGACTTTCCTCCAGAGCCAACAGAGAGAGAAAGCCTTCCCCTGGAGCTGGCACCCTAAATTCAGACTTCTAGCCCACTAGGCTGTGAGAGAATAAATTTCTCTTTGTTAAAGCCATCCACTTGTGGTTTTCCTGTTATAGCAGCACTAGATAACTAGGACAGACAATTTTAAGTGTATATTTCAGGGACATTAATTATATTCACTATAATGAGTCGGAATCAACTCAACGGCACTGGGCACACACACTGGGCATGTTGTACTTGCCTTTAAATTGTGGTGTTGCCGAAGAATATTGAATATACCATGGACTGCCAAAAGAACGAACAAACCTGTCTTGGAAGAAGTACAACCAGAATGCTCTTTAGAAGCAAGGATGGCGAGACTGTGTCTTATATACTTTGGACATGTTGTCAGGAAGGATCAGTCCCTGGAGAAGGACATCATGCTTGGCAGAGTACAGGGTCAGCGGAAAAAAGGAAGACCCTCAACGAGGTGGATTGACACAGTAGCTGCAACAACGAGCTCAAGCATAACAACGGTTGTAAGGATGGCTCAGGACCTGGAAGTGTTTCGTTCTGTTGTGCATAGAGTCGCTATGAGTCGGAACCGACTCGATGGCACCTAACAACAACAGCAACAATGTTGTGCTACCCTTACTACTATACATTTCCATAAATTTTTCATCACCCCAAAAAGACATGCCAAACCAAAAAAACCCAAACCCAGTGCCGTCGAGTCGGTTCCGACTCATAGCGACCCTATAGGACAGAGTAGAACTGCCCCATAGAGTTTCTAAGGAGCACCTGGTGGATTTGAACTGCCAACCCTTTGGTTAGCAGCTGTAGCACTTAACCACTACGCCACCAGGGTTTCCAAAAAGACATGCAGTATACCTTAAACAATAACTCACCAACTCCTCCTCCTTCAGCCCCCTGGTAACCACTACTAACCTTTTGTCTATATGCCTTTTCCTAACTTAGGCATTTCATATAAGTGAAATCATACAATATCTGTCCTTTTGTGCATGATTTATTCCACTGAGCATAATGTTTCGAAGATTTATTCATGTCATAGCACGTACCAGAACTTCATTTCCTTTTATGGCTGAATAACATTCTATAGCACACTTTATTTGTCCATTCATCTATTGACGGACACTTGGGTTATTTCCACATTTTGGCTATTGTTAATAATAATACAATGCATATTGGTGTGCAGGATCTGTTTGAGTCCTTGCTTTAAAGTTTTTTGGTTATACACCTAGGAATGGAATTGCTGGATCATACAGTAATTCTATGTTTAATTTTTTTTAAGGAACTACCAAATAATTTTTCCCAGCAACTCTACCAATTTACATTCTCATCAGCAATGGATGAGGATTCCTATTTCTCCACATCCTCACCAACACATGTAAGTTTCTGTTTTTCTGATGATAGCCATCCTAGTGGGTATGAAGTGGTATCTCACTGTGGTTTGATTCGCTTTTCCCTAATGATTAATGACATTGAACAGCTTTCCATGTTCTTATCGGTCATTTGTATATCTTCTTTGGAAAAATTTCTATTCAAGTCTTTGGAACATTTTTTTTTTTTAGATTTGGTTTGTCTTTTTGTTGGAGTCACTGGGTGACATAAAGAGTTAAGCACTTGGCTACTAACTGAAAGATTGGTGGTTTGAATCCACACAGAGGTGCTTCAAGTGAAAGACCTGGCAATCTACTTTCAAAAAGTCAGCCACTGAAAACCCTAAAGAGCACAATTCTGTGCTGACTACACTGACACACATGGAGTTGCCATGAGTTGGAACCGACTTGATGGCAACTGGTTTATCGTTTTGTTGTGCTGTAGAATTTCCTTGCATATTCTGTGTATTAAACTCTTATCAGGTATGATTCACAGGTATTTCCTCCCACTCTGCAGGTTATCTCCTCGAAGTTCTATTTATCTATTTTTTTTCTTTTGTTTCTTATGCGTTTGCTGTCATATTTAAGAATCCATCTTCAAAAACAAGGTCCCAGAGTTTCCCACCTTCATGAGTTTTCTTGTTTGGGGGATAATGCTGGTTGTCTATGAGACTTGTTTCAATGGGCCAAAAGCTCACATGTATTGTGTGTGGAAAGGTTGATTGGCTACTGGACCAGAGTTTGAGGGTGAGCTGAGGAATGTTTATATGATCTGTCTGTAAAGCCAGCTGCCATTTATGATACGTCCTTGCCAGTTCCATAGAGTTTGACTCGGTTGATTAACCATTTGGTAAGTTGTGCATGACCAACATCACCAAGACATTTTCCATTTGGATTTTGGGAAATTTCTGTGTCTCTAGGAAAGTTCATACAAATTGCCTGAAAGTAAGGAGTGGTCACTCATATCAAGTCCATAGCAAGAAGCTAAATAAATTAGGGCAAATGCCACATGTGGAAAACACAGAGAATGATTTCAGAATTATAGAGCCAAGAATTTGAAGCAAGGCATAAGGAAGCTGAAGATAAAACAAGTCATATGCAAATAAATGTCTGTGGAGATTCTAGAAACTTTTGTGAACATCCCTGACAGACAAGACCAAGTTAAATAGCCTTACAAGCGTATGAATCATGTGAGCAGATTTGATAGGATTAAAAATACTGAAGGCAAGATGGACAATTATCTGTTTCTTAAAGCATCAAGAGATTCAGGAAAAGACTTTAATCACCTGAATTGTGACTCCTCAAATATAGCAGTTTTTCAAACAAAAAGCACCCAAATACACGAATGTTATAATTTTTTAATGTTTTCACCTGCTGTGTTACCTTTCAAGCTGTTACATTTCTATCTTATAAATATTTATAATAAAAACGCTTTAGTTTTTCTCTTTTTTTTTCTTAAAAGAAAAAGGTGAACTTTGCTGAATATAACCATTTAATAAGCTCTTACGTCCATACGAATGTAACATAGTACTTATGTTTATATGGCAGGACATGGTTCTCAGGGAAGATCATATACTATTTTTCATTCAATATTCACATAAACCCTTTGATGTATGAATAGCCATCTCCTCCATGGGCATGTGTGTTCATGGATGTTTTGTTCATTTTTGTAAACTGCACATGAAACTTGCTTAATGTTTCATTGTCTTGAATCCCCATGTAATAGATGAGAAAGCAAAGCTCTGAGTTAAATAGTTGAATGGTGTTATGGATTGAATTGTGTCCCCCAAAAATATGTGTCAACTTGGTTAGGCCATGATTCCCAGCGTTGTGTGATTGTCCACCATTTTTTCATTTGATGAGATTTTCCTACGTGTTGAAAATCGTATCACTATGATGTGATGAGATGGATTAGTGGCAGTTATATTGATGAGATCTACAAGATTAAATGGTGACTTGGGTCAGCCTCTTTTGAGACAGAGAAATGAGCAGAGAGAAGGGGTGACCTCATACAACCATGAAAGCAGTGCTGGGAGCAGAGTGTATCCTTTGGACCTGAGGCTCCTGTGCTGAGTTGCTACCAGACCAAGGGAAGACTTATGCATCACAGGGAACTTCCTCCAGAGCCTACGCAGAGAAAGGCTTCCCCTGGAGCCGGTGCCCTGAATTCAGACTTCTAGTCTACTGGACAGTGAGACAATAAACTTCTCTTTGTTAAAACCATCCCGTTGTGGTATTTCTGTTACAGCAGCACTAGATGACTAGATGACCAGATGACCAAGACAGATGGTAAATTGAAAAGAACAATGAATTGCCAATCGAGAATCATGGGTTTTTACTCCATTTCTATCTGACCAAACAATATGACTTTGTGTAAAATACTCCAGCCCTCTCAGTCTTTTTTTACTTGTTTGTTAAAAAGGGGATTTCACTGTATGTTAAGGGCACAGGCTCTATTTCAGTTATTTTTGTCATATGGAAGATATTCAAAACCTTTTATTTGAAGGAATGAACTGAAAGATTGAATTTCAATGACCTCTAACGATGTCTCTGTTAGCTATTATTGCCAGCAATTCTAAACTCTCATGACTCAAGGTTTGCACAAGTACATAGCGTCCTGAATTCTCCACTTCTGTTCTAGATCCCAACTCTACACTCTTCCTCAAAGACTTTGTTAGTGCAATTGAATCTTATCTTCAGCAGCATCAATTACTTCTTTTTTACTGGAGCATCCCCATCAGCAAATAAACATGCTATACTATCCCCTACCTTAAAATAAAACAAACATGCCTTTGACTTCAGATCCTATCATAGCTACAGCCCCAAGTTTCTGCTTTCCATTTAGAGTAGAGTTTCTCCAACTAACTTACTCTGATCACTAATCCAATGTCTCATGACCTATTCCAATCAACCCCTTCTCATAACCAACTCACCGAAAACAAGGACCCCCCATATTATAAAACTCAAAGGTCACTTCTCAGTCTTTGTATTTCTGTAGCCTTGGACAAATGGACTACTCCCTTATTTTGAAACATTCACTTCTCTTGGCTTTAGGGACAGCACGTTATTCTGGTTATTATCCTTTCTCACTGGCTTCTTTGCTCATCATTGCCCTTGGCTGAACCTCTTTATATCACAGTCCTCCCATAGCTTCGTTTGAAACTGCCAGTTTTTTGCCATGTACATTCTGTTCCAAGGTTAATTCATCCCATTCCGTGACTTTAAATTCTTGTGATTCCCCAATGTCTATCTCCAGGTATAAATTCTCCAAATGAACTCCAAGATTTAAATGTCCAGCTGCATATATATGCATATATGACATCTACATAGATACTGAGTAGGTGACTCAAGATTAATATGAACACACCAGAATTTTTCACCCAGAAATATTCTTCTGCAAGTCTTTCCCATCCAGTTGTTTGATTCTGAAATCCAGGGTTCATTCTTATGTTCTCCATTTGGCTCATCTGCTATTGCTAGTCTACCAAGACTTGTTCTTTTCATCAACTTCTACCTATTTCCTCTGATATCATCCCATTCCTTGCCTTTTCCTATAGCTATTCCTCCATTCTCCATAAGGAAGTTGGAATAAAACTTTTATAAAGCAAATAGGGCCACTTCATATCCCTACTTAAAACTCTTCCAAGGTTTCCCCTCGCACCTAAAATCCAAACTCTACAGCAAGGCCTATAGACTCTATCATCTATCCCT
Source organism: Loxodonta africana (assembly GCF_030014295.1). Taxonomy (NCBI): domain Eukaryota; kingdom Metazoa; phylum Chordata; class Mammalia; order Proboscidea; family Elephantidae; genus Loxodonta; species Loxodonta africana. Next base: position 27,680,997 of record NC_087354.1, read on the forward strand.
CATCTACGCCTCCCTTTTTATTAGATTTCACTCAATCCTCCTTGGCTGTGTTTCAGCCCCCATGGCCTTCTCAACATCCCAAGGGAACTCCTTAAGTCTTCGGCATGTCCTGTTACTTCTGCCTGTAACTCCCTGTCCCCAGATTTCTTCACAGTAGAATCATTTTTCTCATTTATATCTGAACTCAAGTAACATCTTTTGGATGAACTTTTCTCTACCACCGTACCTAAATCGGCCTTTCTACTTCCAGTCACTGTAACACTTCATCCCATTTTATTTTCTTTGCAGTATTGAAAATGACATTTAAAATATCTTCTCCATTTGTCTGTCAGTAACCTCCCTTTTAATTACAATGAAATCAAAGCCCCTCAAAATAGGGATCATGTTTGTTCTGTTTGCCAAATGAATGTTGATTAGGTAAAAAATATTCACGAATGAATGAAAGAACATTCTCTTTCAATATTTACTATTATTTTTTATTCTAAGTTAAGTCAAAGAAATTTCTGTTAATTAAAATCTGTAATTCACAATGCTGAATTGAAAGTTGGCAAGGGAACATATCCACAATGATAGTATAACCCTTCATGATTTGCAATACTGACACAAGGAAACATTATGTAGTGTTATTGTGAATAATAACCCCAAATTTACTCAGAAAGACAGTTCCTGGAAAAGAATTTTTTATTTATTTGTTTTTTCCTTGAAATTTGTGCTCCAATTCAGTTGAAACAAATGTACCTTAACCAAAAGAAAAAAATCAAACCCGTTGCCGTCAAGTCCGACTCATGGCGACCCAATAGGACACAGTAGAACTGCCCCATAGGGTTTCCAAGGCTGTCATCTTTATGGAAGCAAACTGCCACATCTTTCTCCTGTGAAGCAGCTGGTGGGTTCCAACCACTGACCTTTCCGTTAGCAGCCAAGTACTTAACCATTACACCACCAGGCCTCCTTCAAAACGAATCATAGGTAGTCTAAATTACCAAGGTTGCTATATTTTACTATTAATAGTTACACTTTCTAGGTCTGTTATATTAGGATTTCATAAATAACCAAACCAAAAATAAATAAATAAAATCAAAAAACTGTTGTCATCAAGTCGATTCTGGCTCATGGTGATCCTATGTGTGTCAGAGCAGAACTGTGTTCCATAAAGGTTTTCTATGGCTAGTTTTTCAGAAATAGATCACCAGGCCCTCTTCCAAGGTGCTTCTGGGTCGACTCAAACCTCCATCCTTTCGGTTAGCAGCTGAGCGCATTAACCATTTCCTCCACCCCGAGATTCCTTATAGATTTTTTTTTTTAGCATTCCCAATTAATCAATAGTTATCCAAATAGTTGATACGGTGATCATAATCAAGACACAAACCATTGTTTGTATAGCAAGTTCCTTGAGGACAGATGTGATCTCGGTCATTTCTGAATTCCAGGGACCTGCCACAGTGCCTGACAATAGTGAGATTCAATAAAAATGTGTTACAAAACAGTGCCACACACCCTGTTAGTCGCTTCCAGGTTTAAAATCGTTTCTTCCAGCTCTTCTTCCTTTTTAATGACAGCCCCATATTTCTGTAGATACTGACTCCTCTTCCTGATTACATCCTTATCTGAGGGAGGGCAATTCTTATTCCTTGCACTTAATTTAACACCAAGCATGGAAGGAAATTACACAAGAAACACAAGGTGATGATAATGATGAAGAGGCGGAGGCAGCTTTGAACGCAATACAGAACAAGTCAAAGTGTCTTCTTTGCTGACCTAGCTGCCGGATCCCAGGATCTCCTTCTGTCACTTGGCCGAGGTTTGGTGTTCAATATATTTCAAATGGAGACAGCATCCTGCAGCTGGTAATTAGATTTCATTGATTTTTAATGAGTATGATGGTCGTGGAGGTCATTCAAGCTTCTCTTTTTCTTCCCCCCGCCCCGTACGCAAGTAAGTTTGGTTGCTAAGGTCATTCAAGCTTCTCTTTTTCTCCCCCCCGCCCCGTACGCAAGTAAGTTTGGTTGCTAACTGGGGGAGCAGGCAAAGGGTTAACCAAAAGCTAAAGCTAGTTAGCAGCAAATTGAAAGGCAACAGAGTTGGGGAGGGGTGGGGAGAGGAACCTCTGGCAGAAGCAGTGACTAATAATGGAAAACAATTTATTTGCTTCAAAGCTCATAGCAAAGGGCAATAATTGTTTTAAATAGAAAAGCTGTTGAATTATAATTGGGAGTAATTGAAACTCACCGAAATATTGAATAAAACATTAGATATTTTAACCGGTGTTATCTTTATAACCATCTTTGGGAGTAATAGCGGTGCAGCCCACGGTCTACTGGGAGCCTCACCCAAACCCAAGTGTCTTTGGCAGTCCTCCCTGTCAAGTGCTTCATAACCAAAGTCATGGTGAAGTAGAAGCCAGATCCACCTGGTCCTCTCTGGCATGCACCTCTGGAGTGCACTCTTGGGCAAAGACTAGAGAACAGATTCTGTTTCCAAAACAACAGGCTTTAGAGATGAAACAAGGAGGTGCACCTGGCTGAGTGTCCTGTGATGGCAGCAGTGGGCTCCATGCAGCATTCCCACAAGCCATTGTGATGTCATTCAGCACGCCATCTCCCCAAGCACAGCCAGGACAAAGGCTATTCACTGCTATTTTCCAGCTGTCATCCACACCATGCCTGCTGTCACATCGTTTGTCGGACAAATTCCTCTTCTGTGGCACTTTCTCTCCGCACCCTATACCCATAGACAGGCCCTTCTTGTATTCCATCTGCTATGACATCAACTGACAGCCCAAAGAGAGAGAGGGCAGGAGGCATAGGTGACCAGGACTAGAAAATCCACCTTGACTAAGGCAGAATGGGAGGTCAATTACAGACGATGCAAGGGGACAATGCCAGAGCACTCAAGAAAAAGTACTTTCTGTCTCCGTTCCGACTGTGATAGTTGAGAACAGGGATTGTGAACTATGATTCTGTCTCCACGTCCTTCAAACCTAGCACCATGTCTCCGCATGTCTGATAGGTGAATAATGCAAGTTTATTAAATAAATCAAATGAAAGAGTCCACACAGCATGGTGTCATGGCTAACAGCTAGGACTCAGGAGTCAGACAGAGCTGGGTTCAAATCCTCCCTTCACATGTGCCCCTAGAAGGGATGGTCAGACAGTCTGCATAAACTTGGACAGGTATTTAATTTCTGCACACTTCATTTTCATCATCTGTAATATGGGAGTAGTAGCAATCCCCAACTCTTAGGGTTGCTATGAAAATCGCATTAAATAATGCAGAGAAATGACCATCATCAAGTGAGCCATCCCCAAAGAAAGTCCTGACGACCTGCTTCAGAAAAATCACAGCCACTGAAAAACTCATGGAGCACAGTTCTACTTGAAAACATAGAAGGACACCATGAGTCAGAAGTGACTTGATGGCAACTGTGTTTTTGTTGCTGTTGCTGTTTTTTGAGTGAGGTATCAACAAGAAACCATGAAGACAGTCACTGTTGTAGCCACCACTGTACATAATCATGCGAGATTTCTGGAGGACATATGCAGCAACATGTCTCCTTTCATGACACACTGAGCTGAAAGCATTCTTTTTTATCAGCTTGGGTTTCCAAAACAACTATCTACCTGGAGTAAGCTATCCTTAAGACGCTTCTTTGCAAATTTAGCTTGAGGCCTAGACCAGAGGAAAACTGAGAAGCTCCTTCCCTGGCACCCTTCCCTGAGGTCCCCAAACATGGTCTTTGCCTCCTGGACATTACCTCTCAGTGGTAAAAGGAGGAAATTAGCAAGGACAGGGATAAAGAGACTCTCCCCTAAAGTCTAGGACAGTCTGCCTCAACCACCTACCAAGTGCCCCCTTTCCACCTAATACTGCCGTCACCCACCAGGATGCCCAGAAGCAGGCTTCCCGAGCACTCCAGCTGCATGGGAGGGACACTGCCTCTTAGATAGAAGAGAGATCAAAAGACCCAAGAGAGCAATGGAGATCTGTTCACAATCACTTTATTCCTCTGATTAAAATCCCTAGACCCCATGGTCATGACCAAATTATGTGATCCCAAGGATTTCCTTGTATCTTTAGCCCGTTGGAGTATTTTTCCACCTCTACAAGTGGAGGGAGAGAGGCTGGGATGTCAGAGCTCCCCCTGGAAGTTAGTGAATGCAAGCGATTAGGATAAAGAAGTCTCAGGGTTTGGCTAAACTCTGATGTTAGAAGAAGCTTGGCAGGATATACAAACTGAGCTGTCTGTGAAAGCAAACTTAGAGGGAGGGCTGGGTTAGATGCCTGACTGACCATGAGAACATGAAACCTGATGGAAAGGGGGGGATATGTAGAGCTGTGTGCAACGTCAAGGTCAAACTATGAAGTCTTGGATTAGAGATACAGCACATGCATGAGGGCTGGCACTGGCTCAGTTCAGATATGGTCCAGATGTGGTCAGAAGCTTGCTGTTTTTGTAGGCTTTGGACCTGCACTTCTAGGCTGCATCTGATGAATTAAAAAGTACGATCATGGTGGAAGGATGCTATTAATGTAATTTTCCGTGAGGATTTCCCAAAGGAAGTTCTGGGGACTGCACACCTGGAGAGATCAGTCCATGAAAAGAGATGATGCTATCAGAAGAAAAAGCGTTAAGTAAAACAGCAAACATGATCCTAGAAAGAAAGCAAGGCTTCGTTCACTTTCTAGCATTTCAATGACATAACAATATAAAATAAAAACCCAAAGCATTGCCATTGAGTCAATTCCAACAAACAGTGGCTCCATGTGTGTCAGAGTAGAACTGTGCTCCACAGAATTTCCAGTGGCTGTGATCTTTCAGAAGTAGACTATCAGGTCTTTCTTTTGAGGCATCTCTGGGTAGATTTGAACCTCCAAGCTTTCAGTTAGTAGCTGAGGGCTTAACTGTTAAGCCACCAAGAGATTCCTACAATATAAGATAGAAAGTGAAAAATCTTGGCTCCAACTTTATTCCACAAAGTAAAGATTAGTCCAAAGGACTAATGGACCACAACTTCCACTGCCTCCATCAGACTGAGTCCGGTACACCTACATGATGCCCGGCTACCACCACTGACTGCTCTGACAGGGATCACAATAGAGGGTCCCAGAAAGAGCTAGAGAAAAATGTAGAACAACATTCTAACTCACAAAACAAGACCACAATTTCTAGTTTGTCAGAGACTGAATAAATCCAGAGAGTATGGCCTCTGGACACCTTTTTAGTTCAGTAATGAAGTCACCTCCGAGGGTCACCCTTCAGCCAAAGACTAGACAGGCCTATAAAACAAAACGAGACTAAAGAGGCACACCAGCCCAGGGGCAAGGACAAGAAGGCAGGAAAGCTGGTAACAGAGAACTAAGGTCGAGAAGGGAGAGTGTTGACTTGTCATGGGGTTGTTAACCAATGTCATAAAACAATATGTGTACTAACTGCCTCATGAGAAGCTAGTTTGTTCTGTAAACCTTCATCTAAAGTACAATTAAAAAAAAAAAGAAAGAAAACACCATGGCTTGGGTCAGGTGCACCTTAGTCTTCAAGTTGACATCTTTGCTTTTCCACACTTTAAAGAGGTCTTTTGCAGCAGATTTGTCCAATGCAATGCATTTTTTGACTTCTTGACTGATGCTTCCATGGGCATTGATCATAGATACAAGTAAAATGGAATCCTTGACAACTCCAATCCCTCATTTATCATGATGTTGTTTATTGGTCCAGTTGTGAGGCTTTTTGTTTTCTTTATGTTGAGGTGTAATCCAAACCGAAGGCTGTGGTCTTTGCTCTTTCTTAGTAAGTGCTACAAGTCCTCTCCACTTTCAGCAAGCAAGGTTGGGTCATCTGCATAATGAAGGTTGTTAATGAGTCTTCCTCCAATCCGCATGCCGCCTTCTTCTCCATATAGCCCAACTTCTTGAATAATTTGCTCAGCATAGAGATTGAATAAGTTTGGTGAAAGGTTGAAAACCTGAAGCACACCTCTCCTGATTTTAAATCATCCAGTGTCCCCTTGTTCTGTTCAAATGAGTGCCTTTTAGTCTATATAAAGGTTCCACATGAACACAATTAGATGTTCTGGAATCCTCATTCTTCACAACTTTATCTATAATTTGTTATGATCCACTCAGTCAAAAGCCTTAGCATAGTCAATAAAACACAGGTAAACATTTTTCTGGTATTCCCTGATTTTAGCCAAAATTCATCTGCTATCAGCAATGATATCCCTTGTTCCATGTCTTCTTCTGAATCCCGCTTGAATTTCTGGCAGTTCTCTGTCAATGTACTGCTGCAACTGTTTTTGAATTATCATCAGCAAATTTTACTTGTATATGATATTAACGAAATTGTTCAATAATTTCCATGTTCTGTTGGATCACCTTTCTTTGCAATGGGCAAAAATAAGGATCTCTTTCACTCAGTTGGCCAGGTATTTGTCCTCCAAATTTCTTGGCATAGACAAGTGAGCACTTCCAGCATTGAATCCATTTGTTGAAATATCTCAATTGGTATTCTGTCAATTCCTGGAGACTTGTTTTTTGCCAGTGCCTTCAGTGGAGCTTGGACATGTTCCTTCAATAGCACTGGCTCTTGATCACATTCCACCTCCTGAAATGGTTGAGCATCGACTGATTTTTTTTTTTTTTGGTACAGTGATTCTGTGCATTTCTTCCATCTTCTTTTGGTGCTTCCTGCATCATTCAATATTTTGTTCACGCACACACACAAAAACTGTTTCCACCAAGTTGATTCCTACTCATAGAAATGCCATAGGACAGTGTAGAACTGCCCAGTAGTGTTCCCAAGGAGCAGCTGGTGGATTTGAACTGCTGATCTTTGGGTTAGTAGCTGAGCTCATAACCGCTGTGGCACTAGGGCTCCATTTTGTCCATAGAATATCTCAATATTGCAACTTGAGGCTTGAATATTTTTCTTCAGTTCTTTCAGCTTGAGAAATGCCAAGTATGTTCATCCTTTTTGGCTTTCTAACTCCAGCTCTTTTCACAGTTCATTATAATATCTTACTTTGCTTTCTCAAGCCACCCTTTGAAATATTCTGTTCTCACTAGCAGGCTGAAATCAGGTACCACAGCTTACTCATTTCAAGCTGTTAACAATTAAAAATAAATGAAAATAAAGCATGCTTTCCTCCTTGAATGTCTCCTCTAGCTAAAAGACAGCTAAGACTTCTATAAGATCACATGTCATCCAGATGTAGAATCTCTTTGCAAGCTGCAAGGCCAGGTCAGGGAATGGTGGAGAATCAGGAGTTGTAAGAAGTCATTCAGAGAGGGAAAAGAACACACCTGGAGAAGGGTGGAATGTTTGGGGCTCACCACAAGGTAAGGACTCAGGGTCAGGAACGACTGTTTAGTGATTTGACTTTGCTTCTCTGAGAGCTGTTTCCAAGTCCCAGCCACAGCTGTGAGACCCTCTGGGCATTGGCTTGGTCTGCCATTTACCACTCTAGAGGCTTAGCCAACTTAGAGTTCCTTGCATGCACACTGCCTTCAAACAATTGAAGGAGGTTCAAGTTGAAGAATTCAGCCAGAGGTCAGTATCAGAACCATTGGGTGAAGTTATGGGGAGGCAAATTAGAGCTCAGTGGAAGTAACATTTTGCTCAACAAAAGTTCACCCAAGGGCCATATTTGTTAACTAAATGTAACCAACCAGTATTGTCCTGGAATTGGGGTATTATAAAAAACTTTTGTGTCTCTACCAAGTCTACCTTTGATTCAGAACACTGGTGAGCAAAACTTTTCACTGGGAAGGTGTATTTATTTTCATAGAGAGCTCAGAGCCTTCTGGAAGGGAAAGATTCCTTATCTCACACCTGGATTCCAGAGATTTGAAGCAAGGATACATATTGGGGTGGAACATGCAGAGTGGAAACAAGACTCTGAAAATAAAATTAATATGTAGAGAAAGATAGTGTAGGATGGTGATCTGAGTCCAGACAAGGTGCTCAAAATATTTGGGGAGGGCTATTTCTGGGCCCTGGTCACTATTGTTAAGAAGTTCTGGTGGCACAGTGGTTAAGCACTCGGCTGCTAACAGAAAGGTCAGTGGTTCAAACCCACCAGCTGTTCCATGGGAGAAAGATGTAGCAGTCTTTTTCTGTAAGGATTTACAGCTTTGAAAACCCAATGGGGCAGTTCTACTCTGTCCTATAGGGTCGCTATGAATAGGAATTGACTCAATGGCAATGAGTTTTTTGGTTTTTGGTGGCTATTGCTGAACGTTATTTCTGACGCAGCCTTGTGGGTACACACCTGTGCTCTGGAATTAATGTCTTGACATGGGGTTGTATCTGCAAAGAAAGTGAAAGGGTGACACCCTAGATAAAGGAGTGATCTATGCCGGGACTTGAGCCTGTAGGGTAGGATGGCAGAAGACAGCAGGTTTCACCAGTAATATTGGGGATGGAAAGAAGCAACAGCTATGCCAAAGCCAGGGAAGCGCCCCTCTGAGTGTGGAACTTAAAGAGGCCCTCCTCCCATGGGAGGTGTAAGCCTGAGCTTCTGGTGAAGGAGAGACCCAAGGCTTCCTACGAATGTGACACATAACCCTGGAATCAAGATTTTCTTGTAATGATTTAAACTTTTCAAAACATTAAAACAACTGCACCAGTTTGTAAGTGTTAACACATACTGGGCTCTTTCCAGGACTGGCTATATAATTTTCAGGGCCCAGTGCAAAAGGAAAGGCTAAGCCCTTGTTTAAAAATCTTTAAGAATCTTAAGATGGCATGAAACCAAGCATGGGATCTTCTGAGCATACTTAACCCTGGCTTTCCTATGTGCCAACAAAAGTTCAAAGTGCTTTATATGTATTAACTAACTAAAAATCCCAAGAGCCCTATGAAGTTGGAGGTATTATCTCCAACTGACAGATGAAGATACCCTGAGAGAGAGAGAGGTTAGTCAGGTGCCCAAGGGACGCCACTGGCAGGTGGTGTAGCTCACACGGGCACTCACACAGCTTGTCTCCAGAGTAGCACTTGCGAGCTTAGCCCCAGTACCATACTGCCTCTCAGAAGGAAGAAGAACCATTTAACCAAAGACAGCATGTGTGAGATTAGAATGAGCGCGGCTCTCCTTGAGATAATAACCTTCCTATTTCTGGAGGTATTCAAAGTGGACCTGGGAGACCTGCCTCAGGAATTTAAAGATCACACATTTTCTGTGAGGGGTAAATACAGTATTTATTGAATGAACTAAAGCAGTGGTTCTGAACTTTACTATGCATAAGAATCATGCAGTTGAGTGTGTAAAGGTGGAGATTCCTGGTACATGGAGGTCACACCACTTGTCATCCAGTTTACTCCTACACATGGCGACCCTATGTGTGTCACGGTAGAACTGTACTCCTTGGAGTTTTTGCTATTCATTGAATTGTGTCCCCCAAAAATACATGTTGTAAATACTAACCTCTATGGCTGTGAGTAAAATCCCATTTGGTAATGGGTTTTCTTTGTTATGTTAATGTGACACAATTAGTGTAGTGTGTGTCTTGAGTCTATCTCTTTTGAGATATAAACGAGATTAAACAGGCAAATGAGGAAACAGAGATGGGGAAGAGAGGTGCCAAACCACAAGAAGATCGCCCAGGTCCAGAAGTTAAAAGACACAAGGGCCTTCCTCCAGAGCTGACAGAGAGAGAAAGCCTTCCTCTAGAGCTGGCACCCTAAATTTGAACTTCTAGCCTCCTAAACTGTGAGAAAATAAAGTTATGTTTGTTAAAACCATTCACTTGTGGTATTTCTATTACAGAAGCCCTAGATAATAAGACAGTTCTCAATGGCTTGTTTTTTTGGAAATAGATTGCCAGGCCTTTCTTCTGAACATAGAAGCCAGAGAATCTGAATTTAACCTGCAGATGTTGGCCTACAGATTGGACTTAGAGAAATAATCATTTCCACAGGAGATAATTTTTAATTTCCCTTCCAACCCTTAGGCTTTTGTTCTGCTTAAATTCTGTGAAACGGCTGAGTATGGAAAACACCACTGATTTTTGTCTCTGTCTCATTTCTGTTTATCTTGTCCTCCCTATTTGTCCAGACCATGTAACCTGCTACCACCACCTGTCCCCTTGTCCCCTGGACACACTTTTAGGTGCATTTCCTGGGCCTGTTTCATTCTTTTGCCAAGCCTTGTTTGTGCCTCCTCTTTCTCAATATTCCGCTCAAGTGTCTATTCCTTTATAAATTCTCTTTTGAAATTGAATGTTACTTTCCTTGCCTACCTCAGCTTCTCAGTCCATAAAATAAGGAACCAGATCATCTTCATGGTCCCGCCCAGCCCTAACATGATGTAATTCTTTAATTAATATGTATGAGTAATGTTATTGTAGTAATTTCTACAGGGTCCTCATGCCACTGTACTCATGCCCAAAATAAGATCTTATCTCCATAGCTGGGAATGCACCTGACTGGAGTCTCAGTGGAGTGTGGAATTCCATTTACAAGCACCCCTTGTCCAAGAAACCATGATGACAAGTTTGTTTGTTTTCCACTGGAATGAATTCTCTATATGAAGCTAATGTAGAAAGGCTGTGGTGTTACTTCTGTCACTCACAAATAGTTATCCTTTTGGAGACTCCCATTAAATTGTAACCATTCTAAAACCAAAAACTTCAGTTGCCTTTGAGTTGGTCCTGACTCACGACAGCCCCGCGGGTGTCAGAGTAGAACTGTGCTCCGCAGGATTTTCAGTGGATGGTTTTTTGGAAGAACATTGCCAGGTCTTGTTTCTGAGGCACCTTGGGTGAATGTGAATTTCTAAGCTTTCGGTTAGCAGCCAAGTGCGCTAAGCTTTTGCATCATCCAGGGTGTCTGCAACTATTCCAGAGACCCAGAAAGTATGTCTTCTTACTCTGGCAAAACTCAAGGATGGTGAGAATCCTATACCATTTGCAGAACGGTTAGGGTGGATGGGGTTTTTTTTCCCCCAACTAAGTTTTTTTCTCTTTGTTATTTTCATTTTTTTTCATTTTACATCCTCATTTTTTGGATAACACAAGGTAATGCAAGTAACCCCTCAGATACCTTGTTTTCAAATATTACTGTGCGTAGAATCATTTGGGACAGTGGTTCTCAAAGTGTGGACTTGGGACTAAGAGCATCGTTCTCACCTAGGAACTTTTATTAGAAGTGCAAATTCTCAACTCCACCCCAGACCTCCTGAATCAGAAGCTCTGGGGGGTGGAGCCCAGTAGTCTATATTTAACAAGTCTTCCAGGGATTCTGATATATATAAAATCTGAAAACTTCTGATCCTGAGGAGCTTGCTAAAAAGTGCACTTTGTCAGGCCCCTAGTTAGTGATTCTGAGTCAGTTGTTTCAGGAAGTGGGGCCAGGTAGTCAAAATTTTAACCTAATTTCACACACTAGGCTACATTCATAGAGAATGCTACAGATCTCAACTTGCTTTCACAGGCTTTCATTTCAAAACTTGCTTTTCAGAGAAGTGAGGACAGAGTTTCAGGCATCTATTCTGTTACTATCTCCTTGTTTTCTTTCCATTCAATACTTACCTTGCTGGTATTAGTTAACTTGTGTGCACTTTGACACCATTACTAAGTGGTGAATGCCTGGAGGAGAGAGACCTCATTTTCATCAGCTTCGTATAGGACTCATTGTAGCCCAGTGCTTTGCTTATAAAAGGGGATCAATAACTAGTTCAGTCTTCCTTATGCAGACACACATCTGAACATTGCTAAGCAACTTTGGGGGACCAGGTGACCTGGTAACCCCTACACTCTAAGCTTTTCCATGACTAGTCTGGCTGTGTGAACTTTAGGGTAGCCACCGAGGCAGTGCCTATAAAACAAAGTGAAAAGAGAGAGAATAGAATTAGCTTAGCTGGTAATTAAACTCAGAAATACAACCAAAAACTCCAGTGCCGTCGAGTCGAATCAGACTCATAGCGACCCTATAGAACAGAGTAGAACTGCCCTGTAGAGTTTCCAAGGAGCGCCTGGCAGATTCAAACTGCGGACCCTTTGGTTAGCAGCCGTAACACTTAACCACTACGCCACCAGTGTATCCCAGAAATAGACATGATTCCAAAAGTCCTCATTAATGTAGGCTTCTCATTAATGTAGGCTTCTCAAGTGCAGACTGTATAATAAATCAAGTGAGGACTGGCTTCAAGTTTATCTATCATGTTCTGGGAAAGAAAAATAAACTGGGGTAGCATTCCCTAGTACTTAAGCTTTTAGCAGATGGATCCTGGCTGAAAGGAGAGAATACCAGAAGGATGTTTACCTGTGTTTTAGTGACTATGCAAAGGCATTCGACTGTGTGGATCATAACAAATTATGGATAACATTGCAAAGAATAGGAATTCCAGAACACTTAATTGTGCTCATGAGGAACCTTTACATAGATCAAGAGGCAGCTGTTCAGACAGAACAAGGGGACACTGACTGGTTTAAAGTCAGGAAAGGTGTGCGCCAGGGTTGTATTCTTTCACCTTACCTATTCAATCTGTATGCTGAGCAAATAATCCGAGAAGCTGGACTGTATGAAGAAGGACGGGGCAACAGGATTAGAGGAAGACTCATTAACAACCTGGTTATGCACATGACACAACCTTGCTTGCTGAAAGTGAAGAGGACTTGAAGCACTTACTAATGAAGATCAAAGACCACAGCCTTCAGTATGGATTACACCTCAACAAAAAGAAAACAAAAATCCTCACTACTGGACCAACAAGCAACACCATGATAAAAAGAGAAAAGATTGAAGTTGTCAAGGATTTCATTTTACTTGGACCCACAATCAACAGCCATGGAAGCAGCAGTCAAGAAATCAAAAGATGCGTTGCATTGGGTAAACCTGCTGCAAAAGACCTCTTCAAAGTGCTGGAGAGAAAAGACGTCACCTTGAAGACTAAGGTGCACCTCAATCACATCATACGCATGTGAAAGCTGGACAATGAATAAGGAAGATCGAAGAAGAATTGACGCCTTTGAATTGTGGTGTTGGTGAAGAATATTGAATACACCACGGACTGCCAGAAGAACGAACAAATCTGTCTTGGGAGAAGTACAACCAGAATGCTCCCCAGAAGCAAGGATGGCAAGACTGCGTCTTACATACTTTGGACATGTGAGGAGGAATCAGTCCCAGAGAAGGACATCATGCTTGACAAAGTACAGGGTCAGCGGAAAAAACGAAGACTCTCAGTGAGGTGGATTGACACAGTGGCTACAACAATGAGCTCAAGCATAACAACGATTGTAAGGATGGCTCAGGACTGAGCAGTGTTTTGTTCTGTTGCGCATAGGATCGTTATGAGTCGGAACTGACTCGACGGCACCTAACAGCAACAACAACATAAAAGTAATGGAGCCCTGATAGTGCAGTGGTGAAGTGCTCTGCTGCTAACCAAAATGTCGGTGATTTGAGCCCACCAGCCCCTCCATGGGAGAAAGATGTGGCAGTCTGCTTCTGTAAAGATTTCAGCCTTGGAAACTGTTGGGCAGCTCTACTCTGTCCTATAGGGTCACTATGAGTCCTAATCAACTTGACTGCAACAAGTTTTTTTTTTCTTGTATAAAAGTAAGGAATACCAATGGAATACTACTCAGTCAGTAGGAGAAATGATGTCTTTATACATGCTACAGTATGGGTGGAGCTGAAGACATTATGCTGAATGAAATAACTCAGTCCCAAAAGGACAAATGTTGTATGACTTCACTTTTTTTACATATATATATAGAAAGACAATAAAAGAAAAATGTATAAAGACCAAAAAAAAATTTTTTTTTGTTTGTTTTTTTACCAGGGGCAGGAAGGAGGGGGAAAAAGAGAGTGAACAGTGATGGAAAAATCACATTGATTAAGTGTAGGGTTTCACAGCCAACTGTTGTAATTTCTGTCAATAAGTTGTATTCCTGTAAAAAGTTGAAATGGTAAAAATTGTGCAATAGATATATTTGCAACAATGACAAAAAAAAAAAAAAGAGTACTTGCTGAGGCTACTTAGGTGCAACCAGGCAATTCATGGGATCTGGTCCTTAGTTTGGAGGTTTAGGGTGATGGTTTCATGGGACTTCCCTGTTAATTGTTCTAACAATGTGTTCATTGCTTCTGTTCTACCTCCTTGTTCCTTGCTCAGTGACTGGGGTCTTAAAAGCTTGCAAGCAACCATTCAAAGCACAGCAATTGGTCTCTATTCACCTGGAGCAACAGACGAAAAAGGAGAGTCAGGAAGAGGAGGAGGATATGAAGTGTGTAGCTAATTACCTCCATGAACAACTGCCTTCTTTGCCAGAAGACCAGAAGAACTGAATGGTGCCCGGCTATCATTACTGAACATTTTGATCAAAGATCTCATAGAAGAATCCTGGTCAAAAGGGGGAATATGCAGAACAGAATTTCCAATTCTCATGGACTCAAGACTTTCTGGAACCATGAAGGCTGAATGAACTCCTGAAACTATTGCCCTGAGATAATCTTTAAATCATAAATAAAAAATATCCCCTGAAGTCATCTTAAAGCCAAACAATAATATAGCTTAACTAGTAAAAAAAAATGTCTGCCATTAGCATTATGCTCTTTTAAGAACCATCCATATGGGATCAAGTTGACAACAGCAACTCGAAAGGTTAGATTGGAACTTTAAGGGACATTGAGTTTATATTAATGAGAAAAGAACAACCCATAAAAGAAGGGTGAGAATGGTTTCACAACTCAAAGAATGTAATCAGTGTCACTAGATTGTACATGTAGAAACTGTGGAACTGGTGTACGTTTTTCTGTGTATACTCACAACATCAACAACAAAAATAAAATTTAGAAGAAAACAAAAAAGGTAAGGAGTCAACTACACATAACTTACTTTAATGTTATGCTTGTATTCATGCATCACACATTTCTAAAATATTAAGGATTTGAGAGAGTTGAGATCCAGCAATCTATAATTTATATTTATTTTCTATTGGTTCAAATCGCAGCACTTAATAATACACTCTAAGCATTTTTTAGGGATTTGTACACTTTTCAAAGACAGCTCAGTAAATAAGGTTTACTGTGTTTTTAGAACACAATCTTAGGGTCCTGAATTGCCTAAGTTTAAATTAATTTCACCTCTTAATTTTGTGGGTTGTCAATTTAAGCTTAGGTCTTCCTGTGAAAATTTTGAGAAAGGAATAGCCTATGATTTCCTTCCAACTCTGTTTGAGTAGGAGACTGTCTCTAAATTAGTTATCTAATACCACAAGTGGATGGCTTTAACAGAGATTAATTCTCTCACAGTTTAGGAGGCTAGAAGCCTGAATTCAGGGCACCAGCTCCAGGGGAATGCTTTCTCCTTCTGTCTGCTCTGGGGAAAAAGTCCTTGTCATCAGTCTTTACCTGGTCTAGATGCTTCTCAAAGCAGGAATATCCAGTCCAAAGAACATACTCCACTCCTGGCTCTTCTTTACTTGGTGGTAATGAGGTCCCACTCCTCTCTGCTCGCTTCTTTCTCTTATATCTCAAAAGAATTTGACTCAAGATACAACCTAACCCTGCAGATTGAGTCCTGCCTCATTAATATCATAGAGGTTAGGATTTACAACACATAGGATAATTACATCAAATCACAAAATGATGGGCAACCACACAATACTGGGAATCATGGCCTAGCCAAGTTGAAATACATTTTTGGGGGGACACAATTCAGTCCATAACAGAGACTAAAACTTTACTTGGTGAAAATTTAAAGAGTCTGACAACATGAAGTTTTGGTGGGGACATGAGAAAAGGAAACTCACTTCCTTATATATTGGTAAAAGTGCTGAGTAGAACAATGTGGCACTATCAGCTCAGATTTAATCTAAAATGTGTGTAGCCTAACAGTCATCGGTTTCTCTCTGGGTATTTACTCTTGCACCTGTTGTAGGGAGGAAACGTGAACTGGGCGTTCACTAGGGCATTACAACAAGTGGAGAAGCAATAGGCACAGCTCTGAGGATCTGCAAAAGGAAAATGTCAAGTTCAGGTGAAGGAATACTCTACAGTACCTAAAAGGAATGGACTTGATCCGTTGTTGCCAACTACTGTTGAGTTGGGCCTGACTCATGGAAACCTTATGGGTAACAGAACATAACATTACCCAGTCCTATGCCATCTTCATGATGTGGTTGGCATGTTTGAGTCCATCGTTGTGGCCATTATGTCAGTCCGTCTCATTGGGGGTTTCCAAGGCCACAAGGATAGATCTTGAAAACAAAATGTTTTCAAGAAAATGCAAGTTGCAGAATAATAGTTAACACTGAACGATGGTAGGTAGGAAGTACCACTGCTGTACGTTTTTAAAAATTAGAAATAATGCAATGCATTGCTTATGGATACATTCACAAATGAGGTAAACATGTAAGCACGTGGTCTAGGCAGATGTACTGCACAGTAGCTTCAAGATTGTGGATGCTACAGGGGAGAAGGAGAGGAGAACAAGGGTGGGAAGGAGAAGAGGGCTTCTGCAATACCTGTGAAGTTTTATTACAAACAAACAAAAAATCCTGAAGCAAATAAATAAGTAAAAGTTACTCTTAATCTGTGATGTAGAAAGTAAATTTTTTTTTTCAACCTCTGGGTATAGTTCAAGCTTCCTAGTAGGAAACAGGCTGTAGGCAGGGAACACTCTCTCAGTGAAGCCTGATTTTATAAGCTCATCGTGAAAGCTTGAGGCCTTAGTAGATGAAGACTTGTAGTGCTCCAGAGAGCTTATGACAGGATTTTTTTTTTTTTAAGGATGTCTAGTGACATAACCTAGGAATGGAAATTGGGAGAGAAGAGAATGAGGGCAAAGTAGAGTGAAAAGGAGTATTTATTGAATGCCTTGTCTGAAAAAATTAATTGATGAGATTATAGAAATAATGAATAAAACCAAAATGTACGCATGATGTATGAATGTGCAGGGGCATACAAACTCACACACACCAAACTCATAGGCACCAAACTCACATGTACCAAACTGACACACACCACCACTGTCACCATCACTAATCTGTCGACAGTATAGGAAAGAAATCCAAAAGGACAGCTGAAACTTTTCCTCCTGCTTTTTGAGCAGGGCTTACTGGAGCATCCCTAGAGGGATCACCCCAAGACACACCAGGTTCTCAAAGTCCTCACTGGTGTCCAGCTATATGGTAAATAGCTGGGGTACATAAAATGTATGTTGATTGACCCCTGATCTCTTACTACAGGGCACACAATGGCCAAGGCCCAAGCCACTTCTGCACCTTGGGGATCTAACCTGATCTAAAGACTAAATCTTTGGACTACCTGCAACAACTTGGAAGCTTGTTCCACAGGCAGATTCCAAAGCCCACTCCAGACAACCTGTTATGGATTGAATTGTGAGATCAGACAGCTAAGGAATGAAACCAAGAATGTATGCATGCAAGAGTCCACATGCACACACAAACTCTCAAAATATGTGTTGAAGTCTTAACCTTTGTACCTGTAAATCTGACCCTGTTTGGAAATAGGGTTTTTGTTATGTTAATGAGGTCATACCAGGGTTGGGTGGGCCCTAAACCTAATCACTTCTAAGTAGTGTCTTATAAGAAGAGCAGAATAGACATAAAGACACACATCCACAGGGAAAGACAGATGCCACGTGAAGGCATCCACAAGCAAAGAAACACCTAAGATTACAGTCAGACATTAGAAACTAGAAGAGAGGCTCAGGGAAGGAATCAACATGGCCGAGACCCTAATTTAGACTTTCATCCTCCAAAACAGTGAGAAAATATTTTTCTGTTTTTAAAGCCACCCACTTGTGTTTTGTTTTGTTTTGTTTTTTAGTGCATGTGATACTGTTTTATTTATTGTTGTTGTTATTGTTAGGTGCCGTCGAGTCGGTTCCAACTCACAGCGACCCTATGTACAACCGAACGAAACACTGCCAAGTCCTGAGCCATCCTTATAATTGTTGTTATGCTTGAGCTCATTGTTGTAGCCACTGTGTCAATCCACCTCATTGAGGGTCTTCCTCTCTTCCGCTGACCCTGTACTCTGCCAAGCATGATGTCCTTCTCCAGGGACTGATCCTTCCTGACAACATGTCCAAAGTATGTAAGACGCAGTCTTGCCATCCTTGCTTCTAAGGAGCATTCTGGTTGTACTTCTTCCAAGACAGGTTTGTTCGTTCTTTTGGCAGTCCATGGTATATTCAATATTCTTCGCCAACACCACAATTCGAAGCCATCAATTCTTCTTCGGTCTTCCTTATTCATTGCCCAGCTTTCACATGCATATGATGTGATTGAAAATACCATGGCTTGGGTCAGGCGCACATTAGTCTTCAGGGTGACATCTTTGCTCTTCAACACTTTGAAGAGGTCTTTTGCATCAGGTTTACCCAATGTAATGCATCTTCTCATTTCTTGACTGCTGCTTCCATGGCTGTTGATTGTGGATCCAAGTAAAATGAAATCCTTGACAACTTCAATCTTTTCTCTTTTTATCATGGTGTTGCTCATTGGTCCAGTTGTGAGGGTTTTTGTTTTCTTTATGTTGAGGTGTGATCCATACTGAAGGCTGTGGTCTTTGATCTTCATCAGTAAGTGCTTCAAGTCCTCTTCACTTTCAGCAAGCAAGGTTGTGTCATGTGCATAACCAGGTTGTTAATGAATCTTCCTCCAATCCTGATGCCCCGTCCTTCTTCATATAGTCCAGCTTCTCGGATTATTTGCTCAGCATACGGATTAAATAGGTATGGTAAAAGGATACAACCCTGACGTACACCTTTCCTGACTTTAAGCCAATCAATGTCCCCTTGTTCTGTCTGAACAGCTGCCTCTTGATCTATGTAAAGGTTCCTCATGAGCACAATTAAGTGTTCTGGAATTCCCATTCTTTGCAATGTTATTCATAATTTGTTATGATCCACACAGTCGAATGCCTTTGCATAGTCACTAAAACACAGGTAAACATCCTTCTGGTATTCTCTCCTTTCAGCCAGGATCCATCTGACATCAGCAATGATATCCCTGGTTCCATGACAGTACGACAAACTGACAGACACTTGAGGGGTGTTTTATTTATAGTAAAAGAAAAAAAAAACCTGTTGCCATCAAGTCAATTCTGACTCATAGTGACCCTATAAGCCAGAGTAGATCTGCTCCATAGAGTTTCCAAGGAGCACCTGGTGGATATGAACTGCTTACCTTTTGGTTAGCAGCCATAGCACTTAACCACTACAACACCAGGGTTTCCTTATTTATGGTAGTGACATAATATTCTCCTTTTCACTTACGTGTACTCAGCAACTCAATTTAAAGAAAATTCATAAAATTAGAAAAAAAATTGGGAAATAAGTGAAAGGGCAAATGGCATTTAGAAGCAGTAACAATTGGGAAGGACTTTTCCGATGGCTGAGGCTGGGAAAGCCGGGGCCCCAGGAAGGAGTCCGTCCCCAGTGTGGTTTTTTTGTTACCAGGGCACTAACCAAGTGAGACATTGCCTAAGGTGGAATATTTGGGGTGGGTCTGAGGACTCTGCTTGCTTGACAAGCTCCCCAGCGAAGCTGCTGCACACCAAGGCTTGACAACAACCAGCACTCTGCTGCACACCACAGTGATGAGCCAGTGCTATCAGGGGGCGCAGCATCCCAGAAAGGAACCGTGCTGTCTTATTAGAAATAGTGAAGGCAGGCTCCAATGGCATTCTCCATATGAATTAATAATGTGTGACATTTCTTTAGTCAATTTCATCACAAAGGAGGGTGGCCCTGGAACTGTGGTTGCTCCCTATGGGTGTTCCTTGGCGTCTTTGCTTCACCAAACAATACTGGACTGGGTGAGGCTTTGAAGACATAAAAGTAGCTATCCGGCCAGTGTTTCTGGAAGGTAGAAAATGAACTTCTCACTGAGTCCAAAGGCAGGTCAGATGCTGGGCTGGACTGCGTGGCGTGCGCAGGACCTAGAGCGGCTTGTCTTCCGCCCTGCCCACAGCCTCCTGGCATTCTTGCAAAGGTTTTCCCTGCGCAGCAGTCCCTCCTTTCTGAGCCCTGGGACTCAAGAAGCTACAAAGTGATAAATCAATTATGAAATGGAAACCTCGATTACAGCCTGTCTGCTTAATTGTTTGACAAGTTAATTAATCTCCCAAGCAACTGGGCTCCGTTCTCCCTGCAAATTGTGGGGAAATAACTATAGCAGGTCCCTGAGGTCTTGGCAGCACAGTATCAATGAGGCTCCTGGAAAACCATGAATAATAAGCATTTAGTGGGGTCAATGCCTCACCATAGGAATGAGGAGGCTTACTCTGGCTCCCGCCTGGAGGCGATTTTTTCACTAATTATTTTGCCGCTAACTAATTACAATCTGTACTTGTCTATTTATTTTATTTGTTTGTTTTGATATGCCTTCTAAGAGACACATTTCTTTACTTTTAAATGAGTGTCTGTGATTCAAACAGCCAGTGCTTCCAGATTGTTAAAAAAAAAAAAATGGTGATGTCAGCCTCCTCCCTCCCAGGAGAAGTGCCATTGCAGCTGCCACAGTGAATGAGAAGGGAGCGTCCAAGGGGTGACTATGGACATGTGTCATGGGCCTATCCCTCTGGCCACATGAGGTGGCTGGGATCAATTCTACTATTGTCTCAGCCTTGCAATGATATCAACTCCCCCATCAGCTGTGACCTATAGAAATTCCAAGACAGAGTGAAATATTTAGAAAATAACAACAACAACAAAAGTTGTGTCAAGCCAATTCTGACTCATGGTGACCTCATGTGTGTCAGAGTAGAATTGCGCTCCATCGGATTTTTAGTGGCTGATTTTTTGGAAGTAGATTGACAGGCTATTCTTTCAAGGTGCCTTCATGTAGATTCAAACCTCCAACCTTTGGGTTAGGAGCCAACTGTTTAAACACTGAGCCACCCAGGGACTCCATAAAGAGTGTAGAGTCTTCAATATTGAGAAACTAGGATATGCCCTGCGTGGTCTAAGTACCCCATATACCAGACTCACCTAGAGTGCTTGTCTAAAGTTTAGATGACTGAATCCCAAACTAGACTTACCTGAATCAGAATTCTGGGGAATGGAACTCGGTAACTTTTCATACGCAACTCAGCTTCCTAGGTAGGTTGAGAATCACTTGGCTTAGAGTGTGTGGAGAATTACCTGCTGGCGGTTGGGCCAAACAACTCAGAAATATATTCCCTGTCACCACTTCTTCCCGTTCTTTTAATCTTCACTCTTATTTTTTGGAGCCCTGGCTGTGTAGTGGCTAAGAGCTTGGCTGCTAACCAAAAGGTCAGTAGTTCAAATCCACCAGCCACTCCTTGAAAGCCCTATGAGGCTGTTCTACTCCATCCTATAGGGTTACTATGAGCCAGAACCAACTCAATGACACCTAAAAAAACCCTATTTTATTTATTTCTTACACCCTTTATTTATTTCTTACAGCAGCTCTTTCCTCTGTCTTGAATGCCTTTCTTGATGACCAAACAGAGGCCGCTTGCTTCATCCAGGCCTCTCTTCAAATGATACCTTCTCAGGGAGTCTTTCCTGATCACTCTGCCTAAAACAGCATTCTTGCTTAATGCTCCTTCATAGCACTTATCACTACCTGAAATGATAGCATGTTTTCCTTTGCTTATCATCTATCTTCCCACCAGGAGGTAAGCTCCAAAAGGGCAGGGATTTACATCAGTTATCTTCACTGATGAATCTGCAGATTTAGCACAGTGCCTGAATTACAGTAAACCCTCAGCAAACATTTGTTGAGCAAATGAGTGATTGGGCATAAATTTACCAGTAGTTATAAGTGCCAATATCATGTATATAGACAATGTCCAAGTTGCAGATTCCATTATGAATCTTAGTAATTTAAAATGTGATGAGTCTGTAGATAATAGGACATGAAAATCTATATCTCGCCCTATTGCCGTTGAGTCGATGCCAACCATAGCAACTCTATAGGATGGAGTAGAACTGCCTCATAACATTTCAAGGCTGTAATCTTTCTGGAAGTAGACCGCCACATCTTTCTCCCATGAACAGCTGGTGGGTTCGAACGATTGACCTTTTGGTTAGCAGCTGAGTGCTTAATCACTGTACCACCAGGTCTCCTCCAAAATCTACATAAAAGAACAAAAATGAAAATACAGCATATCAAAATTGGTGGGAAGCCACTAAGGCAGTGTTTACAGCACTAAATGCTTATATTAGAAAATAAGAATCATCTCAAATCAATAATCTAAACAACTATATTAAGAAATTAGAAAAGGAATTTTTATCTAAACCTTAAGTGAATCATAGATCTAAATGTAAAATTTAAATGTATAAAACCTTTAGAATAAAACAGAAGAAAACCTTCACGACCTGAAAATAGGTAAGGAATTCTTAATATGGCACCAAAACATAATCCATATGAGAAAAATTGACAAATTTGTCTTCAACAAAATTTTTTAAATTCTTGCTCTGTGACAAACACTGTTAAGAGAATGAAAAGACAAGCTACAGACCAGGAGAAAGTACTTCAAATCACATATCAGGCAAAGGACTATTATCTAGAATATATAAAGAACTCTCAAAACTCACCAGTACGAAAGCAAACAATTTTTTTTTTTTTTAAATGATCAAAAGACAGAACAGGGACTTCACCAAAGATTATTTAAGATGGCATAAGCACATGAAAAGATGTCAATATCTTTAGCTAGTAGGAAAAAAAAATGGCAATTAGTACCATGATGAGATAACCTTACATAATTTATTAGAATTGCTAATATAAAAAATATTGACAATGTTAAGTGCTAGTGAGGATAAGGAGCAACTGGAACTCTTATCTTGCTTGTGTGAATGCAAAATGGTACAGCCACTCTGGAAAACTTCTTGGCAATTTCCTATAAAGTTAAACATACACTTACCATATGACCCTAGAGAAATGAAATCTTACGTTCACATAAAAACTTGTACACAAAACCAAAAATTGGAAACAACTCCCAAATCCTTCAACGAATGAATGGATAAACAAAATGTGATACGTCAATACAGTGGGATACTACTTACCAATAAAAGGCACAAACTATTAATACACACACACACACACACAAAAAAAAAAAAAAAAAAAAAACTTGGATAAATCTCAAAGACATTATACCGAGTGAGAGAAGCCAGTATCAAAGTGTTATATACATTGTGATTCCATTTATATGACATCCTCAAAAAGACAAAACTGTAATGACAGAGAACACATCACCATTACCAAGGGTTGGGATTGGGCAGGATGTGACCAGAAATGGATAGCAGAGGGAGTTTTG
Organism: Loxodonta africana; assembly: GCF_030014295.1. Classification (NCBI taxonomy): domain Eukaryota; kingdom Metazoa; phylum Chordata; class Mammalia; order Proboscidea; family Elephantidae; genus Loxodonta; species Loxodonta africana. Next base: position 27,704,260 of record NC_087354.1, read on the forward strand.
GCATGATGGGGTTGATCTCCATTCCAATTGTGGTGGTGTCTCCATGAACCTATACATGTGTTAAAATTTTAGGAGGTACACCAAAAGTGTTAATTTTACTGTATGATAATTTCAAAACTAAAATTAATTTTTAAAAGTTTCTGTAAGAAACAGGAAAAAAAAGAAATGGAAAAGCAAAGTCAAAGGGTGAAAAGGAAATTTCAGGTGCAATGCCTTGGGTTTTTCTTGGCAACATCGGACAGTTAATGACTCTCAACCAGTTCTTTGGAAACCGTGGTGGTGTAGTGGTTAAGTATGACAGCTGCTAACCAGAATGTCGGCAGTTCGAATCTACTAGGTGCTCCTTGGAAACTCTGTGGGGCAGTTCTACCTTCTCCAATAGGGTTGCTATGAGTTGGAATCAACTTGACGGCAGTGGGTTTTACCCAGTTCTCAGCATCTGACCAGACACCTGCATATAATAACATAGCTTTCAGTCTGGCTCCTCACTTAGAAGGCACTTGAGCTTGAGACTCAGGACCACCTGGCAAGGAGTGGCTTTTGGGATTTGCTCACCTTCCCATTCTTATTGCCCGTGAGCCTTCAAGATTTGTCTCACTAATGTTCCCGTCAATAGACTCAAACTTCAACCAATTTCTAGACCAGTGGTTACCAAAAAAAATTGCCGTTGAGTCAAACGTGACTCATAGAGGTCCTGTAGGACAGAGTAGAACTGGCCCATAGGGTTTTCGAGGCTGTAAATCTTTATGGAAGTAGACTGCCACATCTTCCTCCTGCAGAGCTGCTAGTGGTTTCAAACCACCCACCTTTTTGTTAGCAGCTGAGTGCTTTAACACTGTGCCAGTAACTGCAAACAGAGGCTGCAAATCTAGTCCAGTGTAGGCCTGCCCGTGGCAAGAGGGCACAGATCCAGGGACCAGAAAAGGCATGACTTCACAAATTCTGGTGAGTGGGGATCAAGGAGAGTCATCTCTCTAGTTTTAGCTGTGTTGTTGTTGTTAGGTGCCATCAAGTCAGTTCTGACTCATAACAACCGTGTGTATAACAGAACAAAACACTGCCTGACCCTGCACCATCCTCACAATCACTGTTATGCTTGAGCCCACTGTTGCAGTTACTGTGTCAAGCCATCTCTTTGAGAGTCTTCCTCTTTTTCGCTGACCCTCTACTTTACCAAGCATGATGTCCTTCTCCAGGGACTAATCCCTCCTGATAACATGTCCAAAGTATGTGAGACAGTTTCACCATCCTTGCTTCTAAGGAGCATTCTCGCTGTACTTCTTCCAAGACAGATTTGTTTGGTCTTCTGGCAGTCCATGGTATATTCAAATTCTTCGTCCACACCACAGTTCAAAGGCGTCAATTCTTCAGTCTTCCTTATTCACTGTTCAGCTTTCCCATGCATATGAGGCAATTGAAAACATCATGGCTTGGGTTAGGCACATCTTAGTCTTCAAGGTGACCTCTTTGCTTCAGCTTAGTTTCAGCTGTGAGGCACCAGCAATTTATTCCTAGGTCATGGAGTGGGAAGAAAGGGCAGGTTTCCATTAACTGAATATATCCTCATGTTCCAGAACTCTCCACGTGCTCTACCTCGTTGAACCCTCACAACATCCCTAAAGGAAAACGGCAATCATCAAATCAAGCAATTTGCCCGAGGCCCCACATTTTGCAAATATAAGTGATGGGCCCAGAATCGAACAGCTAATACTTTATATGATTCAAAATCCAAGAAAAAGGAACTCAAGGTTTAGAATTACATGGATTTGGAGCCAAACTATCTTTCTAGCACTTATTAGATATATGACTGTGGGCAATTAAATTCAATCTATCTGAGCCTCAGTTTCCTAATCTGAGAAAATGGGAATAGTATTGAATTTTTTTACCACTTAGGTGAGAAATAAATAATAGGACGCATGATAGAAATGCCATTCAATAAACATTCCCTGTACCTCTTTCATATTCTAAGACATGATCCTGGCTTCCTGCAGGCCATAACTACTTGTCCTAAAGTTTTTTTCATTAATTAATTAATGAATTGTTTTAAAAAATACAGGTAACATAACATTGGCAAATTTAACATCTTTTCACATGTATAATTCAGGAAGACCAAATTACTTCAGTAGTGTTGTGTATACTTTGAACTAATTTTTGCTCTGAAAGCATAAGAGAGCCTCTGGACCTCTCTCTCTGTCTCCCTCTCACACACACACACATAAACAGTTGTTCACAGCTTTAAGAGACACATCTGTCCTTAGCTTCACTTTTTGTGTTAGACAGCACACACATATCCCTTTGAGCCATAGATACCCAACGTGCATACCTGTTCTGCTACATCTGCTCAACCCACATTTGTCATTTGTATTCATATCTAAAGCTGTACCTTCTGGGAGACCAGTTCCCTGCCCCATCCCCACTCCCAATAAAAGAAAGGCCTTGGTTCCCACCTGAACATGACTTTGTGAAATAATCTCCTGGAGAGCTGTCATCTTCAGTTAGTGCAGATAATGGGATTATTCTATCTGTGTAATAATAACATGTTCAATTTAAAGAAGAAAAAAAATCTGAAGCCACTTAAAATCTGCTGTGTGGCGCCGATACGTTATTTCAGTAATGAATAAATCACTGAAGATATTATTCTGGACGCAGTTACCACGCAGTGATGTGAATAAAATGCATTAGATGGAAAATTGTATTTCAAGTAAATATATGCACTAGTAGAAATGTATTACCACTCATTAATATGTATTAATTCAGAATCAAATGCCAACTGGAGTGCGCCTACATGTTTTTGAATGGCAGGCAGTGATTTGGAAGTGGGAGGAAATAGGTTTGGATTTGGTCAAATAGACTGGAAATCATGGTGGGGGTGGTGGTTCATGATTCACAATGAGTAGGTGAGGGCGATAGCCCATCGGTAGAGCAGGCGTTAGGAGCTCCCACTCATACCTCCTTAAATGGCTTTGTTTTTGTCTAAGGCCTACTGATAGCTGCTGGCATTTCTGAAGCAGGAGCTCTTTGTCATTCTCCCACAATCTGCATTTTCAAGCATTCTTTTCAAAAGAAAGGAAAGAGAATCTTATACAATTTTTTCCTAGGGTAACTTCCTTGGCATTTTATTTTACTTTCTTTTTTTTTTTTTTTTTCTACAGTGTACAAAAGGAGTAATTGGCATAGCTGTAGTTATTAAGATGAGCGGACCCAAATATGAAATCTGCAGGGGTTTTCTCATTAGCACAGGGCCTCAGACCTAAACAGCAAAGGTGGCTTTCCCATCCTTAAATGGCACCCCCTTAAGCCCTCTCCCTGTCTTCATTCTAGCATAACTCAGAGGACTCCAAATGTATAAGCACGTTAAGGCTCAGAGAAAATTTACCAGGGATGAATTTTCCTACCTATTTAGAGCTATCTCATTTTAAAAAGTATAGTTTTAAACTTATCTTTCATTAAAAGGCATCATAAACCAGTTGCTGTCTACCCAACTTTGACTAACGTTGATTATAGAAAGTTAAGATTTTATAACAAGATAAGAGTTTGTAACACACAATTAACAAAGACTAGTATCCAGAATACATGGAGAATAGCCAAAAAAATCAACATAAAAAGACAGAATGCCCAATTTAAAAAAAAAAAAAGAATAGACAGGAACATTTCACCCACAAAAAGAAAATTTAAATGGCCAAAAAATAAAAATTAGAGATTAAGAATGAAAGCTAAAGCTGCAATAAACTAGCTTTGCACGTCCATAGGATTGACTTTTAAAATAATCTACCAATACCTCCTTTCACAATACTTATTCAATTGGTAGGCTGAGCAAATAATCTGAGAAGGTGGACAATATGAAGTAGAACGTGGTATCAAGATTGGAGGAAGACTCATTAAAAAACTTCAATATGCTTGCTTGCTGAAAAGGAAGAGGGCTTGAAGCACTTACTGATGAAGATCAGAGACTGCAGCCTCTAGTATGGACTGTATCTCAACATAAGTAAAACAAAAATCTTCACAACTGGACCAATAAGGAACATCATGATAAACACAGAAAATACTGAGGTTGTCAAGAATTGCATTTTACTTGGATTCACAATCAATGCCAATGGAAGCAGCAGTCAAGAAAGCAAACTATGGGAGGAGGGGCCAAGAAGCTTCCTGTGGTCCCTCTTACAACAAACACCTAAAAAAATAAGTGAATTGATTATATGTGACAATCTAGGAGCCCTGAACATCAAAGGAAAAATTGAGGAATTGGACTGAGCAGCAGGAGGAGGGAGATATGGTTCACAAGCAGCGAGGAGTTGCCAGACCTGAACCAGTGGGAACCGGCACCCTGCAGGCTAGATCCACTGGCAAGAACACAGTGAGGCAAGCAGTGGTGTTCAGGATGTATTTTTCACACTGAGAGAGACTGCACGGTGGACAATCCATTCATGCCTTCAGAATCAGTGAAAAGCAGTGCTCGATTAGCAAAAGATATGTGCATACATCTAATACCATGCCAAACAAAAAACACCCCTTTGGGAAAAAACTCTCTCCCATTCACCTGACCCCTCCCCACTCTGAGCAGGGTCCCAAGCCTGCTTCAGTGACAGCCACTTCCACTGGGCCAGAAGTAGGACCTGTCACTGGCCCTGAGCCATTCTCCCAGCCTTGGAGAGGGAACAAATTAACAAACAGGGAAAAAATAATCTGCCAGCTTCCCTAAGCCAGGAACTCAAGACAGAAACAGCTCCTTTGCCTAGGCAAAAGTATAAGGGGTCCATGGACTTTGAAAGCCTTTCAGCCCTGCATAGACCTGTGTGGGCCCATTTCAACATTGCAGGCCATCATTAAAAAGTATAAGGGGTCCATGGACTTTGAAAGCCTTTCAGCCCTGCATAGACCTGTGTGGGCCCATTTCAACATTGTAGGCCATCATTAGCACAGTACAATAGGGTATATACCTGAAGTCTAACTTGAATTGCTTCAGCTATCTGGTGGAGAGGCAGGTTCATGACATTTGACACCACTCTGTCTATTAAGCAGGATCCTCACCTACCCACAGCAGGGGCCTGAGGACTGGTGGCTCCACCCACACCACCTAGCCACCTTCTACAGGGGTCCAAGGATAAGTGGTGTGAAAAATTAATTATACTCTAGCAAATTTGAAAACCTAGAGAAAATAGACAAATTTCTAGAAACACACTACCTACCTAAACTACAAAAACAGAGGTAGAACAACTAAATAAACCCATAAAAAAAGAAGAGCTTGAAAAGGTAATTAAAAAACTCCCAACAACAAAAGCCTTGGTCCTGACAGCTTCACTGGAGAATTCTATCAAACTTTCAGAGCAGAGTTAACACCATTACTACTAAAGGTACTGCAGAACATAGAAAAGGATGGAATATTCCCAAACTCATTCTATGAAGCCTGCATAACCCTGATATCAAAACCAGGTAAAGACATCTCAAAAACAGACAATTACACACCAATATCCCTCATGAACTGAGATGTAAAAATCCTCATCAAATTTCTAGCCAATAGAATTCAAAAACCTATCAAAAAAATAATTCACCATGACTAATTGGGATTCATACCAGGTATGCAGGGATGGTTTAACATTAGAAAAACAATCAACGTAATGCATAATATAAATTCTAAAAAAAAGACAAGAACCACATGACCCTATTGATTGATGCAGAAAAGGCATTTGACAAAGTCTAACACCGATTTACAATAAAAACTCCCAGCAAAATAGGAATAGAAGGGAAATTCCTCAGTATAATAAAGGGCATTTATATAAAACCAACAGCCAACATCATCGTAAACGGAGACTCTTAAAGCATTCCCCTTGAGAATGGGAACCAGACAAGGATGCCCTTTAACACCACTCTTATTCAATATTGTCCTAGCCAGAGGTCCTAGCCAGAGCAATTAGTCTAGAAAAAGAAATAAAGGGTATCCAAATTGGTAAGGAAGAAGTATCTCTATTTCCAGATGACATGATCGTATACACAGAAAACCCTAAAGAATCCTAAAAAGCTACTGAAACTAATAGAAGAGTTCAGCAGAGTATCAGGATACAAGATAAACATATAAAAATCATTTGAATTCCTCTATACCGACAAAGAGAATATTGAAAAGGAAATCACCAAATCAATACCATTTCCAATAGCCTCCAAGAAGATAAAATATTTAGGAATAAATCTAACCAGAAAGGTAAAAGACCTATACAAGGAAAACTGCAAGACACTACTACAAAAAACCAAAAGAGACCTATGTAAGTGGAAAAACATACCTTGCTCATGGATAGGAAGACTCAAAATTGTGAAAATGTCTATTCTACCCAAAGTGATCTATACATATAATGCAATCACCATCCAAACTCCAATGGCATTTTTTTTAATGAGATGGAGAAACAAATCACCAACGTCATATGGAAAGGGAAGAGGCCACAGATAAATAAACCGTTACTGAAGAAGAGGAACAAAGTGGGAGGCCTCACACTACCTGATTTTAGAACCTATTATACCACCACAGTAGTCAAAACAGCCTGGTACTAGCACAACAACAGATACATAGACCAAAGGAACAGAATTGAGAATCCAGAAGTAAATTCATCAACTTATGAGCAGCTGATATTTAACAAAGGCCCAAAGCCCATTAATTGGGGAAAAGACAGTCTCTTTAACAAATGGTGCTGGCATAACTGGATATCCATCTGCAAGAAAATGAAACAAGACCCATACCTCACACCATGAACATAAAATAACTCAAAAAGGATCAAAGACCTAAATATAAAAACTTAAAGGATAAAGAAAATGGAAGAAAAAATAGGGACAATGCTAAAAACTAGGAGCCCTAATATAAGGCATAAACAGTTTACCAATCATTGCTAACAATGCACAAACACTAGAAGAGAAAATAGAGAACTGGGAGCTCCTAAAAATCAAACACCTATGCTCATCCAAAGACTTCACAGAAAGGCTGAAAAAGGACGTACAGATTGGGAAAAATTTTTGGCTACAACAAATCCAATCAGTGTCTGATCTTTAAAATCTACATGATGCAACAAAAACTCAACAACAGAAAAACAAGTAACCCAATTAAAAAATGGGCAAAGGGTATGAACAGGCATTTTACCAAAGAAGACACGCAGGCAGCTAACAGATACATGAGGAAATGCTAACAATCAGCCATTAGAGAAACGCAAATCAAAACTACAATGAGATACCAACTCACCCCAATGAGGTTGGCATTAATCCAAAAAACACAAACTAATGAATGTAGGAGAAGTTGTGGAGAGACTGGAACACTTACACACTGCTGGTAGGAATGTAAAATGGTACAATCACTTTGGAATTGATTTCGCTCTTCCTTAAAAAGCCAAATAGAGGCACCATACGATCCAGCAATCCCACTCTTTGGAATATATCCTAGAGAAATAAAAGCCCTCACACAGACAGATACATACACACCCTTGTTCATTGCAGCACTGTTTACAATAGCAAAAAGATGGAAACAACCAAGGTGTCCATCAATGAATGAACTGATAAACAAATTATGGTTATTCACACAGTGGAATACTGCACAACAATAAAGAACAAGGATGAATCTTCGAAACATCTCATAACATGGATGAATTTGGAAGGCATTACGCTGAGTGAAATCAATTGCAAGAAGACAAATATTGTATGAGATCACTATTATAAGAACTTAAGAAAAGGTTTAAACACAGAAGAAAACATTCTTTGATGGTTATGAGGGTGGAGAGGGAGAGAAAGTGGTATTCACTAACTAGATAGTAAACAAGAATTATTGAAGTGAAGGGAAGGACAACACACAGTACAGGGGAACTCAGCACAACTGGACAAAATCAAAAGCTAGGAAGTTTCCTGAATACAATAATATACTCTGAGGGACAGAGTATGGGTGGGTTTCTGGGGACCATGGTTTCAGGGGACATTTAGGGTCAAATGGCATAATAAAGCATATTAAGAAAATGTTCTGCATCCCACTTTGGTGAGTGGCATCTGGGGTCTTAAAAGGTAGCAAGTAGCCACCTAAGATGCATTAATTGGTCTCAATCCACCTGGGACAAAGGAGAATGAAGAACACCAAAGACACAAGTAAAATATGAGCTAAAGAGTCAGAAAGGGCCACATAAACCGGAGACTCCCATCCGCCTGAGTCTGGAAGAACTAGATGGTGCATGACTACCACCAGCGACTGCCCTGAAAGAAAAAAAAAAAACCCCTGTGAGGAAACAAAATAGAGAATTCGGGATGCAGAACTCAAATTCTAGTTAAAAGACCAGACTTAATGGTCTGACTGAGACTGGAGGGAGCCAATAGGACATGGCCCCTGGGCTCTCAGTTAGTCCAGAACTAAAGCCATTTCCAAAGCCAACTCTTCAAAGATTAGACTAGACCCTCAGACATAAAATGATACTGGTGAGTAGTCTGCTTCTTAGCTCAAGTAGACACATGAGACTATGTGGGCAGCTCCTGTCCGAAGACAAAGGAGAAAGCAGACGGGGACAGGAGCTGGTTGAATGGATACAGGAAATACAGGGCAGAGAGGAGGGTAGAAAGGAGAAGTGTGCTGTCACCTTATAGGGAGAGAAACTAGGGTCACATAACGATGTTTTTGTATAAGAAATTGACTTGAATTACAAACTTTCACTTAAATCACACACACACAAAAAGGAACCACGATATGTGCTGCAAAAGGCCTCTTCAAAATGTTAAATGTTAAAAAGCAAAGATGTCACTTTGGGGAGTAAGGTGCACCTGACACAAGCTATGGTATTTTCAATCACCTTACATGCATGCAAAAGCTGGACAGTGAATAAGGAAGCTCAAGGAGAATTGATGCCTTTGAATTTTCATGTTGGCAAAGAATGTTGAATATACCACAGACTGCCAGAAGAACAAACAAATCTGTCTTGGAAGAAGTACAGTCAGAATGCTCCTTAGAAGCAAGGATGGCAAGACTTTGTCTCATATACTTTGGACATGTTATCAGGAGGAACCAGTCCCTGGAGAAGGACAGCACACTTGGTAAAGTAGAGGGTCAGCGAAAAAGAGGAAGACCCTCATCAAGATGGATTGACACAGTGGCAGGAACAATGGGCTCAAACATAGCAAGGATTAAGAGGATGGCGCAGAGCCAGGCAGTACTTCGTGTTGTACATAGGGTCGCCATGAGTTGGAACAGTCTCAATGGCACCTAAAAACAGCAATACCAACACCTACTCTGGAGAAGATGCAGAGTAAAAGAAATTCTCTGACTGGAGTGTAAATTAGTAAAATTACTTTGGAAAAGTCTTCCACTCTTAAAGCTGAAGATATGCATGCCCTACGATACAACATAGGGTCAATATGATACAATATATGGTCGCTATGAGTTGTGTGGAAACCCTGGTGGCGTAGTGGTTAAGTGTTCGTATGCTAACCAAAAGGCCAGCCGTTGAAATCCACCAGACACTTCTTAGAAACTCTATGGGGCAGTTATACTCTGTCCTATAGTTCACTATGAGTTGGAATCGACTCGATGGCAACAGATTTGGTTTCTTGGTTTATGATACAACAATTCTACTCTTATGGGTATATCCCCTAAAGGAATACAGGTAACTGTACAGTGGATATTTGTACAAGAATACTCATAGTAGCCCTGTTCAAAATTACCTCAAACTAGAATAACTTCAAACGTCCATAGAATGTCTAAAGGGAATGTGGTACATTTATACAAACGAAAGCTACGCAGCAACGAAAGGAATCAAGTCACTATGTATCTTGCTGATGAATATATAATCCAAAACGTAATATTGAGGTGAAGTAATACTGCAAATACATACAATGTAATTATTTTTTATGTAATGTTCAAAACCAGGCAAAATTAAACTGTTGTTTAGTTTTTAGTATTGCTTAAGGATACAATGCTGTGGTAAAAGTATAAAGAAAGCAAAGACTACCAAGTCGGGAGGTTACCACTGGCTACATACTAGAGAGATACATAGCAGGAATTCAGGGTGCCGGTAATGTTCTCTGTTTTGACCTGTGTACCTGTTAGTCAGCTGTTTGCTTTATAATTATTTGTTTAATTCTACCTCTCCATTTTCTGTTCTTTCTTCATGTATGTGATTTATATCTTGCAATAAAAGTTAATTTAAAAAATGTCATATGAACTGGCACAACTCTTCAGCTGACTGTTGCAGGCACCCATGGTTCCAGACTTATATCTCTTTCCCAATTTGGTCTACAGTTTCAGCTTGCTGACCACTCATCCACCACGCCCTTCTCTGTTATAATATTCACTTTGATGTTACCAAGAAATAGCTTGCACCAGTAAGTGGCACTGGCAGCAGCCTTAGAGGCAATTGGCCACCTCCTCCTCCTTGCCTTTTGTGATGTCACACTCTTCTGTGATTCTCCTTCATCCCTGGCTGCTCCTTCTCATCTCCATGGCTCGTCTTCCTCAACTCAAAATTGTGGAGTAGCTCAAGACTCAGTCTTGAGTCTCTGCTCCATTCTCCTCCCTCCATCTCCCTTTCCTTTCCTCTGCCCTCTCCTCTTCTCATTCTCACGCTTTTCCTTAATGATGTCATCTAGACCTATGGCTATTTATGGCCACCCATCATCATCTCAAATATGGCTTCAGAACTCCAGAGGCATATCTACCTCAGTTTGGCCCCTGCGTTTGTGTGATGAGCAAGAATATAAAATATAACGTGCCTGAAACAAGAACACTGCCTGTGCAAATCCACTGTCAAACCTGATTCCCACAATCTCCTGAACGCCGGTAAATAGATACTTCATTAAACCAGTTTCTCAGGACAAAAATCCAGAAGTGATTCCTGAGTTTTCCTTTTTTCCTCACTTCCCACATTCCATGCATCACCATGTCTGATCACTTTTGCCTCCAAAATGTATCTTTTTTTTTTTTTGCTTTAGGTGAAAGTTTAAAGAGCAAATTCAATTAATACACATATCGTTTCGTGACATTGGTTACCAACCATGTGATGTGTCAACACTCTCCCCTTCTTGACCTTGGGTTCCCTATTTCAATTTGTCCAGCTTTTTTGTCCCCTCTTCCTTCTCCCTGGGCTGGTGTGCCCATTTGGTCTCTTATGCATGGTTGAATTACATGTATTATTGATTGTTTTATGGGCCTGTCTAACCTTTGGCTGAAGGGTGAACCTCAAGAGTGACTTCAGTACTGAGCTAAAAGAGTGTTGGGGCCCGTACTCTCAGGGTTTCTCCAGTCTCTGTCAGGCCAGTAAGTCTGGGTTTTTTTTGTGAGTTTGAATTTTGTTCTACTTTTTTTTCTCCAGCTATGTCCAGGACCCTCTATAGTGATCTCTGTCAGAGCAGTTGGTGGTGGTAGTCAGACACTATCTAGTTGTGCTGGACTCAGTCTGGTGGAGACTGTGGTAGTTGTGGTCCATTAGTCCCTTGGGCTAACCTTTCCCTTGTGTCTTTGGTTTTCTTCATTCACCCTTGCCCCAGATGGGGTAGAACCAGTAGAAATATCTTAGATGGCTACTCACAAGCTTTTAAGACCCAGATGCTACTCACCAAAGTAGGATATAAAATATTTTCTTTTTAAACTATGTTATGCCAATTAAGCTACATGTCCCCTGAGACCATGGTCTCCAGCCTTCAGCCCAGTAACTTAGTCCCTCAGGGAGTTTGGATATATTTATTAATCTTCTATGACTTTGCCTTGGTCAAGTTGTGCTGATTTCCACAGTATCGTGTACTGTGTTACCCTTCACCAAAGTTACCACTTATCTATTGCCTAGTTAGTGTTTTTCCTCTCCCCACCCCTCCTCTCCCTTCTAAACATCAAAGATTGTTTCCTTCTGTGTGTAAACCTTTTCATGAATTTTTATAATAGTGATCTCATATAGTATTTGTCCTTTTATGACTGACTTGTTTCACACAGCGTAAAGCCCTCCAGATTCATCCATGTTGTGAGATGTTCCGCAGATTCATCGTTGTTCTTTATTGTTACATGGTATTCCATTGTGTGTATGTACCATAGTTTGTGTATCCACTCATCTGTTGATGGGCACTTAAATTGTTTCTGCTTTTTGCTACTGTGAATAATGAATGTTACAACGAACATGGGTATGCATATGTCTATTCATATGATGGCTTTTATGTCTCTAGGATATATTCCCAGGATTGGGATTGCTGGATCATATGGTATCTCTATTTTTTTTTAAGGACCTGCCATATCATTTTCTAAAATGGTTGTACCATTTTGCATTCCCACCGGAAGTGCTTAAGAGTTCCAACCTCCCAGAAGCCTCTCCAACATTTGTTATCTGTTTCTTTTTGTTTTTCTTTTTTTTTTGACTAGTGCCAGTAATGTTGGGGTGAGGCAGTATTCATTGTAGTTTTAATTTGCATTTCTCTAATGGCTAATGATCACGAGCATTTCCTCATGTGTCTGTTAGCCATCTGAATGCCTTTCTTGGTAAAATGTCTGTTCATAACTTTTGCCCATTTTTTAATTGGATTATTTGTGTTTTTGTTGTAGAGGTGTTGAATTTTCCTGTAGATTTTAGAGATTAGACTTTTGTCAGATATGTCATAGCAAAAAATTTTTTCCCAGTCGGTAGGTTCTCTTTTGGTGAAATCTTTTGATGAGCCTAAGGGTTTCATTTTTAGAAGATCCCTGTTATCTAGCTTATCTCCTGGTCTTTGTGTATCATTAGTTATGGTTTGT